>NC_141685.1:1273150305-1273750305 GCF_964263255.1 Lissotriton vulgaris | reverse complement strand
CAACAGCATCATTCAACAACAACACACTATCACACTACAACCACACACAAACACTTACCACCACAGCACCACTCATCACCACTACAGCATTACTCAGCAGACAAACGTCATACAATCCAAACATGTACGCTTTTAACAGGCACACACACCAACATCTAGCAATGGACGCTTTCACCAGGCGTACACACACAACAGTCATCAGTGCATCCTTTCACCATGCATACACCCACACAAACAGGCATCAGTCCACGCTTTCAACAGTCACACACACCACCGGCTGTAAGTGCACGCTTTCTAACCACTTTTTTTACGTAGCACACACAATTACAGCTATACAAGCATGCTTTGGTGCTGTACAGTACTGCAGTATTATGTATAAATGAGACTGTGGGTGTGCTAAATACGGCTCTAGTGGGGCAGAGTGATGATCTGATGTTGCTCAATGGTACAGTGGGGGTGCAGAATGATAATGTGCTATTGCTGCGTGCTGCATAAATGGACATCAGTGATGCCGTTGTTAGGATCAGTGCTACTGTTGTGGTGCAGAGTTATACTGTGGTGGTAATCATTGAACAACACTCTACAACGACACTGCACCACTCATCCCCAACACTAATCAGCACTACAACATTACTCACCAGACAAACGTCACAAAAAAAAACTTAAACAGTGCATACATACTACCAATAAAAATACTTCAATGTGAACAACAAAAGGACAATGCAAAGCTGCGAAACAAAACACGTACGGCGAAACGCAAAACAAAAATAGCTAACAGCAATCTAAAACTTTTTTGGGTACAGGAGGCGAGTTCAGACGGAAGTACACTACAGGACCCGCATACCAAAACGACACGCGCAAACATAACTCAATGAATGGCAAAAAAACGAACTAAATAGCAGCCATTGGTAACATCAAAAAACAAACTCTAAAGAAAGGAGCCGGACAGAACCAAAGTGCGAGCAAAGCAAGACCCCAAACAATAATTAGATTCATATCCCAAAAAGCAAATTCATAAACAAAAGTGTAACAACTCACAAAGGCACTCTTTAATAATATAAAAATAAAATAGTAATTACCTGTCGATCGTAGCAGCTCATTCACTGAAATGTAAAGAACAAAAAAAAAACACACAAAGAGAACATAAAAAGTGCATACATCATACCTTTAACTAAAACTATAGAAAAAAAAAAGGCCATAGCATAGCAGCGAAACAAGTCACATACGGGTCAAAACCACACAAAAAAAGCCAAGTCAGAGAAAAAAAAAACATCAGAGTGCGAGCTCAGGCGAAACGAAACTACAGGAACTGCATACCAGGAAGACACTAGCAAACATTAGTCAATGCATGGCGAACAATCACCTTAAAGACGAGCCACTAATAGCATAAATAACAAGAAAAATACCAGACACAAGGCAATTCCGACCGAAAAACACGTACGGCAAAACGGAACTCAATCCATGGCAAAAAATAAAACTAAATAGCAGGCATTGATAACATACAAAGCACACTCTAAAGAAAGGAGACGGACAGAAACTAAGTGCGAGCAAAGCAAGACCGAAAACAATAATTAGATTAACATCACAAAAAGGAAATGCATAAACAAAAGTGTAACAACTCACAAAGGCACTCTTTAATAATATGAAAATAAAATAGTAATTACCTGGCGATCGTAGCAGCTCATTCACTGAAATATAGAAAATAACAAAAAACACACACAAAGAGAACATAAACAGTGCATACATAATACTTTTAACTACAACAATCAACAAAGAAAATAAACAAAGCATAGCGACGAAACAAGTCACATACGGGTCCAAACCACACAAAAAAAAGCCACGTCGGAGAAAAAATAAACATCAGAGTGCGACCTCAGGCGAAACGAAACTACAGGAACTACATACCAGGAAGACACTAGCAAAGATTAGTCAATGCATGGCGAACAATCAACTTAAAGACGAGCCAGCATTCGCATAAATAACAAGAAAAATGCCAAACACAAGGCAAGTGCGAGCGAAATAATTTGAAAATCCAAAAACACATTACATTCACAGAAATAAAACCTTATACAATTTTAAGGACCAAATTACAAAGTCACTCTTTATATATATTTTTACTAAAAAGGGAATTAGCTGGCGCGGGTACCACATCAGTGATTAAAGTATAGAAATCCGACAAACTACACACAAACCGCCACAGTGCATACATAATACGTTGAAAACAAAACGTCGCACTGAAATTTGGCTACATAGTAAAAGCGAGACAACATTTTCAGCAAAAAAAATTTAAAACATATATATATAAGAAATTAAATTCGCAAATAAAACAGTACATAAACAAACAATATTTTGTCTTACCTGCAAATATACACGGAAGATATACGTAACTGACTTTAGCGTCAAAAACGTGCCACAAGAATGACGTATTACATTCAAATATTCGACGATAACAATTTGTGTTTAAGCACTTTCGACAAATAATATATTTAATAAATTCATTTCAAATGGATATTAATAAAAAAACATAAATAAAGGAAAATAACAATTAAAATATACAATACACTCAAAAGCTATACAATAATGCATTTTAGCCAATAAATACAGTATGTTGCACCAACTCGCACATATGCAAAACATCAAAAAGCAATACATACAAAAAATACAGAATAAAAGGAATAATCATACAAATAGACTACTTATATACATTATAAAAACTTTCCCAAACAAAACATTATAGGATTGCCAAATATAATAAACAAGTACATACCAAAAAACTTACAACGTTCGCAATTTAAAACACATAACACATACAAAAATATACATTGCTTTATGTAACATTTATAAACATTCCCATTATTACAGCATCGATCTTTTACAACAGTACAAAAGTATATTCTAAGTCAACGGTCAAAAATACACAAGTCGCAATACAAATAAAACACTCATACATCCTAATAAAACATTACTACTAATAATTAGATACACGCAAGTAATAATACATTCAAATTCATGTACTCAATGTTAAAAAATTTACATCTTACCTGTCAAACGACGCAGCAACAACCACGGAGGAATAACACGCCTTTACCGCACGAACATTCACACCAATCTAGAAAACGCCCCGTTGACGCACGTCAAACGCAAAGCTACGTCACACAACGTAGCGCTGCGATTGGCTAAAAATTACGTCACGCTAAACATTACATCACCATCACCAAAAAAACTAGAACGCTAACATCCCTTACGTAACAAACGTAAAGGGAATACATAGCGTACTACACTTTAACAGAACACAAATAAAAACACAATTTAACAAAATGCACTAAACACTTATAAAACCAATACACATACAAAAACACAAAGACACATTACATTACAATAAACATTAACACATGCTAAAGACTCACATATGCCAATCACACCCTCAATCACCCTCACTCACCTTCACTCATCCTCACTCACCCTCAACACCTCACCCTCACTCACCCTCAACCCCTCACCCTCACTCACCCTCAACCCCTCACCCTCACTCACCCACAATACCTCACCCACCCTCAACACCTCACTCACCCTCAGCCCCTCACCCTCAACACCTCACCCTCAACACCTCAGCCTCACTCACCCTCAACCTCACTCACCCTCAACAACTCACCCTCAATCACCCTCAATAACCCTCACCCTCACTCACACTCAACTCCTCACCCTCACTCACCCGCAACACCTCACCCTCATTCACCGCTTCACCCTCAATCACACTCACGCACCCTCACCCACCCCCACCCACACACACCTTCACACCCTCAACCTCACACATCCTCACTCACCCTCACACCCTCACACACCCTCACTCACCCTCATGACCTCAACCACACCCTCACATGCCCCCACCCTCACACACCCCCACCCTCACACACACCCGCCCTCACACACTCTCACACATCCTCACACACCCACACACATTCTCAATAAGCCTCACACCCTCACCCTCGCCCACCCTCACTCACCCTCACCCTCACACCGTCACCCTCACACCATCATCCCCTCACCCTCAATCACCCTCAACCTCACTCACCCTCAACACCTCACCCTCAATAACTCTCCCTCACTCACCCTCACCATCACTCACCCTCATTCACCCTCAACACCTCACCCTCACCCTCACTCACCCTCAACACCTCACCCTCACCTTGACTCAATCTCACCCTCACTCACCCTCAACCCCTCACCCTCACTCACCCTCACCCTCACTCACCCACACTCACCCACACTCACCCTCACTCAACCACACTCACCCTCAACCCCTCACCCTCACCCTCACTCACCCACAATGACCCTCAAACACTCACCCTCACGCACCCTCACTCACCCTCAACACCTCACCCTCACTCACCCTCACTCACCCACAACACCTTACCCTCACTCACCCACAACACCTTACCCTCACACTCACTCACCCTCACTCACCCGCACTCACCCTCAACACCTCACCCTCACCTTCACTCACCCTCACTCACCCTCAACATCTCACCCTCAAACCCTCACTCACACTCACTCTCACTCATCCTCACTCACCCTCAACACCTCACCCTCACTCACCCTCAACACCTCACCCTCACTCACCCTCAACACCTCACCCTCATTCACCCTCATCCCCTCACCCTCAACACCTCACCCTCACTCACCCTCACCCTCAACACCTCACCCACAATCACCCTCCCTCACTCACCCTCACCATCACTCACCATCACTCACCCTCAACACCTCACCCTCACCCTCACTCACCCGCACTCACCCTCAACACCTCACCCTCACCTTCACTCACCCTCACTCACCCTCAACATCTCACCCTCAAACCCTCACTCACACTCACTCTCACTCACCCTCAACACCTCACCCTCACTCACCCACACTCACCCTCAACACATCACCCTCACTCACCCTCAACATCACTCACCCTCACCCTCACTCACCCTCACCCTCACTCACACTCACCCTCAACCCCTCACCCTCACTAGCACCACTCACCACCACTACAGCATTACTCAGCAGACAAAGGTCATACAATCAAAACATGTACGCTTTTAACAGGCACACACACCAACAGCTATCAATGGACGCTTTCACCAGGCATACACACACAAGAGTCATCAGTACTGCAGTAGTATGTATAAATGAGACTGTTGGTGTGCGAAATACGGATGTGGTGGTGCAGAGTGATGCTGTGTTGTTGCTCAATGGTACTGTGGGAGTGCAGAATGATAAAGTGGTATTGCTGCGTGTTGCATTGGTGGACATCAGTGATGACGTTGTTGGGAGAAGTGCAACTGTTGTGGTGCTGAGTTATGCTGTGGTGGTAATCATTAAACACCAACACAGCACCACTCATCACCAGCACAGAACAACACATCACAACAACAGCATTACTAAGCGCCACACTAACATCACTCAGCAACACACAAACATCACTCTACACCACCACAACAGCATCATTCAACAACAACACACTATCACACTACAACCAGACACAAACACTTACCACCACAGCACCACTCATCACCACTACAGCATTACTCAGCAGACAAACGTCATACAATCAAAACATGTACGCTTTTAACAGGCACACACACCAACAGCTATCAATGGACGCTTTCACCAGGCGTACATACACAACAGTCATCAGTGCATCCTTTCACCAGGCATACACCCACACAAACAGGCATCAGTCCACGACACTGCACCACTCATCCCCAACACTCATCAGCACTACAACATTACTCACCAGACAAACGTCACAGAAACAGAACATAAACAGTGCATACATACTACCAATAAAAATACTTCAATGTGAACAACAAAAGGACAATGCAAAGCGGCGAAACAAAACGCGCACGGCGAAACGCAAAACAAAAATAGCCAACAGCAACATACATTTTTTTTTACAGGAGGCAAGTTCAGACGGAAGTACACTACAGGACCCGCATACCAAAACGACACGCGCAAACATAACTCAATGCATGGCAAAAAAACGAACTAAATAGCAGCCATTGATAACATGAAAAAACACACTCTTAAGAAAGGAGCCGGACAGAAACAAAGTGCGAGCAAAGCAAGACCCCAAACAATAATTAGATTCATATCACAAAAAGCAAATTCATAGACAAAAGTGTAACAACTCACAAAGGCACTCTTTAATAATATGAAAATAAAATAGTAATTACCTGTCGATCGTAGCAGCTCATTCACTGAAATGTAGAAAATAAAAAAACAACACACAAAGAGAACATAAACAGTGCATACATAATACGTTACCCTCACCCTCACTCACCCTCAACACCTCACCCTCACTCACCCTCAACCCCTCACCCTCACTCACCCTCAACTCCTCAGTCACCCTCACCCTCACTCACCCTCACTCACCCTCACTTACCCTCAACTCCTCAGTCACCCTCACCCTCACTCACCCTCACCCTCACTCACCCTCAACATCACTCACCCTCACCCTCACTCACCCTCACCCACACTCACCCTCACTCACCCTCAACGCCTCACCCTCACTCACCCTCGACCCCTCACCCTCACTCACCCTCACCCTCACTCACCCTCAACACCTCACCCTCACTCACCCTCAACTCCTCACCCTCAACTCCTCACCCTCAACACTTCACTCACCCTCACTCTCACTCACCCTCAACACCTCACCCTCACTCACCCTCAACACATCACCCTCACTCACCCTCACCCTCACTCACACTCAACCCCTCACCCTCACTCACCCTCAACCCCTCACCCTCACTCACCCTCAACCTCTCACCCTCACTCACCCTCAAACACCCTCACCCTCAACACCTCACCCTCACTCACCCTCAACCCCTCACCCTCAACCCCTCACTCACCCTCACTCTCACTCACCCTCACTCACCCTCACTTACCCTCACTCATCCTCACTCACCCTCAACACCTCACCCTCACTCACCCTCAACACCTCACCCTCAATCACCCTCAACACCTCACCCTCACCCCCTCACCCTCAACACCTCACCCTCAACACCTCACCCTCAATCACCCTCCCTCACTTACCCTCACCATCACTCACCCTCACTCACCCTCAACACCTCACCCTCACCCTCACTCACCCTCAATCACCCTCAACACCTCACCCTCACCTTCACTCAACCTCACCCTCACTCACCCACACTCACCCTCAAAACCTCACCCGCACTCACCCTCACTCACCCTCACCCTCAGTCACCCTCAACACCTCACCCTCACTCACCCTCAACCCCTCACCCTCACTCACCCTTACCCTCACTCACCCTCACCCTCAACACCTCACCCTCCACCCCTCCCCCTCAACGCCTCACCCTCACTCAGCCTCACTCACACTCACTCACCCTCAACACCTCACCCTCACTCACCCTCAACACATCACCCTCACTCACCCTCAACAACTCACCCTCAACCCCTCACCCTCACCCTCACTCACCCTCACAACACATATTATGTTACAATTGGTGTCACATTAGCAAAAGAAAAAACTTTTGCCATTGTAAGTAACAAACATATTAATTCGCTATTTTCTAAACAAGCACATAAATAAAAAAGCTGTCCTTTACAATACCAATAGCTCAAACTTTCCTAATGCAAGACCTATTGCAACACACATCCACAAGCGGCAGTCACCCACTCTGCTTCATTCACCCACTCTGCTTCAATCACCCACTCTGCTTCAGTCACCCACTCTGCTTCAGTCACCCACTCTCCATCATTCACCCACTCTGCATCATTCACCCACTCTGCATCATTCACCCACTCTGCAAATTAATGAATTTTATGCCATTTTCATACACAAAAACAACTTTTAGGACAGAAAAAAAAGGGAGTATACGGAGTAGTGCATCCGATACGTTATACACAAAATATACTTCCCAAAAGTGAGCTACAGCATGCAAGGATGTTGATCAGGCTTCGGGCCAAAAAGCAAAAAACATTCGTACAATATTACACCAATATTACACCAACAAAACAAATAGAAATATGTGGCAGGAAGCGAGGACAAGGATGTACAAAGACACAAGTGAAACAGCCAACTTTTTATTGGGGCAATAAACAAGCACTATTCATCCGGAGAATGGGACGGATTAAATACAATGGTCAAGAGTTACACAAAAAGCCGTACGCATAGAACAATAGCAGTTATTCACACGGAATTACATCTAATATAAGAAACATATTACGAAAATAAAACAATTCTTTCACAAAACGCCAAAAAAAAAAACATTACATCACTGTACATCCTCTTAATACATTGCTAGGGATAATAAAGTCAGCAAATACACAAAGTTTCCTTTCATACATCAAGTACGTCAATAAAATATAATCCGGCTACTTCAGCATCACAAGAAAAAAAAATGCAAACACAACTTACATCAATATATTAAAAAATAAACAGCACTTCAAAGTTCGAATAACAGCTCTTGTACGTCAAATAACAAAAAACAGCAAAAAATACATTACATTACAGTTTACGAAAACATATGCATTACATATCAACAATTAAAAACAAAACTTTAATTAACATTACATTACAAACATTTACAAATATTACGATCGAAAAAAATACATTTCTCAAGTCTTTAACTTAAACATAGTATATATACTACATTACATTACATAAAAATAAAATTTGGAATACATTCTTACCTGTCAAACGACGCAGCAACAGCACAGGAACAAGAACACGCCTTCCGCGCACCAACATTCTCGATCTCTGGGGAATTCCACCGTTGACGTAAGCAAATCGGAACGCAACGTCAAAAACGTCGCGCTCCGATTGGCTAGAAATAAACGTCAAAAAACGTAAACACTCACAACACCAAAAAACTAGACCGCTAAACGTAGCCAACGTCAATGTGACGCATTGCGTCGGCCATTTTTACAAAATAAAAAATAATACGGTAAACCACAAACACGTTAAACACATAACACCACACAGTTAGTACAAAACAGAAAAAGTTACATTACATACAAATATACACATAAGACAGGAGAAATACAAAGGGGACATCTAACACATTTTTTAAACACAACACAGATTACATAATTAATATTAACATACCCACACTCATAACATCACCCTCACACACCAAAACTATCACACTCCTTCACACACCCTCTATAACCCTAACACAACATCTCCCTCATACACCATCACACACCTTCAGCCTCACACCCACTTACTCACACTCACACTCACACTCACACACACTCACACACCCTCACACTCACACACACTCACACACCCTCACTCCCCTCAAATAAAAACACCCCTCACAATAAGCTCACACTCACTACACCGGACAGCCGCACCCACTCACACCCCTCACACTCTATCACCATCAACACCCCTCCGCCTCACACAGCCTTAGCCTCATCCCCTCACCCTCACACACGCACAATAACCCTCACACCATTACCCTCAAACACGCTAACTCTCACCCGCAAAAACTCACTCACACTCACACTCCCTCGCTCACCCTCACACTCACACACACACACCCCCTCACCCTCACACCCCATCACCCTCACACCCCCTCACTCACACTCACTCACACTCACTCACAATAACTCACACTCAGCCTCACACACCCTCACGCTCACACACCGTCACACACCCTGTGCCTAACAACACCTCTCACACCCTCAATCACCCTCACATACACTCACACTCACACACCGTCACACACCCGAAACGTCACACCCCCTCACTCACCCTCACACACACACCCCCTCAAACTCAAACACCTTACACTCACACACACACGCTCCCCTAAAACTCATCACAACACTCTCAAACTCACTACACCTCACACACTCTCAGACGCAAACAACATCACTCATCCTCATCCTCATACACACTCACACCCCCTCACCCTCACACCCCATCACACTCCCACACGCTCACTCCCCTCACACTCACAACAACACCCTCACACCCCCTCACTCACACTCACTCACACTCACTCCCAATGACTCACACTCACCCTCACACACCCTCACCCTCACACACCGTCACACACCCTCTGCTTAACAACACCTCACACACCCTCACTCACCCTCACACACACACACCCTCATCCTCAAACACCTTACCCTCACACACACACGCTCCCCTAAAACTCATCACAACACTCTCACACTCACTACACCTCACACACTCTCAGACGCAAACAACATCACTCATCCTCACACTCACACACACTCACACCCCCTCACCTTCACACCCCATCACACTCACACACGCTCACTCACCTCACACTCACAACACCCTCACACCCCCTCACTCACACTCACTCCCAATGACTCACACTCACCCTCACACACCCTCACCCTCACACACCATCACACACCCTCTGTGTAACAACACCTCGCACACCCTCACTCACCCTCACACACACTCACACTCACGCACCGTCACACACCCGAAAACTCACACCCCCTCACTCACCCTCACCCTCACACACCCTAACAATAACACCCCCAAACGCTCACACCCCCTAACACTCAGACCCGCCTAACAGTCACCCCCTAACACTCACCCCCTCACCCTCACCCCCTCACCCTCACCCCTCACACCCTCACACTCACTCCCTCAACACCCCACCCTCACCCCCTCACACACCCTCATTCACCCTCATTCACCCTAACACACCCTCACCCTCTCACACACCCTCTCACACACCCCTCACACACCCCCTCACTCACGCTCTCAAACACCCCCTCACACACCCCCTCACTCACCCACTCACACACCCCCTCACTGACCCTCTCACACCCGATCACCCTCACCCTCACTCTCCCTCACACTCCCTCACCCCCTCACCCTCCATCACCCCCTCACCCTCCCTCACCCTCCCTCCCCTCCCCTCACCCTCACCCTCACCCCCCTCACCCTCAACTCCCTCACACTCACCACCCTCACCCTCACCCCCCTCACCCCACTCACCCTCACCCTCACCCTCACCCCCCTCACAGTCACCCTCACCCTCCCCCCCTCACCCGCACACCCCTCACCCTCACACCCCTCACCCTCACACCCCTCACCCCCCTCACCCTCACCCCCCTCCCCCTCACCCCCCTCCCCCTCACCCTCACCCTCACCCTCACCCCCCTCACACCCCTCACCCTCACCCCCCTCACCCCCCTCACCCTCACCCCCCTCACCCTCACACCACTCACCCTCACACCCCTCACCCTCACACCCTTCACCCTCACACCACTCACCCTCACACCACTCAGTGCTACAACACATATTGTGTTACAATAGGTGTCACATTTGCGAAACATAAAACTATTGGCATTGTAAATAACAAAGCAATTATTTTCGCAATTTAAAAAAAAAAACCATCCTCACCCTCAAACAATCACCCTCAACTCCTCACTCACCCTCACTCTCACTCACCCTCACTCAGCCTCAACTACTCCCCCTCACCCTCACTCACCCTCAACCCCTCACCCTAACTCACCCTCACCCTCAACCCCTCACCCTAACTCACCCTCACCCTCACTCACCCTCAACACCTCACTCGCCCTCACCCTCACTCACCCTCAACACCTCACCCTCAACCCCTCACCCTCACCCTCACTCACCCTCACCCTCACTCACCCTCACTCACCCTCACTCTCACTCACCCTCAACCCCTCGCCATCACTCACCCTCACCCACCCTCATGCTCACCCTCACTCACCCTCAACACCTCACCCTCACACAGTGCAATAAGTCTCAGACCATTTCAGTTAGAGCTTTTAGAAATGTTTATGGCTTTTTTTATTTGTAATTCTTTAGCATTGGCTACAGGAAACAAAAATGCTAAACATTTACAAAAAAAAACCATAAACAATTCTAAAAGCACTAACTCTAATGGTGCGAGACCTATTGCATTTCCAATGCTTGTTGATAATGCTTGCTATCAAGATTTGCAAGATAGAGGATTTGTATTTTGTGAAACAGTGAGGTTTCAGTAGTGAAATTGAATGCTTGTACATAGGACCTGCGCTGTGTTTCTAAAATGTTATTCAAAAAACGATTTTAGGGGCAAATCAATGGTATTTACATTTGGCCCTTATTTATGATTGCCTTGTGTCGCTGGTGCGTCACTTTTAACATGGGAAAAAAGTGACGCACCGGTGGCGCAAGGCCTTCATAAATAAGGCCCTGAGTTTCTTTGCTGTTGGTTTGTGTCTTGCTTTTTGATAATGCTTGCTATCAACATTTGCAAGATAGAGGATTTGTATTTTATGAAATAGTGAGGTTTCAGAAGTGAAATTAAATGCTTGTACATAGGACCTGCGCTGTGTTTCTAAAATGTTATTCAAAAAACGATTTTGGGGGCAAATCAATGGTACTATCTAATCCTTGTCAATAATGTAAAACCAATTCATGTGCTCAAAATATTTTTTAAGAATAACATTTAAAAAACAGAGATATGGTCATATGTATAAGCATTATAGTGTTTATATTGTTTACTTATTGTCATTGCTTTGTTGTTTGGTAATAGTGGTCTATAATGTGTTTTTTTTTACCACAGATTTTAAATCAGCATTTCAATTGTACGGAAATATGCCCTCAAGCCAGAGGAGAAGGAAAGATGCTATGCGAAAAAAACCAAAAAGAGCAACGGAATTAAAGCAGTGTCCTCCAACAAATACTACAAAAAACGCCAAAAAAGCTCCTGGTAAGACAACGAAGTCCTTTCTTCGGAATATATCTAGATAACACCAATAGGTCTCGCAGTAGGAAAGTTTGAGCTATTGGTCTTGTAAATGACAATTTTTTTTATTTATGTGTTGGTTTTGAAAATAGCTAAATTAATCGCTTTGTCATTTACAATGCCAATAGTTATAACTTTCGCAAATGTGACACCTATAGTATTTGTAATGCAACATGTTTGTATTTACGTGACTTAGATGTATTGATATTACAAATTACAGTGGCTTTTAATTGTTTTAAATAATTAATACTCAAATAAAAATGATTTTAATTTATAATGGAAATAGCTTAAACTTTTGTAAATAACTTTTGTGAAGATTATGTTCAGTGTATTTTATTGTGATGAAAATCCAACAACAGAAGTGAAATATTAACATATTTTTGTGACATTTGTAATAAAGCTTGAAACATTGAGAGAACATATTTAAACCAGTTGTTGTTGAATGGTTGCGCGTAATTATGTGGCACTGAGTGGTATTTGGAGTGTATGTGTTTTGTTATGCTATACTATGTTTTGTTATGCTATGCTATGTTTTGTTATGCTATGCTATGTTTTGTTTTACTATGCTATGTTTTGCTATCCTTGTGTGTGTGGGTGTGGTTATGTGTGTCTGTGTGTGTGTGTGGTTGTGTGTGGGGGTTGTGTGTGTGTGGGGTTGTGTGTTTGTGTGTTGGGGGTTGTGTTTGTTAGTGGGGGGTGTGTGTGAGGGGGCGGTGTGTGAGGGGGCGGTGTGTGACGGGCAGTGCGTGAGGGGGCAGTGTGTGAGGGGGCAGTGAGTGAGGGGGCAGTGTGTGAGTGGGAAATGTGTGAGTGGGCTGTGTGTAAGTGTAGTTGTGTGTGTTTGTGTGTGTGTGGGTGTGTGTGGGGGGTTGTGTGTGTGTGGGGGGGGTTGTGTGTGTGTGGGGTTGTGAGTGTATGTGGGGTTGTGTGTATGTGTGTGTGTGGGGTTGTGTGTGTTTTTTTGCATGTGTGGGGTTTTGCGTGTGTGCCGTTTTGTGTGTGTGGTTGTGTGTGTGTGGAGGGGTTGTGTGTGTGTGGAGGGGTTGTGTGTGTGTGAGGGGCAGTGTGTTAGGGGGCAGTGTGTTAGGGGGCAGTGTGTGAGGGGGCAGTGTGTGAGTGGGTTGTGTGTGAGTGGGTTGTGTGTGTGTGCGTGTGTGTGTGTGGGTATGTGTGTGTGGGGTTGTATGTGGGGGGTGTGGGGGGTTGTGTGTGTAGGGGGTTGTGTGCGTGTGTGTGTGGTTGTGTGTGTGTCCTGTTGAGGGGCACTCACAAGGCTGGGAAGCACCATATATACTGTTGAGGTCACCTCATACGCATGTTTTCTGACGGTATTGTGCCAATTAAATGTCATAGTGCATTTAACCAGGACCGGCTTCATTAGTTCGCAGTAGAATATTAACAATTTCCTTACCTTCAGTTCACCAGTAGTGAGGTCAGAAGAGAAGGTGCAGCTTGTCCTGCGAATACTATACAAAGGTCTGACCTACTGGAAGAGGGAAGAATGTGCTGTTGTACTTTGGCAGTTTTGTACAATGGGAGCGGAGGAACATGGGAATAAAGGCATGCCTTTCCACCACAGACGTGGCTGGACACAGAAGAATTAATGACTATCAAGTGGGCCCATTGTCATGAGATTCACTTTCATCCAATCCGGGCTTTTTTACTAACAGCACTTTGGATTATTGGAACTGCTTTTCTAACTATATGCAAGTGAGGGTGATCTGGCGTCCCGGATTTGTCAGATGTATGCACATTTCACTAAATGTAGCCTATATCCTGGGTTGGATGAGGTTTCGCTGAACACTGACTGAGATCAATTCGCATGTGTTCGAGAGCAGGATTAACTGCCTCTAGCAGAAATTAATTTACTTTACACTGATGTGTAAACGTTGCATTGAATTCCACTCAGTGCCTCATTGTCTGTTTTCCGTGTTGGTGAGCGGTGCCACTAATTCCCAAACTCGATGCAAATTTTTGTCCTACTTCTATGTTTGCAAAATGTCCCAGTTGTTGGTTTTCGAAATCTGGTCACTCTGGTGCAGGTGGATGTTGGCTAAAATGCAAGTACTGGGTGATGTACTCCCCCCACCCCCACCTCCTGGGATCCAGGAAGCATCTTGGATTTGGGCACACGCCCCATCCATGTGTCTGGTTGCGCTTTGATTCAAGGCTGCAGCCGGTGCTGAGTACACATGTTTGGAGGTAAATCAGCGCCATGTTTGTGACCGTTACACAATCAGGCCTCTTTTTACCTCACAGCACACCCTTCGCATCCAAGCATTGTTACCTCGTCTTTCGTCTACAGTTGAAGTGGCCCACATTATGCCATCATTGTATGCTTAATTTGTATTTAATGGGCATACGAGATACATTTGTACTAAACAAAGTATACCGAGGTATTGTACCTGCGCTGGTAACACGCTGCACACAATGCGCCACAGAGCCGTGTCCCTTGCTGAAGTCAACAAAACCACACGGCCGGCCTTTTATCTGAGCACGAGTGCTTGTTGCGGCTGTTTTACGACGGGCCCACATTGTTGTCTGGCCGGCACTCAGTCTGTCAGGCAGTCGGTCTGCCTGGCCCGGCTCCCATTGTTCCCTTATCGACACCTCTGCAGCTTGCAGGGTGGGGGAGGGGTGCACACTTCTGCCAGGGGAGCTGCAGGACCCCCTAGAGTAAACACAACCTCCAGCAAGTGTACGGAATGGGCAAAGTTAGGCAGGGCGCATTGTTCTCTGTTTTTTCAGCCTCTAATTTTGGCTGAAGGGAGATTAGTTCAATTTGAATCATAGGTTGTTGTTCAAGGCCTGAACCACTCCAGGCATATCCACGAAAGGCCACGCATTTGTATACAAAAATGTATCCTTAAGTACACGTACAGGTCAAGCGCGATTTGGTAACAGCAAGTGGGGAGGTTTGGAGCTGAAAGACTATGGGGCTATTTACAAGCCTCTTGCGCAGCCGGTGTGTTTAACGTGGGAAAAATTGTTTTGCTGGAGCCAGATACGGAGTTTATATTTGTGGGCGTCTGCGAAGAACCGAGCGCAGCTGACCGGCGGAACAACAATTGGAGTAACCTTTCACCAGGGACGTAGCGTGGTCAGCAAGATTGGGGGTGGGGGGACTTCAAATTTCCAAACAAACACGCTGGAGTATCTTGGGAAAATACACAACATGAGAAGCAGGGCAAGGGGTAAGGTGCAGGGAAAAAAGCAAACTTGTGAAAACGATTACTTGAGGCGAGCGCGACACGAGGAGAATCGATAGGGGGGACAACAGTGGAGAGGAGACACAGGGGCCGAGGATAGACAGATAGGAGTGACAGATACAGTGGGGGAGAGATAAAAGAACGGCCGGGAAACTGAAAGTACGGCCGGCCAGCCATGATTAATTAGGGGAGGAGAAGCCGCAGAGCGCACGCTGGGCGAAGCCCTTTGATGTGGTGGAGGCTGATGCGCGTGCTTGTTTGGTCACGTGATTCACGTGAACTTAAAGAAAACCGCACGAACAAAACCCTTGGTTTGACAAGCATTTTGAGCACTTGAATTCTCGCTCTGCTCAATGCGCATGCGCGCATTGATAGGTCGCGAGACCTAAAAAAATGATAATGTACATGTGAATTTACAGAAGGAGAAAGCAAATTTGAAGAGAAAGGAGAGGCCCCCCCAAAATCTTACTACTGCAGCAGGAGACAATAATATGTATAGGAATAGAAGGCAAAATGAATTTAGGGACATTCGTAAATGAATGTTTCGCAATAGGGTAGTTTTAAATTTATTAAAAAACATTAAGAAAGGTACACAGAGAGCTGCTTTTTATAAGAAAAAGAAAAATGTAGAGAAGATTGTTGATCAAGCTTTTGAAGTTAAGAACAAATTATTTATTTTAGTAATCAATAGAATTAGGACACTTAACAAGACAATTGATGTTTTCAAATCAAACAGTAGATCCAAAAGAGTAATTAATCGAACTAATTTTTGTAAAGTTTTTTCTGGAGAATGGATGCATAGTTCAAGTTGTGAGCCATTTTTTAATGAGGAGAGTTACTTTCAGGAGAATGATTTAGTGCATGCAGTTGACATCAGTGGTCGAGCATATGAGGTGAAAGATGGTTGTCCGATTGAAAAAGAGAAACTTGTGTCTAGAGATGTAGAAGAGGTATTAAGTGATGAAGTTTTAGGAAGACGTACTAAGGATCCAGTGAACAATTGGAAGTGTAGTAGTATTTGTAGTGTGCGACAGGATTCTATCGATGTGCTTCGTAATTTCTTAACTACATATGGTAAGAAAAGTCTAAAACAAAAAATGAAGTTGTTGCAAGACTTAGATCTTGCAGAGTGAGAGAAAACACAGGTTTGCATGGACATTCATTGGCTTGTCTTTCTAGAAAAGTATGTTGGAGTGTTTTTCATCATTTTAGGATGTTAGCAGTGCATCAGAACAAAATGAGGAAATTAGTGAGAAGGTTGTATTTTGCAAAAAGTCCAGCACTTAAGCTTAAACAGTTAAACAGTGCTCTTTTGCATGGAACTGAATTAGATGTGAAGAAGATTTGTGAAGAAATTGAGATTTGTTATTTTTGTGAAAAAGAGGACAGTGTAGAAATTGACACAGTAATACAAGGTAATGTGGAAGACAATGTACAGATTTCAAGTACAGAAAAGTTTGACCAGGAAATTAGCAAGTTTCAGTTGAAATCAAGTGAAAGGCCTAATTTTACTTGTGTGTGTTGTCGACGGACTCATTATAAGATTCAGACTAGGTTAGTTGATTTATATGCAAAAAGTGAAATGGAAAATAATAGTGAATGGAGGAATTTTGCAACTTATTTGTTAGTGGAGAATTCTTTTGATTTGAGTTTTGATCAGCGTATTTGTAAATATTGTTATAATAAATTAAATGAAAACAGAATGCCTGCTAGAGCTGTTTATAATAATCTGGAGTTGGTAGACATTCCTTCTGAATTGATGGATTTAAATACATATGAATCTATTTTGATTCAATGTGTCCATCCTTTTCAGGCAATTGTTCGCATGGAGCCTAAGACAGGGAAATTGCCTCCTTCAGATTTACAGAGAGGATTAAAGGGAAGAGTTGTTTATTTGCCTCTAGATTTCAAGAAAAATATTGATATAATTGGTGTAGAAAAAGTGGAAGAGGAACCTTTAGTTATTTTAGTTAATGGGGTTCCGACAAAGAGTAATAAAATCTGGCAAGATTTAGTGAATGTTAGGAAAGTCAAAAAGGCAACGTTGTATTTGGTCAAAAATAATGAGTACTACAAACATGTATGTGTTGAAGCAGAGGAAATAGTTGCAGAAGAAGACAGTGATTGTTCAGTCAACCAAATTGAAAAAGTTGATGTGTCTAGAGGTGAAGAAATATATGAACATTATACTGTTCATCCTTTGCATTCCAAAGAAGTAATGGGGAATGCAATTGACTTGTTTCAAATGAAAGCACAAAAGAAAGTCCCATTAGTGTATGGGAAGAAAGTTTAGAAGCTCGATGTTTTCCACAGCTATTTCCAACAGGTCGAGGTGGACGATATGACGATCGACCAGTTCAAATTCCTGCTTCTGAATACCGGACTTTAAGATTATATGCTGAAGATTCAAGGTTTCGTCAATGCATTCCATATTTGTTTCGTCTATTGTATGAAAGTGACTTGTCTGGACTTTCAATTGCAGTAAATCATATACTGAAAAGTGGAGCACATCTGCAAAATGTTTCGGCAAGGGACTTTATGGAGAAAGTCAATCTGCAAGATAATATTTTGGAATCTCATCTAATCAATCTCATGGCATGTCAGCGTGGTACAAACGAGTATTGGTACCATCGTCATGGGGAATTGAAATGTATGCTAAGAAACTTAGGAACGCTTACATGGTTCCTCACTCTTAGCTGTGCTGAGTATGCATGAGACGACTTACTTGAATTTCTACACGAGGCAAATGCTAATATACAAAATATAGATTTGAAAACACCAGGAGAACTGTGTTCTTTGGATCCAGTGAATGTATGCAGATATTTCAATCATAGATTTGAAGCTATGATGTCTGTTATTACCAATAAAAAAAATCCTCCTCTTGTAGAGGTTTTGGATTTCTTTTGGAGAAAGGAGTATCAAGCGAGAGGTGCTCCTCATATACATATGTTGTTGTGGATGAAAGATGCACTCAAATTTGGATCAGATTCGGATGAAACAGTGATGAGTTTTATTGAAGAGTATTCAACATGTGCTGTTACGAAAATTACTGAAGAAAACAATTTAAGGCAACAAGTGTTACGCTTCCAATACCATCGTTGTGGGAAGTACTGTCGTCGAAAATTCAAAAACAAGGAAAAGTTCTACACAAAATGTCATTTTGCGTTTCCACGACCAGTGATTTCTAAGGGAAGAGTAAATAATTTGATGTCATCTCTACGACATACTGTGACAAGGAAATCACCCAAAAATACATACAATTTAAAAAGAAACGAAGAGTCCAAGTACATCAACGACTACAACCCAGTGATTTTGTCCATGTGGAATGCTAACATGGATATTCAGTTCGTTGCTGACAACTCTATTGCTGTGGCTTGATATGTGACATCTTACATCACAAAAAAAGAAAAGACAGAACTAAAGGAAATGTGGGAGGACATTTCACATGAAAAGAGTCTAAGCAAGAAATTATACAGTTTCAGTCTGAAGATGTTGTCGCATCGAGAAATTGGAGCATATGAATGTTCTGATCGGTTATCATCAGCAAGTCTCTATGCCAAATCAAGAACAATCATTTGGGTGAGTCTAGGTCTTGCTGCAACACCAAACCGAGTTTTGAAATCTGTACAAGAAATTGAATTTTTGGCGGAGAAAGAACCAAACAGTACAGATATTTTGAAGACAAACATGCTGGATACATACTATCCAAATAGAAGTACTCACCTTGAGAACACTTGTTTGTATGAAGTTCTGCAAAACTACAGTTATAAGAGGAACATCACAGAAGATATCAATAATGGAAAATATGCTGTCATTGGGTATGAAGGATGTCTAGTGAAGCAGAGAAAAGGCCATTTGATTAATCATCGAAAATTGAGTTGCGAATCTCCAGACAAAAGAGAATTTTACTATTTAGGTCTTTTGCAACTCTTCAAGCCATGGCGTACAGAAGAGGAACTACTTGGAGATTTTCTCTGTTACAAAGACTCTTTTAATGCAACCAAGGATACCATAGAATGTCCTGTTTTTCCAAATTATCTGCAAATGTTGAACGAAGAAATAGAGCAAGAAACCATAATTGCTGAAGAGATTGCTAGAGACAGTTCTCAAGACAGTCAGAGTTCTACTTCATTGAGTCAGGATCCACTAGGAGGACCAATTATCCAAAATGAAGCTGCAACTGCCATGGATGAGGTGGAAAGAGCTATGGAACAAGCTCAAGAGGATGTAGTTAACTTAGAAGATTTGGTAAAGCAACTAAACGTTGAGCAGAAAATGATATATGACGAAGTCACAGAACAGATAGAACATGGATTCAGACATGAGAAAAAAGAGTGCTCATGTACATCATTTAAGCCTGTCCGACTGTACGTAAGTGGAGAAGCGGGAACAGGAAAAAGTTTTCTGATTAAAGCCATTGCAACTTATTTGCAGAAAAGGACTGAATCACCGCTGTCTTGTGTTGTAACCTCTCCAACTGGACTGGCAGCACATAACATTAAAGGGATTACTCTACATCGTTTACTGATGCTGCCAGTAGAGCATGATAATAAATTGCACTACAACAAGCTATCTGGAGATGCGTGTTCTGAAGTTTCCAGAGTCCTGAAGAAAATGAAACTTCTTATCATTGATGAGGTAAACATGGTCTCAAATCTAATGCTTGCTTTTGTGCATTTGAGAATGCAAGAAATTCTTAGAACAGAGTATGATGTGTTATTTGGAGGAAAACACATTATTGTTTTTGGAGATCTACTGCAGTTGACTCCAGTAAAAGGACAACCAGTGTTTAAAATGCTCACGCATGAAGATACCAGGAAGTCGCTTGGAAGCATTGGAAACGTTAATATATGGTTAAATTTTAAATATGCAGAACTGCTTCAAAATATGCGACAAGCAAAGGATGAAGATTATAAAAATATTCTACAAGATGTAAGAATCTGAAAAGTAAGTGAGCTTGGGAAAGAAGCTTTACATGCTCGATTAATTTCAAATTTGTATCCAAATGAAAACATTCTTCCAGAGAATATTTTTAAAAAATTACTGAGAAGATATCTGGGATATGTTTGATGCCAACTCTGCAAGAATGTTCCATCTTCAACAACAAAATGTTAAAGTTAGAAAATGAAGAGATTGTGAAACTGGAAGCAATAGATAAAATAGTGCATATGGGTGCAACAATTGTTTTGTCAGAAAATTTGAAAACACATTTAGATTCATTAGAGAAGAGTATATCTAAAACAGCTGGTTTTGAAAAGACTCTGAATGTGTGTTTAAATTGTCGTATCATTTTGAGAAGGAATTTAAATGTTGAGAGAGGTCTGGTAAATGGAGCAATGGGTCATGTTGTTGATTTTGTAAATTATAGAAAAAGAGATGGAATTGAATTTTTAAAAATAAAATTTGATGGCATTGAGCAAGTACAACAAATCAGTCGTTGTTCTGCTAGATTTTTGCTTGTAAAAGACTTATATGTTCGCCGAAAACAGTTTCCTGTTTGTTTGGCATATATTCGGTGACAATTCATAAATCTCAAGGTTTAGGTGTAGATAGTGCTTTGGTGAACATTGGAAGTTCTGTGTTTAAAGAGGGTATGGCATATGTGGCATTATCACAAGTCAGAACTTTATCAGGATTGTACTTGATTGAGTGTGATGAGACAAAGATTTGTGCAGATCTAGATTGTGTTAAAGAATACAATAGATTAAGAAGAGAGTATGCTCCACATTTGCCTCAATATCCTCAGTTTGAAAAACGTGTGGTAGGCCGAAAAAGAAGAAATGAAAATAATTGCAGTGAGGTAGTAGCAAAAAGACAAAAAGTAGATGAAACTGTAATTGTAAGCAGAAAGAAAAAGCATTCTGTTCAAGATGTTGTTGGATTTCAATTTGAAAACAGTTCTGGTGTCAACTGCTATGCTAATGGAGTGGTTAATGTTGTTTTTTTTCTTAAAACTTTACAAGAACAGATTGTTGAAAATTGGGATCAAAGATTCTGCGGTTTATTGAATTCTGTGTTTCAGAAATGTAGTAGTGATAGAGCAAAAATAGAAAGTGTAACAGAAATTCGAAATATTTTAGACATGTGTTCTGGTCAAGAAAAATTTTCACAGAACATTCAGCAGGATTGTCAGGAATTTTTAATGTATATGTTTGGTGTTTTGGAAGATGAAGGAGTAGATGTAGAAAATCTTTTTAGCCTTTCTTATCAATGGAGCATGATTGCCACAATTGTAGTTTATCAAGTACTACTAGAATAGACACTGAAAGATTTATATATTTGACTTTACCAGACTGCAAATCAGTGTCACTTAATAATCTAGTTAAAGCAGCTGATCATAATATGGTGTGTACCCAATGTAAGTGTCCAATGCTGTCCACATTATTTATACAAACTTATGGTCAGTATGTCATTTTAGTTTTCCAACGATGTAGACCTGATGGAACTAAATTGACAACTTGTATCAAAAATGTTGTGGTGAGGGGCGTGGCCAAGATGGCGGGCTGAGAGGTCGCACTTGCCGAGAGCTCCCGGACCCCTGAATCCCTGCACCGCTTGTAACCGCTGATTCCCCCCCGGATCACGCGGCGACTGTGCCTGGTGCCCACGGTGGAGGTGTGGAGCGACTGCTGAGCCCGGTTAGCGCCGTCGGGGGTGTGATCCTGACCGGTGAAGCTTGGGTCGGAGCTCGCTGAATGGCCCGTGTTCGAGCTGGAAGCCGCGAGTCTCCCGACCCTCGGAGCGTGACGGAGCGACCAGCCGCCTGTGTGTGAAGCCCGCAGCGGTGCATGAACTGTCGGAGTGGGAGTCTGCAACGGCTTCGCGAACGGCTCGGAGTTGTCAGATGGCGGTTGTGCGGAACGGAGCAGAGCGGAGGTGAGGGGCGGAGGCGGAGTCGCCAACGCTTCACTACGCCAGCCCGTGGATTGAAGAGGCCCGCTGGGAGAGGCCGCTCCGGCCGGTTGTCTGAGCGGAGCAGCGGAGCGGGGCTCCCGGGGCAGATCTCCCCCTGAGGCCGCGGCCCCCGGCGGCCATTGCACAGTGACTTTGCCCCCTGGCCGAATTTTGGGTCCCGGATCGGAGACGGAGAGGGGCTCTCCATATTGGGCGTTGGCCCCTCGACATCACAGAGCGGCCATTTTGTGGTCTCCGCCCGGGCAGCTCGGCCTTCCTGGTGCTCTTTCAGTGGCGCTGCCCCCGACTAGCACATAGCTGCTTTCCTTGCCCTCAACGTCCTCTACTCAGCTGCAATGTCGAACGCTAGGGGACAGCGACGGGGCGACCGAACCTTGCCGGACATGCTGGGACGCGGCGCCCTACGCAGCGGTGGAACCCTACCCACCACGACCTCTCCGGCCCCGACCAGGAGTGCAGATGGCGGAGAACCCCCGGTGACGAGATCATTTCTCGAATCGCTCTTTAGCTCCCTTCGGGAGGACTTTCAAACGCTCAAGCGTGAGGTGGCCGGGGAGGTCCGCGAAGTAAGGAGAGAGATGGACTCCCTGGGGGAACGTGTGAACACAGTGGAGGAAGCGGGTCACTCCAGGGATGAAGAGATCACCCATCTGCAGCAGGAAGTTCTGCGACTGCGGGAGCAACAGATTGAGCTACAGGCCCACGCCGAGGACCTTGTAAATCGGTCCAGGCGGAACAACATACGGGTCCGCGGTGTGCCGTCCGGTGAGGAGGGTGAGGACGTGACTGCTTATCTTGTGGCCCTCTTTCGTGCGATCCTGGGAGAGTCGGAGGACTTTCGGATCCGCATAGACCGAGCACATCGGGTGGGCCGCCCCCGCAGAGCTACGGCGCCCGCCCCGGACATTCTGGCCTTCCTCCCGAACTTTCCCTTGAAGGAGCGAATCCTCCGAGAAGCACGAGGGCAGCAATCTTTCCGATTCCGGGACCGCCCTGTGACCCTGTTTCAGGACTTATCTACAGTCACGCTGCAGAAGAGGAAATCATTCAAGATCGCCACTGACTTCCTCCGGGAACGAGGGACACAGTACTCTTGGGGGCACCCCTTCCGTCTGATCTTCCGATGGAACGGTGTTCTGCATCAGCTTCGGTCCCTCCAGGATGTCTGCGCGGTGTTGGGCCTCACAGCATCGGATACAGATACCCCGGCTCCGCGGCGGAGGCGAAGCACTCGTGACGGATGGCAGCAAGCTGGAGGGGAGACCTCTCCTCCTTCGGAGCGTCCGGGCTCGCCCGTGATCAGGGCGGACATGGAAGCCGCCATCCAGGAGGCCTCCAGAGTGGCGGCGAACGGCGAAGTGGCCCTGACGGCCTGAACTCACTCCGGGGGGAGTCTACTTTAGCTTATTCCTCTTGCAGGTGCGGGGTTCCGGGGGGTGGGCTGGGAGGGATGGCGAGTGCTGGAGGTGGTGGCCGGACGTCCACTAGACTGATTTACCACGGCCCTGCCCGTTACGGGCCGGACTGGGACAATGTCTTTTTCGAAAAGTTTGAGTAGCGGGGGATGGGGTGGGGACAGGCGGGCAGATGTTTTGATTTTGGGGACTAGCGGGGGGGGCAGCTGCGGGGGGTGGTGTGGACTTGGTTGTGTGGGGACGAGGGGGGTTTTTCTAGTTGTGGGGTGTTGGGGTTCGGGGACTGTACTGTGCCAGTGGACGGTTCAAAGTTGCTTTGTTTTGAGGCCTCGAGTGGTGCCTTCTGTGTTTGCCTGCGGGGCTCTGCCTCTTGAAATGTGCTCCATTGATCCCCCTCCTTGATGGCTCTTAAGGTGCTTACTCTCAATGTGAAAGGGCTGAATAATCCGGTTAAGAGGCGGGCAGTGTTATCCTTGCTGGAAAACTCACAAGCGGATATCTGTCTGTTGCAGGAGACCCATTTGCTGGCTAAGGACTGCTCAAGGATGCGTACCCCTAAGTTCCCCACGCAGCTGTTCTCCTCTAGCGCCTCCAAGACGGCAGGGGTGGCGATCTTGTTTTCTAGAGGGTTCAGGGGAGAGGTCGTGTGCAGGGTAGCGGAACAGAAGGGGAGACTTCTGGTGTACAGGATCAAGATGGGGGGTTTAGCACTGACTATTGGCACCGTCTACTGCCCCAATGATCACCAGGACCAATTCTTACACAGGGCTTTGGAGGACGTGGCATCCACCTCTGATAGGCACATAGTGTTGGGGGGTGATTTGAACCTGGTTTTCGATGCGGCGGTGGACAGGTCTGTGCAGCGGCGCCACCAGTTGGGTGAGCTTTCGAGCTCGATTCGTGCTCGACTTGAGGAGCTGGATCTGCATGACGTGTGGCGCCACCTCCACCCCACCACCCGCGCATACTCTTACTTCTCACATGCCCATAGATCTTATGCGCGATTAGATCATCTCCTTGTATCGGGCCCAATGCTCCCTTTGGCTTCTAGTGTGGACATGGGGGTCCTCTCTCTTTCTGACCACGCCCCGGTGGAGGGCGCTTTCACTCTGCCCCCGGTGGTCCGGCCGAGAGGGGTCTGGCGGCTCCGGGACACGCTTTTGCACAGGCGGTCGGTGGTGGATCAGATCCGGGCGGCCATTTTGGATTTTCAGACCATAAATGATACAGGGGATACTTCTCGTGCGACACAGTGGGCAGCCCTGAAGGCGGTGCTCCGAGGCGAATTTATAGCGATTTCCTCGGCCGAGAATAGGGACCGACAGCTCAAGAGAGATGAGCTCACCCGGCAGGTGAGGGAGCTGGAGCAGGTTCATCACGGGACAGGGGCCCCCAGGGTGTGGAGGCAGCTGAAGGCGGCACGGAAACTCCTGGCGGCCCTTGACACGGACCGGGCGGAGTATGCGATGCTTCGCCTGAAACACAAATATTATACAGGGGGCGATCGGTGTGGGCGGCTCCTGGCTAATAAACTTAGGGTGCAACACCAGCAGCACCGTGTGAAGGAACTGGTGGACCCGACCGGTGGTAGGGTCACGGCTGATGTGCAAATAGCAGACGTCTTTCGCAGCTTTTATGCTGACCTCTACACCGGGGAGGCCCCCTCGGCCCGGGCTGAGATGGCCTGTTTGGACTCGGTCCCGCTCCCGTCGTTGTCTCAGGAGCAGGCTCAGTATCTGGAGCGTGACATCCGTATCGAGGAGGTGATCACGGCGATATCCCGGCTTAAATTGGGCAAGGCCCCGGGCCCGGATGGCTTTATCCCGCTGTTCTATAAAACCTTCTGTCAGGAACTGGCGCCTCTACTGACCCGCCTTTTTAACTCCTTCGCAGAACCGGGAGCCATCCCCTCCGAATTTCTCCAGGCCACGGTTTCCGTGATTCCGAAGCCGGGTAAGGACAGGACCGCCTGTGGATCCTACCGTCCCATTTCGCTACTGAACACAGATTTGAAAGTGTTCACCAGTATATTAGCCGCACGCCTGGCGTTGCACCTCCCGGGCATGGTTGACTCGGACCAAGCGGGCTTCGTGCCCGGTAGGCAAACAGTAGATAACACAAAGAGGGTGACGCACATCCTCGAGAAGGCTTCCAGGATCCCTGGGGAGAGGATGCTCCTGTCCATAGACGCGGAGAAGGCTTTCGACAGGGTGCACTGGCCCTACCTAGAGAAGGTCCTGAGCAAGTTCGGGATTGGGGAGAAGTTCCGTCATCTGATCTTCAATTGTTACCGGTTCCCCTCTGCGGTAGTCCGGGTGAACGGCGGCAGCTCTCGACCCTTCCCCATTGAGCGGGGTACGAGACAGGGGTGCCCTCTCTCCCCTCTGCTCTTTGCCCTGTACATGGAGCCCTTTGCTCAGAGGGTCAGGCAGAACCCCGACATTGTCGGTGTCAAGATGGGTGCGTTCCATCATGCGATCAGCCTGTACGCTGATGATGTCATTCTGACGCTGGATGACCCGCGGAGATCGCTGCCGGCCTGTGTAGAGGAATTGAACTTATTCGCAGACGTGGCGGGCTTCAAGGTGAACCTGGGGAAGTCGGCCGCCCTTGACATTTCGCTTACTAACGCCACCAGAACGGAACTGCAGAGGCTTTACCCTCTGAGCTGGTCCAGGGTCCGGATCCCGTACTTGGGGATTCTATTGGCGCCCTCCCTCCCGGAGATGGTCACGGCCAATTACGCAGTGCTGGGCGCGAAAATCAGGGAGGAATTGGGCCGATGGGATAAGGGCACGCTGTCGTTGCTGGGTAGGGTGGCCGCGGTGAAGATGACTCTACTGCCTCAGGTGCTTTACCTTTTTAGGGCGTTGCCGCTCCAGCCCCCCGCGGGGTGGCTTGCGGAGACACAGGCTGCCATCGCGCGGTTCGTGTGGCAGGGCCGCAGGCCGAGGATCAAGAGAAGCATCGCTATGCTGTCACCGGAATCTGGGGGGCTGGGGATACCGGACTTGCGGAAATATTTCCATGCCGCTCAGCTCCGCTATCTAGTGGAATGGAGCCGGTGGGAGTCTGATAAGCACTGGCTGTTCCAGGACCAGGCGGTGGCGGGAAGGACACTGCAGGTAGTACCATTCTTGAAGCGGGCCCATCGACCCCCCAATCTCTATGCGTCTCTGGTAACGCGGGTCCCGCTCCGGACATGGGACTCGTTGGCTGCCAGGTGCGAGCTTACCACCTTCCCCTCTCCTTTTACGCCGCTCATTGGCAACCCAGACTTCGGCCCCGGGATGGAGCAGGGCGCTTATGAGCGATGGCGGGTGGCCCGCTGCTGCACTCTGTATCACTTGTATTGCCCTGAGGGGGTTGTCCCCTTCCCGGACCTGAGAAGGGATTATGGCCTCCCGGAAACGGAGCGCATGCGATACATGCAGGTACGCCACTGGGCATCACAACCCCAAGTGCGCGACGCGGCACACCGGGAAATCACTGCGTATGAGCGTTGGTTAATTACTCGCACGTCGGACGCTAAACTGATCTCAGACCTGTATAAAATGCTGCAACCCCCCTCCTTTCATATTCACAACCCCGGTCGGGAACGTTGGGAGCGCGAGCTCGGGCGCGTGTTGAGCCATAAAGAATGGGAACACATCTCCTTCCGCGCACGTCACTCGGCCTACCACACGGGTCTTACGGAGACCTTCACTAAAATCTCGACCTACTGGTACCGTACCCCGGAGAAACTGCACGAGATGGACAGGGCAATACCGGGGACGTGCTGGCGCAACTGCGGCAATACTGGTACGCTAACACACATACTATGGGAATGTCCCCTGCTGGCTCCTTACTGGGAAGAGGTTTTGGGCGAAGTAGACAAATGCTTTGGGATAGAACTGCCTAGATTCCCGGCCTATGTTCTGCTAGGGTTGCCGAATGGGCTGATGTATCCCCTTAGATCTAAGAGAGGCAGACAGATCGCAATTGCGCTGGGGTCAGCGGTGCAGAATATTCTCATACACTGGCGCACTACCACACTTCCCTCTGTAGTTGGTTGGCTGCACAGATTATGGCATGTCCTTGGAATGGAGAAGATGTCCTTAGTAGCCTTGGGGGATACTGATACTTTTGAGGAACTGTGGGAGCCCTTTCACAGCCTGTTATGTTCCGAGTTTCGGGAGATCACCTGCCCTAGATACCTTAGGTTGTTAAGGCTGACACCGCCACCGGACCCGCCTACTTGATTGGGTGGGGTCGGTACTGTGTAGCGGGGATTTTCGGAGAGTTGCATGTGGCGGAGACTGTAGATACTGGCACGGTGCAGGGGGTGGGTTAGGGTTCGGTAGTTGGGGGTTCTGTTTGGTTGGGTTGGTTCTTGGAGCGGGGTTGTTTCCCTCCCTTCACCCCCCCCTTTTTCCCCCTTTCCCTCCTCCCCTCTCCCCCCCCCCCCTCGTTGTTTGTATGTGACCACAGTTGGGGAAGCTATGCTCCCGAGTCGGATGGGGCCTCTTACGAAATTGTAATTGCATTACTGTACTTGCTGCACAATACGCATTGCTGTGCGGTTCCTGTGGTTTACTTGTTCCTTGCCCCCTTTGTGTCCTACCCCACCCTGCTTCAATAAAATACTTTAAACCTAAAAATGTTGTGGCTTCTCAGTTATCAATTTCAGGAAGAACATTTAGAACTGTAGCTATTTTTTATCATGACGGTCCTTCGACAACATCAGGACATTATACATGCTACTTAAAATGTCAAAAAGGTTGGAATTACTGCAATGATTCTCATTTGACTTATAAACAACGTTTGCCTTTTGACTTAAAAAATTCTTACCTAGTGTTTTTAGAACCAAAGTTTTAGTAAAGGTAATTGGCCTTTAAAGACGGGAGCAGTTAATAAAAGGTAGTTAGTTAGTTAGTCTAATGTTTAAAATTATTTATCTCATATAGGTACTGTAAGTGGATCTCATAGTAAGTGATATCAGTTTTATAGGAAATGTTGAACATGAGTGATCAAAAAAGAGAATATGAATTTTTAAACATTGTGAAAATGTCATATGAGCTTTTCTTTGAAAACTTCGGGTAAACGGTAATTTCAGAGTTTAATTAGAGAAAATTCAAAATATACTCATATATCTGACACTATTTGGCCGTAAGGAAAGTTCAAGGTATGAGTAATAAGTCATAACTTAACACAAGGAGGAAAATGAAAACGTTGAGAATTATTTCAGATGTTCTTAGATCTTTTTTCATAGGAAGTCGATGAAATGGAAGTTTTAGAGAACAGCAGAGTATTTTCCTACGAAAAGGACCTTCGCTATCTACTATTTGGACTCAAGGAAAAGTAAGTGAATCAAAGATTAGTGTACATATATGATTTGTAAGTTTATATGGTTTTTTATAAACACAATCTTTTAGATTGTGTTTTTTTCCCGCTGTTATATGATGAAGAGTTTGAACTCACTGTTTTAAGTGAAATTCAATATATTCTGAGAACAGCAAAAATAAACAATGTAACACATTGTATAAGTCATTCTATAGTTTGCATTGTGTAATTTATATTATATTCCCATTGTCTCGCACTCATTTTCCTTTTTCCACCCTTATTCAGCTCTCTTTACTCACTTACACTGCCTTTCTTTCACTTTGTTTCATCGCTGTTCCTTTACTCCACTTCTTTCACAACTCCTCAATCCAATTTCAACTGTCTGCATTTCCTCTCTCCCTTGCACCACTTTTCAGCTTTCTCACCTTCTCTCAGTACCACTGCTTTACTTCTCTTCCCCTCTCTTTCCTTCTTTTGCTCCTTTACTCTTTTTCCTTTCTTCACTCATTGTACTGCACTTTACTCAGTCCTTCTCTTTGTCTTTCTGTGTACTTACTTCCTCACTCATTTTTCCTCTATCGTTCTATATTAACCTCATTCCTTTCATCTCTTCACTCTGTGACTCCCCTTCACTCACTCTCAGTCATCTTCAATTCCTCTTTCTTGTAAATAGATCCTCATTTAGACTCCTTTCCCTTTCACTCATTTTCCTTTTACTGACTTCTCTTTCCTGATTTCGTTTTGGTATGTCACATTCTTTTAGTATCTTACTTACCTTCAGTACTTTGTTCTCCTTCTATTTCTTTTTCCCTCTTTTTTGTCTTTCTACATTACTTTATTTACGTTTCTGTATCTTTCACTCTTGCTTTATTTCTTAGTACACTTTTTTTGTTTTTTTACCTCTTGACCTGTTTCTTCTATTTTAAAATATATATTTTACTAATTATAACTTTTTTTCTCCTGTCTTTCACAGATTTAAAGTGTAGTTTAAACATGCAAGTAAGTTTTCATAAATTATATGGTAAGTGTGACTAAAAAATGTAGTTTGTCATCACCCTTTGCTTTAACCTCACTACTTTTCTCACACCCTACCTCACCTCTGTTTCCTTAATCTGCTTCCCTCACTTATTCTTATCCTCCATGTTTATTTCCCTTTTCCTTACTTTCCTATCACATTCAACTTATTTCAGTCTTCCTGCTCACCTACATTCCCTCACTTTCCTTTCTTTTCTGGTTTACTCAGTCCCTTTCTATCCTTCCTTCCTTTACTCTCTCTGTTCTTTCTCTCTGTCACTCCCCTTATCTTACCCTTATTCACTTTTATCCACTCTCTTTCACTTCTCTTTACTTACACTCAATGCTCTTTTCTTTCCCTCCGTTACCGCTGTTCCTATTCTCTGGTTCCGTTACTACCCATCATTCCCCATCCTTTACTTTCCTTCCTTTTACTTTCATCACCCATTCACATTCTCCCAGAACCTCTGCTTTAGTCTTCTTCCTGTTTCTTCTCTTCTTTTGCTCCCTTATTCATTTTCCTTTTCTCAGTTACTTCGACTTATACCTTTTCTCTGTTTTACTATCTATTACACAGTCCCTCTGTGTTCTTCCTTCTAGCTCTCTCTCTCTTTACACCACTATCTCTGTCCCCTTTGCTCATGCTCACTCCTTCATTACTTTTTTTTCTCTTTTTTTTTTGGTACGCTCCCGGGACTCGCCCTGGTACACACACCGGGCCGCGCACCGGGAGCGCTCCAGGATGAAACGTTAAAAAAAAATGAATATACTTAAAAAAAAGGTATTATATTAATATACATATATATTCACTGAAAAAACCATAGGTTTCACACTAGTTATAGTTAGGGATTAGCCATGAGTCATTAGTCATGAGTGATGTCACTGACCATGTCATGAGTGATGTAATATGTGACGTCATCAGCAGTGCATTACACGCGCAAGTTATAGTGAGTCCAACTAACTATAACGTGGAATTTCAATGGTTTTATGTCAGTAAAATTTCCAGCTAACTATAACTGGTGTGAAACCTATGGTTTTTTCAGTGAATTTAATAGGTTTTTTAAATGCTAATTCCTAACTATAACTGGTGTGAAACCTATGGTTTTTTCAGTGAATATATATAGATATTACTTCCTCACAATCGGGTCATTCGAAGAGCCCTTCGCCAGTTGGTGCCTGACGCAGGTTGTTCTCTCTCTAAATTTGTAACACATGTGCTATAGGTACATACCACAATTGGAAATGGACTTCTTGTCAGCCCCTGTACCATGCACTATAGGTGCTCAGGGCATAGGTGCCACCAAGGCCTACCAGGAGCTGAAGCATAGCTTTTGCCACCCCTGGCTGGTTCTTAAATTGACACAACTGGCTGATCACTCAGCTGGGGCAAGTGGGTGTAATCACCCCTTGCTTAGATATAGTATACCTATATCTAAACCTATATCTAGACACATATAAACCTGTGAGTCACTCCTATGGAAGGCCTCATCAATCCTGGAGGCAGAGTGCGTAGTTTTATGTGAGATGGAGCTCTGGCATGAGCTGAGCCTGTCTGCAGCTGTCGGGAACAACTCCCTAAGCTGATCCAGGATAATGCTATACCATATACTCTTAAGTGCCTTATAATCCTTGCGGTTATATAGCAACTTTGGTTTGGCTTTATCAAAACATGTCGTGTAAGGTGTCATACGAATTGGAATACTACCCCCTCGCCAGTTCTGGCGACGGGGGTAGCATTCCACCCTTCTAGAGGGAGAAGACATGTTGCTTTACTGAAACGCGTTTGATTTAAAATGAGCCTCAGATCCACAAAATGGATGCCTCTGCCACAGACACGGGTATGGACTCCTGCTGCTGACCGAAACTCAGCAAATGGTGACCTGGACAAAGGGTTTCCTGTCGCAGGGCGGTGTCAAACCACCCCAGACAGGAGATAGTGGATTGTAGCAGGGAAGTTTCAAAGAAACCAGACACTGCCTGGGGAGCACAAGGCTGCCCCTTGCATAATCCGGCCAAACCGGTTCTGGGGCACACCAGCCCCAGTCCCAGCGTGGCCTGGATCAAAGGAAAGGGGTGTAACCACCCCCTTCCTGGGTCCCACCCATAGGAGGGGACCTAGCAGGATGTCCAGCCCACCAGATTCGAATAAGAGTGGGAGCAGTGCCAATGCAACTCAGATCATCCTGAAGAAACATAAGAAACGAATTCTGGACCCTTCGACATCCTACTCAACGTAGAAGACTGAAGAATCTCCCTTGTGGCCAAGAAGTGACCACCCTGTGCATACAGGCACCATCCAGCCCTCGACCCTTGCTTTGTTGCAGTTCCCGCCAGAACTCGAGTGACAGAGATCGACAAGATCAAGCTTGCCTGCCTTCGCCCAGCCCGATCCACAGTCCCTGCAGAGCTGAGACCCGTGGAGGCGACCGGAAGCGTGGGGCACGCCATCTTGAAAAGGCCACGAGACGCTGACCGTGCAGCCCACGAGTGACCCTCGAAGCTGTACACTGGGATTTGCGAAGCCCCAACCCAGAGCTACACTTGCACCAAAGCTACCCCCTCCACACTCGACGAGTGCTTCGTGGGGCCCTTCTGCTTGTGTTGGCTCGACGTGTTGGCCCAGTCACTTGTCAGCTGGCTTGTGGCCCCTGTGCCGATGAAAACTTGAAAACGACTTGCTTTTCTGGTTGCTCCAGATCTGCACCAGCTCCTGTGAAAAGGAGCCCCCACTCTGACCCTCCTGGTCCGAGTGAGAAGCAATCTCCCGGTTCTGCGTGGATTGCTTTTGCCAAGTGCTGTTTGCTGCAATCTTGAAGCCGACGGTGCTGACGGCGAGAGCCTGCGTGGGACAGATCGTGACCTGCTCCTGGACGTCGCAGATGCCCCATAGCCCACGTGACAGCGGAGAGAAGCCTCTCGACAACCATCTGATTGCGCCCGACATTGCCTGGTTCCGTCCTGGTTCCACCCTGGTCACTGCTGAGTGACCCAGACTCTGTCCCCTCTGCTTTCAGATTCATCTCGACTTCGATCCACCCTTGGATCACACCGGACACTTCTGCTTCCCATCGCCTGCAGCTTCTCCAGCTCCAAGCACCCAGAACCTGCGTGTCAAAACCCGACGCCACTTCGACCCTGTGCACCCACTTCCTGTGGGTGAGGTAACATTGCAACGCCGGTGTCCTTACACTGGTACACACCTCTAGGGTCTGTGTCTTAAGTTTTGTTCCTCTAGGTTCAGCTGAAGTATCCTTAAACTAACTTTGTGTAACTTTTACGCACCATTGACTTTGCATTGGTGCAAGCCGCACTTTATGTGCTGCACCCGAGTCCTGCGGGCTTCTCCCGACTTCAGCATTGCTAGTCCTGACTGCTCCCAGCAATTCTCTAGGCCCTAGGCCTAACCACTGTTCGATTGGTATCTTTTATACCATTTTTTTAGTATATGGTTTGAGTGGCCACCCGCCCTCATCCAAAATTGTGCAACTTTGTATGTTATACTGTGCTTTTGATTTAACGCTTGTGCCCCTTTGCTCATAAAGAGTACTGGGGATTAATTTAGAAATAAACACATATATTTTTATAATATATACTTGTGTGGTGTCCTTTCATTTGGTATTACAGGATTGTATGTGGTAAAACAGCTCGCTTAACACGACCTCTTAAGTTAAGCCTTTAAGGCTGCTTAGTCCATGCTACCCCTAGGATAGCTTGTCTAACAAGGTTGACTTACAACCAGACACCATAAGGGAGTGTTTGGACTGATAAAAGGCGGTTCCAGAATTGGAAACACCACATATCAGGCCAACTTCTCACATTGGTGCGCAGCGGTGCGGATTTGAGCTTGCTGTTTGTTTTACCATTGCAATCTTTATATCAAATTGAAAGATCACATCAAGTACCTTAGGTACATATAAAATCAAAAGCTTAGCATATTAAGTTCTACTGAACTTAGTAGTTGTAGATTAAAGGGATTAGCACACCCTGACTACAACTCACTAGTAAGGTACAGTAGGAAAACACTTAGTGTAGGTAAGTGCACCACTTACACCTCAGTAGCAGTCATGTCTGATACAGGTGGAGCCTCAGGCTCTGCTCCTGTAGCAGTTGACCCTACCAAGGCAACTTCCAGATATGAAAACCTTTGCCACAAAGACTTGGGTGCCTTATGCACGGCAAGGGGGCTAAAAAAGGGCAGAGGCCCTACCATTCCTTCCCTGATAGCTATCCTGGAAAAGGATGACTTAGATAAGGTGAGTCAGGCTCCCTTAGATTCAGGTGAGGGGGTGTACTCCCCTGAGAATGAGAATCTTCCAGAAGAAGAAGATGAGGAGGAAGAGAAAGAGGAAGGCTCAGAGATAGAGGAGCATGAAGATCAGGATCAGAGGGTGACCCAGGTACAGATTGGTAGGCTTAACCAGGCCAATCTAGACCTACATGGGGTTGGAGAGGGCCAGCACCTCCCCAGATCCCATAACTTAATTCTCCCAGGCAACAGGAGGGTGAGATCTCCATCAGGAGACTCTCATGTTTCTAGTGTCTCAAGAGAATCTCAAAGGGGAATGACTTCCCCCCAGAGGAAAGAGCATAGGGCCAGGATGAGGGCTGTCCAACTCCAGATAGAGAGGGAAGAGGTAGCCTTGGCTCAAGCTAAACTTGCTTTAGCAAGAGAAAGAAAATTGTGTGGCTTAGATGCCACTGGTGGCAGCAAAGTTCCTAAAGAGAAAGACAGGGCCTATGATAATAGAAACCTGACAAAAATTGTGCCCCCCTACAAGGAAGGGGATGACATCCACAAATGGATGACTGCTCTTGAGAGGGCCTGCATGGTACAGCAGGTCACTGAGGATCAGTGGGCAGCAATTTTATGGTACTCCTTTTCTGAGAAAGGGAGGGATAGGCTCCTCACAGTTAGACCTGAGGATGTCAAAAACTACTCTGTCCTGAAGAGTGCTCTTATTGAAGGGTTTGGCCTAACCACTGAGCAATACAGGTTGTTGTTCAGAGACACCCAAAAAGCACAGACTCAGGACTGGACTGATGTTGTTGATTGTGCCACTAAGGCTCTGGTGGGTTGGCTGCAGGAAAGTAAAGTCTCAGACTATACAGGATTGTACAATCTTATAATGAGAGAGCAGATCCTTAATAACTGTCAGAACCAGCTGTTGCATCAATACCTTATTGACTCTGATTTGACCTCTCCCCAAGAATTGGGAAAGAAGGCAGACAAATGGGTCAGAACAAGGATTAAGCAGAAACCCCAGAACCATGGTGACCAGAAGAAAACAGACCAGAAGGGTGGGAATCAGAAAGATAAAGAAAAGGACCAGAAGTCTTCAGGCCCCCAAACTAGTAATAAGGAGGGTGGTTCCCAAAATGACAAAAAGAAAAAGAAGAATGATGGCCCAAAAAAACCTTGGTGTAATACCTGCAAATCAGTTTCACACTGGGGCAGTGAATGCACTAAGAAAAATCCAGTTCCTGCCACTGCAGCTCCTAAAGCAACTGCACCCCCTAGTACAGTCAGCAGTGGTAGTGCACAACCTAAGGGGATAGTAGGGTTAACCCTGGGTACTGAGGTGGAATCTGGCCTAGTCAGAATCCCCACACAGGCAGTTCTCCTATATGATGTGGACTTATCTTTGACCACTGCAGTAAGCCCCAGTAGCCTGGGCAAATATAGGCATACTCCCTTAATCAATGAGAAACTGGCTCAGGCCTACAGGGACACTTGTGCCAGTGTCACTATGGTGACACCAGACTTTGTGGACCCTGGTCAGATTGTACTAGGTGAAAGTTACCTAGTGACCAATGCAAGCAACTCCACTACTTCACATAGTGTGGCTGTTGTGAACTTCTCCTGGGGAGGGGTAAATGGCCTAAAGAAAGTTGTTGTTAGTGCAGACCTCCCAGTAGACTGTCTGTTAGGCAGTGATCCTGAAAGCTCAGTTTGGTCAGAAGTGGAGTACAGGGCTCATGCAGAAATGCTAGGGATTTCAGCTCATGTCCTTGCAGTGACAAGGTCTCAGGCTAAGAAGTGCCTTCCTGAACCAGTGGTGGATCTTGAAACATTAGACCAACCACAACCCAAGAGAAGGAGCAAGAGGGTTAAGGCTGTGCCTTCCCACTTGCCCCAGGTTGAGGATCAAGTTTCACAGGAAACTGGTTCTGCAGTCCAAGAGGAGACTGTCTCTGAGGAGCTTGAACCTGACCAGGTTGAGTTTCTGGGGACAGGGGGACCCTCAAGGGCAGACCTGGGGCAGGCCCAATTAGATTGCCCTTCACTTGAACCCCTCAGACAGCAAGCTGCTGCTGAGGCTGCAGGGAATGCTCAAGGTGCCCATAAAGTTTATTGGGATGAAGGACTCCTTTATTCAGAGGCTAGAGACCCCAAGCCTGGTGCCACCAGGAGGTTGGTTATACCTTTGAAGTTTAGGGGTTTCCTTCTCACCTTGGCCCATGATATTCCCCTTGCAGGACACTTAGGCCAGAATAAGACTTGGGACAGGCTTGTTCCACACTTTCACTGGCCTCACATGTCAGAAAATGTCAAGGAGTTTTGTCGCTCCTGCGTCACTTGCCAAGCCAGTGGTAAGTCAGGTGGCACAACAAAGGCCCCCTGATACCACTACCTGTGGTGGGGGTACCCTTTGAAAGAGTTGGAATAGATATTGTGGGTCCCATGGATCCTCAAACAGCATCTGGGCACAGATTTATACTGGTGGTAGTGGATCATGCCACCAGGTATCCAGAAGCAATTCCCCTGAGGACCACCACAGCACCTGTGGTGGCAAAAGCCCTCATTGCAGTTTTCTCAAGAGTGGGCTTTCCAAAGGAGGTTCTTTCAGACAGAAGTACCAACTTTATGTCTGGATACTTAAAAGCAATGTGGAAAGAGTGTGGAGTAAGCTATAAGTTTACCACACCCTACCATCCACAGTGCAATGGGCTTGTTGAAAGGTTCAACAAGACCCTAAAGGAAATGATAAAAGGTTTACCGGAGAAGCTTAGGCGGAAATGGGACATCCTTTTACCCTGCTTGCTCTTTGCTTACAGAGAGGTTCCACAGAAGGGGGTTGGCTACAGCCCTTTTGAACTTTTGTTTGGCCACCCTGTGAGGGGTCCATTGTGTTAGGTGAAGGAAGGATGGGAGTTACCTCTCAAAAAGCCTAAGCTAGATATTGTGGACTATGTACTTGGTCTCCGCTCCAGGATGGCTGAATACATGGAGAGAGCATCCAAAAACCTTGAGGCCAGTCAAGAATTACAGAAAGCTTGGCATGACCAAAAGGCTGTTCTGGTTGAGTTCCAGCCAGGGCAGAAGGTGTGGGTGTTGGACCCAGTGGGCCCAGCAGCACTCCAGGACAAATGGACTGGACCCTACCCTATCATTGAGAAAAAGGGAGAAGTCACCTATGTGGTGGACTTTGGCACCCCTAGGAGCCCCCACAGGGTGCTCCATGTAAACCGTTTGAAAGCATTTGTTGACAGGGAGGACATGAGTCTCCTCATGGCCACAGATGGGGATCAGGAGGAAGAGAGTGACCCTCTCCCAGACCTGCTTTCCCAGAACCCTGATGATGGTTCAGTTGATGGCGTAGCCTTGGCAGGCAGCCTCACTGAGCAGCAACAGGTGGACTGCAGACAGGTGTTGCAGGCCCACAGGCATATGTTTTCACTCACACCCAGCCAGACTAATTGGTGCACCCATGAGGTGGACACTGGTGACAGTCTGCCTGTGAAGAATAAGATCTACAGGCAACCTGACCATGTCAGGGATTGTATAAAGGCTGAGGTGCAAAAGATGTTGGAGCTTGGAGTGATTGAGCCATCAGAGAGCCCATGGGCTAGCCCAGTGGTCCTTGTGCCAAAACCTCATACCAAAGATGGAAAGAGAGAAATGAGGTTTTGTGTGGACTACAGAGGTCTCAATGCTGTCACTAGGACAGATGCACATCCCATTCCAAGAGCAGATGAGCTCATTGATAAATTGGCTTCTGCCAAGTTTCTGAGCACATTTGATTTGACAGCTGGCTACTGGCAAATCAGACTAGCTGAAGAGTCAAAAGCCAAAACAGCATTCTCTACCCCTAGTGGACATTATCAATTTGTGGTAATGCCCTTTGGTTTGAGGAATGCACCTGCCACCTTCCAAAGGTTGGTGAATCAAGTCCTTGCTGGGTTGGATGACTTTTGTGCAGCATATCTAGATGATATTGCTGTCTTTAGCTCCACCTGGGAGGATCACCTGATCCACCTGAAGAAGGTTCTGGAGGCCCTGCAAAAGGCAGGCCTGACTATCAAGGCTACAAAGTGCCAGATAGGGCAGAGCAAGGTTGTGTACCTGGGCCACCTAGTAGGTGGGGGTCAGGTTCAACCACTGGAGAGCAAGATCCAGACCATACAGGACTGGGCTCCTCCAACTACCCAGACACAAGTCAGTGCCTTCTTGGGCCTGACTGGGTATTACAGAAAATGTGTAAAGAACTATGGGTCCATTGTGACACCATTGAATGACTTGACATCCAAGAAGATGCCCAAAAAGGTTCAGTGGACAGTTAGCTGTCAAAAGGCATTTGATGGCCTGAAGAAGGCCATGTGCTCTGCACCTATCCTGAAGAGTCCTGACTACTCCAAACAGTTCATTGTACAGACAGATGCTTCTGAGTTGGGGGGAGGGGGGGAGCTGTGCTTTCACAACTTAATCAAGATGGTCAAGACCAGCCCATTGCTTTTATTAGCAGAAGGCTGACCCCCAGGGAGAAACGTTGGTCAGCTATTGAGAGGGAGGCCTTTGCTGTGGTTTGGGCCCTGAAGAAGTTGAGGCCATACTTGTTTGGTACTCACTTCCTAATTCAGACAGACCATAAGCCCCTCTTGTGGCTAAATCAGATGAAGGGTGAAAATCCCAAACTGCTCAGGTGGTCCATTTCCCTACAGGGGATGGACTTTACAGTGGAGCACCGCCCAGGGACTGACCATGGAAATGCATATGGTCTCTCCAGGTACTTCTACTTAGAACATGAAGACTTATCTGGTCAAGGTTAAGTTTAATGTCCCTGCGTTTGGGGGGGGGTTGTGTAGGAGAGTAGGGTCTGCTATCCTATGGTCACCCCAATTTTTGCTTTTTGCTTCACTGGTTTTCGACTTACTGAGGCTGTGGGCCTGCTAATCAGACCCCCAGCCTGCTGTTCTCTCTCTAAATTTGTAACACATGTGCTATAGGTACATACCACAATTGGAAATGGACTCCTTGTCAGCCCCTGTACCATGAACTATAGGTGCTCAGGGCATAGGTGCCACCAAGGCCTACCAGGAGCTGAAGCATAGCTTTTGCCACCCCTGGCTAGTTCTTAAATTGACACAACTGGCTGATCACTCAGCTGGGGCAAGTGGGTGTAATCACCCCTTGCTTAGATATAGTATACCTATATCTAAACCTATATCTGGACACATATAAACCTGTGAGTCACTCCTATGGAAGGCCTCATCAATACTGGAGGCAGAGTGTGTGGTTTTATGTGAGATGGAGCTCTGGCATGAGCTGAGCCTGTCTGCAGCTGTAGGGAACAACTCCCTAAGCTGATCCGGGATAATGCCATACCATATACTCTTAAGTGCCTTATAATCCTCGCGGTTATATAGCAACTTTGGTTTGGCTTTATCAAAACATGTCGTGTAAGGTGTCATACGAATTGGAATACTACCCCCTCGCCAGTTCTGGCGACGGGGGTAGCATTCCACCCTTCTAGAGGGAGAAGACATGTTGCTTTACTGAAACGCGGTTGATTTAAAATGAGCCTCAGATCCACAAAATGAATGCCTCTGCCACAGACACGGGTCTGGCCTCATGCTGCTGACCGAAACTCAGCAAATGGTGACCTGGACAAAGGGTTTCCTGTCGCAGGGCGGTGTCAAACCACCCCAGACAGGAGATAGTGGATTGTAGCAGGGAGGTTTCAAAGAAACCAGACACTGCCTGGGGAGCACAAGGCTGCCCCTTGCATAATCCGGCCAAACCGGTTCTGGGGCGCACAAGCCCCAGTCCCAGCGCGGCCTGGATCAAAGGAAAGGGGTGTAACCACCCCCTTCCTGGGTCCCACCCATGGGACCTAGCAGGATGTCCAGCCCACCAGATTCGAATAAGAGTGGGAGCAGTGCCAATGCAACTCAGATCATCCTGAAGAAACATAAGAAACGAATTCTGGACCCTTCGACATCCTACTCAACGTAGAAGACTGAAGAATCTCCCTTGTGGCCAAGGAGTGACCACCCTGTGCATACAGGCACCATCTAGCCCTCGACCCTTGCTTTGTTGCAGTTCCCGCTGGAACTCGAGCGACAGACATCGACGAGATCAAGCTTGCCTGCCTTCGCCCAGCCCGATCCACAGTCCCTGCAGGGCTGAGACCCGTGGAGGCGACCGGAAGCGTGGGGCACGCCATCTTGAAAAGGCCACGAGACGCTGACCGTGCAACCCACGAGTGATCCTCGAAGCTGTACACCGGGGTTTGAGAAGCCACAACCCAGAGCTACACTTGCACCAAAGCTACCCCCTCCACACTCGACGAGTGCTGCGTGGTGCCCTTCTGCATGTGTTGGCTCGATGCGTTGGCCCGGTCACTTGCCAGCTGGCTTGTGGCCCCTGTGCCGACGAAAACTTGAAAACGACTTGTTTTTCTGGTTGCTCCAGATCTGCACCAGCTCCTGTGAAAAGGAGCCCCCACTCTGACCCTCCTGGTCCGAGTGAGAAGCAATCTCCTGGTTCCGCGTGGATTGCTTTTGCCAAGTGCTGTTTGCTGCAATCTTGAAGCCGACGGTGCTGACGGCGAGAGCCTGCGTGGGACAGATCGTGACTTGCTCCTGGACGTCGCAGATGCCCCAGAGCCCACATGACAGTGGAGAGAAGCCTCTCAACAACCATCTGATTGGGCCCGACATTGCCTGGTTCCGTCCTGGTTCCACCCTGGTCACTGCTGAGTGACCCAGACTCTGTCCCCTCTGCTTTCAGATTCATCTCGACTTCGATCCGCCCTTGGATCACACCGGACACTTCTGCTTCCCATCGCCTGCAGCTTCTCCAGCTCCAAGCACCCAGAACCTGCGTGTCAAAACCCGACGCCACTTCGACCCTGTGCACCCACTTCCTGTGGGTGAGGTAACATTGCAACGCCGGTGTCCTTACACTGGTACACACCTCTAGGGTCTGTGTCTTAAGTTTTGTTCCTCTAGGTTCAGCGGAAGTATCCTTAAACTAACTTTGTGTAACTTTTACGCACCATTGACTTTGCATTGGTGCAAGCCGCACTTTACGTGCTGCACTCGAGTCCTGCGGGCTTCTCCCGACTTCAGCATTGCTAGTCCTGACTGCTCCCAGCGATTCTCTAGGACCCAGGCCTAACCACTGTTCGATTGGTATCTCTTATACCATTTTTTTAGTATATGGTTTGAGTGGCCACCCGCCCTCATCCAAAATTGTGCATTTTTGTATGTTATACTGTGCTTTTGATTTAACGCTTGTGCCCCTTTGCTCATAAAGAGTACTGGGGATTAATTTAGAAATAAACACATATATTTTTATAATATATACTTGTGTGGTGTCCTTTCATTTGGTATTACAGGATTGTATGTGGTAAAACAGCTCGCTTAACACGACCTTGTAAGTTAAGCCTTTAAGGCTGCTTAGTCCATGCTACCCCTAGGATAGCTTGTCTAACAAGGTTGACTTACAACCAGACACCATAAGGGAGTGTTTGGACTGATACAAGGCGGTTCCAGAACTGGAAACACCACATATCAGGCCAACTTCTCACACTCTCTCTCTCTTTACACCACTATCTCTGTCCCCTTTGCTCATGCTCACTCCTTCATTACTTTTTTTTCTCTTTTTTTTTTGGTACGCTCCCGGGACTCGCCCTGGTACGCGCACCGGGCCGCGCACCGGGAGCGCTCCAGGATGAAATGTTAAAAAAAATGAATATACTTTAAAAAAAAGGTATTATATTAATATACATATATATTCACTGAAAAAACCATAGGTTTCACACTAGTTATAGTTAGGGATTAGCCATGAGTCATTAGTCATGAGTGATGTCACTGACCATGTCATGAGTGATGTAATATGTGACGTCATCAGCAGTGCATTACACGCGCATGTTATAGTGAGTCCAACTAACTATAACGTGGAATTTCAATGGTTTTATGTCAGTAAAATTTCCAGCTAACTATAACTGGTGTGAAACCTATGGTTTTTTCAGTGAATTTAATAGGTTTTTTAAATGCTAATTCCTAACTATAACTGGTGTGAAACCTATGGTTTTTTCAGTGAATATATATAGATATTACTTCCTCACAATCGGGTCATTCAGAGAGCCCTTCGCCAGTTGGTGCATGACGCAGGTTATGCCCGAAAACCGGCAAATTCCATTACTCCAGTTTCCTTAAAGTAAATGCACACTCGGAGTCACAGATATGACTTGTTCACACGAACAGCCCAAACATTCACGTGAAATCAAATAAAGTTCATTGACATTCATTGAAAGCGACAGAGGACTAAACTCTGGGTAACACAGCATTTTGTAATGTGCAACGCGAAGCGTATACTTTGTGGGCAGTGTATAATGTTTTAACCATTTTATCACTTTTATAATAAAAGCATTCGAGGGCGTGGCTTGGACGCTGGACAAGATGGTGGCCTAGTCCTGGAGCTTCAGCGCCGCTCCTCACACTCGACGCATTTGGGGCAATTTACTTCAGTCTACCACCGTCATGACCCGAGTCCCGCGAACCGGAACATGAGGAGAGCCTAGCACCCTCATTGTTTCCTGGTTTCCCGACTTGCTCGGTGACTACAAGGGAGTCCCGTTTTTCGCGGCTGCGGCCGCCATTTTGTGCGCCAGCCGCGATTCTCGGAGGTGGCCGGCTTATATCCTTCTGCAGCTGTTTCACCTCATCTTCGATCAACGGAAGACACCCTCTGCACGTTCCACCAATGGTGAGCACAATTCAGCTGGGAGTTTATTTCTAAGGCGCTTTATATCTCTCGCGCATCTCCCTTTATGGTCTCTGGTGCCATTTTGTGACTGTGGCAATTCATCTCATCGCCCTCCTGTTTCATTGCTTCTTTGCCTCACTATTTTGCCTTTCTTTGTCATGGCCTTGGATTAAATTGTCTCCAGCTCATGCAGCCCTTCTTTACACCTGACTTCGCCCTTCCGTTTGTCATGTGTTGGGATACTGCGTCAGGAGGTTTTTCTTCACGATTTGCTTCAGGAAATTAAGCAATGCTCCCTCCACTTTTTCATATGCCTCTTCTCATCCTTATTTCCAGTTTGGAGATCTGTCAATTTTCTTTTTAAGAACTCCTGCGACGCTGAATGTGGCTATATTTATTCCAATGACTTTCTCCTCGCTGTGTAAAGTCTGTGGCAATTTATTGTACTTTACCTCATGGTCCGTTTGAGTGGCTCTATTATCCTGACGTGCTCCTCTACCTGGCACAGTGCCTGCTTCTGAACTGTGGTTTACTCCTTCCTCTAGCCATGGCCTTGTGCTGACTTTTCATATTAATGCTCTTCATGTACCTTTTCCTGTCAGGAAGACCTCATATTTAATATTGACATTTTGCCTTCACTTTCACTATTCTGTCCGCCTTATATGGGGAAGCTTCGCACTTTGAAACTCACCAATTTACCAAAGCCACCCAAGGTCACCTATAAGGACAGAACAACCACGTACGAAGATACTGAGGCCTTGCAAGCTTTCCTTCGTCAGCAGAGTCCTGATGTCATGGATACCTCCAAACCTGGATGAGTGACTTTGTTGTTCATTGCCTTATTGATTCCGCTGCATTGCAATCCTGTTTTCTTCGTTGCCGTTGCATGATATGTTTTCCTTACTGTTTCTGTTACAATGACTGTCTTATGTTATAAACCCTTGTATTTTTTCCTAATGTTTTTCTCATTTCTTCAGATATGTCCCCTCTCATCTTTATCCTGATGTCTCCCATTGTCTTCTTACCTTACCCATTGCATTTATGGTATTAGAGGTTCGATGCCGGTTCTGGTTGTTGTCGTCGTCGTCTCCCGCCACCACCATCCCCATCCCTGTTCTGGAATTTCCGTTCCGTAAGTATGTCTTTCAGTCGTTCATTTTGGACTTGTACTGTCTTTTTGTGTATTTTTGTATCTGTCCTCTCTCTCTTTCATCCTTGCACTATCTCTTGCATTTCTCATGGTTTCTCCCTTCCTCTTCTTTTTTCCCTTTTTGGATACAATCTTACATTTGCACTAGTTTATTCCTCTTTCCCCTCCCTTTCTCATCTTCTATTTATCTCCTTCTCTGTTCTTTTTTCCTAATCATTCTTCTTACTTTCTCTCCATTGTATTTCTTATGCATTACTGAGCATGTTACACTCAACTGTTTTTCTACATTGTTTAGTTCCGTGTAACGACATGGAACATTAAGGGATTAAACAATCCCATTAAGCGACAGAGGGTTTTATCACATTTAGCGAGACTAAAAACTGATGTTGCCCTCCTTCAAGAGACTCATCTTGCTGAATCGGAGGCTTTGAAACTTAAACGTTCTTGGGTGGGTCATGTTCTATGTTCTCCTACGACGTCTAGGAAAAATGGTGTTGTACTTTTGTTACATAAAAAGTTAAATGTTTCCTCTATTACCCATGAATGTGATGCTGATGGTCGTTGGCTCATTGTTAACTTACTCATTGATAACATCCCACTCACTTTATTTAATGTATACGCCCCCACTGGGATCGATAGATCCTTCTGGCCTGCTATCTCTTCCAAGTTGTCTGCCCTTTCTGGAGATTATATACTTCTTTGAGTAGACTGTAATCAGGTTGTTGATCCCTTCCTCGACCGACACTCAAAAGTCACTTTTGTTCCCTCTAGAATGCACACGCAGTTTGTGAACTCCTTTCAAAACAATGCCTTAGTAGATATTTGGAGACTATGCAATCCCGACCTTAGAGAATATAGTTTTTTCTCCCCTCCTCATCAATCCCAATCCCGCATTGATCATATATTTCTCAGCAAATCCTTGTCCCAACATGCTATCCGTTCTGAAATTGGCTCCATCTTACTTTCCGATCATGCCCCAGTGTTTGTAGACCTTGACCTACTCCCATTTTCTCCCCACTCTGGCAGATGGCGGTTTAATAATGCTTTACTTTTGGAACCCTCCTTTTGTTCTGAATTCACTGCCTTTGCCAAGGAATTTTTTCTTTTAAATCAAACCCCTGACTCCCCTTTTGTTATGGTTTGGGATTCATTTAAAGCAGCCTCTAGGGGTTTTATTATTAACTTTGTATCCCGACGCAAGAAACTTTGAGAGGCCAAGTCGGAGAAAATGTTGGCTGACATTAGAGCCCTTGAACTTGCTTATTTTGCTTCTAAATCTGATTCCTCCCTTAAAGCTCTTATTGAAGCAAAAATCTCTTTTAAGAAATTCACTACAGACGCTGCTTCTAATACTCTACTAAAATGTAACTCTAGATACTATGGGGGTAAGAATAAAATGGGAAAGCTTTTGGCCAATTACTTAAAGATTCGTAAAGAACGCACAAAAATTCAATCTATCAAAACTTCCTCTGGAGAATCTACATATAAAGATAAAGAAATTCTCACTGAATTTGCCCAGTTTTATGATACTCTTTATACCCCAGAACAAGTTCCAACGTCTGATGATCTCCTTTCTTATTTTCAATCTCTTCCACCTCCCTCAATTTCACATGTTGACTTCCACGCTCTGGAACAAGACATTTCACTTTCTGAAATCTCTCACGCTGTATCTAAACTTCGTCATGGCAAATCCCCAGGCCCTGATGGGTTTACTATTGAATTCTATAGTCACTTTGCCTCTCTCCTTCTTCCTAAACTCTTACTCTTATTTCAATCTTTCTCTGAAGCCGGTTCCTCTAGCGGTTCTTTTCAACAAGCCTTAATTTGCTTAATTCCAAAAGAAGATAAAGATCACTCCTTGTGCAAAAACTATAGACCAATCTCTTTAATTAACACTGATTACAAAATTCTAGCAAAGATATTAGCACTTCGCATGGATCCCCTCTTACCAGATATAATTGACCCAGAACAATCTGGTTTCGTAAAAGGGCGTCTCTCCTCTGATAATTCCCGAGTTTTTCTTAACATCCTTAGCAAATCTTCTTCCTTGACTCTTCCTTTTGCAGCTATCTCCCTGGACGCGGAGAAGGCTTTTGATAGGATTGGGTGGGATTTCATGTTTCAGGCTTTGCGTTGGATTGGTATTCCTTCTAAATTCATTTCTATTATATCTTTACTTTATTCTGATCCTCAAGCATCTATTTTTGTAAATGGGATGTCCTCGGATTATTTTTCTTTACACAGAGGAGTTCGACAAGGTTGCCCTTTATCACCCTTACTTTTTGTTTTAGCTTTAGAACCCTTCCTTACCAAAATTTGTTTAGATGACTCTATCTCTGGTTTTCACTTTACTTCCCAACAAGTCAAACTTTCGGTTTATGCCCACGATATTCTTTATCGTTATTGCTACGACCCTACCACCTCTATTCCCTCTTTTCTTAAACAGGTCTCTTCCTTCTCTGCAGTTTCCGGTTATCGCTTAAACGCTGACAAGTGTGAAATTTTACCTTTGAATCCTCTTTGTCAGAAGCATCTCTTTTCCTCTACAGGTTTTTCATGGCAACCATCTAAAATCAAATACCTAGGGGTTTGGTTTGCTCCTTTATTATCTGATACTCTCAAGTTAAACTTTGATTATATTTTCAAAAAAATGGTCACAGCTATCACTCGTTGGCATCCACTCTTTTTGTCCTGGTGGGGTCGACTCAACTCTATAAAGATGATGCTATCTCCCTTGCTTCTCTATACTCTTTCCATGCTTCCTTTACACATCCCTCTTTCTTTCTTTAAAAAAACTGACTCTTTATTACTAAAATTCTTATGGAATGGCAAACTTGCTACTTTGCGGAAAGATAAAGCTCAATCTGGAGTACGTTTTCCTGATTTCAAACAATATCACCGTGTTTTTTCCATGAAACAATCGACTCGCTGGTTTTCACCTACTCTGCCTCACTACCCCCCTTTCTGGCTCAGCATGGAATCCTCTTTCATCTCTCCTTTCACCTTTCGTGAATTTCTGTCCTTTACGTCTTCTTTAACTCGTCTTCGCTTACCTATTCTTTCACATTCTCAAACTCTTCTTTCTCCTTACTTAACTTCATCCTTTCCTTCCCTCCTCTCCATCCACGAGCAACCAATTTGGAATAACTCTCATCTTAAAATTTGTAATCGTACTATTTATTGGAAAACTTGGCACTCTCGAGGAATATGTTGGGTCTCTCAATTATTATCTCAGAATACGCCTCTCTCATTCCAGGATCTTCAATCTATTTTCTCTTTACCTGCTTCTGACCGTTTGCAATATAATTCCCTTCACCCTGTCTTGCTCTCCTATCTCCAATCTCTTTCATCCTCCAACGATATTCCTTTGGACCGCAGACCTACTTCCCTTTTATTGGAAGCATCTCCTTCTGCATCTGCTCTATATAACTCTTTCCGTTTTATTACTGATAGGTTGAAATCTCGCATTGAACTTGCATGGGAGCTGGATCTTTCTCAGAATTGGCCTGTACTTTTGTGGGATAAAATTTGGACTAACCTTCATAAGACCTCTAGAGCTGCTAACACCACTCAAGCTTTATTTTTCATTTATCATAGAACTTTATTTACTCCACTTGCTTTGTCCCATTTTTCACCAGACACCCCTTATACCTGTTGGTCTTGTCCCTGCCCTTCTGCTGACCTTAAACATATGTTGTTTGAATGCCCGCCTACTTCCCAGTTCTGGCAGTTGGTTTGGCGGCAGATTCAGAGGATTTTCCATTTTCAGGTCCCCTTTTCACCCTCACTAGCTTTTCTTGGCTCCCTCTCTTTAGACCTTCCTCAATCTCCCAACCACTACCCTTTACTTGACCTTTTCATTGCTATCGCCTTTCATATTGTCACTTCTAACTGGAAACAGGCTGCAAATATTTCTTATCAGTCCTGGTGGAATGCAATCTGTTTCAATCATCGTTTAGACACTAATTATGTCTCCCCCATGTCCCTAGCTGTAAAACGTGACCTGATTTGGCTCCCTTTGGTAACATACCTCTCTTCCTCTTCCCTTGTTCATCCCTCTCCTGCACCTGAAACAGTCGAAGTTCGCAAACCTCCATGAGTCGCTTCTTACCTGTTTTTCTCTTTTTACCTGATTACCAATCATTATTAAGTCTTACTGTACTATGTTTTACTTATGGTATTCCATTCTAATGATATGTTCATAATTTTCATGCTTGTAATGCTTACTTTTTTATGAAATTATTACTTGTTACATTGTTTATTTCTTTGATCCACTTATTGTAACTCTTCTCCCCCCCTTCCTTCCTTCTCTTATTCTCTTCTCCTCAATAAATCAAACTTAAAAAAAAAACATTCAATTGACATTCTTCATTATGTATGTCTCCCTTGTTTGATATTTTTAAACATTTTTAAAGCAAAGCAGTGTGACTACCTCGGCATCCTCTTACGACATAGTGCCATTCTCTGGGGAGAGATCGAGCAAGTGGGAGATACGGCGCATAGGAAGCCTCGCGCTAAGACATTGCGAAGAAAGCAATGCAGAAATGTATGCGGGCATAAGAACTTTGAAAACGAAATCTCGAGTGTCTAGTATCTACTCCTGTATACCCTTTACCTTTGGTTTGACTGGCATTTGTATTGCGGCATCAGGAACTGCCGATTTCAGGTGGGGAGTCCAGGGGCAACACAGTAGCTGTATCGGTGGCAAAGATAAGAACTTGAATGAAAAAGGCATCTCACAATAGGAAGGCAGGACAAAGGTTCGAGGAGCCTAATATACCCTTGAAAGAAAGGAAATGAACTTTGAACTGCTCAAGGAAGATAACAACAACTAATAAAAAGTAATAAACAAAAACAATCAAAAATAGATAAAAAACTATTAAAAAAAACAGCCAATAAGAAAAGCATGTACACTGCTACAATTCTGCATAAATGGAGGAAGAAAAAGAAAGACGTGCTGCTGCACAATCATTATTTGCACGCGCTCCTGAAAAGGGGACACCAGCAACAGTATCAGTTGCCAGCAACAAAGATAATGATCTGAATGTTGTATTGCGCAAATACGAGAAATTAAAAAAACAGGAAAGTTCGAAGTGGTGGGAGGCGATCTCCCTCCAGGACTATGTGGATAAACAGATGATACCAAGGGGCCTAAGAATATATATAACTGCATCGCATGCATTGCCAAACACACAGCAAACAATAAAACGGCTACTGGGCATACCTGTGACTTCGAGTGTGCATTTACTTTAAGGATAATGGATTTATATATATATATATATACACACACACACACACACAAGTATATACACATTTATAACATTTTCTTTCCCTCCTCATGACAATCTTTCACCTATATTCAGATTTAAATGTTGCTATTTATCTTGATGTTATTTCCATTTTGTCAATATTGTATATTTCGAGTTGCTTTCTGCCAGTCTCTTTCTGAAGCTCTCGGATGCATGTTGGGCCTTGAGTTTGCTACAAAAAAATCTTCAAAAATAAAAACATGCCCTTTTTTACACCCCCAAAAAAATCTTCAAAAATAAAAACATGCCCTTTTTTACACCCAAAAAAAATCCTTCACACTTTTGACTAATGGAACATTGAATTCTACATTACGTCATCACCTTAAAGCTGTGTTTAGTTAGTCTGGTAGATTGGTTCTGAATTTAGCATTGAGCTTTCCCTGCTCTAATGGCTCACTTCTACATGTGTTTAACAGAACCTACTTTGACATGCTTATTTCTTAAAACTTGGAGAGGGAGAAAATGTATAAGTATTTGTATGACATTGCAGCACAGTCTGGTATTACATATTATGACACTCCGAACATTTCCATTGTGGAACAGAGTTTCATTTAACTCTGGAGAGTTATGCTATCAGTAGTATGCAGGTGTCCGTTCTTATTCAATGAGAATTTTGGCAACCGGGTGAGAATGGAGTACTATGCCAAATTCCTCATTTGATGTAGCTGTCCATTGCCCAGCAAATAATGGGTGTCGTAGTTAGTTAACAATAACAAGTGCTATTGGATTAAAGTTTGACTGATTCTGCATAAGCGAAATAGTTATTTGGAATTGAAGACGAGAGAGGGCCTTATTATCACACTTTTGTGCTAATACAAATGCATATTTATTTTCAAACCTATATTTACTGTTTGCTTGGCATGTGGTAAGTAGCCGGTGTACAATTTGCACCCAATGAGGAGTTGCAGTCCTCAGAATAAGGAACAAGTGCAAATTGCACATGATTTCACCCAGTCTGAGGTATGCAATGCATTATTTTGCATTCTAACCCCCAATTTGTGAAATATAAGCTAAGGATGTATGCCCACACCCCAGTTTCCACCAGAGCTGTAAACCCAGTTCAGGCATAAATTAAAATTTGCACATGAAACAGCATTAACTGCCCTATGGTAATCGGAGCCCGAGTGAGCTAATGACTAAAAGACCATGGGTTAGTGTGAATCCATTGCAGTGTTAGTGATAAAACAAAAAGCTAACAATAGAGATTTAGAATAAGTAAAAGATAGAATCTAGGTAAGTGAGTGAAATGAGAGGCATTTCAGAGGGTTAGCGAACTAAGGCAGCTCTCAAAAATGAAAATTGGAGTACCATCAGCAAATTTGTACAGGTTTAGTACCAAGATCACACATGCATCTCAGCAGTACCTAATTTGAGTTGGTGGTGGCCGGTGTGCACTGCTGCTACTTATTTATGTGGATCAGGACAGATCACTGACAGAATATCGAGGAGGAAAATATTGACCTGACAAAATATCGAGGATAAAGTATCGAATGCCAAAATATCGAATTCCTATCTACAAACAGGTAAGTACAAAAATATCGAATCCAAAATATCATTGTAAAAAATATATATATTTTTTTAAAATGTCTTAAAAGTAATTTAAAATTAACGAAATAATAAATATAATTAACTTAAACATACTTAAAAATACTTAAATAACCTTAAAATTAATAAATAATTAATGTAAGTGAAAAAAAAGAAACATACATTTTATTTTTTTAATACATATATATATATATTAACGTAATATTAATAAAAAATATTCAATATTTTTAGCGTAGGATAGCGGGAGGGTAACATTTACTATTACCACTCCAGTGAGTGCAACAGTAGGGAAAGCGTTGGATAGCGGGAGGGTAACAATTACTATTCCCACTCCAGCGAGTGCAACAGTAGGGAAAGCGTTGGATAGTGTAGGGGTAAAAATTACTATCACATTTGGCGATGCAGCGTGGGCAACGAAATTCGTTTGTTTTTTTCCGGTACTTACCTCTAATGGTCCAAATCCCGCATTTAACAACCCCCAACCTGGCCCTCCCCTGCCTGATGTCACCGCCCCAGTATAACGCCCGGTACGGGCCGTGCCTGATTTTGATATTATTAACAACTGTATTATGTCCATTCGATATTATGTCCATTCTATATTTTGGATTCGATATTATGTCCATTCGATATTTTTTTTTCGATATTGTGTTTAGTTACCGATCAGGGCACCTTAACTTTGCCCTGCAGATAGTGGTCCAGGTTGTTAAATATTACAAATATTTTGCTAGTTTGTTTGAGAACCAAAATTCTGAAAGCTGCCCGCCAGTCTGCATTGGATCTAAATGCATGCATGCATTCCGCTGAGAAAAAAGAACATGAACCATGCTTCACTGGTGTCTTATGTTCTCTCAGAAGCAAAGCCCATGACCCCCCTCCAAAATGGAAACATGAAAGGGCCCCTTAAAGGGATCTTTGTAAGTGCAGGGTTATTTGGTAAATATATGTTAAAATTGGGTTTAAAATGCACTATTGGACACTACGTTTTCAAACTTTTCTTTGGACTAACTCTTTGTTAAGGAAGGCAGGCTCACTGGCTTTGTTAGCTGAAATCAAGCTTTGGGCATTGACCATGCAGGCAGCAAGCAGTTCTACTGGGATAAGTAGTCTGTGTTAGTACGAGAAGTGGTCAGGGTACCCTAAAACAAATGTAGGCATTTGCACAAACATACATATATATGTATATGTGTATGTATATACTGACCGAGAGAGGGAGGGACTGACTGACCGAGAGAGGGACTGACTGAGAGAGAGAGAGACTGACTGACTGACTGACTGACTGAGAGAGAGACTGACTGACAGAGAGAGAGAGAGAGAGCGACTGTGATGGAATTGGGGTCACAGCGTGTATGAAGCTATGCAATGCCTCTTAAGATTCCTATTGTCTGCTAATAAAAATGTATTATCAAAATGTGCTCTTTGTAGTTACATCGGCTTTTGAAATACATCATGGTCACAATGTCTTATGTTTTGAAACAGGTTTGACTTTTTTTAATCTAGCCCCATCCCCTCACTGACCCCCCCTCTGACCCCACCCACTACTGCGGCCCTTAGCCACAAACCTCACTATAATTTTGGCCCGACAGAAAGTTTGTGAGTACCCATACTTTAGACAATACAGTTTGAAAAGTAACAATAAAAAATAGAATTTATCATTTATTTCATTTGTGTAAAAAATTAAACTGTTCTCTTACCCGGTCACCCAAGAGGTAGCAGGCTCTCTTGCATAATGGCTCATGATAAGTTCCATTTTCGCACACATCTCAGAATAGTGTGTACAAAGAAACTCTATTGCCGCTCTCCAAACAAAATATTTAAAGGGAACATAGGTTGTTGTTGCCAATTTCTTTGCAGCAGATTTAAAATAAAATAACTATAAGTTGACTGTCAGACTCAGCTTTTCAAGCTCTGCCCCTCGTGGCTCCACCCGTTTTCCTCTGCCACACTTTGGCCCCCAATTTATGGGTTCCCAGAATCTTTTTTTTCTTCAAATTCCTCACCTCATGGTAGAACCTTCGACACTCCTGGCTCTCGTGGTGCTACTGCCATTTGTGAGCTCTATGTCAGCCAACCTCATTGACCACAGCGCCATGTGAATGAAGGCTGAACATCCCAACCCTCCTGATTATGGTAACCTCTTTTCCCTACCCCTACACACACAGCTTGTGCATAATGGCCACACAAGAGGGCTCTGGTCAGGCAGCTTCAATGGGAGAAAGCATCCGCTGCAGCAGTCACTTTGTTGGCTTGAACAAACCTAGCATTTAGTGACACCTAGCCCACTTTGCGTGTTCATTTCCCTCTTCTACAAGCACAGCAGAGTGACCTCAGCAGAGTGACCTCAGGCCTTGAAACACACCTTCAATAAAGGCTGGGAGAGATTACTTCCAGATTCCACTCTTGAGCTGCTTCGGATTGAAAGGTGCTTTAATATTCAACATATGTGACAACAGACCTTATTCAGTTTTTAAAGGCTGGGGTGGCCACTCCTGATGGTGGCTATTGACTGATACTGCGGGCCGATTCCGATGTCGGAAGGACTCAGGTCCGTCCGACATCGGTCAGGAGCAGTAACCCACTGACCTGCTGTCGTGGGTTACAGCCCTGCCAATACGATGCAACCAAACAGGGTTCGGTCGCATTTGTATACTTCACAATGCAGGCATGCATTCCGAGCAGAATGCATGCCTGCATTTAGAAAAGCAGGCGTGCAGTTCATCTCTGTGGCCGACACCCCAAGGTGCCTGCCAGTGGGTGCAGGGATCCACAGAGGGGCACCATAGGTGCCCCCAGGCTGCCATTCGGCAGCCTTGCACCCAAGGAAGCCCTGCTGGGGGCCCCCAAAGACAGTTTCCGACTGCCTTTCCGTGCCGGACAGACCGGCACGAAAAGGCAGTGAAAAACTTGCATCGTACTCCCTCGGTCGTAAAGAGGCAACCGGGGGCATACTGAAGGATTTCCAGATGGCAGACGGGCTCTCTGAACCCGTCATAGGCCATACGGAAATCCAAGTCGGATTCCATTCTGACCGAGCCCATCGAAATGGCTCGGTCGGAATGTAATCCGGCCGGCACTGACCGATTCGGTTGAAAGGGCTCCGAACATGGTTCGGAGCCCTTCCGACCTGAATCAGAATCGGCCCCTGCGTTGGGAGGCCACAGGAGTATGGACTAGTGATTGGAGGTGCTCATGCCCAGAGTTCTGCCTACGAAGACTGTGCCAGGGGTGACAGTGCGGAACTGAGAATCCAGAGCCATGATAGCCTGAAATATTACAAGCAGGAGACTGCCAGTGGCAGCCCCAGATTAACATACTGGGCTGAGAAGCCATGAAAACACTGGACGCACAGTAGGATGCTGCCTGACTGGGAGATCATGGTGAAACATAAGGGGTCAGGGCCCCCCAGTTGGAACTGCCGGGATATATGGTGGATGAAAGGGTATTAAAGGTGGGTTCACTAGACTAAGACTTGGAGTTCCACATGACCACCATTCTGGTGGCCATCCAAGACATGAAGACAGACCAGGAACTTAAGATAGATGCAGTGACCCAGAATGTGAATCTTCTAATCTAATCACAGAAAGTTGGTAGATCATGTGGAAGAGAAGGAAACTTCACTAGCTCATACATGGCTGACAGTGACAGAGCAATCCACATGGCTACAGAGGAGGGAGCAAGATTTAACCTGGCTACAGGAGTGAATGAAGGATGCTCATCGTAACCATATTCGACTGGTTGGGGTCCCAGAGCGGGTAGAAGGCTCCAGCATGGACCTCTGTCTTGTGTCAGTGGTACTGGCTAGAAAAACCTTAAAACGGCTTAGTGTGGAACATTTCCTCGCAGGGTACCGGGTCTGCTGCCACTACCCAGGAGGCGACCAAGAGCAAATGCCGACTGTTCAACTTTCGGGAACGGATGAAATACTTCAGGTAGCACACACTCATGGCCCATGGACTGTGGATGCAAATAGTTAACATCTATTCAGGTAACACAGTGCTGGTCCAATGACAGAGAGAAGCCTTTCTGAAGGGTCAAGCTGCAGCTGAGAACTTACGCCCTATCATTCGTAGCAAAATTGAGGATCATCGACATAGACCGCTCACACTATTTCAACTCTGCAGCGGAGGTCTGGCACTGGCTTGAACAGGAGGGATTCTAACTACCAGCTAGGGGTAACAACAATCTAGCCCAGCCATGCCAAAGTAGTTGAGGCATCGATGTCATAGGGGTCCATTGCACGTGGGACCGACAAGAGTGCAAATAGAGACTGAGAGAGCAAAGGTGATTGCAAGCCTGCAGTGGGCCTCTTGGCCAGAGTCCGATGATCCCCTGATTATTGCTTGTTAGTACATATTGCTGCTACGGGCCACTTCCGACCCGAAATAGGGAGGCTGTGTTTACAGGTTCATAATGTTTGTGTTCTATCCAGTTATCTATCAAGGTGATGGATATACAGTGAATTGGGGTAGCCTCTAGTTCAAAGGCTGCAGCACGGCAAGGTATGGAGGGGGTTTAGTTGAAACTATGTTTAATGGTTTGCAAAGATGCAGGTTATTCCGACTTGTGGAAAGTGCCTTTCTGGCCATGGCAGGATGCAGGGAAATAGGGAGGGGTATTGTTACAAAAGGATGACTTGTTATACCCTTAGACTGTTGAGTTGCAATGTGAATGGCCTGGGGAACAAGATTAAAAGGGGATTGATGGCCAAGGCCCTGGCAAGGTATGCCGCAGATGTTATGCATTTACAAGAGACACAGATGAGGTTAAACAATGGGGCAGTGCTGGCACAGGGAAAATACACAGCGCTTAGCCACACAGGCTATGGCTCCAGTTTGAGAGTGGTGGTGGTATTAATAAAAAAATCTGTGGCCTTTCATGTACGCAAGACCTGGGTGGATACCTTAGGGTGCGCTATGGCAAATTTGGGGTACTGAGAGGGAGAGATACTTGACCTGGTTAACATATATGTCCCATCAGGGCTTCAAAGAGACACATTGACTAATTTGGGCAGCCTAGTAACAGAGATACCACAGGCAACGACTATTGTGGGGGGTTATTTTAATATGTTGCTGGATGTCCGCCTACAAAGACCCATCGGGTGGGCGTCAGAAAATGTGAAAGTTTTCTCCAGGCTGTGTGCCTGGGGGATGTCTGGAGGATGATCCATGGGGCCCATAGGTACTATTCTTCCTACTCGGGTGCACGCTACACACACTCCCATACAGACTTTTTCTTTACCTTGATAGGGTCCCTTAACAGATTTTTGGTGGCGGATCATTTCCTTCTTAGGGGCCAATTCCGATGTCGGACGGACCTGAGTCCGTCCGACATTTCCCAGGAGCTGTAAACGACCGACCTGCTGTCGTCGGTTATAGCCCTGCTAGTACGATGCGACCGAACAGGGTTCGGTCGCATTCGTATACTTAACAATGCAGGCATGCATTGCGAGCGGAATGCATGCCTGCATTGTTGAAAGCAGGGGGCAGTTCATCCCTGCACCCTGTGGCTGGCACCACAAGGTGCCTGCCACCGGGAGCAGGGATCAACGGAAGAGCACCATAGGTGCCCCAAGGCCGTGATCCGGCAGCCTCACACCCATGGGGGCCCTGCTGGGGGTACCCAGGGACAGCTTCCGACTGCCTTTTCGTACCAGACACACGGGCACGAAAAGGCAGTGAAAAGCTGCCATTGTACTCCCTCAGTCGTAAAGAGGCGACCGGGGGAGTACTGAGGGATTTCCGGACTGCGGACAGGCTCTCCGAGCCTGTCGTCCGCAATCCGGAAATCCGAGTTGGATTCCTTTCCTACCGAGCCCATCAGAATGGCTGGGTCGGAAAGGAACCTTGCCCACACATTCCGGTTTGGTCAGAATGGCTCAGACCATCTTTTGGAGCCCTTCCGACCGAAATCGGAATCGGCCCCTAAGTGTGATGCAGGGGTCTCCAAATAGTCGGGTCAGGGTGAATGGAGAATGGCAAAATGGAGACTCACTAATGAGAAAGAGGTGAACAGGCAAACGGCCATGGCCAATTAATTTAAGGAAAATACAGAGTCTGTGGAGGAGGAGACCTCTGTATGGGAGAAGTATAAGGCTACAATCACGGTGGCAAAAATTTCTGTGGAAGTGGAGGTCAGGCGTAGAAGAAGGGATTTTTGTACACAAGTGGAACAAGACCTGCTGAGGGTGGAGGACGAGAATACACAAAACCCATCGGCTGCTGCAAAGGTGTGTTTTCCCTTGTTTATAGATGTGTTCAAACTGGACTATATAGCAAAGGAGAAGCGACTATATGAAGTAGGGGATAAGGCAGGGAAGACATCGGCCAAGGTAGACATCATATACAAGAGATTCCAGGCCCTTATGGGAGTGTAGTGGTGGGCTCCAAGGCGATTGCGGAGACGATGGGGACCTACATGAGGGACTTCTGTGGGGAGTCGGACACGACCAAGGAGGACCTGAATTAATTTGTGCAAGACTGCCCCTTTCAACAGCTGGGGCATCAAAGGCTGCTTGAGCTTGAAAGGGTTTTGACTCTCAAGGAGGTTAACATTCTGAGGAACATTTCTGTTTAGGTCCATCTCAAGAAGTTGCATTGGCTTCCCATATGGGCAAGAGTGAAGTTCAAGAGACTAGTGCTAGCCCACAGAGGAGCTTTATATGGAACAGGCCCCAAATATTTTTAACTAAAAGACTTGCTCACTATCATCCATCCAGAATGTTGCGCTCTGCTGATACATTGCTGATAGTGGTGCTTAAGACCAAGGGGAAGAGATTGGGAGGTACCTCCTCCTCTGCACTAGCTGCTATGAGCTGGAATGCTCTTCCCCTGCACCTTAGTGCTACTAAGGATGCAAGTTCCTTTAAATGCAGCTTGAAAACCTGTCTTTTTAATGGTGCCTATATGATTATGTTCACTCCCTGTGAGATCAGCCGTCAAAGGACCTGTAGCTCCAGGACACTCTATACAGCAGCCAAATGCTTTACAAGCGCTATTTGATTTGAGCCTTAACCCAGTTTCAATCGCAGAAATTGCCAAGCCCCAACGGGTTGCTGACTGAATTCTTTAAGAAATTAGTGGGTGTAGTGACTCCGCACCTACAAGGAATGTATGTAGAGGGGTATAAACAGGCTGAGATTCCCCAGACCTAAATCTGGTGAGTATAGTACTGATCCTGAAGCCCAGGAAACCGGTGGATCAGTGGGATGTGTACCGGCCGATATTTTTGCTTAGCTGGGATGCAAAGGTGCTATTTAAGATGCTGGCAAATATCCTGTGGATGGGGGGTGATCCTGGATTTGGTCCATCCCAACCGGAATAGTTTTATGCCCTATTGATTGACAATGCTTAATCTTCACCGCATGCATAACAATATTGCAGCACCCAGGGAGCGATGCGCCTACTGGTGGTAGTGTTGTTGAACGCCAATAAGGCGTTCAACTCAGTGGAGTGGCCATTTCTTTTTGCAAATATGAAGAAAATGGGCTCTGTGCCCACATTTTTGCTTTCGGTTGGTCTCCTTTATCAGACGCCCAAGGCCAGGGTTAAGGTGAGGTTAAGGTGAACCAAGTTATTTCCAAGGAATTTCTTATTGGCCTGGGTACCAGACAGGGCTAGCCCCTGCAGTCTATGTTGTTTGCCCTGGAGAAAGAGGCACTGGCGGACTGAATTAGAGTGGATATTCAAGTTTGGGGCTGGTAATCAGGGGACACGTGGGAGGTGAGGATCTCACTCTCTGCTGATGATGTCCTCCTATACTTAGCGAAGCCGGAGTTGTCCCTGGCCCGTTTGGAGGAGATCTTCAGGGTACACAGAGAATATGCAGGAATGTGTATTAACTGGGAGAAATCCCTCATATTCTGCATGGGGACATGGGAGATCAAAGGTGCTCTCCTCATGCCACTAAGTGTGGTGCAAGATCATTTCTGAAATCTGGATCTGTGGGTACTGAGGGACTCACTATGAGGATAACTTGGCCCTTTGTTACTGTGTAGATTGTAAGTTGATGTCAACAACTGGAGGGAATTCCCACTCTCGATGGGTAGAGTGGTGCTCTTCATGATGACCACCCTGCCCAGACTCACGTATGTTTTGCAGAAGTGTCCTCACCCGGTGCTGGGGGTATTTTTACATATTTCAATGGTTGTGTGTGCAGACCTTGCTGTGGATGAATCGACCACTATGTGTGGCGCTCTGCACCCTCCAGCGATCCATGTATGATGGCGTAATTGCCCTGCTAGAGGTCGACAAATATTATGAGGCCACTCAGGTCTATAGTGAATGAGTGGGCATATGCAGCATTGGAAAAACCGGCCAACCAACATGATCGGGAAGCCTGTGGTGACCAGAACGGTGTGGTTGATTTGGAGTACCTACCAGAAAGAAATGCGGTCGGAAGAGAGAGTGACACCTAAGACTGTGGCTGGACACAAGGTTGGGAGCAGTTTCGGCCCTGCAGAGATTTAGGAAATAGGATCTCATTGGCCTCTCTATGCGAGATTAAGTATGGGATGCAAATGGTATGGTGCAGTTTCCTCATCTTAGAGAGGAGTATGACATGGCACACACACAACTGAGAGAACTGCTCAGAGGACCTTTTGGAACAACCCCCCGCCCCCTTTTAGAGACGACTTCTTGGTGACCCTATGCAAACAAAAGCAATCTCCCTTAGATATAAAGCACTCATTAATAACATGCAGGGGTAGCTAATGCGCTTAACGGAACATCAGTTGGCAGATGTGAGAAGGCTGGAGGATGATGAGTGGCAGAAATCGTTGCAGTTTCCTATGGAAATGGCCATACTGGTGCCATTCCGTTTCATCCAGTTTAAGATGCTTCACAGGATATATTATACAAGGACACTCTTGCATAAAACTGGTAGAGCAGTTGATGATGCATGCTTGTAGGCTTGTGGTCAGAGAGGGTCCTTCTTACACAAGTTGTGGGAGTGCACAAGAATCCGCACAGTTTGGGACGAGGTGAAAGCTCGGCTGGAGACGGCTATTGGGGTGCCCACTGTGAGTCAGGTTCTGTTGTAATTGTTAGGCATGTGGGGAACATCTGATCTGCCTGCCCATCAGAAGATCTTGGGGAATCTAGGGTTTCTCTTAGCATAAAGGGAGATTGCATATAGATGGGGGCCCGCAATGAGCCCACGCTTACAGGATTTGATCCTGGAGATGGATGTTTATTGTATGCAGAAGAAATTAGTGTATGAAAGATGGGGCTACCCAAGGAAATTCAAGAGAGTGTGGGAGGGATGGTCCATGGGACAATAGAGCAGGGGAGCTGTGACCTCTAGCGGTGGACCTCAAGTGGGTGGTAGATGGTGGAAAGGGCAGAGGGATCGGTGTCTTGGATATTTGAAACAGACCTGCCTTATACAATATCATTGACCTAATTTACCAATGCAAGACTTTGACATTCAACTGTGCTCGGAGTTATGAGCTGTCTGTAGGTTCAGGGTGGGATGACGGGGTGGGAGGAGTCTGGCAATACTGCATTATTTTTGTGTGTTGTTGTTTGAAGGTATGTTTCAAAAATAAATTAAGAAAAAAATTTAAGTGTAGACTTACGAGTCTCCAGCCCCATGGTGGAGGTCTCCCGATACCAAAGTATAGGAAAAGTTTATTAATCTTTAAAAATAAATATTAATGTATAATAAATATACACATGCGTTCTAAACATAGAAAATATACGAAAAATTGTATAATATTTTTTCAGTTATTGTAGTTAAAAGAATTATTTTTATATGGTTAATTAATTTGAATGCATTTGTTTAAGTATTATTCTTTAAAGAAAAGTCCACCTGCATTAAAAAGTTTAGATTTACTTTTCATGTATAAAAAACTGAATATAAGTTAATGCGTAGAATAATAAACATTATTTGTAATTAACATATATTTAAAATTAAATAATTTTATAAATTTAAAAAAGTTAATGAATACAATTAATATAATTACATTTTTTTTAAAAAGATGAAGACTATTTCGAAGATTGAACTACATTTATCCGTACTTAAAACGTCTAAATTAATTTAGTTTATTTAACATTCTTTTCTCTGGGGTCTAATTTGAAGTACCAGTCTCCATTATTTTCTATGGGAGGTTGTCGCAGTAACTGTGGTTGGCAATGAACTTTCTCCAGGTCTAAGATAGAGTATTTGTTTTGGGACCATTTTAGCTGTAGTATATTTCGAAGTGCTGTGAATAGCAATTGGCTTACTCTTTTGTAGGTGTCTTTTCCTCCGCAGACCTTTCCTAAATCCTCCTTGAATACCTTCTTAAATCTCCTTAACCCCACCCGTTTTGAAGTAAGTACACTCCATTTTTCAACCACTGCCTCGGCCCACTCAAACTTACTATTTGAAGTAAACTTATAAGTGTGAGGATTTCCCAGTAGAAAATATTGGAGAGGTGAAGGTAGATATATGCACTCATAGGTTTGAGAAATGCATTAGATTTAGTAGTACTATTCCATTATTACTAAATGCACTACAAAATGACTACAAAATGTACGTTGTGAATCGAGTCTCTAGAGTGCGCAAATGACTGTGGTTCTGAAAGCTGCACCTGTGCTTAAGTCACAATATCTCCCGACCTTAAAAACGGGCAGACCCAGAAAAAAGGAAGGCCACACTGGGGGGAGACGAGTAGGGAGGGTGTAGTGCCATGAAGAAGAATCACACTGAAGTGCACTGACATGTACAATTAGTAGCATTGAGCAGTATTTAGTATAACTGTGTTTAAAGTACCTTCTTGAAAAGAAAAGTACTGGACTGGACATTGAAATTATTTTGTCTGTTGGTTGATGTCTGAGTGCTGAGCTCCAGCACCCCACATTACCTCCCTGAGAGGCCTGTGACCTCCCACCCTCTCTACCCTGAGAGTTGAGTGGCGAATGAATAGATTGTACTTCGCCCGGTTTACAGAGCCATAGTAGGACAGCTTGGGACATCAGAGGCAAACAGCCTCAACACAAACAGTTTCGGCACAGTACCCCCTGCCAACCAATATGTGGCCCACCAAGCGGTTTCTGACACATATTCTTTATCTCTGAGAAAAGCAGCACTCCCACCTCCCTTCCTGCTGACTGAAGCGTCCATGCAGACAGCACAGGGTGTGACTCAGGATCATGGGTTTTGCTGGCACAGGCTGAACGTGCCCTCATGAGACATGTTATCTCTTGGAGTCGGCATTCAGGCAGGAGAATGCTGGCATTGTCCTTTCCCCTCTTTGCGAGCAGTCCTTTCAGGCAGCGAGGCCAATCTTGGGCACTACTATTCCCAACCAAGCACATGCCCCATGCTAAGGGTTGGACTGAAACAGAAAGTAGGCATGGGCCAGTGGCGGCTCCTCCGTTATTGTATAGGAGCCTTACCCCCCCCCCCCACCCCCACACCAGCAGATGCAAAACTTGAAAAATAAAATGATAGTAAAGCAGGTTTATTATCATTTTATTTTTCATTGCAGGGCCGCGTCTTGGGGGCGGGGCCATCATGACAACTCATGGTGGTGGAGTGGTAGGCACTGATACAAGTGCACATGTGGGTTTGGCAGGCCATCTTAGGACTGTCAAACCGACATGTGCACTGAGATGTCTCCAACCTGAGCTGCGTGGCCGGGTTGGAGACAGCAGGCACAGGCTTCCAGTCTCTCTGGGAGTGCAAATTTAGGACGCTCAGGCCAATCCCGGCCCTTCTGTCATGCTGCCAGCAGCATGGGAGCAGTGTATTGATTAGCTGTAGGGGAGTCTTGGAGCCTCAGCCTGTGCTGCAAGAGCGGCAATACAGACGGCAGCAAGTAAGTATCTTTTTTGTCGTGTAGTTATTGTCGGGGTCCGTCCACTCTGCTGCCCACCACTATTCCCTGACACAGCCGCTACTGGCATCGGCACAAAAAAACAGTGGCACCCCATTAGCAAATCAGATAGCTAATAAAAGTGCCCCACATCACCTTGTAAATACACACTATATGGGTGTTTTGCATGGGTTGGGAGACCATGCCTTTTTGTTTTCTGCAGAATATTTGATATAATATTAGAGACATCAACAATACAAAGTGGACCAGCAAACCATAAAACAGAGCCGCAAAAAATAAAAAAAACACCCACATGCTGACCCTTTCAGACCAGCCCTTCTGGAAGTTTCTGAGTGCCCTATAGGCCAGTCCGACGCTGCCATGCTGCATCACTGCTCAAGATGAGTATTCTGGACGCATTATCAAGTTCTAATTCGATGGTGTGCAACTGAGAAATGCAATTATTTAACGATGTTACAAGTGTAACAAGCATTGGCATAGCCAATAGGTCTCGCCTTTGGGAACTTATAAGTGTTTAGCCAGAGATATTGACTTTACCTATGTCTTTAAGCTGTGCTGTATAGAAGTTTGCAGCATGCTGAAAAGTTATAATAAAGAAGTGTCAGAAGAATTTTTGTTACCTTAGATATGACCAAAAAAGCATTATGTACAGCTGAACGACCATATTAAAAAAGTATTAAAATATTGTCTTGAGGTTTTTTGTCCTTTCAATGCTGGCAACTTTTATCTGCCTGTCCCAATGGTTACTTGTTGTGTTTTTTTTGTTATGGGGGGGCATAAATAACAGGAGGGTGCAGGTCAGTCAGTCAGTCAGTTAGTGAGAGTGAGTGAGAGAGTCAGTCAGTGAGAGTCAGTGAGTGAGAGAGTGAGTGAGAGAGTCAGTCAGTCAGTGAGAGAGCGAGAGTCAGTGAGAGAGTGAGAGAGTCAGTCAGTGACAGAGTCAGCCAGTCAGTGAGAGTGAGATAGTCAGTCATTAAGAGTGGGAGAGTCAGTCAGTGAAAGTGAGAGAGTCAGTCAGTAAGAGTGAGAAAGTGAGTCAGTTAGTCAGTGAGTGAGAGTGAGTCAGTGAGATAGTCAGTCAATAAGAGTGAGTCAGTCTTTTAGCGAGAGTGAGTCAGTCTTTTAGCGAGTCTGTGGGAGAGAGTCAGTCAGTGAGAGAGAGTCAGTGAGAGAGAGTCAGTCAGTGAGAGAGAGTCAGTCAGTGAGAGAGAGTCAATCAGTGAGAGAGAGTCAATCAGTCAGTAAGAGTGAGCCAGTCAGTCAGTGAGAGAGAGAGAGTGGGAGAGTCTGTCAGTGAGAGTCTGTCAGTGAGAGTGAGTCAGTCAGTCAGTCATTGAGAGTGAGTCAATCAGTGAGAGAGAGTGGGAGAGCCAGTCAGTGAGAGAGAGTGAGAGTGTCTGTCAGTGAGAGTGAGTCAGTGAGAGTGAGTCCGTGAGAGTGAATCAGTGAGAGTCAGTGGGTCCGTGAGAGTGAGTGAGTCAGTCAGTGAGAGTGAGTGAGTCAGTCAGTCAGTGAGAGTGAGTGAGTGAGTGAGTCAGTCAGTCAGTGAGAGTGAGTGAGTCAGTCAGTGAGAGTGAGTGAATCAGTCAGTCAGTGAGAGTGAGTGAGTCAGTCAGTAAGAGTCAATCAGTCAGTTATAGTGAGTGAGTGAGTCAGTCAGTGAGAGAGAGTCAGTCAGTCAGTGAGAGAGAGTGAGCCAGTCAGTCAGTGAGAGAGAGTGAGCGAGACAGTCAGTGAGAGAGAGTGAGTCACTCAGTGAGAGTGAGTCAGTCAGTCAGTCATTGAAAGTGAGTCAGTCAGTGAGAGAGAGTGAGAGCATTTGTCAGTGAGAGTGAGTCAGTGAGATTGAGTCAGTGAGAGTGAGTGAGTCTGTGAGTAAGTGAGAGTGAGTCTGTGTGTAAGTGTGAGTGAGTGAGTCAGTCAGTGAGAGTGAGTGAGTGAGTCAGTCAGTCAGTAAGAGTGAGTGAGTCAGTCAGTCAGTGAGAGTGAGTGAATTAGTCAGTCAGTGAGAGTGAGTGAGTCAGTCAGTGAGATTGAGTGAGTCAGTCAGTGAGAGTGAGTGAGTCAGTCAGTGAGAGAGAGTGAGTCAGTCAGCCAGTGAGAGAGAGTGAGCCAGTCAGTCAGTGAGAGAGAGTGAGCGAGATAGTCAGTGAGAGAGAGTCAGTCACTCAGTGAGAGAGAGTCAGTCAGTCAGTGAGAGAGAGTGGGAGAGTTAGTCGGTCAGTGAGAGAGAGTGGGAGAGCCAGTCAGTCAGTGAGAGAGAGTGAATGAGTCAGTCAGTGAGAGAGAGTGGGAGAGTCAGTGAGAGTGAGTGAGTGAGTCAGTGAGAGAGAGTGGGAGAGTCAGTCAGTCAGAGAGAGTGGGAGAGTCAGTTAGTCAGTGAGAGTGAGTCAGTGAGAGTCTGTCAGTGAGAGTGAGTGAGTCTGTCAGTCAGTGAGAGAGAGTGGGAGAATCAGTCAATGAGACAGAGTGGCAGAGTCAGTCAGTGAGACAGAGTGGGAGAGTCAGTCAGTCAATGAGAGTGAGAGAGTCTGTCAGTGAGAGTCTGTTGGTGAGAGTCTGTCAGTGAGAGTCTGTCAATTAGAGTGAGTCAGGCAGTGAGAGAGAGTGGTAGGGTCAGTCACTGAGAGAGTGAGAGAGTCTGTCAGTGAAAGTCTGTCAGTGAGAGTCAGTCAGTCAGTGAGAGAGAGAGAGTGGAAGAGTCAGTCAGTGAAAGAGAATGGGAGAGTGAGCCAGTCAGGGAGAGAGAGTGGAAGAGTCAGTCAGTCAGTGAGAGAGACTGAGTCAGCCAGTCAGTGAGAGTGAGTGTGTAAGTCAGTTGGTGAGAGAGGGAGTGAGTCAGTCAGTGAGAGAGAGTCAGTCAGTCAGGGAGAGTGTAAGAGTGAGTCAGTGAGAGTGAGTCAGTTAGAGTCTGTCAGTGAGAGTGAGTCAGTGAGAGTAAGTCAGTGAGAGTGAGTGAGTCTGTCATTCAGTGAGAGTGAGTCTGTCAGTCAGTGAGAGTGAGTCAGTCAGTCAGTGAGAGAGTGAGAGTGAATCAGTGAGAGTGAGTGAGTCAGTCAGTCATTGAGAGTGAGTCAATCAGTGAGAGAGAGTGGGAGAGCCAGTCAGTGAGAGAGAGTGAGAGTGTCTGTCAGTGAGAGTGAGTCAGTGAGAGAGTCTGTCAATGAGAGTCTGTCAGTGACGTGAGTGGGAGAGTCTGTCAGTGAGAGTATGTCAGTGAGAGTGAGTCTGTCAGCCAGTGAGAGATTGGGAGAGTCTGTCAGTGAGAGTGAGTCTGTCAGTTAGTGAGAGTCAGTCAGTGAGAGTGAGTGAGTGAGTGAGTCATTCAGTGAGAAAGAGTCTGTCAGTCAGTGAGAGAGAGTCTGTCAGTGAGAGTAAGTGTGTCAGTGAGAGTCTGTCAGTGAGAGTGAGTCAATCAGTGAGAGTCCATCAGTGAGAGCGAGTCAGTCTGTGAGGATCTTATCAGTGAGAGTGAGTGAGTCTGTCAGTCAGTGAGAGAGTGGGAGAGTCAGTCAATGAGAGTCAGTCAGTCAGTGAGAGTGAGTGAGTCAGTCAGTGAGAGAGAGTCAGTCAGCCAGTGAGAGAGAGTGAGTCAGTCAGCCAGTGAGAGAGATTGAGTCAGTCAGTCAGTGAGAGAGAGTGAGTCAGTCAGTGAGAGAGAGTTAGTCGCTCAGTGAGAGAGAGGCAGTCAGTCAGAGAGAGTGGGAGAGTTAGTCGGTCAGTGAGAGAGAGTGGGAGAGCCAGTCAGTCAGTGAGAGAGAGCAAGTGAGTCAGTCAGTGAGAGTCTATCAGTAAGAGTCTGTCAGTAAGAGTCTGTCAGTGAGAGTGAGTGAGTCAGTCAGTGAGAGAGAGTGGGAGAGTGAGTCAGTGAGAGAGAGTGGGAGAGTCAGTTAGTCAGTGAGAGTGAGTCAGTGAGAGTCTGTCCATGAGAGTGAGTGAGTCCGTCAGTCAGTGAGAGAGAGTGGGAGAATCAGTCAATGAGACAGAATGGGAGAGTCAGTCATTGAGACAGAGTGGGAGAGTCAGTCAGTCAATGAGAGTGAGAGAGTTTGTCAGTGAGAGTCTGTCAATGAGAGTGAGTCGGTCAGTGAAAGAGAGTAGTAGGGTCAGTCACTGATAGAGTGAGAGAGTCTGTCAGTGAAAGTCTGTCAGTGAGAGTGAGTCAGTCAGTGACAGAGAGAGAGTGGAAGAGTCAGTCAGTGAGAGAGAATGGGAGAGTGGGTCAGTCAGGGAGAGAGAGTGGAAAAGTCAGTCAGTGAGAGGGACTGAGTCAGTCAGTCAGTGAGAGTGAGTGAGTAAGTCAGTTGGTGAGAGAGTGAGTCAGTCAGTCAGTGAGAGTGTGAGAGTGAGTCTGTCATTCAGTGAGAGTGAGTCTGTCAGTCAGTGAGAGTGAATCAGCCAGTGAGAGAGAGTGAGCCAGTCAGTCAGTGAGAGTGAGTCAGTCAGTCAGTGAGAGAGTGAGAGTGAATCAGTGAGAGTGAGTCCGTGAGTCTGTCAGTGAGGGTGAGTCAGTCAGTGAGAGAGAGTGGGAGAGTGAGACAGTGAGAGAGAGTGGGAGAGTGAGTCAGTGAGAGTGAGTCAGTGAGAGTGTCAGTGAGAGAGTGTCAGTGAGAGAGTCTGTCTGTGAGAGTCTGTCAGTGAGAGAGAGTCTGTCAGTGAGAGAGGCTGTCAGTGAGAGTCAGTCAGTGAGAGAGTCTGTCTGTGAGAGTCTGTCAGTGAGAGAGAGTCTGTCAGTGAGAGTCTGTCAGTGAGGGTGAGTCTTTCCGCCACTGAGAGAGAGTGGGAGAGTCTGTCAGTGAGAGTCTGTCAGTGAGAGTGAGTTTGTCAGTTAGTGAGAGTCAGTCAGTGAGAGTGAGTGAGTGAGTCATTCAGTGAGAGAGAGTCTGTCAGTCAGTGAGAGAGAGTCTGTCAGTGAGAGTGAGTGTCAGTGAGAGTCTGTCAGTGAGAGTGAGTCAATCAGTGAGAGTCCATCAGGGAGAGTGAGTCAGTCTGTGAGGTTCTTATCACTGAGAGTGAGTGAGTCAGTCAGTCAGTGAGAGAGTGGGAGATTCAGTCAGGGAGAGTCAGTCAGTGAGAGTGAGTGAGTCAGTCAGTGTGAGAGAGTCAGTCAGCCAGCCAGTGAGAGAGAGTGAATCAGTCAGTCAGTGAGAGAGAGTGAGTGAGTCAGACAGTGAGAGAGAGTTAGTCGCTCAGTGAGAGAGAGTCAGTCAGTCAGTCAGAGAGAGTGGGAGAGTTAGTCGGTCAGTGAGAGAGAGTGGGAGAGCCAGTCAGTCAGTGAGAGAGAGCAAGTGAGTCAGTCAGTGAGAGTGAGAGAGTCTGTCAATGAGAGTCTGTCAGTAAGAGTCTGTCAGTGAGAGTGGGATAGTTAGTCAGTGAAAGAGAGTGGGAGAGTCAGGTAGTCAGTGAAAGTGAGTCAGTGAGAGTCTGTCAGTGAGCGTCTATCAGTGAGAGTGAGTGAGTCCGTCAGTCAGTGAGAGAGAGGGGGAGAATCAGTGAGTGAGACAGAGTGGGAGAGTCAGTCAGTGAGACAGAGAGTGAGAGTCAGTCAGTCAGTGAGAGAGTGAGAGTCAGTGAGAGAGTGAGAGAGTCAGTCAGTGAGAGTGAGAGAGTCAGTCAGTCAGTCAGTGAGTGAGTCAGTCAGTAAGAGTGAATGAGACTGAGAGAGTGAGTCAGTTAGTCACTGAGTGAAAGAGAGTGAGTCAGTGAGATAGTCAGTCCGTGAGAGTGAGTCAGTCTTTTAGCGAGAGTGAGTCAGTCTTCTAGCAAGTAAGTGAGAGAGAGTCAGTCAGTGAGAGAGAGAGTCAGTGAGAGAGACTTAGTGAGAGAGACAGTGAGAGAGTCAGTCAGTGAGAGTCAATCAGTGAGAGAGAGTCAATCAGTGAGAGAGAGTCAATCAGTCAGTAAGAGTGAGCCAGTCAGTCAGTGATAGAGAGTGGTAGAGTCAGTCAGTGAGAGAGTGAGAGAGTCTGTCAGTGAGAGTGAGTGAGTTAGTCAGTCATTGAGAGTGAGTGAGTCAGTGAGAGAATGAGAGAGTCTGTCAGTGAGAGTGAGTGAGTCAGTCAATCATTGAAAGTGAGTCAGTCAGTGAAAGAGAGTCAGTCAGTGAGAGAGAGTGAGAGCGTCTGTCAGTGAGAGTGAGTCAGTGAGATTGAGTCAGTCAGAGTGAGTGAGTCTGTGAGTCAGTGAGAGTGAGTGAATTACTCAGTCAGTGAGAGTGAGTGAGTCAGTCAGTGAGATTGAGTGAGTCAGTCAGTCAGTGAGAGTGAGTGAGTCAGTCAGTCAGTGAGAGTGAGTGAATTAGTCAGTCAGTGAGAGTGAGTGAGTGAGTCAGTGAGATTGAGTGAGTCAGTCAGTCAGTGAGAGTGAGTGAGTCAGTCAGTCGGTGAGAGTGAGTGAATCAGTCAGTCAGTGAGAGTGAGTGAGTATGTCAGTCACCCAGTGAGAGAGAGTGAGCCAGTCAGTCAGTGAGAGAGAGTGAGCAAGACAGTCAGTGAGAGAGAGTGAGTCACTCAGTGAGAGAGAGTCACTCAGTCAGTTAGAGAGAGTGGGAGAGTTAGTCGGTCAGTGAGAGAGAGTGGGAGAGCCAGTCAGTCAGTGAGAGAGATTGAATGAGTCAGTCAGTAAGAGAGAGTGGGAGAGTCAGTTAGTCAGTGAGAGTGAGTGAGTCAGTCAGTGCGAGAGAGTGGGAGAGTCAGTCAGTGAGAGAGAGTGGGAGAGTCAGTCAGTGAGAGTGAGTGAGTCCGTCAGTCAGTGAGAGAGAGTGGGAGAATCAGTCAATGAGACAGAATGGGAGAGTCAGTCATTGAGACAGAGTGGGAGAGTCAGTCAGTCAATGAGAGTGAGAGAGTTTGTCAGTGAGAGTCTGTTGGTGAGAGTCTGTCAGTGAGAGTCTGTCAATGAGAGTGAGTCGGTCAGTGAAAGAGAGTGGTAGGGTCAGTCACTGAGAGAGTGAGAGAGTCTGTCAGTGAAAGTCTGTCAGTGAGAGTGAGTCAGTCAGTCAGTGAGAGAGAGAGAGTGGAAGAGTCAGTCAGTGAGAGAGAATGGGAGAGTGAGTCAGTCAGGGAGAGAGAGTGGAAGAGTCAGTCAGTGAGAGAGACTGAGTCAGTCAGTCAGTGAGAGTGAGTGAGTAAGTCAGTTGGTGAGAGAGTGAGTCAGTCAGTCAGTGAGAGAGAGTCAGTCAGTCAGTGAGTGTGTGAGAGTGAGTCAGTGAGAGTGAGTCTGTCATTCAGTGAGAGTGAGTCTGTCAGTCAGTGAGAGTGAGTCAGCCAGTGAGAGAGTGAGCCAGTCAGTCAGTGAGAGTGAGTCAGTCAGTCAGTGAGAGAGTGAGAGTGAATCAGTGAGAGTGAGTCAGAGAGTCTGTCAGTGATGGTGAGTCAGTCAGTGAGAGAGAGTGGGAGAGTGAGTCAGTGAGAGAGAGAGAGTGGAAGAGTCAGTCAGTGAGAGAGAATGGGAGAGTGAGTCAGTCAGGGAGAGAGAGTGGAAGAGTCAGTCAGTGAGAGAGACTGAGTCAGTCAGTCAGTGAGAGTGAGTGAGTAAGTCAGTTGGTGAGAGAGTGAGTCAGTCAGTCAGTGAGAGAGAGTCAGTCAGTCAGTGAGAGTGTGAGAGTGAGTCAGTGAGAGTGAGTCAGTGAGAGTGAGTCTGTCATTCAGTGAGAGTGAGTCTGTCAGTCAGTGAGAGTGAGTCAGCCAGTGAGAGAGAGTGAGCCAGTCAGTCAGTGAGAGTGAGTCAGTCAGTCAGTGAGAGAGTGAGAGTGAATCAGTGAGAGTGAGTCAGAGAGTCTGTCAGTGATGGTGAGTCAGTCAGTGAGAGAGAGTGGGAGAGTGAGTCAGTGAGAGAGAGTGGGAGAGTGAGTCAGTGAGGGTGAGTCAGAGAGAGTGTCAGTGAGAGTGTCAGTGAGTCTGTCAGTGAGAGTCTGTCAGTGAGAGTCTGTCAGTGAGAGAGAGTCTGTCAGTGAGAGAGGTTGTCAGTGAGAGTCAGTCAGTGAGAGAGTCTGTCAGTGAGAGTCTGTCAGTGAAGTGAGTGGAAGAGTTTGTCAGTGAGAGTCTGTCAGTGAGAGTGAGTCTGTCAGCCAGTGAAAGAGAGTCAGAGAGTGGGAGAGTCTGTCAGTGAGAGTCTGTCAGTGAGAGTGAGTCTATCAGTTAGTGAGAGTCAGTCAGTGAGAGTGAGTGAGTGAGTCATTCAGTGAGAGAGAGTCTGTCAGTCAGTGAGAGAGAGTATGTCAGTGAGAGTGAGTGAGTCCGTGAGAGTCTGTCAGTGAGAGTGAGTCAATCAGTGAGAGTCCATCAGTGAGAGTGAGTCAGCCTGTGAGGTTCTTATCAGTGAGAGTGAGTCAGTCAGTCAGTCAGTGAGAGAGTGGGAGAGTCAGTCAGTGAGAGTCAGTCAGTCAGTGAGAGAGAGTGAGTCAGTCAGTCAGTGAGAGAGAGTGAGTCAGTCAGTCAGTGAGAGAGTGAGTCGCTCAGTGAGAGAGAGTCAGTCAGTCAGCTAGTGAGAGAGAGTGAGTAAGTCAGTCAGTGAGAGAGAGGGAGTCAGCCAGTCAGTGAGAGAGAGTGAGTCGCTCAGTGAGAGAGAGTCAGTCAGTCAGTGAGAGAGAGTGGGAGAGTTAGTCGGTCAGTGAGAGAGAGTGGGAGAGTCAGCCTGTGAGAGAGAGTGGGAGATTCAGTCCAGTGAGAGTGAGTCAGTGAGAGTCTGTCAGTGAGAGTTTGTCACTGAGAGTCTGTCAGTGAGAGTGAGTGAGTCCGTCAGTCAGTGAGAGAGAGTGGGAGAATCAGTCAATGAGACAGAATGGGAGAGTCAGTCAGTGAGACAGAGTAGGAGAGTGAGAGAGTTTGTCAAGTAAGAGAGTTTGTCAGTGAGTCTGTTTGTGAGAGTCTGTCAGTGAGAGTCTGTCAATGAGAATGAGTCAGTCAGTGAAAGAGAGTGGTAGGGCCAGTCACTGAGAGAGTGAGAGAGTCTGTCACTGAAAGTCTGTCAGTGAGAGTGAGTGAGTCAGTCAGTGAGAGAGAGAGAGAGAGTGGAAGAGTCAGTCAGTGAGAGAGAATGGGAGAGTGAGTCAGTCAGGGAGAGAAAGTGGAAGAGTCAGTCAGTGAGAGAGACTGAGTCAGTCAGTCATTGAGAGTGAGTAAGTCAGTTGATGAGAGAGTGAGTCAGTCAGTCAGTGAGAGAGAGAGAGTCAGTCAGTCAGTGAGAGTTTGAGAGTGAGTCAGTGAGAGTGAGTCAGTTAGAGTCTGTCAGTGAGAGTGAGTTAGTGAAAGTGAGTCAGTGAGAGTGAGTCTGTCAGTCAGTGAGAGTGATTCAGTCAGTGAGAGAGAGTGAGCCAGTCAGTCAGTGAGAGTGAGTCAGTAAGTCAGTGAGAGAGTGAGAGTGAATCAGTGAGAGTGAGTCAGCGAGTCTGTCAGTGAGGGTGAGTCAGTCAGTGAGAGAGAGTGGGAGAGTGAGTCAGTGAGAGAGAGTGGGAGAGTGAGTCAGTAAGAGTGAGTCAGTGTGAGTGTCAGTGACAGAGTGTCAGGGAGAGAGGCTGTCAGTGAGAGTCAGTCAGTGAGAGAGTCTGTCAGTGAGAGTCTGTCAGTGAAGTGAGTGGGAGAGTCTGTCAGTGAGAGTGAGTCTGTCAGCCAGTTAGAGAGAGTGAGAGAGTCTGTCAGTGAGAGTCTGTCAGTGAGAGTGAGTCTGTCAGTTAGTAAGAGTCAGTCAGTGAGAGTGAGTGAGTGAGTCATTCAGTGAGAGAGAGTCTGTCAGTCAGTGAGAGAGAGTCTGTCAGTGAGAGTGAGTGAGTCAGTGAGAGTCTGTCAGTGAGAGTGAGTCAATCAGTGAGAGTACATCAGTGAGAGTGAGTCAGTCTGGGACGTTCTTATCAGTGAGAGTGAGTGAGTCAGTCAGTCAGTGAGAGAGTGGGAGAGTCAGTCAGTGAGAGAGTCAACCAGTGAGAGAGTGAGAGTCTGTCAGTGAGAGTGAGTCTTCATGTAAGGCACCCAGAAAATGATACCATCCAGCAGGCTCTAGACAAGCATGTCCTCTTGCATCCATTTTTTTTATTACCCAGTAGGTGTTCGGGGCACTCGTCCACCCTCTTTAACTTTGACTTACGTTGGCAACTCAAACGTTTGTAATTACGGGGTGTAAAAGTGTCATCAATAACAAATTGGCATATAATATTCGATAAGTGCACACGAGGAGCGCGCGAAATCCGCGTAATTTGCTTTTACATAATCACACAAAATTTCGGCACAGTCAGGCACTATGCCCCAAAATGCAACTCCGTTATTTTTCTCTTTATTCTAGAGGGAAATGCTTCCTGATGTTAATTTTTAATGTAGGAATACTTTTTGGGCTCAAAGAAAAAAATATGCAAAAAACTAAAGCACAGGGAAAAAAAAACTGTTGCGTTCTGAGATAGAAACTTTACAGCACCTAGGCCCACATGCATCAAAGAAAAAAACAGTTGCAAACAGGTAGATTCTCAGAATCTGCCCCTTTGCGACTGGTAATTTTGCATTTGGGATGCATCATCCCAAATGCAAAAATCGCAATTTAAGTAATCTAAGTAATAAGGGGCCATATGTATCAAGCAAATTCGCATTCGCAAAGGCCAAAATTCGCAGAAATATTATTATTATATATTCAGTTGGTCCTGAAGGATTAAAAGCTTATGACAGCATGCAAAAAGGAACTGTCAGCGGTGATATTAATGAATGTTTGGCAATTTTAAAAGATTTTGATAACTATTTTGCACCTAAAGTTTGTATCGGAATCACAAGGTACAAGTTTTTTCATAGGAAACAGGAAGCTAATGAAACCATTGATGAGTATGTTTCCGCTCTTAGACTCATTTGCTGATGATTGTAAATTTGACCATTTAGAAGATCAGTTTATAAGAGATCAAGGGGTCATGCACGCAAGAGACCCGTCTATTCAAGATCGCCTATGGATTAATGGTGATTCAGATTTAAAGGATATTTTAGCAATAGTAAGAAAAGCTGAGCTTTCTAGTCGCAGTGCCAAAGCTTTGAAAAATGAGACCAAAACTGATGTAAAAAATGAAATCACTGTCAGCAAAATAAAGCTTTATCTTCTGACAAGTACAAGAAATGTAACACTAAACTTTCTAAACATGATTCTTCTAGGAACTATGAACATTTTAAATGCTTTCGTTGTGGTAGTGGGTCACACCTGGAATCTAACAAACTTTGTGCTGCCTTAAAACAGAGATGTAAACATTGTAACATTATTGGACATTTTGCAAAAGTATATCATAGAAAGAAATCTGTCAAAGTTAAGTGTATTGATGACATTGAATCTAGCTCAGATGAGGATGACCGCTTAGTCAAGAAGCTTTATTCAGACACTATTGTTGATAACATTGTTGTTGACAACAGTACTTATGAGTCTAAAGAACTGTTTTTTTTTTGTGTTTTTTTTATAAAACCTTTATTTTCGGATTGCACAGTACAAAGCGTCTGCCTACAACCCAATCGGGCCGGCCGCTATGACAAAAAATCTGGATACCAGACAACACATTGTAACATTAAAGCCATAAATCGCAACATATCGGTGCACTGGCATCAAACACCATAAAGAAAGGATCGACCAGGTTTTGTTTTTATAATTTTGATGAAAACAAGAACAAACATCACAAACACTCACATGGTAGGAGCATTATCTGGGGTGTGAGGTGGAGAGGAGGAGGAAGTCAATTTCTAAGAATTTAGCGACTACTATCGAGGGGTAAAGAACTGTTTTTAATGAACATTATTAATAAGTCCGGGGATAAGAAAAAGAAACCTTTGTGCTGATTGTCTTTAGGCGGAATAAATATCCAGGTATATGAGGATTCTGAATCGCCATGGACAATAGTTAATGAAGAAGTTTGGAATGATAGGTTTGTTGAGAAACTGGGAAATCAATTATCTCCTCCTGATATTCATCCAGAGGGATTTATGGGAGAAAAGATTGATATGGTTGGTTTCTGTTCACTTCTTTTTAGATTTAAAGGAAGGGAATCATTTGGAAAATTGTATGTTTCAAAAAAAAGTCCCTCAGTATTGGGATGGAGATATCAAGGTAATCTTGGTATCATACTTAATCCCAATAGTGACGATCCTGTCATGCTCATAGATGACAACACAGATTTTTGCAAAGAAATCTGAAATACATTCCCTACAGTTTTCAGCAAGGAAATTGGCAAGTTGAATAATTTTACACGCAAAATAGTATTGAAACCTGATGCTTGCCCGAAAATTCATAGAGTTAGAAATATTCCCATTTGTTTGAGAAAGGAAGTTCACTTGGAACTGGAAAAACTTGTCAAAGCTGATATAATTGAGCCAATTGAGTCGTCACAATGGATTTCTCTGATCGTTGTTGCACGCCGCAGCAACGGTAAGTTGAGGCTATGCTTTGAATGAAGGCATCTAAACAATAATATTGTAGTTGATAAGTTCCCATTACCAAAGATTTCGGAGATGTTAGGTTTAATTAAAAATGCTAATTGGTTTTCGGCAATAGACTTATCTGCTGCATATCATCAGATTTGTCTCTCTGAAGGAAGCAAACCCTTGACAGCATTCATTACTCACTCAGGGTGCTTTCAATACAAGCAATTAGCTTTTGGTCTCGCATCTGCAATCTTTCAAAGGTTGATGCACCGACTTTTTAGCAAATTTGATAATGTACGTTGTTTCCAAGACGACATCTTAGTTTATGGAAAGGAAAAACAAGAACATGATAAGACTCTTAAGGGGGTTTTGGGTATCCTGGAACATAAGGGTTTGACTGTAGAACACACCAAGTGTAAATTTGTAGTAAAATCCATCACATATTTAGGACATGTCATTAGTGGTGAAGGAATCTCAACCAAACCGCTCTTGTTGACTCAGTTTTGAATGCTCCTCATCCAAAAAACAAAGGGTAAGTTCGATCCTTTGTTGGATTGGTTGAGTTTTATTCAAAATTTGTAAGGGATTTTTCAAGCAAAATTTTCAACATTCGCCAATTGCTTAAAAATGAAACTAAATTCATTTGGCCTGAAGAGTGCAATGAGGAATTTGAAAATATTAAGAAGGCAATCTCTGATGCACCGGCTTTGTGTGCATTTGATCCTGAACTCGAGAATTGTATTACAGTTGATGCCAGCAATAGAGGATTAGGTGGAGTATTCTCTCAAGTGAATAAAGAAGGGAAAGAGTTTATTATTGCTTATGACACTAGAGCTCTTTCACCCATAGAAGAGCATTTCTTAGTAATCGAGAAAGAAACATTAGCTTGCATTTGGTCACTGGAACACTTTAGGCATGCGTATGGGGAAAACCATGCATCCTAAGGACGGACCATAAACCCTTGGTTAAGTTATTGACAACTGAAGGTTTATTCAACGCTTCCCCAAGGATTGCAAGAATGTCTTTGAGACTACAAGATTATATATACAAAATTGTATACGTACCAGGGAAGGAGAACGTTGTAGCTGATTTTTTATCACGAATGCCAATTAATCTTACTGACAGTTCTGATCATGAGTGGGAAAATGTTCAAGTGGCATTAGTACATGACCAAGGTTTACCTAAAATTGACAAGGCAGTGTGGGATAAGTCTTGTAAAGAAGACACTGTCTTGATGAAGTTATTCTCTCTCATCACGAATGGTTGGCCATCTAAATGTTCCTTACCTGATGATTTAAAACACTTGTTGGAAGTTCGCAATGAACTTTCTACATCAAACGGTAACATCATGAGAAATTATAAAGTTATTCCGCCAACGAATCTTAGAGAAACAATAGTTAAAATGTGTCATGATGGTCATGGTGGAATAGTTAAGTCTAAACAAAAGATTAAACAATGGTACTGGTGGCCAGGCATGGATTTATTCATAGAAAGGATTGTTAGGAATTGTGTCAATTCTGACAAAACTCTTGTTACTCTAAAACCCCCCATGGCTGAACCAATAATTCCAAAGTCTCCTTGGCACATTATTGCAATTGACATAATGGGACCTATTGGTTCTCGGAATAAATATGTTTTAGCTGTAATAGATCTTTTTTCTAGGTGGCCTGTTTTAAAGGTCATCCAGAGGATTAATTCTGAAGAGATTATACCATTTTTGGATGGTGTTTTTGTTGAAGAAGGGCTCCCTGCTCTTTTAGTATGTGACAATGGTGTACAGTTTACATCAAAAACTGCTAGATTACTTTGACAAAGTAGGGATAAGACTCTGTACTACTTCCCTTTACAACCTGAGGGGAAAGGCATGATCGAGCGTTTCAACAGAGTCTTAAAAAATGCCATACAATCTGCCATTAGTAATAATTGTAATTGGGAATTGCAATTGTTCAAGACCCTTTGGATGTACAGAATGTCTCCACATGAGGTTTTAGGTGTCTCACCTTTTGAAGTCATGAGAGGGAGATCTGTTCGTACTAAATGTAATCCTGAATGGATGTTTAACAACAATAAACCTTGTATACCAATAGATATATTAAGAACCTATTCGTGAGCCACACTTCTTGTGGAGAAGTGTGGCTCACGGTGTAGAGCAGGCAGACCCGGAAGCTGAGGTCAGACCCGGGACCAGGGTTCAATTCCCGACGCGGCAGGATCTTGAGCTCAAATGTCTACAGACTCGATAATTCTCGCTTCGGTGCCTGCTCTAATCATGGGTTCTCACTCTGCAACTCTGGGCATTAAGCTTGCTTAATCTCCACAACGGCCCCCCTGCGGCGGGATGCCTGGCTTTCACCTTGGGGATGCCCTGTAGGGGCTATCTCACAGGGAAAAGCCAGGACGGGTTCCCAAGGCAAGCGCCGGGAAACCTCCGGGTAGCTGTGCGCTCAATAAATGCAATAATAATAATAATAATAACCAGGATTGAAGATAAACAACTTAAAAGCAAACAAGTATATGATTTAAAACATAATGTCAAATTTTGTAACATCAATGTGGGTGCATCCATACCAACCACGAGGCAAGATGGCGGCTGCAACTGTGACCGTGTGAGGTGCTCCGTCCATAGCTCCGTATGACATCCCTTCACCCCCGTTACTGGTTGTGATTTCTTCCCCGACATTAATAACGATACCCGTGGGAGCAGTTTTGCAGTGCTGTGCCGAGTTGTGGCTTACCGTTCTGACGGAGTTCAGAGTTTGCGGCGTCCACTCCAGCCCTGCCCGGTCCGGCACAGCCTCACGCCGACTTGACGGGCTACACCTGAGGCACGTTGCAACTGGGGAGGCGCCGGCAGGAATTGCTTTGGGCTCAGCGCGGTGAGTTGTTGCTTCCACGCTACCTCTACGGCTCCTAGCTCTCTACGGTCCAGGTTTTGGTTGAGACTGCAGAAAACAAAGAGTAGAAGCGGAGAGTGCGGTGCGGTGCTTCTGATCCAAGGCGCTTTCGAACAGCTGAGAGACCGCACGTTATTCATCATCGTTATCGCCTCCCAGACGCAGTGACAGTGCTTGCAGGTAAATGGCGCTGAATCATGTAACATGGGATCATCTTTGCGAACCAAAGGGACTGCCCATTGAGTTGCATCACCAGCTAGGTAGGATATGAGAAAAGCTACTCTAGCATGATTGGTGGAGAATAGCTTTGGTTTACAGTTAAAGTGTAAAAGGTTTTCCGTTAAAAAAAAACTGTACCTTGTGAATGTCTCCTGTGAATTTCTCAGGGGGTGCAAGAGGTATAGGAGTAGGGATTTCTACTACCATAGAATTGGGTTGGGGCTGTGTTGGATTACCAAAGTCAAAAGGATTTCTTTGCATCCTGTCTACTCTTATGGTGCAGCAACAAACTACAGGAGGATACCCATAAACCCAATAGAGACCAGGGTAGAAAATATATAGCACACACCAATGTCTCAACAGGTATTGTTTAGTGGACAATTTACAAAAAAACACAATGAATTGCAACAAATGGGGAAGAGAGGGCGACAGGGAGGCAACAGACCAAGAGACATTGAATGGGCAAATTATTTTTTCATATATTTAATTGTAAGACCAAGAAAACAAATACAAAAGCACAGTGTTACATTGAATGTCATGTGACCTGTACTAAGCTGTGCACAAGAGCTCGTGAAAAGGTGAACGGCACTGGTGACATGTGAAGGGGTATACACAGTGGGAAAAGAGGCGCAAGAACAAAAATAATATATACAGTGAACTCTTAGTGGTGCCCACACATTTGATAAATTATGAACAGAGGTAGTGTTTTGAACAACGGCGAGGGAGGCGCCATGAATTACGCTGTAGAAGTCGATGACTTTTCGTCCTTTATTCAGATTAGGCCATCATCAGGACCAGGTTACGAAATTTTGAAAACAACAATGGTGCTGAGTACAAGCAATCGTGACACCTTGGGGAGAGCACTGTGAAGGTGCTGGAACGTGGTTGCGACAGTGGGAGGTAGGGAGGATGAAGACAGAGCGCCGCGCAAAGCTGGGGCAGAAAGTTGGGGTGTAGAATGCGCTTGGATCACAATTGAGGGGCCGAATGAAGGGTGACCGGAGTCACGTTTCCGTTATTGACTTAGGGTCACTCAAGGAGCAGGAATGAATCCACTAAAAGGATGCCCAAGGAGTCTGTGAATCCGAGCCACACCTTCAGATACGTTGGCAAAACGATGCACAATCTTCAACTACACCAAGCATGAATGCTCCGATCAACCCAATCCGAGATGGCATTCATTGATACACAGTGTCTCAGACCCACACAGATCCTGTATCCCTTGAGAGCCTGGCCACGCCATCAGACGTGGCCTGTGGGTGCCACACCTTCCCCAACCACAAACAGGGAAGAAAACAGCGAGGCACCGAGCTAAACACCTCCTTACCAGATGCCAACCACAAAACCTTAATCAAGAAGCAGACAAACTGAAGAGAATGGGCAGAACTAAAATCCCTGGACAATGAGATGTATTTAAAACCCCTACCATCTTCGATACCGCCATATCTGCCACATCTCCTGCTATCATAATTGAACGGTGGAGAAAAGAGAAAGTAACCCCCCTCCCCCACTTGCTGACTACAGAACGATAATCAAGGAGCAGAAAGGTGAAGGGAAGGTAACAGCAGAGCCCCAGTCTCAGCAAAGAATCCCCCAACCCCACATGGGGCAGATTCACGGCATAGATACTCCTAAAACTCTTGGCAAAATTTGGGGAAGCTGGGGAAGCAAATAGACAGAAGGGAGACCATAGCAAGAAAGCAGGTATTTACCTGTCACCACCAGTCCCTGGTCAAATACCTTCTCCTAGGCCGGCCTGCTGACACCACCAAGATCAGTACTTGGACGTCCATGCCCAGCGCCTGGCCTAAAGGAAACGAAAATAACAAATGGCGAGGACATAGCGCAAAGTCTATCGCCGACAAACACAAAAACAGGAGTTGTGGCTGTGCCTTCTAGGTTTATATAGTTAATGGAGTGTGGGGTGAGGTCTACCACCATTGTAGGCACCTCGGTTATTTTTATTCTTTGCGGTGGGCAGCAGGGTGCCTACGTGGGAGGCGCACACACCTCACATTACTAGGGACCGTGGCATGAAAGTGGATGAGGAGGTAATGATGGCGTTCCCAAACTTTTAATGACCTTAACCGCGAGGAGGCAAAAGGTGGTTTGACAACTGTCGATAGGCTTTGGTTGACAGAGCATAGTGAACACTAGGAAGAATCATACAGAATCTGGCCAGCAGTGATCCTGCTTAAAGTCGGTGGCATAACCTGTGTGTCTGTCGAGAGGCTGAATGGTCTATTTTGTCTACGGGTAGAAACATACTATGGGGGGGGGGGCTGACTATTAAGGTGTCACACTAGTGTGGCTTAATTATTTATTAGAGGCTGATGGTCTGGAAATGTAGTGACTGGTGAATTTTCCCATAATTAATAAACTGGTGATGTGGTAGTGGAAGCAGAGGCGTAACGAAACTTGAGTGGGCCCCCCCTTCAAAGTACATGGAGAGTGACCCCACACTCCGGACCTAGTCAAGAGCTCTCAGGCCATGGACACACCCGGTGCACATTGCCAGAGATGAGGCCCTGGAGCTGGGGGGGGGGGGCACATTGGGGGCTGCAAGGTCTATTGTTACACCACTGAGTGGAAGAAACAACAGACTCACATCACATTTTGTGTTATTGTTGCCATGGGAGAGGATGTGACTAACAGCCAGAGTTGCCGACTTTGGAGCTGGGGAACCAAGTTTGAGTCTCAGTGTAGGCTTACCATCCTGTTATTCTGGGCAAATTACTTAATCTCTCCCACCTACCAAAAATGAATATGTCCTTGTGTAATGGAACTAACTGGTGCTCATGTAAAGCGCTCCAATACCTTCGGGTTGAGTTTGCACTGAATAAAACTACAACAACAACAACAAAAAGTGCCAAAAGCAAGATGTGCTACGCTGAATTCTAGTCTAGCCCGCTGGATCCTCAGGTGCTACAATGGAATTATGTAGCTACAATACGTTTTTGGTTCTGCAGGGTGAGACTTGTGTACAGTACACCCTGAGAACTCAATCACCTCTAGTTGCATGGATACATGTGTATCTGCAAAACAGTTTACAACTTACCATTTTGAAATAAGCACTGTCTGCTAACCCTTTAATTTGCCAATTTTTGTTTTGAAAAACGTTATTGTTGGTGGAGCTGACTAGTCCTTGAAAATATTTGATCAAAAAGGTCTAAAAGCAAAAATATATTCTTAAAGTGCACATTGCCATTGTAGTCGGTGGCCGGAATTGAGCTACTTTGTGTGTGGAAGTGCTACTTGAGAAAGAACAGAATGCTGTCCCTCACAGTGGAGTTAGCCAGCGGGTGAAGTGGGCACACTGACCCATGCTGTATGCTCCAGAGGGTTCAAGAAACATGTGAGTGACACAAAAACAGACCAATGGAAGAAGAGAGCTGGCTAAAAGCCACAAAAAGTAAGTATGTAATAAGTATTCTTTTTGTAAAATCAAAAGGTCTTAGCTAATCCCAGACCTAAGAAATGTAAAGGCAGGGAACGTTCAAAAGTGTGTAATCAGCCATTATAAAAAACAATACGCTTTTTTTATTTTTAAACTGGAAATAACTTTAGGAATTCTCCCAAGTGCACCACATTTAAGATTAACATGGAAAAGTTCCAGACAAAAGCCCGATCAAGTAACATTTCCTTACATGTTCTGCTATTGATGCCTGTGTGTGCACAGTATGAGCTGGGCGTAAAACATTTTTTTTGTTGCTTTTCTCTCATCAGATTTTGATAAGCATTTTAAATCTTGATCGAGCAGGGTAGCAGTTTCCTACCACAAACCGACATCGCAAGTGGATTTTTGTGTTTGTCAGAAAAGACAGAAAATCTTTTTCGACCACAAGCTTTCCAACGTCTGCAACCTTGATAGCAACCCCTTTTCTTTTTTTTTCTCAGTAGCCATGAGTATGTCACAATATATCTCCATATTAGAAGTTTAGGAATAAAATGTTTCGGACAACATTAGGAAAACAAAAATGCGTGAACATTCAAGCGATATGTTGGTCTCCATACCGAATTGCAAGCTAAATTAGTGTCAATTACTGTACCCAGTAAATAACATTACCTCTGGGTAGGGTATTTGTCAGGTGCATTAAACGTGCATTAAATAGCGTCTATTAGGAGTTCTACAGGTTGGAATGAGGACTACCAGCGGCATCGGTGTTTACAGCTCTCACAAACTTGAGTGCTTGGTTGGATCCAGCTGGAAGTTCCTAAATCTCCCCAATGTACAGGAACCAGCGTACTGCACAGACAAACAGTACAGACTCCTACCTAGAGTACAACATGAGGCATATGAAGGAAAAGGAGAATCGTAGCACATTTTTTGTTCAAGAAATCCCATGTTGTAAGTATTTTCAGGGTCTGTCACTCTCACAAGGAGCGCAACTATACCTGAACATTGGAGGGAGGGGCTATCAGGTCAACCTTTTGTGGCATAGCTAACATTTAAAACGATAGGCGGAGCAATCCTTATATATATACAGACCATTGCTCGGTTCCACCCAATTATCGAGGACTTCCACCTGTATAAGCGCAGGGCTATCCTGAATAGTTGTCTCCGCCTCCTTTTCAATTCTTTTCATTTTCCTTCATAATTCGTATCCTCTTGAACTCCACATTTAAGTCACATTCTCGCCGCTGTTACAATTGTACAATTTGAGTTAATGCGTGGCCTTGCTGACATATTGAAAGTAGTATTCTTTTTCACTGTAACAATTCCTGACAGGTGCCCCTGTTTTTCCTCCCTCTTCCTTACCCCACAGGCATTGTGTTTATTACCAGGCATTTCATTCTGGAAGTCCAGATGATGATCCCCTTATTCTATGAGCTTGGGATCGAAACGTCATCGACAAACTAAACAGTGCCACTGTTTTGCGATTTGTATGAAAAATGTGGTCACTGTGTTGGTTAGCTTGCTTTATTCTTTGATCAGTTCAAGCTACCGAAGCTCCAGTGTTGCCTGAAACCCTTTATGTTTTATGTTTGTTCACTCTCTCTCCTAGATCGGGTGCAGGATTGCGTCCCGTTTCATTTTTTGTCGCTCCTCATGTATGATATGTTTGATTATATTGCACATTACAAGTTCTCTGTCCGGCTGGACATCGAATGTATATAGTACCCATCAAGGTCTATATGTTATTTGTCCCTTGTACTCTCTACCTAAGGACCATTGTTCTATAAAATAATTGATACCCGGGGTCCTTAGTTACTCATCAGGTTCCCTTGTTTGTTTAAAATAAGTTGTGCTGAAGCAGATGGGGCGCAATCTTTACCAATTATAGGTGAGTCCCAGAGCCTAAGTACACCACCCCTCACAACGGCACTATTGGTAGCATAATCCTGATGTTATTAAGTTACAACAATATGTTATATCTGCTGCCATCTTTGTCTCCTATTGTCTGTTGCTACTTGTTTTTACCCTTCGACCGCCTGCACAGCGAAATGAACAATTGCAAGGGGTTATTAAGCCCGCATCATGCGGTCAGCACCTTTGGGCATTATCATAAATAATCATGGGTTATCTCATTTTCTTCCATGTAGGTTTGCCCCAGTACCTGAAGGTAGTACCCTGCACTTCCTTGTGGTGGCAGGTAAACCTTACCAGACCACCGTATTGTAGTAATTTCTGTTTAGTGGCACATATTACACCCCACTTGTTGTAGAAAGTCATATTTCAAGGTCCTGAAGAAACGCCACCTGATCCTTCGGACTGATTGGCGTGAAACATGCCGACAATCCAGGAGTAGAGCACCTCTAGACTCTTGATAGCTTGACAGTCGCCTCTCCTCACTCTTTTTAATCAGGCAGGGATCCTCCTAGAATAAAGTTGCACCAAGGATTCCCTACTTGTTTTAATTTCACTATTCAACACATCTACGCATACACTAGGCCCCTCACACCCCGGCACCCATACAGCAGCAACAAAAGATCTCCGGCAAAGAGCCCCTTTATGGGTGCCCATCGGGTATTGCAGTGTCGACCTGATGAGGAGCAGGCCCATATGATGAAACATGACACCTAGCTTGCTAGGTGTGTGAGGGCCCAAGTTCCGAAAGGAGGATTTCCTCCCCTCTTGGGTGCCTGGGTCACTACCTGCACACCGACCTGCACTCAGGCGGTCTTACATGTTGAGGAAATATAATTTTTGATCGAGTAGTGTTCCCCAGCGAGTACCCCACCGTCTCCATGTACTAGCTTGCAGTGCATGTGATTTCCCTCCTGTGTCAGCTATGAAGACGCAAATACATTTGCGTCCATCTTTAACATGTCCTCTTTCAGATCCGCCATGAACGGATTGGATATCCAGTTCCTATATATGCCGTGCCACCGTCTTTTTGTGGTACACTTTACACGTTTTTCAGCTCTGGCGAGTAGGCCCTGATTCTGCCATTAAACTTTTTCCTGCTTCCCGACTCTAAGGGCCTCAACCCAGGTTGCCTCTGCACCAGTCACCCCTGCCTTACTCCTTGTGCGGCTCCAGTCCAGTCTTCCTGCCAAGACTGTATTCAACCTTCGAATTATCTGCTCCACTCCTCGAAAATACATTCCTGTCTCGTAGCTCAAGTAAAACATCCTCCCAGCTGCAGGAGCATTGGGCCCGGTCTTTCTGTCTCCGTGCAAGTAACTCATAGACTCCGTTGCCATGGTAGGCCCATGCCCCCTCACCCCGCATGCCGATACGTAGACGCATATACACGCAGACAGTATAGAGTAGTCTCTGCCCGAGAGACCTTCCTTCCAGACACTACTGTTCTTAAAACATACGATATTAGATACGATATTGGGATCAGGTTGATCTGACATCCCAGACTTATGTCTACACTTGTAGTGCTAAGTGTCAAGCCCCCTTCACCCTCCAGTTACACGTCAGATTCACGTCAATCTGCTGCGCGCGCATCTGTGTCATGATTTTCTGCTGACATTGCAAGATTCTCCTATGTATCCACCCATTTTGTGACCTCATGATAAATGACGTCTCTAGTACACGCCTTTATGCACGCCTATTGTAACGCCTTTATTATGACGTATTCGTGTTTTATCTCCCTTTTTCCAGCTGTTACGCCTACTGCCTGTTCGCTTAATGTAATGCATTGACTATATATATGTACTTCTGTAAATAATATGTTGTCTGTCTGCCCCTTCCCGAACCCGTGTGGTGACGGAATGGTTATGCCACCTTGGCTCGAGCCAATAACCCAATTCCTTTTACAGGAATAAAACCCTTTTGAGTAAACCTCAATATCCCGGATTTTGCCTCTTATTTCTCTGAGTTATTCTTATTGATTATTGATTATAAATTATGCATAGGTAATCGATTTTACCACAGTTCTGGCGCCCGAACAGGGACCCCTCCCCCACCCCACGCGCCGGAGGTGCGTTGCAGGCCTAGCCCCCTGCCACAGCCGGACGGACAACTACGCGTACCCGCAGGATTTCCTGTATCTCCCTCAGGCCAACGGAGGTGACTGAGGCTGCGATCGACACCCAGACGAGGCGGTGAGGAGTGCGGAGGATCCCGACCTGAGCCTAGCTGAGAGAGCAAGATCCGAGGTATACGGAGGCCCACCAGATTCCGAAGTTCCGAAGTATCTACGTCGCGAGTCGAGTCCGAATCCAGTCCAAGCCCAGTTCAGTCCAGGGTTTCCGAGGCCTTCTGTTTCCGTGCTTCCTTGTGAGTACCGTTGCTAGGAACGCATCCTGACGTGCGCATTAGTTTGTGCCGGTCAAGACAGGTTCGGGTACACGAGCCTGGTCTGCACTGTTTAGCAGTGTATCTATACTGTTTAGCAGTATATCTAGTTTGCATCTGTAAAAGGTGTATCTGTACTGTATAGCGGTACATCCTGTTCCACGTGGTTGGTAGGTTTTCAATGTAATTAATACATGTATTAATGTGTCATTCAAATGTCGTGGTATGAGTGAATGTCCGAGTTTATTATTGTGCTTATACGTGTTTTATGTGTAGTGTGTTCATATCTAAGTAAGAACCAAGTAGCCAGGTTTCAGAATGCCGTTGTTTTCTAAACTAAGACAAATAAAAACCCGTAAAGGGGTTCTAGAAGAAGCTGTTCCCGTTCCACCTAGGGACACTCCAGGGTACTTTATGTACCATAAGCACGGCCTAGATGCCGTTTTGTTTCTTGATTTATGGGTGGATTACACTAAAGAACTGTCAGAGAATCAGAGATGGCCCGCTGCTGGGACATGGGATGCAGATTGCATCATGAGAGTAGAAGAAGCATTGTGGAAAAAGAAAGCCAGACAGTCACAGAAGGATGCCATCGAGTTATGGCGTAAAGAATCGCATAGGCGTACCGAAAAAGCACACAGATTGAAAGAAAAGAGTAAGGAAGAATCTGACAAGACCCAAGAGAACACATTAGTTGAGGAAGGTATCAGAGTAAAATTAGAACAAGTAGACAGACAGCGAAATACACTGATGAATGGCATGTTCCCCATCCTGTCAAAGGGCTTGCCAAAGGCCTCTCCGGAAGTACCGAAGGACCTACCACCCCCATTGCTTCCGACTAAAACGCACCAGAAGACAGCAAAGGACATTTTCCTCTCCTCCTATTTAGACGATGTAGCTCCCGCATACGTGAATGTTGCATTGCCACAAGTGCCTGCACCTGATTGTCAGGACAATTATGCTCTTCCTCCCCGACAAGCTACTCCCCCGATTCCTCCTGGTCTTCCAGCACTCCTTCCACCTCTTACTGTACCTACTTCCCTTGATACGAACCCGACTAACCCCTTCGGAGCCGGCGCCTCAGGAGGCGCGTCCGGAGGAGCGATAGGTTTCCAGACCCCGCCAGCTGCCCATCGTATGAGTTTCAGAGAAATAGCGCAACAGCGTACACCTAGAACAGATATTACAATTCTTGGAGATCGCCTTGCAGACTGCAGATATGACCCTGTACCCGGTAGAAAGAATGACGAGAGAATGTTACTCGCATCAATACGTTTACGGCGAGTCACGAACTTCCTGATGACATTACCTGGAATGACAGAACACCTAGATAGAATATATCAGTTTGTTCAGACAGGAGTAGGACCTGACAGTATTAAGGAGGCCATGACCTACCAGAAAGTGGATACTAAAGCCAAGATATTGCGGTTTCTTATAAACTGCTTCATTAGAGAAGTGGATAGGCCGGGTATGAACCCGGAAGACGTAAAAGCACTCCACAGATGGGGTCAGAATATAACAGATGGACAGCATGACAAAGAGGCCTGTATAGATAATATGTACCGAAGAATCAGAACTGCAATTAATAAGATGCACGAGAGAAGACAGCCCGTACCGGAAGTAGATTCCGACAAACATGAATCCTCAGAGGAGGAGCCAGAGGAGGAAGCCGAGACACCGGAACACTCACAGTTGCCGGTCAGGGAAATGATAGCTTACGTAGGTAAAGGAAGACCGTTTAATGATTCGATGCGCCCAGTGCGCCCAGAAAGTAAAAGGATATATCAGGAAGCCATGTGTAATCCTAGAACACCCGAACACTTGTTCCAAGCCACTGACAGAATACTTCAAGAGCGAATGGGGTACCATGTACTCGATTCTATGGATGAACAAGAATTAGCCAGGTCAGCCGTGCAATGGGCTGACAGCTCTGAGAAATATGGTGATGATGCGTTAGCACATACGTTCTTGAACCTGACACCGAGTGATCAGCGTTTAGCTGGTATGTACATGATACAACATCTGCTCTTATTGTATAAAAGCCAACGTTCTGATCCAGGTCCTCTGCCTGACATACTAATAGAACTAGTCACGAATAGATGGAAAGGTCGAAGCACTGATCTAATTAAAGTAATTCTAGAACACCGCCACAAGTATAGTACATTCTTATGTCCACAGATCTATTCTGCACCCGTTATGGAACGAAAAACCATGTATTATATGGATAGACAGAATCCGTTGCGAGAAGTGCACCCCGTACAGAACGCAGACCACACGCTTAGACGTGTATTCGTGTATACACCTGTAACTAAAATTGAATTGTTGGAAATGAAGAAATTAGTACCCAGTCATGATAAAGACCCTGCAGGTTTTCACCGCGAAATAAAGGATATGTTATTAATGGGTGATTACACTTATCCAGACCTTATGAAAATACTGAAAGTACTACTACCTCCAGGCATATACGAGAAACTCAAGGAAAAAGAGTGGGAGGTGGGAGACGCAAAGATTGATTGGGCTGCATTACAAAATGAAGAAGATACCCGAGTGCCAGGCCTAGGGCTTGGAGACAAAGTTAAAACGTTGCCAGGTTTATTAGTACAAGTGTTGCCACGTTTATTGAGTACGAAAAAGGAAGATTGGGGTGCTATTTCAGCATGCAAACAGAAACCTGATGAAGACACTAGTGATTTCTATACACGATTTGAGAAATGTTTTGGTATAAATAGCGGTCTGAAAGCAAGTAGCGAGTCATATCCACATCTTTTTGTAACGAAATTAGTCGAGAATTCTTTGCCCCAGGTCAAGAATAGAGTACTGAAAGTAGAAAGTACTTGGCAAGCTAATACTCCTTCACAAATGTTACAAATGTTACAGTACCACCAGAATAGACTTAGAGAAGAACAAGAACATGAACAAAGACGTATGAAGGATACAAAAATGAAAATGTTAGTTGCTCAGTCGGTTCCTGCCGACGGTCAGAAAAAGGGTGCAACCCATCCCAGTAATTCAACAGTTCCTGTCAAGGGTGTATGTAATTATTGCAAACAGCCAGGTCATTATATAAACGATTGTGCAGTTCTGAAACACAACATCGCCACAGGTAAAACTAAAGAGAGACCGCGTCCTCCTAGACAAGATCAGACCTTACAACAAGTACCCCAGAATATACAACATATTGCACCCATGCCAGCATCTACACAGACCGTAGCGATACCCCAACAACAGCCCGTTACCGCAACACAAAACACAACACAGCAGATGTATCAGTATGCGCAGAACGATTACCCTGATTATCAGCGATACACATGAAACAGCCTAGAGAGGGAATTCCGCTTGCCTCTTATTGAAGTTCCTGTAGATCAAAATGGTCCTTATGTACATAGTCAAGTATTGGGGAAAGACAGAAAGTTTCTCATTGACACAGGGGCAAGCAGAACCACGATAAGCCATAATGAAGTACCAGGGGCACCCCTCTCAGGCTCACAGAACGTGTCCCTTGGGTTTTCAGGAAAACCCATTATTAATGAAGTATCACAACCCCTCCCTCTTGCAGTAGGTCCTCTGACACGGACTACAGATTTATTGCTCACGAAATCATGTCCAGAAAACCTGTTAGGTATAAAAACACTGAAGGCTCTAGGAGCTATTATATGCTGTTCTCCGGAGGGAGTACGTTTGTTTTTGCGAGATTTCAAAGGCCATTATGTATTAAGAGATATGGATCCCCGGCTACAGAACGTCCCTGCACACTTGTGGGCACAGGGCCCCACTGATGTAGGTTGCATGCACATTACCCCATATCGAGTCACACTCAAGGCAGGAGTGGTATTACCACGAATCCGACAATACAAGTTACCCCCAGATGCTGTAGTGGCTTTACTGAGAATAATTGACGAGCTCATTGCACAAGGAGTGGTTGTGGAGACTGACTCCAATGTGTGTAATTCTCCTATCATTCCTGTTCTTAAACGTACTGACCCAAATGCTCCACCTGTTTATCGATTAATTATTGATCTGCGCGAATTGAATAAATGTATTGTGCCGCAGTACCCTGTGGTCCCAGATATCTCTTCATTACTGACTGCTATTGATTCAGAAGCGACGTTCTTTACTGTAATAGACCTCAAGAACGCCTTCTTCAGTGTCCCTATTGATCCAGAGAGCCAATATTTGTTCGGATTCAGTTTAAATGGACGATCTTTCAAATTTGCCCGTGCACCTCAAGGATTCACAGAAAGCCCCAGCATCTATAGTCAAGCATTGAAAAAGCAACTCGACTGTATCCACATGCCAGTCCACACTGCCCTGCTTCAATATGTCGATGATCTGCTGATCACCGCTCGAAGCGAACCCGAATGTGAAAATGCTTCACTGACTGTTTTGAACTTTCTGGCCGACAAGGGACACAAGGTGTCTCCTTCGAAGCTGCAATTCTGTGTTCAGCAAGTTGTGTACCTGGGTCACTTGCTGTCCAAAGTGGGGAGACAGCTCACACCTGATCGCATTCAGTTAATTGTAAACATGTCACCACCCAGAACACAAAAGGAAGTGCGGGCTTTCATAGGCCTAACTTCATACTGCAGACAATGGATTCCCCAATATGCATTTCTAGCGAAACCACTCATTCAGTTAACGACACAGGAGGCAGCGACTTCGACTGTCCTCCCTTGGACTCAGGAACATACACAAGCTTTTGAAGACTTGAAGAAAGCCTTATGTCAAGCACCTGTTTTAGCAACACCATGTTACAGTAAGCCTTTTACACTTTTTGTCACAGAACGTGAGGGTACTGCCTTGTCAGTCCTCACTCAGGAACAAGCAGGTTCACACAAGCCTTGTGCTTACTTTTCTAGCACATTAGACCCAGTAGCCCAGGCCCTTCCGGCGTGTTTGAAATCAGTTGCAGCAACAGCTTTAGCAATTAGACAGAGTGATGCTATTGTGTTAGGACATCCATTAACAGTACAGGTTCCGCATTCTGTAGAAGTCCTTTTAAATCGAACTCAGACCCAACATCTGACCATAGCAAGATTGACAGGTTACGAACTGACATTGTTTCAACCACACATCGAAATCAGACGCTGCAGCACATTAAATCCTGCCACGTTATTGCCAGTAAATGGAGTAGATCCATTGGCACATGATTGTATCGAAGTTATTACTATCACAACAAAACCCAGACAAGACTTGACAGATGTTCCGTTACCGGATCCAGATCTGACACTTTATGTGGATGGTTCATGTATGAGAACAACGACAGGTGAATTAGTGGCAGCCTACGCTGTCACGACAGACACTGAAGTTATTGAAACCAATTGTATTGACACTTTGTCAGCCCAAGCCGCAGAGCTTATTGCTCTGACACAAGCATGTATTCAAGCCCGAAATAAGAAAGTCAACATATATACTGATTCACGTTATGCATTCGGAGTCGTTCACGACTTTGGAGTCCTCTGGCGAGAGAGAGGTTACTTAACTTCTCATGGGGCCAACATCCAACACGGTCCCCTTATTCAAGCCCTGTTAGATGCAATACATCTACCCACTGCAATCTCTATCATGAAATGTAAGGCACATACGAAGGTTACTGATATCATCTCCCAGGGTAACGACCTGGCAGACCGAACAGCAAAGCAAACTGCTCAGAACCGGACTCATGTAATTGATCAGACACAATTAGTGTTACCATCGCACTGCATGACAGTCAGGGATCCCGCACATGATGTAATCGACATACAATCACATGCAACACCAGATGAAATTAAGGAATGGACTAAACTAGGAGGGATCCAAACAGACCAGGGTTGGATGACGAAGGGAAAATCTACATGGTTTCTCCCCGACTCTATGGTACAAGTCATCATTAACACGATACATAGTCCCGCACACCTAGGAGAGAGGGCAATGCTAGACAGTATTCAACACATATGGTCGAATAAAAACTTACGGGCAGCAGCCAAGCAGAAAGTACGTACTTGCATGATTTGTGGTCAGTTCAATCCAGGTAAAAGCATTCCCGTAGAACAAGGTGGATTCCAGCCTCCCGATCACCCTTTTGAAATACTCCAGATGGATTATATCCAGATGGAACGCTGCCGAGGATTCAAGTATGTCCTCGTAGTCGTATGTGCTCTTTCCCGATGGATAGAAGCATACCCAGTTCCTGATTACACTGCTCCGACCACTGCCAAGCAGCTGGTTCGTGAATACTTCCCACGGTATGGTTTGCCCCGTATCGTGTACTCAGATAATGGCCAGCCATTCTCATCCGAACTTGTGAAACACATCACACTTCTGTTAGGTTATCAGTGGAAGTTCCATTGTGTCCGGCATCCCGAGGCAGCAGGTCTCGTGGAGCGCCATAATCAGACATTAAAGATCCGACTTTCCAAGATCTGTAGAGAGAAGGGTGTGGACTGGATAGTTGCCTTGCCGGTCGCCCTCTTCTATATGAGGATGGTGGTCCATTCCCGATCTGGGCTATCCCCGTACGAAGTGGTTTTTGGTAGACCACCGAATATGTGGGGGACGCCTATACCACGAAAAATAACTGATGTTGATTGTCTCATGCTGACAGATTACCTTGCCTCCTTGATGTCTGCACTACAATCTTGTCGTTCACAGGTAGCTGCAGCCTTTCCTGACAACACGGAGGTGAAGCCCCATGAGGTGGTCCCGGGTGACTACGTGTTCACCCGCAACTTTGATCGGAGAAGTCCATTGGAGCCCCGCTGGCAAGCCCCGAAATTGGTTCTGCTTACGACGAGGACAGCTGTAAAGATTGAGGGCAGGAAGGGATGGCTGCATTCCAGCCACGTTAAAAAATTCCACGGACTTCCTTCGGACTTGGTCTCTAAGCCCTGCCCTCCTACACAAACTGACTCAGACTCAAAACTCCCTTTGGTTGAGAAATCTGCTTCTGAAGAATACAGAACTAAGTTACGATCTAGCAAGTCAGACAGTTTAATTGTTTAAGTCCTCCCCTAGGTGAATCGGTTAAATTAGTTTCTGACATGTATCCCCTAGATCGAGATAGAGAGAGAGATAGACAAAGACAACATAAAAAGAATGCATATTGTAAATCACTTCGCAGTCGCTGTATAGTGACACTACTTATCATGTTTTTCTTAAGTTTGCTGGTTATTACTGCTAGTGTTTTGTTACACATATATTATCCTATATTCAAGCGTGCACAATCTGCTTATAATGTTACCGACGAACATTCTTTTAGTGAATTACCCCCACACGAGTTATCCTATAGACTTGCGCTGCGCAACAACACTTTCATTAGTATGTTACATCACTCCCATCAGATTACCAATGCTACAAACTGTTGGATATGTGGTCGACTCCCTCCCTACCAAGAAAACAAGGGAGTTCTTCCCCTTTTTCCGTACCCGTTCACTCACAATGGCACATGTGGTGCATGGTTTAAAATGCTCAATGCCCTAGTTTCTGATGCTGCTATTTACGAAGGTAACTGGGTTTGGGGAAACCTGAACTTAGCCTTGCTTAAAGTATGTTACCCTGACAAGGAGGGACTCCCCGTTGGTACTGGAACTGATCTAGAAAATGAAGTATATGGATTAGATAATTACACAGTTACATTCATGATTTTATCTGTCGAATCTGAAGCTGCTCCTGTTCTACCTGCTATGGCAGTATTGCCAGTTACTGGTGAACTATGTGTTCGCAAGAATGGTTCCATACACTTAGGTCATAGTAAATGTACTACTGTGGTCGATTTCAGTGATCATGGTAGATCCACGTTTAGGGCTTTACGTCATTCCTATTTTGTTTGCGGCCATACTGCATATGTCCGTTTACCTCTAGATTGGGATGGTACCTGTTACATTGCATTCCTTCTGCCACCTGTTTTCCTAGCCCCTCCTGACTATCATAGAAACACTAATCTGGTCAAGCATAGACTCCGAAGAGATCTCCCACTTGTCGATTATACTGAAACCACATGGGAACAATACACAGATTTCAACAAAGGTTTTTTCCCCTACCTAGGTACTGTTTCTAATAGTAAGCTAATCCGTAGATTAACCAGAACCCTCGAAGCAGTGGTGCTTGAGACCACTTCAGCCCTAGGTAACTTAACGGAGGAGCAGTCCGCTATGCGGGTTGTTGTTCTTCAAAATCGTCTCGTTATTGACGTCATCTTGGCAGATAGGGGTGGAGCTTGTAAGGTCATCGGGTCAAGTTGCTGTGTTTTCATCCCAAATAATGCGCCAACCGTGTACAAAGCTATTACACGTCTCCATAAAATTGCAAGTTTGATACATCAGACTCCAGGCACCTGGACTTGGTCCGGTTGGTTCTGGACAACGCTATCAGCCTGGGGGTGGAAGATCCTATCCCTCCTAGGTATTGGCCTACTCATAGTACTCAGTTGTTGCCTGTGTCTCCAATGTGGACCGGCGATATGCGGCCTGTGTGCCACTTCATGTATTCCACGTCCAAGTCCCCATTCAAAACACGAAAAGCAAGAAGAGCAAATGATGTTAAGTGAACAGATTGATCAATTGATGAGAATTGATGTATCATGAAGGGTCCGTGGGGAACAAGGAGGGAATGAGGAAATATAATTTTTGATCGAGTAGTGTTCCCCAGCGAGTACCCCACCGTCTCCATGTACTAGCTTGCAGTGCATGTGATTTCCCTCCTGTGTCAGCTATGAAGACGCAAATACATTTGCGTCCATCTTTAACATGTCCTCTTTCAGATCCGCCATGAACGGATTGGATATCCAGTTCCTATATATGCCGTGCCACCGTCTTTTTGTGGTACACTTTACACGTTTTTCAGCTCTGGCGAGTAGGCCCTGATTCTGCCATTAAACTTTTTCCTGCTTCCCGACTCTAAGGGCCTCAACCCAGGTTGCCTCTGCACCAGTCACCCCTGCCTTACTCCTTGTGCGGCTCCAGTCCAGTCTTCCTGCCAAGACTGTATTCAACCTTCGAATTATCTGCTCCACTCCTCGAAAATACATTCCTGTCTCGTAGCTCAAGTAAAACATCCTCCCAGCTGCAGGAGCATTGGGCCCGGTCTTTCTGTCTCCGTGCAAGTAACTCATAGACTCCGTTGCCATGGTAGGCCCATGCCCCCTCACCCCGCATGCCGATACGTAGACGCATATACACGCAGACAGTATAGAGTAGTCTCTGCCCGAGAGACCTTCCTTCCAGACACTACTGTTCTTAAAACATACGATATTAGATACGATATTGGGATCAGGTTGATCTGACATCCCAGACTTATGTCTACACTTGTAGTGCTAAGTGTCAAGCCCCCTTCACCCTCCAGTTACACGTCAGATTCACGTCAATCTGCTGCGCGCGCATCTGTGTCATGATTTTCTGCTGACATTGCAAGATTCTCCTATGTATCCACCCATTTTGTGACCTCATGATAAATGACGTCTCTAGTACACGCCTTTATGCACGCCTATTGTAACGCCTTTATTATGACGTATTCATGTTTTATCTCCCTTTTTCCAGCTGTTACGCCTACTGCCTGTTCGCTTAATGTAATGCATTGACTATATATATGTACTTCTGTAAATAATATGTTGTCTGTCTGCCCCTTCCCGAACCCGTGTGGTGACGGAATGGTTATGCCACCTTGGCTCGAGCCAATAACCCAATTCCTTTTACAGGAATAAAACCCTTTTGAGTAAACCTCAATATCCCGGATTTTGCCTCTTATTTCTCTGAGTTATTCTTATTGATTATTGATTATAAATTATGCATAGGTAATCGATTTTACCACAATGTACATGTTGAAGAACTGCGTACCTCTTTTTGTTCAATGGATGACAATGGGATCACAGACTTGGGATCTAGTACTTCAAGTGTGAAATCATAGCTTGGCCAATATGGGACAAGAAATACCAATGTCTGCGATAGCAATTCATGCCCATGATAGACAAGACATGCTGGTGGTCCAAAATGGGGCTAGGATGGACTTTACTGCTAAAGAGCTGAGGGACTGTGCAACAGGGATTGCGCTGCAGAGATTGTTACATTCTGCTGCACACATAGAAAGAGGAAAAAGCTTCAGAGGATTGATTTTGCAAAAGATAGTGCGCCTTCCCGCACAAATAAATTTTGAACAATGTAATGGTCTGGTTTTGTGTTGCAGGCGGAGTTACAGGGCGATCTGGAAGCAGACGGGGACAGTAAGGGTACCTCTGCGGCAGAAGGGTACAGTAAGGGTACCTCTGCCTGGCACAGTAAGGGTGCCTTAGCCAAGGACCAGGAGCCGAAGGAGGTTCCGGAAAACCGCGACAGCGCCCCGTTAGTCCTTCGGGCGGTCGGGGGGCCTGAACCGATCGGGGGTGTGCCACACCGCTCCACCCCGACAGGGGGGGCAGGAGTATAAGGAACATGGTAATGTGCTGCACCGTCAGAGCATCTACTCGCCGTGCAAGATGGCTCCTTAGGCTTGCGGGACATCGAGGGGCTGCCTGCGTTGTATCGCCCGTAAGATGACCCACCATAACGTTTACCTGTGTTGTATGAAATAAACCTGCAGCAGTTCTTTCCCACAAATATGTCTCCTGAGTTTACTTTGGGTGGGAATTGTAATAATGTGTTGTACAATACAAGCGGGCGGGAGCGTATGGCGGTGTGGGCACTATGTGTCATACCTCAGTAGATATGGCACATTCTTGCCCTCACCTGGACACCCAATGCAGCACAGCAAGTTTTCTTGCCACACTGCTTAACTTATTAGTAAATTTGCCCCTTAGTGTTAAATAGGAGGGAAAGCAAAAGCCATATAGTGGGTGAATTCAATAATATGCAATCAGAAATTCCAGGACTATTCCTGCCTTCCTGACTTGACCGGTGTAAACTGTACAAAATAATCTGATTTATTAAGTTAAAAGTATTTGGTGCATTAACCTCATCAGTGCGGCGCGAATTCCGCCCCAGTGCTGAACATTCCGATCGCGGGCGTGGTCATGACGGCTCCGGGCCGTCATCAGCGCACGCCCACCGTGTCCGTGACTCATGACGGCCGGGAGCCGTCATGAGCATTGAAGAGGTTAAAGAAATATATATTTTTTCACTTTTAAAGAGAGGTAAATATTCATAGGAAGTTTGTGGCATTATTTAGATCACAGCTATTTGCAGGGCTTGGCTTGTGGATGGACACCTAGACCCCAGCCTATCCCTTAGATCGGCTTTGGCGTAACTGTCCCTGTTAATTTGTTGGCTCACCCACCAAAATGATGCACTACAGCACTTGTAATAAGAATGACTGGGGTATCCGTCACGTTTGTGAAGCCAAACTCTAAATCGTAAGGGTGAGGGCTGCCCAGAATGGGCATGCTAATGCCCCCACACCCAAAAAATGTCTTTCTGCCCCTTCAGAAGGCAGATTAAGGGAAATTGCGTCTTCTCTGCCCCTCCGGGAGGGAAGAAAGCCTCTTAGGAACCAGAAATATGTTTATGGGCATGTCAGGGAGAAGCCTCATAGACACTGGTCGCTCCCCTTTTTTAGGCACACATTTTAGCTGTTTCAATGATTTTTTTAGTCTCATCTACACCCAAGCGGCCCCAAAAACCACTAGAAACCAGGGAGATTTTGTGTGTGTGAACTGGAGTTTGGCTGACAGTCTGCGTGTACAGTACTTTGGCTGGCATTTTGCTGGCGGTGTGTGTGGGCTTGCACTTGGCTAATGGTATGTTTGGACTTGCGCTTGATGACGGTCTGTGTAGATTGGTGCTTGCCTGGTGGTTTGTGTGGAGTGGCACTTAATTGGCAGTGTACTTGGACTGGGGCTTGACTGACGGTATACTTGGATGGTGCTTGGCTGGCGGAGTCCGTGAATGGCGCTTGGCTGGCAGAGTACATGCATGGCGCTTGGCTGGTGGAGTGCGTGGGGGCGCTTGGCTGGTGGTGTGCGTGGATAGTGCTTGGCTGACTGTGTGCATGAATGGCACTTGGCTGGTGGTGTATGTGATGGCGGGTGGTTGGCGGTGTGCATGGATGGCGCTTGGCTGACGGTGTGCATTGATGGCGCTTGGCTGGCGGTGTGCGTAGATGGCACTTGGCTGGTGGTGTGCGTGGATGATGTTGTGCGTGGACTGGCTTTTGGCTGGCGGTGTGGCTTGCATGGATCCCCCAGCGTTTTCTTGCCCAGAATCCCCCGCAAACCTCCAGTTTCCTTTCAAGCTCACATTTTCCCCACATTTCTGTGTGGTTAAGTTGTAGGATCACTGCGTAGGCAAAACGAACTTTGCAAGCGAGGGTCACCTGGGTTTTCATCTCCGGGCTCGGGTGCCATCAAGAGAAACCTACGAAACCCAGACATTTCTGAAAACTAGACACCCGGGGGAGTCCAGGAAGGTATGGCTTGCGTGGATTCCCCAAAAATGTCCTACCCAGAATCCCCTGCAAACCTCAAATTTAGGTGGAAAAAAATAAAAATTTCTGGCTGGGATCACATTGCCAGAACCAATGTCCTTTCACTCAGCGTTCCCCTTAGCCTCCAGAGTAAAATGATACCTCACTTTTGTGGGTGCTCCACAGGCCTGTGACTGGTAAGGCCCAAAAACATAGGGATTGAAAGGATAGCACAGCGCATTCTAAGCGCTATATTTTTTTTTAAATATGGTTTTCGGCGATACTGCAAGTGAGGTATCCTGAACTCGATATACTTAATATAAATTCATTCATAAGGAGTTCTTTTGTGTGTTGTCAATGCAATGTATATATTTTAATGTCACTGTCACTGAACACCTTACACTTGTTGTGACTCATTATTTATGTGAGCGCCTGAACTATTATTATTTCTTGCATATTGAAAATAAAGCAATTATTATTACCTTGATTGATATGTGTCCCTGGTCATAGACTTCATGGCTCCCTTCTACATTAAAATTGTCTCCTCTGACTCAGTCGCTAATTTCTCCCATTCAGGCGCAAATCCTGCATCATCCTTGGACCAATTTTGGCCATTTTTGAACCATTGTTTCCTTCAACACCATTCCACCCCAAGTTCTAGTATTGGAGAACCGCTGTTTTCTTATACACACTAGTGGGCTTGCAGCACTGATTGTGTCACTCACTTAAGTAGCCTTTAAAGATGTCTCAGGCTTGCCATTGCCACTTGTGTGTGCAGTTATAAAACTGACAGTTTGACCTGGCGAACCAAACCTTTTGCCAAGACTAAACCTCAGCTTTTAACACAAATAGGTTTCCCCTACTGTAGGACCAGCAGCCTGTATCACATGACTAGATGTAGCTACCAGTTGGCCTTGTGTATTGCTCCCAGACAGTAGGACAAGTAGGACAAAGAGGAACAGGTATTGTTACATTGGGCCATCTCTGACTTGATGAGGGGAAGGAGCTGTAACCTTCCACACTTGTGCATCACAAAGCCTCTGCCTGAGTGAGCACTCTCAGAAAGGGTTTGAAACTAGTCATTTTTGTCCCCAGCCAAGCTAGGGATAGGACAGGGAGGGAGGAAATTCCGAACACCTCTATTGGGGAAAATCTTAAAAACCTTCTCCTACTTCAAAGTTGACACCACGGTTAAATATTGGACCCTCAGACCCAACTCTTTGGTATATCTCTAGACCTGTGAAAGACTCACAAGGACTACTTTGCTGCTCCACTAGAAGGACTGCTACTCTTTTGACTTGGGGCCCTGCTGCCTGAGTGAGAAAGAGTGGATCTGCAACTTGAACCCAGGACAGCCAGAGTGACTCTATGGGCCAGTCAGTTGGCCTGCTCATCAGAGCCTCAGGGACAGAAATGGTTCCAACCACATTGAACTCAGCACCATGACTTTGTATGCTGTGAATGAGCGAATTCCGCCCCAGTGCTGAACATTCCGATCTCGGGCGTGGTCATGACGGCTCCGGCCGTCATCAGCGCACGCCCACCGTGACTCATGACGGCCGGGAGCCGTCATGAGCATTGAAGAGGTTAAAGAAATATATATTTTTTCACTTTTAAAGAGAGGTAAATATTCATAGGAAGTTTGTGGCATTATTTAGATCACAGCTATTTGCAGGGCTTGGCTTGTGGATGGACACCTAGACCCCAGTCTATCCCTTAGATCGGCTTTGGCGTAACTGTCCCTGTTAATTTGTTGGCTCACCCACCAAAATGATGCACTACAGCACTTGTAATAAGAATGACTGGGGTATCCGTCACGTTTGTGAAGCCAAACTCTAAATCGTAAGGGTGAGGGCTGCCCAGAATGGGCATGCTGATGCCCCCACACCCAAAAAATGTCTTTCTGCCCCTCCAGAAGGCAGATTAAGGGAAATTGCGTCTTCTCTGCCCCTCCGGGAGGGAAGAAAGCCTCTTAGGAACCAGGGATATGTTTATGGGCATGTCAGGGAGAAGCCTCATAGACACTGGTCGCTCCCCTTTTTTAGGCACACATTTTAGCTGTTTCAGTGATTTTTTTAGTCTCATCTACACCCAAGCGGCCCCAAAAACCACTAGAAACCAGGGAGATTTTGTGTGTGTGAACTGGAGTTTGGCTGACAGTCTGCGTGTACAGAACTTTGGCTGGCATTTTGCTGGCGGTGTGTGTGGGCTTGCACTTGGCTAATGGTATGTTTGGACTTGCGCTTGATGACGGTCTGTGTAGATTGGTGCTTGCCTGGTGGTTTGTGTGGAGTGGCACTTAATTGGCAGTGTACTTGGACTGGGGCTTGACTGACGGTATACTTGGATGGTGCTTGGCTGGCGGAGTCCGTGAATGGTGCTTGGCTGGCAGAGTACATGCATGGCGCTTGGCTGGTGGAGTGCGTGGGGGCGCTTGGCTGGTGGTGTGCGTGGATAGTGCTTGGCTGACTGTGTGCATGGATGGCACTTGGCTGGTGGTGTATGTGATGGCGGATGGTTGGCGGTGTGCAAGGATGGCGCTTGGCTGACGGTGTGCATTGATGGCGCTTGGCTGGCGGTGTGCGTAGGTGGCACTTGGCTGGTGGTGTGCGTGGACGATGTTGTGCGTGGACTGGCTTTTGGCTGGCGGTGTGGCTTGCATGGACCCCCCAGCGTTTTCTTACCCAGAATCCCCCGCAAACCTCCAGTTTCCTTTCAAGCTCACATTTTCCCCACATTTCTGTGTGGTTAAGTTGTGGGATCACTGCGTAGGCAAAACGAACTTTGCAAGCGAGGGTCACCTGGGTTTTCATCTCCGGGCTCGGGTGCCATCAAGAGAAACCTACCAAACCCAGACATTTCTGAAAACTAGACACCCGGGGGAGTCCAGGAAGGTGTGGCTTGCGTGGATCCCCCAAAAATTTCCTACCCAGAATCCCCTGCAAACCTCAAATTTAGGTGAAAAAAATAAAAATTTCTGGCTGGGATCACATTGCCAGAACCAATGTCCTTTCACTCAGCGTTCCCCTTAGCCTCCAGAGTAAAATGATACCTCACTTTTGTGGGTGCTCCACAGGCCTGTGACTGGTAAGGCCCAAAAACATAGGGATTGAAAGGATAGCACAGCGCATTCTAAGCGCTATTTATTTTTTAAAATATGGTTTTCGGCGATACTGCAAGTGAGGTATCCTGAACTCCATATACTTAATATAAATTCATTCATAAGGAGTTCTTTTGTGTGTTGTCAATGCAATGTATATATTTTAATGTCACTCTCACTGAACACCTTACACTTGTTGTCACTCATTATTTATGTGAGCGCCTGAACTATTATTATTTCTTGCATATTGAAAATAAAGCAATTATTATTACCTTGATTGATATGTGTCCCTGGTCATAGACTTTATGGCTCCCTTCTACATTAAAATTGTCTCCTCTGACTCAGTCGCTAATTTCTCCCATTCAGGCGCAAATCCTGCATCATCCTTGGACCAATTTTGGCCATTTTTGAACCATTGTTTCCTTCAACACCATTCCACCCCAAGTTCTAGTATTGGAGAACCGTTGTTTTCTTATACACACTAGTGGGCTTGCAGCACTGAATGTGTCACTCACTTAAGTAGCCTTTAAAGATGTCTCAGGCTTGCCTTTGCAACTTGTGTGTGCAGTTATAAAACTGACAGTTTGACCGGGCGAACCAAACCTTTTGCCAAGACTAAACCTCAGCTTTTAACACAAATAAGTTTCCCCTACTGTAGGACCAGCAGCCTGTATCACATGACTAGATGTAGCTACCAGTTGGCCTTGTGTATTGCTCCCAGACAGTAGGACAAGTAGGACAAAGGGGAACAGGTATTGTTACATTGGGCCATCTCTGACTTGATGAGGGGAAGGAGCTGTAACCTTCCACACTTGTGCATCACAAAGCCTCTGCCTGAGTGAGCACTCTCACAAAGGGTTTGAAACTAGTCAGGTTCAGGTTTTAATGTCTTTATTTCGATAAATGAAATCATAAAAGACAACTTAGCAAAATATTTACAACAATATCAACATCAATTCATGTTACAAAACAAAATCATTATATATAAAGAAAAAGGGATAGTTATGCCTATGTATGTAAAATCAACACTATACATCATGCTTGAATCCAAGGTTAAAAAGTTATTAAACCATCAACGACAAAATCAAGACATTAAGTAATCCAAATATAATATCATAATAGTTAAAAAGCTCTAAAATAGGTTTAACAAGTATTAGTGGTAGTTTGAAACTAGTCATTTTTGTCCCCAGCCAAGCTAGGGATAGGACAGGGAGGGAGGAAATTCCAAACACCTCTAGTGGGGAAAATCTTAAAAACCTTCTCCTACTTCAAAGTTGGCACCACGGTTAAATATTGGACCCTCAGACCCAACTCTTTGGTATATCTCTAGGCCTGTGAAAGACTCACAAGGACTATGTTGCTGCTCCACTAGAAGGACTACTACTCTTTTGACTTGGGGCCCTGCTGCCTGAGTGAGAAAGAGTGAATCTGCAACTTGAACCCAGGACAGCCAGAGTGACTCTATGGGCCAGTCAGTTGGCCTGCTCATCAGAGCCTCAGGGACAGAAATGGTTCCAACCACATTGAACTCAGCACCATGGCTTTGTATGCTGTGAGTCTTACCCCACAGGGGGTACCACCTCTGCCATAGACTTTGGAGGTGAGCCTAAAGGTGCTCTGCCAGCCTGGCTGGGGGGCCTGTAAGCAAAACTGGTGCATTGCGATGCATCTTCTCACAGCTGCATCGGAATTGCCACAGAGCAACGCATTCCTGATGCTAGACCTCGCATCGCAGCCTGCAGTCTCCTAGGAACCGCTGCTGTGCAAGCCATCATGAGGAAGACCTTTGCATCACAAACCCCTTGTCGCCAGCATCCTTGATGACGATGCAGGACTTTGCATTGAAGCCCGCATTTTTGGAACCATTGGTGCACAACGCAACTTCGACACAGGACTTTCCATCGCCAGCCCCCCATCACATTGCAGCCTCTCAGAACCTCTGCTGCGCACCAAATCATTGACATGGGATTTTGCAATGCTCTACAAACCAGCATTTAAGGTACTTTGTTTGGCGATCCTAACTTGGTCCTTGTATCTGGCCCATGATCCATCGCAGTCAGCCTGAACTTGTGACTTTGTCCCAGCCCAACACAACCAGATGGATGCTTTGTGCTTCTTAGCCATATTTTCACTTAAATCTTTAAAATTGCATATCTCCGGTCCCAATGATTGGGCTTTTGTTGTTTTGATATCAAATCATATATACATTTTTACCCTATTTTTCTGGATTGGTATGGGTTTTTTTGTTATGTGTTTTTACTCTATTATTAAGGGGAAGGGGAAGGGAAAGGGGAAGGGGGGGGGGGGTTTCTGGTACTGCTTAGTGAAGGAAAGGTTCATTGGAATTATTTCAGTATTAGCGTACTCGCTTGTCTTTTTTGCAGCCTTTTTACATTACTAACTCTGAGTGAAAGTCAGTACCAGATTTCCTGTCTTCCGGCACCATCAGCAAACGGGGTTGAGGCACACATATTAAATACAGACACCCTAAGATGTACATCCATGACTGTGTACTCCCAGGGGGGGGGGGGGGGCACGAGCTAGTGATGGAGTCAAGGTGTAAACATTAGGAAGAAATAGAATAAAATGTTGAGCCAATGTAAAAAAAATGAAATCTGAGTTTGTTCCTAGAAAGAGAACCCCACTGTTGTAATGTACATATGCTTGTTTCTCTTCCTCATGTTATGACATGGTCGTGTTCTTTTCCACCTCATTTGGTTCCACTGCTTGTCATTCCAAGAGCATTGGAGCTTTGGAGTCTGGAGCAGTTGGATGTGCCTTGAAGAGCTGTTGGTGATGTTTCTACTAATAAACCAGACCTACTATCTAACTAGTGTCAGACTGTCTTTTTAACACTGGCGACGTTTGGCTGCTTGGAAGGGACAAGCCACATCACCACTCAACCCTGAACCCACTTTTTGGATTTTCTGTGGATCTTTAGTTCTGGTTTTACCTTGTCCTGCTCACTGCCTGTGACTTTGTGGATTTTGGTGCTCAAAACTTTGGATTTTCTAAACCCTTGGATTTGGTCTTTCTGGATTTATCACCTTGGATTTGGTATCTTGCACTTCGTGGATTATCACCCTGGATTTGTGTTCTATGGACTTATCGCCTCAGGATTTTGACTTTTTGGATTTGTTTCTACAGTTGGGAAGTCTCCTGCTTTCCCTTGTTTTCTTCGAGCGCTATTTTTCCTTGTTTTATTGCCTAAAAGTGATCTCCGTGTTACTTGTTTACCTTCAAGTTCAAACTGCCTTACCTGCCTTTGTCCGCGCTCCGGCCACTGCCTCGAGAGTTCCCTCGTTCTCTCTATTCGGCCATCATCGACGCTGGAGTGCTGCTGGCATTCGCGACTGCGCATCGCCTCACAACAGAGCTCCGTCATCGAGTTCTGCCTTCCCCTATAATCCCGGCATGCCTTGCGCGGCGTCTGAACGCGCTTGACGTCATCGCGCTTACGTGACGTGCCGCCATCTTTATTGACCTGTTGCTTTGTCTTTGGTTACCTAGCAACCAAGTAAAGGAAAATTTGCGCTTTCACAGACGATCGACTCCTCCGCCTCTCTGTTTTCTTCAGCGCTTCCACCTTCAGTCATCCAGCGACTTTTGACTCTATTTATCTCAGTTTTCAGGTTTTTCGTCTTTTTACTTCGTTTTGACTGTGTACCTTCTGTGATACACACACACTGACTTTTGCAGCTTTATTATTTTTTTTTCTTTTATTTTTTTTTCTTCATTCAGCATGGCTTCTGCTTCCTCTATGACCCAACCCCCTGCTTTCTTGTGTGAAAAAGGTGAACCTATTCTCCCATGGAAAAGATGGAAGTATCTTTTTGATTCCTACCTTCTGGCCATTGGTGGTGAAAAATGTTCTGCTGTTAGAAAACAAGCAATATTGCTACATTATCTTGGTGTAGAGGGTCGTAATATTTATGACAGTATTGATGAAATTCCCATCAATGATGGTTCTGGTGATTCTCCTGCAGATGTTTTCCACATGTCTTTAAAAATGTTAGAGGACTACTTTGGTCCCAGAATTAATGTGGTTTTAGAACGTCATAAGTTCTTTGCGAGGGTACAAGAACCTAAAGAAAAGGTTGGGTTGTATGTTGCTTCCTTAAAGACATTAGCACGTACTTGTGAGTTTGGTGAATCACGGATTCCTTGATTCGTGACCAGTTGGTCAGATGTACAAATAACCCCAGAGTACAAGAGAAACTCCTTTCTAAAAATCCTTCTCTCAGAGAAGCCTTAGCTATTGTTGAGGGTATTGAGAATACTTCTGGTTGGGCTAAAGAGATGAAAGAACATAAAATTTCGCCAGATTGTTCTTCTGCCTCCAGTAGTATTCATCAAGTTGCTCAACCTCTCAATTCCTCTCAACATACTGCTTCTGAAGATTCCATTTGTAAAGTTATGCAAAACACCAAGCCCAAATCTGTTTTCGATCGTTCTAAAATCAAATGTTACAGATGTGGCCGCCCTAATCACTCTTCTTCCTTTCCTAATTGCTATGCTAAATCCTCCACTTGCATTAAATGTGGTATTAAGGGGCATTATGCCAGAGTATGTAAATCATCCACCAAAGTACACTCTGTTGAATGTTCCTTGCCTTCCTCAGATTCTCCTCGACTTGTTGTTTCCAGTGTTACAAGTGATGGAAGTATTGATGCTGATCCCATCGTCATGCCTGAGTGTAATGTGATTATTGGTGGCCAAGATTTTATTCTTTTAGCTGACTCTGGTTCTCCCTTTACCCTAATAGGAAATGATAATTGGAACAAAGTTTTTCCTAAAATTGACTTGTACAAACCTGATATTAATGCTGTAAGTTATAATGGTTCTCATATTCAAGTCTCTGGTTACACTGTCATGAGGATCCATTTCAAAGGTCGTGAAACTGTGGGAAAAATGTATGTTGCCTATAGAGGTGACAATCTTTTAGGGTGGAGACCTCAGAGAGATTTGGGAATCATCCTCAATCCCAATGCCCTTAAACCCACTGACCAAGTCATGTTAATTGACCAAATCTCTATCTCCAACATCTTCTTTGATGATTTCCCACATGTTTTCTCTGACAAATTGGGTTTATTGAAGGGTTTTCAGCACCGAATTATTTTAAAGAAAAATGCTGTTCCGTGTGTGTTTAAAGTTAGGAAAGTTCCTAACATGATGCTTGCTCCTCTTAAATTAGAACTTGCTAGACTCATGGATTTGAATGTTATTGAGGAAATTGAATCTTCGGAGTGGTTGGCCCCAGTAGTTTTGGCTCCCAAGGATGGTGGGAAGAACATTCGCATGTGTGTGGACCTCAGAGGTTTGAACAAGTGCATTTGGGTAGACCGACAACCCCTGCCCAATATCCCTGAGTCCATAACTATGCTTGCTGGGGCTAAAAAAAATTCTGTTCTTGATTTGTCCTTAGCATACCACCAAGTTCCACTTCATGAAGATTCCAAGCATCTCACCTCTTTTGTTACCCCCCTAGGTGCTTATCGTTTTGTTAGGATGCCTTTTGGGTTGGCGTCCGCTGCTGCCTGCTTTCAGAGAATTATGAAAATGGTTGTGGGGGATGTCTCCAATGTCATATTTTTCCAAGATGTCGACATCTTGGTTTTTGGCAAGGATAATAAGGAACATGAAGAAGTTCTGAGAGCAGTTCTAGTCAGGTTGGCTGACAAAGGTTTAACGGTTAACAAGGCCAAATGCAGGATTGGAGTAACTTCTGTTACCTACCTTGGTCATGTAATCTCTGGCGAAGGTATACAACCCAAACTCGAATTAGCGAAAAGTATTGCTGAGGCTCCCACCCCCTCTGATAAAGACCAAGTTAGGTCATTTCTTGGCCTAGCTGAATTTTATTCCAAGTTTATCAAGAATTTTGCATGTATTGTTGAACCCATCAGGAACCTTCTAAAAAAAGGTGTCCATTTTGACTGGAGTGTCGATTGCAATAATGCTTTCATGGTTGTGAAGAATACCATCAGTCAGTTACCTAGTTTAGGTCACTTTGATACCAGGAAAAAGACTATTCTTTCCACTGATGCCTGTCTTTCTGGATTGGGGGCTGTTCTTTCTCAGATGGACAATGGCGATGAAAGAGTTGTGGCATTTGCCTCCAGGGCTCTAAAAAAGGCTGAACAACATTACTCTTGTATTGAAAGGGAAGCTCTTGCTGTGGTTTGGGCTATCAAACATTTTAAGTTTTATTTGTGGGTATTCCTTTTATTGTGAAATCTGACCACAAACCCTTAATTCAAGTTTTCTCTTGTATGGAGAGTGAGAGACTAACTCCCAGGCTCAAACGTTGGAGCGAGGGGTTAGAAGAGTTCAACTTCATTGTACAATATGTTCCTGGTTCATTGAATAAGACTGCTGACTGCCTCTCACGTTTACCCTTGCAGAATCTGGATGAAGATTTGGATTTAGGTGCGGTCAAGGTGGCTTGGGTTTGCGAGAGTGCTGTTTCCCTGGATGATTGGGTCGTTGCTCAATCCAATGACTCAGTTTTACCCTTGGTCAAGGACCTAGTAGTTAAAGGTTGGCCTAGTAACAGCAGAGACATCTGTAGTGACCTTTTGCCTTTTTGGTCGGTTAAACATGAACTTACCATTGTTGATGACATTGTTATGCGTGGTGAAAGATTGATTCCTCCTGTCGTGATGCGTTCGAAACTCATCAATCTTGCCCATGATGGACACATGGGCAGGAGTTTTACTAAATCTCGCCTGAGAGAAAGGTATTGGTGGCCTAATATGGACAGTGATGTCGAACTTGTTGTCAAAGATTGTTATCAGTGTGCCACTAATGACAAGTCCAAGTTAGTTAGTAAAGCTCCTCTTTCTCCTGTGTCGGTCCCTGACCAACCTTGGTCCAAATTGGGCTTGGACATCATGGGACCTTTTGATCTACTTACTCCCTCTGAAAGATTTGTAATTTTGCTTGTTGACTACATGTCAAAATGGGTTTCCACCAAGTGTGTACCCTCTGTCACTTCTATGGTGGTTATCGATTTCTTACGTGATGAATTTGCCTCTGAAGGTGTTCCGAAGTGCATCATTACGGATAATGGTGTCCAGTTCATTTCCACTGATATGGAGTTTTTTTTAAATGACCACGGCATTTCCCATCTTAAAACCGCACTCTATTCGCCTCAGGCTAATGGTCTTGCTGAACGAATGAATCGTGTGGTCAAAGGTTGTGTGCAAAGAGCTATTGATATGAAATGTTCTCTCAAAGATGTTTTGCGTGATACTTGGTGGGCACATCGCACCACCATCAACTACATTTCTAAGTCTTCTCCTTTCTTTCTGCTACGTGGTAGACAAGCCTCTTCCAAATTGAATCCCACTTGGCTTCCCCTTCAATCTTCTCCTTCCTTGGATAGGGGAGGTGTGGGAAATAGGATTCTTTCTTACCAACAGAGATATAAAGAGCGCTATGATTTAAAGAATTCTACCAAACCCGTGTTGTGGAGTGTGGGAGATTGGGTCCTTGTGAAAAAACCTAGATTTTCTAAAAAAGGTTCTTCCGAGTTTATGGGCCCATTTAGAATTACCAAGATTCACAACAGTGTAGTTACCTTGCAAAATGGTTGTAAATGGAGCATGTCTAGGCTTGTTAAGTTTTCCCCTGGAGTTTCTCCCTCATCTTCCCTGGTGGATCCTTCCTGTCCCTGTACCCCTCCTATTGTCCATGATGCTGCTTCTCCTAGAAGGTTTCCACAGAGAACTCATCTTGCTCCTGCTCGTTTCAGTGACTATGTTTAATTTGCCTTGCTCTAGTGTTTCCTTTTCAGGTGCCTTCTTCATGCTACTACAAGTTGTTTCATTTTTCACTTTTGTTTTTCCTTGTTTCTTTCTATAGTAATGGGGATGTGTTGTAATGTACATATGCTTGTTTCTCTTCCTCATGTTATGACATGGTCGTGTTCTTTTCCACCTCATTTGGTTCCACTGCTTGTCATTCCAAGAGCATTGGAGCTTTGGAGTCTGGAGCAGTTGGATGTGCCTTGAAGAGCTGTTGGTGATGTTTCTACTAATAAACCAGACCTACTATCTAACCAGTGTCAGACTGTCTTTTTAACACCCACCCTTGCTGATTATTCCATTCCAGAATTCAATAGAATAGTGGAGGGTAGGGGGGTTAAAACAAACCTGGGCTTTTCCGTCTAAACTGCGGCAATGAGGCTTCAGTTTACTGCTGCCAAGTGCTGACATCACTTAATTGGATTCCAGGGTCCCACACCCTCCCCAGCCCTCATGGAGACTGGCAGCCCTTGGAGTGTGGGGAGTGGCAGTATCACTGCCTGGTTCTCAATCTAACGAGTGTTTGGAACAATTATCCCTGGCAGAAGGAATCTTGTGAGCATGTCGCTGAGTAGCGGACTTCTTTTGATGCAGTTTTCCATCCACTCGCCCTCAATGCCACTCCAGTAACCCACGCCATTCCTAAAAGTGTTTTTATATATCTTACAGAGCATCAGATCGCTTTACGAAGCACAGCGTTTAAGAGAAACGCGCAGGGTCGCGGGCTGGACAGAAATTAGATCCAGGCAATAAAAGTGGCCCCCACTTGTGAATCAGATAGCTAAAAAAGTGGCTCATTGGGGCTCGAACTTGTAAAGGCAAGGTGTATAAGTGTTTTGCAAGATATGGAAGACTTCATGGATTTGAGCTTGCTGTGGGCACTGCTTGTTTTAATATCATGGAAATTAACATAAAACCAGTCCAGCAAACAGTAAAGTCGTCCCACAAACAGCCCAAAAAACGGGTCTTCACAATGACCTTTCAGACCAGCCTGCCGGGCACTGCCTAATTGCCCTACGGGCCAGTCCGACCTATGGTAAATGCAGTAGCTTCACAAGCAAACGGACTATAGGCAGCATCAAAGACATACAACCTCAACTCAGACTTCTCCAAGGGTGGGGAGGGCTGAAATCCTTCCACACCAAACAAAACATCATATCTACACAACTGCCACCATCAACCTGCTTACTTTTACAGAACTATCCCCATAGCTGCCAGCCTGCCACCTTGCGCATCAATCACTACAGGAAGCCAAGCCAGACTAAAAGGACAATGACCTGAATTCCAACATTGAAAGAGCTAAGAGAATGCACTCTTGCTGGTGCTTCCTGGCAGGACATGTTGCTGATGATTAGAAAGAGACCAAGTGCAGTGAGTGAGGACAGAGGTAGTGGAAGAGGGAAAGGGCTGAGAGAGCACAATGGTGATGTAGTATTGGTTTATACTCACTACACCGATGAGGCATTGAAGCCTTTTGAGGAAGGTAGTACACTACTCTGGAGCCTGGAGTTAGTTTGCAGTGTTAGTTTTAACTGCTGAAGTTAATCATATAATATGGAACCTTATTAGGATTGTTCTACTGATTAGTAGCATGCAGGTTTCATTCTAACTGGACGTTAATAGTGAATTGCTGTAACGGATGCAGATGCTTAAGCTATATTTTCATTTGCATTCCTAGTTTTGTCTTTGTAATTAAAGGTAATGGAAGGGATGCGTACACTATTGTTCAGTTGTCATAGAACACAGTTTAATCCTATGGAAGTAAATTTGTTAAGGAATGCAATTATGCATATTTTGGGTCATGCTCATATAGGGTGGGACAGTGAGTATGGTGGAAAGAGCTCAGTAGGATTTACTCTGTACGTGTAAGCACTTTAGGACAGAGGAGACATGGAATGACATGATTTAAGATTGTAGGGGTATGACATAAGCCTGGTATGTAATTCATGTACATTTGGTTGATAGCTCACATGCCGTATCAGGCCAAGGAGTACAAGAAGACATTTTTATTTCTAGTTTTTTTATTTGTAGTTACAGAGTTGAATCCTTCAGATTTAGGGAGCACTAAATGTTTCCAGAATTTCATGGCTGCTTTTCGTGTCTCCATATATATGGGTGATAGAGGCTGTATTTCAATCCCATTCTCAAATATACCCTTGTTTTTCATCTTTGCCAATGATGTGTTAGATATGTTGTTCTGTGAATTTGTAATTTTTAAGTAACATCAAGAAAACATGATCCTTCTACTTCAGTGCTACTTTAAGGCCTCAATTCCTGTCGGTAGTGAGATGTTTTGGACTCTGGGTTAAAATTGGGAACCACCCAGTTTTCCGCATTCTTCCCAACGCCAGGTGATTTATCGTCTCCGCTATTTTTGCTGCATTCCTTAGTTTAGCAGCTTGAATGGAGATGGATGTACCACCAACAGTTTTCTTATTAAAAAATGGGACAATTATTTGTGTGCCAATCTTGGGGATAGTGTCCTTCTCTAGGAGGATTTCATGAGTTTCATCTGTAAAAGTATTGGTACAGTACCATGTATTTTCTTGTGTGTTATGCACAGTGATTGAAATGAGATCATCTGGCAACAGGCAGCCAGTGCACAGCCTTTAGTGGAAGTTACATTTGGTTGCAAATCTTTAGGTGCAGAAGTTGTCTTGTGGCTGCATTTTGAATTCTTTTCCGTTGTCTCATAATACATATAGATACTCGATGGCATAATCCAATGGCATATTTGGGACGTGATAATGTGAGTGTGGTTGTTGAAAGGATCAGAGTGTCCTCATGTTATGGAATATGGATTTGGTTAATTGGTTGGCTGTTGGATCACAGAGGGGGCAGAGTCCAGGATAATTCTTAATTTCTGTATCTCAGAAGAGGTCGTTGGTGGTGTTGATGTGTTTTCAGGACGCTTTTTTAGTAGCCTGTATTTTAGGATTCCTGCTATTTTACTTGTTGGGTATGAGGGTAACTATCAGTCACTGGTGGCTTTGAGGGGGTCTTCTAATTTTGAAAGCTGAAGATCATTTGGTTTATACGGTTTGAATATAGATTTTCTGGATATCATCAGTGTAGCTGTAGTGTGTAAGGTTGGCAGCATTGATGAGTTCTGTGTGAGGTCTGATGCTGACATTCAACAAAAGCAATGAGATTGCCAGGAGGAAAAGAAGTAGAGCCAGGAGCTCAGGGGACAATGACACAATCAGAAGAAGCAGAGAAAAGAAGTGATGATGACTATAAGAAAGCAACTGGAAGGGAGAAGAAAAGGCAGGAGCCTGAACGGAGGTGTAAAGGAAGCCCAGAAAGAAGGAAGCTTCATTGGTATGAAAGTGACACTCGAAGCAGGGGGACTAGGTGCGGCTAATCCAGGGGATCCTGTCCGGTTTGAGACAGGGGTGGAAGTGAGCGTATCAGGGGGGCCTGGACCTGCTGGGGTGGGGGGCATAGTCAGCAGGAAGCTCTGAGGGTCGTGGACAGCAGGAGGCACCAGGGGGCATGGACAGCAGGAAGCTCCGAGGTGCGTGGACAGCAGGAAGCCATGGGGGCATGGACAGCAGGAAGCCCCGGGAGGGGCATGGACAGCAGGAAGCTCTGAGGGGCGTGGACAGCAGGAAGCCACGGGGGCATGGACAGCGGGAAGCCACGGGGGCATGGACAGCAGGAACCCCAGGGTCAGACTGATTTGCATATAGCCATGTCTGAACTGGGGTGGCAGAGTGGGCTAAAGAATGATGATGGATTAAACCCAGATCTTTTGACTGGGTGTGAGTGTTTGATTGATTCAGATGCTCCGTCCATCACCACCCCCTTTTGTACCCCTGAGGGGCATGGACAGCAGGAAGCTCCGGGGGGGGGGGGGCATGGAAAGCAGGAAGCTCTGAGGGGCATGGAGAGCAGGAAGCCCCGGGCAGGCATGGTCTGCAGGAAGCTCTGAGGGGCAGGGGGAGCAGGAAGTCCCGGGGGGGGGGGGGCATGGACAGCAGGAAGCCCGGGGGCATGGACAGCAGGGAGCCCCGGGGGGGGGATGGACAGCAGGGAGCCCCGGGGGGGGGGCATAGACAGCAGGGAGCTCTGAGGGGCATGGACAGCAGGAAGCCCCGTGGGGGGGCATGGAGAGCAGGAAGCTCTGAGGGGCGTGGACAGCAGGAAGCCCTGGTGGGGGGGCATGGACAGCAGGGAGGTCTGAGGGGCGTGGACAGCAGGTAATACCGGTGGGGCGTGGACAGCAGGAAGCTCTTAGGGGCGTGGACAGCAGGTAATACCGGTGGGGCATGGACAGCAGGAAGCTCTGGAGGCGTGGACAGCAGGAAGCTCTGAGGGGCGTGGACAGCAGGAAGCTCTGAGGGGCGTGGACAGCAGGTAATACTGCTGGGGCATGGACAGCAGGAAGCTCTGAGGGGCGTGGACAGCAGGTAATACCGGTGGGGCATGGACAGCAGGAAGCTCTGGAGGCGTGGACAGCAGGAAGCTCTGAGGGGCGTGGACAGCAGGAAGCTCTGAGGGGCGTGGACAGCAGGTAATACTGCTGGGGCATGGACAGCAGGAAGCTCTGGGGGCGTGGACAGCAGGAGGCTCTGAGAGGCGTAGACAGCAGGAAGCTCTGAGGAGTGTTTACAGTACGGACAGAAAGTGGTTCTGAATCCAGAGAACTGGTGAAACGCCGAAGACAGGAAGGGTGAGGGACGGTTTTGTAGCGGTGGGGGCCAGTTTTGCAGTAGTGCTGCAGTATCGGCCCCCAGTAACAAAAGCAGTAAGCAAGATTTTCCAGCCTGCAGGGCTTAGGCTTTCCAGTCCAGCCCTGGCTCTAAGAGCTGTGCAAGAGCCGAGTCATGAGACTATTTGGCATGTAATCATGCAACAAACATCGTTAGAATATGAGGTCTTCAAAATTCAAAAAAGCATATTTCATTAACACGCAGAAACGTTTCACCATAGTACATGATACTGTATTTGTTGAAAGTTATTCAAACAGAAACTGAGAAACATTCTTGCCCCCTCCTTGATAAGAATGCTATTAGTGAACTTACAGCTAGATTCATCAAAATCCCGTTTTGCGAGTCAGTAATAGCGATTATTAAGGAATCGCTATTACAGACTCGCACAACGGGATTCATGTACAAATCGCAATTTATTTTGCGATTCCTACTGCTTCCTTATTTGCGATTAGCTAATTGCTAATCGCAAATAAGGAATAACTCCCCATTCATTCCTATGGGCCTAAATAGAAATGAATGGGAAGACATATCAATGTGTGAATCGCTATTAGCGATTGGCATTTTGAGTTTGCGATTTCAAGGGTGCAGGGCTGTCCAAAGGACACCCTGTTGCACCCCGGAAATTATATTGGACGCTGGTGTTACACACACACATGTCCCAAGGACATGTGTGTGTGTAACATACAACTTAGAAAAATGCACTTAAGTGCATTTTTCTAAGTTTCCGCTGTTTACCACGAGGTTTGACTTTGCGGTAAATAGCGGCCCAAAATTGCAAATTCGCAATTTTTAAATGTTTCATGAATTGCATTTAAGGAATCTCAAATAGAGATTCCTTAAATGCAATTCCTCGCAAAATTGTGAATTCTATAATAGCGATTTTTGCATTTGGGATGATGAATCCCAAATGCAAAAATTGCGCTCGCAAAGGGCCAGATTCTCAGAATCTGGCCCTTTGCGAGCCGATTTTACGTTGATGAATCTAGCCGAAAGAGACAAGTCAGTTGTCTTGTGTATCCTATATGGGGCCTAGATTGTTTTTTTTATACAGGGCACTATTATAGTTTATTAAATCAAATATATATGAGGTTTTTGTACAGTGCACAGCCTGAACATATGTATGTGAAGGGTGCTCTGATATGTGAGAATCAACAAAAAGGAGACTTGGTGACAAAGTATGCGCCTAAGGTCACACAATTGGTCAGGCAATGAAGTTGGGATTTATTAAAAATGTCTCAATTTCATGCTGTGCAATTCAGCCACTAAATGAATATTTTTTTTTACATCAAATGTTAATGCTTTGTCTTTATTTCTTGAAAATGAGATCATATCATAAGTTCATTCCGCATTTTATTTCCGGCAATTTTACCCAAGGGGAACTTTACCTGAGGACATGAAAGCAATTCACAAAAGACACAAAATACCTTACACAGTGGTTTTTATGGCCAGGGATTTTAGCAGGATGCGGACCTGAGGACAGGGTTCGAACCTCAGTCCCCATGCTACAAGGTTGCCATTCGTGTTCGCTGATGCACGTGACCCCCTGTGACAGCTTGGTTAATTGTTGGGCTCGAGGTTTCAAGAGGGCCTCGAGCTGAGCCAGCCCTAGCCCTGAGCTCGAGCTTCTAGTGGCTCGCCCACCTGTACAGATCAGTCAGAAATCTTTTTGACTTTTGAAAGATCTAGACTAGCGCTGCGAAGTGGTGCCACAAGCTAACGCTATATAAATCAATACAATGAAAAAATATGCAGGGCAGAGTATGGAAACGCTAGAGGGAGACGAAAGATGGGCGGAGGACAAAAAAAGTGGTTGGATAAGAGAGGCCGGTGAAAGCAGGAAGGCAGTGCGTGCAGAGGGAAGAGAGGATGGGTGGGTGACGCATGTGACGGACAGGAACAGCTAAGGAGAGGCACAGAGGGATATGATGTCTCGGGGTTCCTCTGCGAGACTCCGCAGAACACCCCCTGATGTGGAGTGAAGGCGCAGATATGATTTTCCCACCTCCACATGTTCTCACTTCCTCAGAAAACATGAGGCTAATTTTATCTCTCTCCTGGGGAAAGGGGAGGGGGCGAGAATGTATCATTGCAGTTTCTGGGTGGACATGGTTCTCACGTCAGACATCCCTTTCCCCCACTCACTCCTAACCCACTGAGAGTGACTTCATCCGACCTTTGAACTTAAGCATACATCTGCGTCCATCCACATTACTCACGCGGGCTGGGAAAAAGCATTCCACAAGCAGTGAGGCAATGCGCACTGCCTCCACATCTGGCTGCGCGAGCCAAGATCACCGGTAGGAACAGCCTGTGCAGACGAGGGAGACGAATCGTGCACTGTACGTCCCTGGTGACGTCATACCGATGAGCGAAGCCTGCATTAGGCGTCTGATGACATGACATGAGCAACCAGGTGCTGCACTGCCCGTCTCCTGGCACAGAGACCAGTCTACATACCCTGCACGGCTCTTGCCATGAAATTGGCGCCAGTGTACAGATCTGTACACTGTATGTTTCATGATTCTGCACAGCTTATCTCATGCCTTGGGGACTACTGGACACATCCTAGATTGCCCCTCTCATGACCTGGACAACAGGGAAAAGATCCCGCACTGCACGCCTCCTGACATGAACACCAGTGCACGGATCTTCCATTGCGCATCTTATGGTATAGACACCAGTGCACACACCTTGCCCTGCACGTCTCGGACCCTGCTCGCCGCCCCATGACATGGACAATAGTGTACAGAGCCTGACGGAAGGGTCTCATGACTCAACAACCGAGTACAGATCCCACGCTGCAGGGTACAGATACTGCGCTGCACGTCATACAGACCCTGTACCACAGCTCTCATGACATGGGCAGAGCGTACAGGTCGCTGTAGGAGGCTGGCTCTGTACATACTATACCAAAATAAGGTATAGTGTGCACAGAGTCCAGTGGAACCCCAACGGTGGGCAGAGGTATAAGTAGATAACAGCTTACTCTCTATTTCTGGTAGTGTGGGCGAGCAGTAAGGCTTTATCAGAGGGTAGTGTTAAGCATTTATTGCACACGCTCAGGCAAGAAATGTCGTCACACTCTCAAAAACTGAACTCAGATCAATTTGTTTGTATAAAATTATTATTTCGCTGTATTTTATTTTCTAGAACCAAGCCAGGCCTGGTACAGGTAAGTATAATAAATAATTTGCAAGAATTGTGCAGTGAAATACAATGTGAATGCAGTTTGAATGCAGTGGATTGGTTTACAGGTAATTAATTTGCAGATTACTTTTGAAGTTACTTTTCAGATTACTTTTTTAGATACTTTTTCGACTCAGTGTGATATGCCTAGATATCACGCTGGGGCATTTCCTTGACAAAAGGTGACTAAATCAGTTTTTGTATATAGGCAGTTTCTCAAGGTTTCATACAAACCAACCCCACACTTCCTTTTTTTTTCACAAGAAAGCAGTCAATGCAGTCCCATGGGAGAAAACAATGTTATCGACTTAACGGTAAGTACTTAGTTTTGGGAGTTGGTGTTTCTGGGGTTAGAACCAGGGTTCCCCCAGGGTCAAGGATGCACTCTTGAAGCACCCTCAGTGGTACTAGAGCGGCTGGGTGCAGGGTGCTGAGGCCCAATGTTATTCAAAAGGGGGTAGGGGGCCTCTGGTTGGTGGCTGCTAACGAGGAGGCCACAAGGTTGTGGAAGCACAGCTCCTTGTTTTAGGCTCAGGGCAAAGGGGATTCAGTTTAACACACAAGGTGCACCCACAGCGGCACAGGGGTGGCCTGGTGCTGTTTGGCATCGGGTGCCCTGTTGTTTTCAATGGGGATTCACCGGTTGCAGCAAACACTGCAGGATAGGGGAAGAAGATCATCTGGAGGCAACCACCGGTTGGAGAGGTAAGTTGGGATGTCTTGGGATGCCTGTACATGGTTGGTTGGGCCACCCAAGGCCATGGAACGTCGGGTGCAGGGGTGTCTTTTGAAGTTGGGTTTCTCTTACCGGTCGGGGAGATGCAGTAAGGGGCTGCAGGTTTCGGTTGCAGACTTGAGGTTGGTCAGAGATCAACAGATCCCAGGTCAGGATTGCTGGGGAGACCTTCTCATGGTGTTGGGCCACTCAAACTCAGGCTGTGGGCGTCGGATGCAGAGTGGTGCAGACTCGCTTAATTGGCAGGAGCCTGTGGTTGAGCAGATCCAGTGCTCACGAGATAAAGTCTGGTTTGGGAAGGCAGGGCAAGTCCTCCGGGTTCTTGCTGGCTGCAGGACACATCAAAATTTTGCTGGAGCAGGTTGAGGTTGGGAAAGGTCGGTACGGCTGGGGCCAAGGCAGTTGGTGTCCTCCTCTTCTTCTTTCAGCATGGCTTCTTCGGTCCTCCTTTTCTCTCTTTTTGTCTGAGGAAGCAAGGTTCAGGGTTGCCCCTCAATACTAAATTTAGGGGCATTACAGATAGGTACAGGTCAGGACCGATGGGTCCCCTGGGGTGAGTACACCCCCTATTATGCCACCCTCCAGTGGAAGGGAGGCATACGCCTCACTCTGGTTGGCTGGGTCCCCCCATCTACAAGATGGCGGGGAGTGAGAGTTGTGCTACACATCACCTCCCCCACTGAGGAGTGTGGTTGGCAAAGGTGGACACACCTCTCCTCCTAACTTGGTTTTCCCGCCAATCCTCCCGCCCAAAGTGGGGGTCAGAACCGGTGGGGGCCAGTTGCTGAGAGCAGTAAATTGCTTGGGTAGCCCACAAAGGTGGCAAGCCTTTGAAGCTTCCTCTTTGTGGACCTTACCCATCCTGGGGGAGGAGGCTTGGTACCTCGTCCAAGGATGTGCTTTGTTTCAGGACCCCAAGAGCAGCAGGCTCTCGACCCAGGTGTCCAGAAACATGTCTGGTGGTGGCAGCTGGCGAGCAGCCACTCAGTCAGGACACTAAAGTTAGATAGTTTGTCAGGGAGCATCTCTAAGATGCCCTCTGAGTGAATTTTTCATTAATTCCCAAACTGGCATCAGTGTGGCTTTAATGTGCTGAGAAGTTTGATACCAAACTTCCCAGTTTTCAGTAAAGCCATTATGGTGCTGTGGAGTTCTTAATGACAAACTCCCAAACCATATACTCTTTATGGCACTACTGAACGTGCAATGTTACAAATTGACTTAGACACTGTAGGGGTACAGGGCAAATGCACCTGTACTCTCACCAATGGTATAGTGCACCCAGCTAAAGGGGCGGCTCACCTATGCCAGGGCAGTGGTTTGCAGGCATGGAACACAGGGATGTGTGTCATGTCGACTCTTCACTTTGTTCTGCACCAAAATACGCAGCCTGCAATGGTAGTGTGCATGTAAAGGTACAGGGCCTCTAAGGGTGGCACAATAAGTTCTGCATTTATCACATAGTAGGGGAGAGGGTCAACAAAAGAACTCCATCACCCGAACCCCCTAATCAATAATGTAAGCACATAAAGGGGTGGGGAAAAAAAATACTCAAAGCAGACAAAGACACAGGGCTGTGAGATGTCCTTCTCATAAGATGTGATGTGGCATGCACAATCTTTATGGTTGCTTCCATTTCAAGAGATGTGCAGTAAGGGATGTGTACAACGCTGTCCATTCATTTTCTCTAAAGTACATTGCAGGATCCATCCTGAGGCCTGCACTGAGGGACCTATGCACTGGTGATCCTATCATGAGACATGCCATACATGATATGCACACTAATGTCCAAGGTATGACATATACAACAAACAACTGTAGGAAAGTGCCCCTTTTTGCATGGTTGTCCCCCACTTTTAGCTTAATGTTGAGGTCCTTTGACTGATTGGCCCTAGGTTCCTGCCAACCAGATACCCAGGGCCTATGTTATTTCCCTAAACTGTACTGTAGCAAAACTCAATTGGAAACTCTCTACCCACATGTAAGTCCTTTTTAAAAGGTACCATAGGTACCAAGGGCACTGTAACCAGGGAAAGCCTCTAACGGCTGCAGAACTTATTGTGTAAACGCATAAAGGGGTGGGGGAAAAAAGAAACTCGAAGCAAACAAAGACACAGGGCTGTGAGAAATCAAAATTATTTGAAAAAACTTCCCTCACTCACACACAATGTGTGTGACATGCTTCATCATCAGGTCTTCTTACAATACGCCCCCGCGTAGCCACGCAGGGGGCGGAGCATAGGGAGGGGGGAACACAAAACTTGAAACAAACAAAAATCAACACAAAAGTGAAAAACAGTGATCACAACAATAAGTGTTGTCCCTAAGGACTGGGTGAGTGATAGACATAAAGTGCAGTTAGATAGTGCCCATTAAAACTGGCTCATGGATACCGGTTAGTACTTTATTCATAGGTTCCACGGTCAGGATTAAAAGATGTGAAGGATGACTAAGTGTTTAGGCAGGAGGTCAAGATCCCAAAACACTCCTCCTTATACTGCGATGGTCAACATGTTTTGACCGTATCAAAGTGCCCTCAATTACATGGGTCATGTCGGTCTTCTTCAGGACGGTATTCACTCAAAATATCGAGTCATTAATATCGATTTGCCTAAATATCGAATTAAAAATATAGAATGGACACAATATTGAATGGACAAAATATAGACTACAAAAATATCGAATAGAATAGCAGTAATATTGAATCCAAAATATAGAATGGACAAAATATCGAATGGACAGAATATAGACAACAAAAATATAGAATGGACAGAATATAGACAACAAAAATATCGAATTTGAGGTAAGTTAATATTTATTCTTTAATACTATGTAAGTGTTTTTTATGTTAGTATATGTGTTAAAAGTGTATTTTTATTTTATAATTTATTTTAAATAATTAATGTTATGGTATTTAATTTTTGCGTAGTATAATTCCGGAGTGGGTTGTGGGTTTATAGGGGAATAGGGTGGGAAGTAATTTAAATATAATTAATTAAATATTTAAATTTATTTATTGGTATTTATTTTGAATTAATTGTTAATTAATTTTTAATTGGTAATTAATTAAAATATAATTGGTAATTCATTTTAATTAATTCATTAATTGATAATTATGTTAATTTTATTAATTTATTTTCCGGAGCGGGTTGTGGGTATATAGGGGAATAGGGTGGGACGTAATTTAAATATAATTAATTAAATATTTTAATTTCTTGATTGGTATTTTTTTAAATTAATTGTTAAATAATTTTTAATTGGTAATTAATTAAAATATAATTGGTAATTAATTGTAATTACTTGATAATTATGTTAATTTTATTAATTTATTTTCTGTAGCGGGTTGTGGGTTTATAGGGGAATAGGGTGGGAAGTAATTTAAATATAATTATTTAAATATTTTAATTTATTGATTGGTATTTATTTTTAATTAATTGTTAATTAATTTTTATTTGGTAATTAATAAAAATATTATTGGTAATTAATTTTAATTAATTGATTAATCGATAATTATGTTTATTTTATTAATTTTTTTTCTGTTGCGGGTTGTGGGTTTATAGGGGAATAGGGTGGGAAGTAATTTAATTGTAATTAATTAAATATTTTAATTTGTTTATTGTTTTTTTGTTGTAATTTGTAATTATTTTTTAATTTTTAATTAATTAATTGTTAATTGGTAATAATTTGTATTAATAGGTAGTACTTTTTAATAATTAATTTTTATTTGTATTTGTAATTGATTAATTATTATATTACATACAATTGTTAATTACTTTTAAATATTTTGTAATTGGTATTAATATTTAATTTATCTTTATTCATGTATGAAGTATTTACTTTCCCTACTGTTGCACTCTCTGGGTTGGGAATAGTAATTTTTACCCTCCCGCTATCCAACGCTTTCCCTACTGTTGCACTTTTTGGAGTGGGAATAGTAATTTTTACCCCTACGCTATCCAACACTTTCCCTACTGTTGCACTCTCTGGAGTGGGAATAGTAATTTTTACCCTCTTGCTATCCAACACCTTCCCTACTTTTGCACTCTCTGGAGTGGGAATAGTAATTTTTACCCCTACCCTATCCAGCGCTTTCCCTACTGTTGCACTCACTGGAGTCGGAATAGTAATTTTTACCCTTTTGCTATCCAACGCCTTCCCTACTGTTGCACTCTCTGGAGTGGGAATTGTAATTTTTACCCATACGCTATCCAACGCTTTCCCTACTGTTGCACTCTGGAGTGGGAATAGTAATTTTTCCCCTACGCTATCCAACGCTTTCTCTACTGTTGCACTCTCTGGAGTGGGAATAGTAATTTGTACCTCTACGCTATCCAATGCTTTCTCTACTGTTGCCCTCCCTGGAGTGTGAATAGTAATGTTTACCCCTACGCTATCCAACGCTTTCCCTACTGTTGCACTCTCTGGGGTGGGAATAGTAATTTTTACCCTCCCGCTATCCAACGCTTTCCCTACTGTTGCCCTCCCTGGAGTGGGAATAGTAACTTTTACCCCTACATTATCCAACGCTTTCCCTACTGTTGCACTCTCTGGAGTGGGAATAGTAATTTTTACTTTTCTGCTATCCAACGCTTTCCCAACTGTTGCACTCACTGGAGTGGGAATAGTAATTTTTACCCCTACGCTATCTAATGCTTTCTCTACTGTTGCACTCAGTGGAGTGGTAATAGTAAATTTTACTGTCCTGCTAACTTAAGGTAAAAATATTGTATATTTTTTATTAATATTATGTTTATATATATATGTATGTATTTAAAAATTAAATTGTATGTTTATTTATTTTTAACTTAAATTAATTATTTATTAATTTTGAGGTTATTTAAGTATTTTAGGTATGTTTAAGTTAATTATATTTAATATTTTATTATTTTTTAATTAATTTTAATACATTTAAAAAATTCGATATTTTGACTATCTATATTTTTTACAACAATATTTTTGATTCAATATTTTTGCACTTACCTGTTTGGAGATAGGAGTTCGATATTTTTTTATTCTATATTTTTTCCTCGATATTTTGGTAATTCTATATTATTGAATTCGATATTATGTCAGTGATCCCTTCAGGACAGTCTAACTGTCCCAGTCCTTATTTGCCCCTTACCTCAATCTGATAATTATCAGAGGGAAACCACGTGGAGGGTACTTCCACAACCGTGGATTGTTATTACTAAAAGAGACAAGAGAAACAATAACACTTCAACAAACTATACAATGTAATGCCATGTGATATCATATGGTTGGAATTATATCCCACAGTAAATTTACATACATATAAATGGTTCCTCAAGACCATGGTTCCCAATAGTACCCATGGGAATGGATGATGCTCCGGTGGCAAGGTAAGAAACTTTATAGTTTAGATTCCAATGGCCACCCGTCAGCCACTGGCTGTATTAATTAAAAACCCAGACACACGTCAGAAAGCAATATAGTTACACAGGCAAGACGAAAGTGCTACCCTGTCTATAATTAGTGATTAAAAGCACCCCTTTTGCATATAATATCGCTAAAAGCAAACAATCTTGCCCACTCGATGATCCTGGGGCATAGGTGTCTTACCGAGTCTATTGTTTCTTAAGGCTCAAATTGGCGTCAGGCGGGTGGAGTTCCAAAGAACACAACCTGTGTTAAAAAAGAAACAGATCCGTTGTGTATGCAGTTTTTGAAAATTAACATTATGCGTGCATCACCAATCTTAAACTGCAAACAGGGTCGGAATTTGTAACATTCTGTTTACCAAAGCGTCTCTCCCTGGACCCTTTAAAACGAGGGTAAATATCTCAACAGAATCTAACAGGGTATGGAACAGACATCACACACGAATTGTAAGTCGCAAGGTGTAATATATTTGATTACATGTCCTTGTGGCAAACAATACGTGGGCATGACATGCAGGAAGATTCGTACCCGCATCACTGAACATCGCAGCACTATTAGATGTGGCAGATCTAATACGAAGCTGACAACACATTTTGCAGAAGCGGGACATACTGTGGAGGACCTGAAATGGACGGTTATAGAGAAACCCAGTATAGTTTCTCGAGGACAGGATGATAATGGAGCTATATTTGTCAGAGAACAGAAATGGGTTTTCCACCTCCATAGTGACCTACATGGTCTGAATGACGACATACCATGGCATGCACTGAGCAGATGAATCATGAGGCTCGGGATGCCATACAATCACAGGACACATTATGAAGAATTGGGTTGTCAAACTGGTACATATTATCATTGTGGAACTGTATGCTATAATTCTTTACATTTACCAATCTGAATTGTCCCAAATGTAGATTGCTACTGGGGTTTTCGCCTTGAATCCCAGACTTTGGATATGATGTAAATACATGGTTTCTTATTTTGTAGCACATCACTGGTTCTAAATTTTACACTCTTTTGCGTTCTAACAAACTTATAAGGTCCGATGTATAACATCAGCGTTAATTCTAGGGGTTGAGGTCACGATGACCATAGTACACTAAGGGATACCTTGTCTTATAGAGATCGTTTGGATTCGTGGGCCCTCGATATCCATCATCATTATATTAATGAGGAGCCTCCAATAAGTATACTATGGGCGTGAGGACCTAAATATGCACATATTAAATTATGCATTATATCGATATTCTGAGGAACTACTGCCTCTTGCTTTTCTCCTCCCCCTTCTCTCTCACATAGTTATAAGTCAGATCCGAACATCTACAAAGAAGGAATTATACATGGGGTCACTCTATTTTTAGACATCGGGACTCGTAGGAAGGGCCAAACTTCTTTTCCTGGCAGCATGACACACGTAATGATGCCTCTACGTGGGCTCACACGTGACGCGCTGCCTGCTGGGTTTACGTTAGGATCCGCCTCTTATGGCGGAAGCTCCCACACGCCGGAATCTTCACGACGCATCGTACGGCGGACACTAGTGGTGCTGGAGGCCTCCATCAGAAAAGTAAGCGGGTGCAGGCCCTGGGGGTCCGATGTTTTTGTAAGCACTGGGATATTTCCATACCCTGTTAGATTCTGTTGAGATATTTACCCTCGTTTTAAAGGGTCCAGGGAGAGACGCTTTGGTAAACAGAATGTTACGAATTCCGACCCCGTTTGCAGTTTAAGATTAGTGATGCACGCATAATGTTAATTTTCAAAAACTGCATACACAACGGATCTGTTTCTTTTCGAACACAGGTTGTGTTCTTTGGAACTCCACCCGCCTGACACCAATTTGAGCCTTAAGAAACAATAGACTCGGTAAGACACCTATGCCCCAGGATCATCGAGAGGGCAAGATTGTTTGCTTTTAGCACTTTGATATGCAAAAGGGGTGCTTTTAATCACTAATTATAGACAGGGTAGCACTTTCGCCTTGCCTGTATAACTATATTGCTTTCTGACGCGTGTCTGGGTTTTTAATTAATACAGCCAATGGCTGACGGGAGGCCATTGGAATCTAAACTATAAAGTTTCCTACCTTGCCACCGGAGCATCATCTATTCCCATGGGCACTATTCTTGAGGAACCATTTATATGTATGTAAATTTACTGTGGGATATAATTCCAACTATATGATATCACATGGCACTACATTGTATATTTGGTTGAAGTGTTATTGTTTCTCTTGTCTCTTTTAGTAATAACAATCCACAGTTGTGGAAGTACCCTCCACGTGGTTTCCCTCTGATAATTATCAGATTGAGGTAAGAGGCAAATAAGGACTGGGACAGTTAGACTGTCCTGAAGAAGACCAATGTGACCCATGTAATTGAGGGCACTTTGATACGGTCGAAACATGTTGACCATCGCAGTATAAGGAGGAGTGTTTTGGGATCTTGACCTCCTGCCTAAACACTTAGTCATCCTTCACATCTTTTAATCCTGACCGTGGAACCTATGAATAATGTACTAACGGGTATCCATGAGCCAGTTTTAATGAACACTATCTAACTGCACTTTATGTCTAACACTCACCCAGTCCTTAGGGACAACGCTTATTGTTGTGATCACTGTTTTTCACTTTTGTGTTGATCTTTGTTTGTTTAGAGTTTTGTGTTCCCCCCTCCCTATGCTCTTCCCCCTGCGTGGCTACGCGGGGGCGTATTGTAAGCAGACCTGATGATGAAGCATGTCACACACATTGTGTGTGAGTGAGGGCAGTTTTTTCAAATAATTTTGATTTCTCACAGCCCTGTGTCTTTGTCTGCTTCGAGTTTCTTTTTTCCCCCACCCCTTTATGCGTTTACACAATAAGTTCTGCAGCCATTAGAGGCTTTCCCTGGTTACAGTGCCCTTGGTACCTATGGTACCTTTTAAAAAGGACTTACATGTGGGTAGAGAGTTTCCAATTGGGTTTTGCTACAGTACAGTTTAGGGAAATAACATAGGCCCTGGGTATCTGGTTGGCAGGAGCCTAGGGCCAATCAGTCAAAGTACCTCAACATTAAGCTAAAAGTGGGGGACAACCATGCAAAAAGGGGCACTTACCTACAGTTGTGTGTTGTATATGTCATACCTTGGACATTAGTGTGCATATCATGTATGGCATGTCTCATGATAGGATCACCAGTGCATAGGTCCCTCAGTGCAGGCCTCAGGATGGATCCTGCAATGTACTTTAGAGAAAATGAATGGACAGCGTTGTACACATCCCTTACTGCACATCTCTTGAAATGGAAGCAACCATAAAGATTGTGCATGCCACATCACATCTTATGAGAAGGACATCAGTGTGCAGATTCTGTACTGCATGTCTTATGTTATTAATACGGTATAATGATACTGCATTGCATGTTTCATCAGATGGACACCGGTGCACAGATCCTGCAGAGCATGTTTCATGAGATGGGCACCAGTGCACAGATCTTGCACTGAATGTTTCATGAGATGGACACCAGTGCACAGATCTTGCACTGAATGTTTCACGAGATGGACATTGATGCACAGATTATGCACTGCATGTTTCATGAGATGAACACGGGTCCACAGATCCTGCACTGCATGTTTCATGAGATGGGTACAGGTGCACACATCCTGCACAGCATGTTTCATGAGATGGACACCAGTGCACACATCCTGCACTGCATGTCTCATGAGACATGCATCGGTGCACAGAGCCTGTAGTGCCCTCCTCTTCAAACGGATCCAGGGGTACTGATCCTGCACTTCACATCTAATGATAAAGATACCTGCCCATCTTCTAAAGTCTATTTCAGTGTACAGATCGTGCACCACACATCTCATGACAAGGAATCCATTTGCAAACCCTGCATGGCGCACCTCTTAACATGAGTGCCAGTGTGTAGAACTCACGCTAAATCACCTGAAGTCATAAACACCAGTGTAGGGATTCTACATTGCATGCCTCACGACAAACACGTTACTTACCTTCTGAAACACCTTATCTAGCAGAATCTGATGATATCTAGCCGCAGACACCTTACCTTTGAATTTCCCAGGTGTCAGACTGGATCTGGAAGATTGTTCGTGAGCAGTGCCCCTGCGAGCAGGTAGGTAAGTTGTTTGGCTCCACGTGCATTGTCGGCTTCGTCCATGCAGATGGGTTGCGTCATTCAGCACCTATATAGGCACCACCTAGGCATGCGGATGTCAGTTTCTTTTCGTGACTTTCCCCACCAGAAGCGCAGAGCGATGAAGAACACTGACCACTGGTTTGGAAAACTAGGGTCTAGAAAGGGTTTATCCCAAGAAATCCGTTCGCAGACCGAGGAGGATGGCACTCCAATATTCCATTGCTGGATTATTTTACTTCTTTCTATTTGTCATTAATGTGTATTCCCTTAGTGTCCAGGATTATGTTGATGCCTTCTTGTGCCATCCTTCTCTGGTTGTAGCAGTAAATGGTTAGATTTCTACTTAAACTTTCAGAGGTCCATATGATAACTGCTGTAAGAAAGTGTTGCCGCTGGCAGTGAGAGGGCTTTTGATTCTAGGTTTCATGGGATTAGATGTTCACTTTCATATTGACTAAGAAATAAGATGTTCTTATGTGAGACCTATCTTTCCAGTAGATGCTTCAGTATTTGCCCATATTTTAAGTTCAGAGTCTGTGCACCTTTGTTAAATGAAAAACTGCCTGCCACCAATATTCTCTGCCTTTCCAGAGGCACAGACCATTGTTGTAATAAACAATGCACCAACACCACTTTGCACCCCTTAAGCGTTTGCCCAACACATTACTGACTCTCCCCCAGCCACTCTAACTGCCACTGATAATATATGGAATTAACTGTTCCCAAGCCTCAAATTGCCTCAAAGCAGCACAAATCTCATTTAGCACTCATAGAGCCTGTGAGAAGTTGGCCTGGTATATGGCGATCACTAATTCTAGTTAGCACCTTGCACCAGTCCAAACGACCCTTATGATGATTGGTTGTAAGTCAACCTTATAGACCAGCTATCCTAGGGGTAGCATGGACAAAAGCAGTCTTAGGCTATACTCAAGAGGGCAAGTGAAGCCAGCTGTTTTACCATATGCAATCCTTTAAATACCAAATGAAAGGACACCACACAAGTTATATATTATAAAATATATGTATTTATTTCTAGAATAATCCCCTATACTCTTTATGAGCACAGAAGCACAAGCGTTAAAGAAAGAACTCAATATAACATACAATAAGCTGCACAATTATGGATAGGGCGGGTGGCCACTCAAACCATATATTAAAAAAGACGTCACAAACAATGGTAAGGCCTAGGGCCTTGGGAATCGCTGGGCCTACACTGGACTAATGGAGGTTAGGACATAGGAGGCCCACAGGATGCGGGTGCAGTGTCTATAGGCAACCACGTTTACCATACAAGTCAATGGTGCGTAAAAATCAGAAAGTTATAGGTTTAGGAGACCTCCGACTGGACTACAACTTAGCCACTTGAAACTAGGACTCTAGGGATGTAAATCACTACAGGGGCACCGGAGTACCATCGTTACCTCACCCACAGGAAGCGGGTGCATAGGTGCCAAAGTGCGTCAGGTTTCTTCGTGGAGTTCTATGGAGCCTGGAGGAAAAGATGCTGCAGGCGGCCAGGAGAGAAGAGTCCGGTTGGATCCAAGGGTGGATCGAAGATGTAGAGTACCTGAAAGCAGAGGGGACAGAGTCTAGGTCACTAGCCAGTGACCAGGCTGGAACCAGGACGGAACCAGGCAATGTCGGGTTGCGATCAGGTGCTGTTGAGTAGTTTGTCTCCGCTGCCACGTGGACCAGGAAGGATCGAGGATGACCAGCTGGTGGACACGAGCTGTCCCATGAAGGCTCTTGCTGTCGGCGGTGTCGGTTCTCAAATCGGAGTCACCAAGTGTTAGCAAATGCAACCCACGCAGGACTCAAAGATGGCTTCTGGATCGGACCGGGAAGGTCAGATCGGTGGCTCCTTTTCAGGGGAGCTAGGGCCAGTCTGGAGCAACCAGACCAGCAGTTTAAATTTGAAGGTTCGTTGTCACAGAGGCCACTAGCCAACAGGCAAGTGACCGGAAACGCGTCAAGCAGGAAAAGAGCAAAAGGGCCCCACGCAGCACTCGGTGAGTGTGGAGAGGTGATCTTCGGTGAACAGGCTGCTCGGGGCTGGGGCTTCTCAATCCCCAAAGCACAGCCTCGAGGGTGTCTCGGGAGCTGCACGGGAAGCACTTTGCTGGCTTTCCAAGATGGCCAGTCCCACGTCTCACGTTGCCTCCACGGGTCTCAGCTTTGCTAGGACTGTGGATCAGGCTGTTGAGAGTCTGGGAGTCCAGGTCTTGTTGGTCTCTGTCAATCGAGCTCCGGCGGGAGCAACGGCAAAGAAAACCTTTGAGCGCTGATGGTGCCTGCTTGCACAGGGTGGCCACTCCTTGACCACAAGGGAGATTCTTCAGTCTTCTACGTCGAGTAGGATGTCGAAGGGTCCAGAGTTTTGTTTCAAATTTTCAGTCAGGATGATCTGATGTGCCATGGCACAGCTCCTACCTTTATTCCAAATCAAGGGGCTGGATCACCTGCTAGGTCCCTCCTATGGGTGGGACCCAGGAAGGGGGTGGTTACATCCCTTTCCCTTTGTCCAGTTTCACGCCAGAGCTGGAGTGCCCCAGCACCGGTTTGAACTGGACTTTGCATGGGACACCTTGTGTGCCCCAGGCAGTGTCTAGTTTCATTCAGCCCTCCCTGCCCCAATGCACTATCTCCTGTCTGGGGTGGTGTAACACCTCCCTGTGACAGGAAACCTTTTGTCCAAGCCTCCCCTGCCGGAGTTTCGGTCAGCAGCAGGAGGCCAGACTCGTGTCTGTGGCAGCAGCATCAATTTTGTGATGCTGAGGCTCTGGTTAGATTTAACCGCATTTAAGGAAAGTAACATGTCTTCTCCCTCTAGAAGGGTGTAATGCTACCCCCATCGCCAGGACTGGCGAGGGGGTAGTATTCCAAAGCGTATGACACCTTACACGACATGTTTTGATAAAGCCAAACCAAAGTTAGTAAGTAACCGCGAGGATTATAATGCACTTAAGAGTATATGGTATGGCAATATCCCAGAACAGCTAAAGGACATGGTTCCGAAAGCTACAGGCAAGCTTAGCTCATGCTAGAGCACCATCTCACATAAAACCAAGCACTCTGCCTCCAGGATTGTTAAGGCTTGCCATAGGAGTGACTTATAGGTGTATATGTGTCCAGATATAGGTTTAGACATAGGCATACTATATCTAAGCAAGGGGTGATTACACTTCCTTACCCCAGCTGAGTGATCAGCCAGTTGTGTCATTTTGGATAGCCAGCCAGGGGTGGCAAAAGATATGCTGCAGCCCCTGGTAGGCCTTGGATGCACCTATGCCCTGGGTACCTATGGTACACTGTACAGGGGCTGATAAGGTGACCCAATACCCAATTGGAGATGTACCTATGGTACATGGAGTCCATTTTAAAGAGAGAGCAGATAGCCTGGGGCCCTTATTAGCAGGATCCCAGGCCAACTAAGTCTAAAAGCAGCTAAACAATAGGCAAAAAATCTGGGGTAACCATAGTCAGGTATCCCCCTTCCTACAGAGCCCCATTTGGTCCAGTCATCTAAAAGCATTAGCTTACTTACATCATCTATCTTTTTCAGTTACATTTGCACATTTTTCTTTCATATTCCTTGCCTATATGTTTTTACTGCTTAATACTTCATAAATGCTTCACACATTGCCTCCAAGTTAAGCCTGTCTGCTTTGTGCCATAGCTACCTGGGGGTTCATTTCAGGTTAATTTAGTGACTTTGATGATTCATTTCCCAGGGCTACATTCAATTGGGTACAGCTCCAATGCACAAATCCAACAGCTCGTGCCAAGACTAGGGCGCATATATCTCGGCCATATACAGTGGCCAGAGGCACCCGGCAGGGATGCCCTTTATCACCCCTACTTTTTAGGTCTCTTCGAGACATTTAGTAAGTAGCTTTTAAAAGTGTCACCAGAGGCTTTTGCTGGCCTACAGCTTGCCTTCACGAGCTCCTGCATGTGCACAGCTGCCATCTGTGTTTTTATTGCTGTTATCAGGTTCCTCTGCTTGCACTACTCCCCCCTCCCTTTTACCCCTCCCTCCTGGTCAGCTTCATTTGTGTCTTATAGCTGTGAATCATGCTTCTCTGCTCGCACTCCCCCTCCCTTTTCCCCCTCCTCTTCGTCACTTTCATTTGTGTCTTCTATCACTGTGAATGCTCCTGCTTCCACCAGGCACACACACCATCAGTCGTCAGTGCTCGCCTTCACCAGACACACACACCACCAGCCGTCAGTGCACGCTTCCACCAGGCACACACGCCACCAGCCGTCAGTGCACACTTCCACCAGGCATACACACCGCCAGCCATCAGTGCACGTTTCCACAGGCACACACACCACCAGCAGTCAATGCACGCTTTCACAGGGCACACACACCACCAGCTGTCAGTGCACGCTTCCACCAGGCACACACACCACCAGCCTTCAGCGCACGCTTCCACCAGAAACACACACCACCAGTCATCAGTACATGCTTCCACCAGGCACGCACACCACCAGCCGTCAGTGCATGCTTTTTACCAGGCACACACACCACCAGCCGTCAGTGCACGCTTCCACCAGGCACACATCACCAGCCGTCAGTGCACGCTTCCACCAGGCACACACACCACCAGACGTCAGTGCACTCTTCCACTAGGCACACACACCACCAGCTGTCAGTGCATGCTTCCACCAGGCACACACACACCAGCTGCCAGTGCACACTTTCACCAGGCACACACACCACCAGCCGTCAGGGCACGCTTTCACCGGGCACACACACCACCAGCCGTCAGTGCACTCTTTCACCAGGCACACACACCACCAGCCGTTAGGGCACGCATTCACCAGGCACAAACACCACTAGCCGTAAGTGCTCTCAGAGTTTCTTGGTACATATGTGTTTGATGCCTGGGAGGGAGTGGGTTGAGTTTCCTTAAACCATGCTGAGTATGCAGGTGCAATGCATGAACTCCTGTGTGAGTGAGTCATGCTGCCTGGGGCTCACTCACTCCACACTTGTAAATTGCGCCTGCACCAGGCCTTTTCTCATTTGCAAAGTTTGGCACATGCTCACAGCTAGGCAGCACCCACACCCCTGGGAATGACTGCTTCCTACAACCAGAATGGAAAGAACATTCAGAGCAATGAAAACAAGTTCATTTGATGCAAAGAACTGTTAACAAAAACCATGTCCAGCTATTGTAGATCTGGCAACTTAAACAAAACAGCAACAAAAAACAAACAAGCATTGGCATACCCAATAGGTCTCGCTTCTGGACCCTATAAGTATTTAGTTATGCAGCAGAATATCCTTGGTGCAACAACACCAACTGTTGCATGGCTAAACCCTTATAAGGTCCCAAATGCGAGACCTATTGGCAATGCCAATGCTTGTTGTTTTAGCACTGGAACCACTTGCTATAAAGGTGCGCACGGCGGGAAGAGATAGGGATATCAGACTGGGGATCAACATCCATGTCCTCTCGGTCTATGCGGACAACATTATTTTGTACCTCAATGATCTCCTCGGACCCCATGAACCGCTCCCTGAAATATTCACGCAATTTCAAACATTGTCTGGCCTCGCTATTTATGAATCCAAATCAACTGCTTATTTCTTTCATGATTCCGACTCTACAGACCCAATTAGATTTGTCCACTGGTCTTTTTCTATGTCTCCTGTTACATTCAAATATCTGGGTATCCAAATCTACAGGCAACCCCAGGACTTGTAGGACGGTAATCTAAACCATGCTATTAAATCACTTAAATCACAAATATCCTTCTGAATTTCGCTGCCAATCTCAGTGGCAGGGAGAGTGGCCATATCTAAAATTTGTCATGCTACCCAGACTGCTATACTTTTTCACTAATATACCAGTAATACTCCCAGGTCACGTATTCAAAACACTTCACACATTACTTATAGAGTTGATTTGGGGGAAGGGATGTAGGAGCGTATGGCTTTCTAAACTAGAGCTTGGTACTGATCATGGGGGTTTGGGATTCCCAGACTTTCAGGCATACTGCTATGCCAGCCAATTGCAGTGGCTATCCTATTGGACTGCTGGCCGTCATTTGCAGGAAATAGGCATGACACAGGCAGCATTAGGAGAAGGGAGCACTACAGACACTACTACTACCCAAGCGCAGGCCTCCTCGATCCGCACCCCCATTACTAAAAGTGGCCATGACATATTGGAAGAAAGCCCTCAAATACACCAAAGGGCTCAACCTGCACTCCTCTAATGTCCCCTTGATGGGGATCCCTACACCGACCGGTATAATCTCGCCTAAGAAATTACTGTTGGGTTGTTTAATATGCTTATCCTATAATCGAAGTGATTATCACTAATTGCTGTTCAAAATATTCTTCAGATTGCAGTACTGATGATCTGATAATGTTATACACATTGATTGCATTCCATTTCTCTAAAATGCCCTGATTGTGTGCATATATGTTTGAAAATAATAAAATATGTGTTAAAAAAAGAATATATTATTTTTTAAGTCTTTTTTTTTTCCCGCTTATATTATACCTTTTGCCAATCATAGAGTGTAAACATTGCAGTTGCTTCAGGTTCTTATGCACTGATGTTTATTCCCCTGCCTCAGGAACTAGTGTTATTAGCAGGAGTCCCTTCTTCTTTACATTGCTAATGATGTATAGACCAGAAGGTTGGAACGTGCGCATCCTGCTTCCAGTACCCAGAGCTACATCCTCGGGTACAGTGCCAGCCTCTGTTTGCCAGTGCAAACTCCAATGCTCACCCACATCACACAATTAACATCTGATATCCCCAGGCACTGTTGCAGCCCCCAGTGCTTCCAATATCTATTTGTTGGTGAGTGTGCTGCCATTTGATTTTCTGCTTGAGGTGACCAAGTCTCTCATTTTGTCATATTCAATGGCATTTATGTAATTCCCTTCGGAAGGATAAACGACTGGGAGGGTTTGCTGGAATTCAGGTCTATGTGCAGGGGGGTGAAACAGATCTCTGTAGCGGAGGCCTTAGCCACCTGAACCCGCAGCTCTGAAGTTATAATTAAGCACAGTGGCAACACGTTTTAGCCGGGTTATTATTCTAATAATCGGCTAGGTGCCTGCCATACAAATAAAAGACACATATACACACTGCGGAGGGCTAAACTTAACACATATTTAAAACCTTACATATTGCATGCTCTAATTTGAAGTTTGAGATAACAAAACGTATATTGTCAGCATTCCTTTTTCTAAAACCATAATGTATGCGCACATAATGATGTCTTCCATGAAATATTAGCTTCCAGAAGCTCTATTTCTGCTCTTATTCCGCATTAACTCAAGAGACCAGGCGCCTGTGCTTAGAAACCCTCAGCTGGAGACCATCACTGTAACTACCCTTCCATCCGCCAGTATAACTGTGAAAACAGTTATGAGGCGTTCGCAATGGTAACACTTAACGAATGGACATCATGAAAAGAGCCTTCTAAATGTTGGTCCTACGTCTATCTGAGTCATTGCGTCCGGCTGTTCCCTTCTCAGCTCATGTCCAGTGGATAAAGGACTGCGGCTGGGCCCTCTGTAGCATTTTGTTACTTCCCCTTCCTCAGTGGATTTAGTCCTCGTCAGGAATGCCAAGCCCAGACTGAGTAAAACTAGAGTGGAGACTTAAGAGCACCTTGCAGCCATAGAAGGCAAGTGGAGGTGCACAGACTGGCGTATACTGTTAACTGGCTTGTGTATCAGCCACTGAGGTGGTGGCCAGCATGTGTTTTCCTGGGCCTAGCACACACCACCACTACCACTGAGAGCCACGTGCTGAAAGGGTTTACTCTCAGTCTGCAGAGCCATAGTTGAACAGACTCCAGAACATCACAGGCAAACAACCCCAAGCCCCAGGGTTGTGGCTCAGGAGGCCCATCTGGCCCACTGTGCCCCAAACTGTTTCTGGCAGTTAGCCTGTGCAGCTACGCATAAAGAACAATAACATAAGGCAGATGTATAAATGAACTGAAAGGGAACTGAATTATTGGCAGAAATTCTTATAAATCACATATGGAACTATAGACCATTATTTATTTATATTTTTTTTTATTTCAGTAATTTTTTATTGAAAATAAAGACATATATACATGGTGCAGAGTGAAAAACACATGGGAGATGAGACAGGGAAAAGGAAAAAAAAAACGCCCGGGGGGGGGGGGAGGGGCATTGCAAGCATTGTCTCTATTGGCCTGTTCCATGTAAGTCCGTGTTCTCATGCTCGCTTCTTCTTCTTCTCGTAATCCATCAGGCTTTCCCCATACCCCTCGTGGACTGTCTGATTATCTTTCTGCTCCCTTGGTGGCGCGAAGAGAAAGGAGAGGTGTAGAGATATAGAGAGTAAAGAGAGCAATTGTGTCGCAGAGTAGGTAATGCATGTGGTTGTGCAGTGTTGCCTAGTCTGAACATTCAGGGAGGCTTATGGGAGGACAGGTAGTTGTCTAGCGACAGCCACATCTCGCTTTTTTTCCCTGAGTTCGGTAGGTTATTAGTTTGTTATGGTGTCGGCTGCCCGTAGGAAAATGACCCAGTTGAACCAGGCTCTAAAAGTTGCCTTTGCTGTGTCTTTCCAGTTGGTCAACACCATCTTGACCGCCGCTGTGAGCAGGAGGTCAATCAGGTCCCTGTCATTTTCAGATGTTATGGATGGGTCTGTGTATCCCAGTACTAGATAGTGAAAGTCCAGTGTTAGTGTGGCGTCTGTTACGTCATTAATTAGAGTATTTATTGAGTTCCAGAATTTCCTGGTCTTGGTGCAGTGGAAGAGGAGGTGTGCCAGGTCCACCCTCTGCTTGTTACAGTTCCAGCAGGAGTCGTTCTCTCTGATTCCCATGGAGGCCAGGCGTGCTGGGGTCCAGTAGGCTTTGTGTAACAGCCTGAATTTTGTTTGTGGGCAGGTTCCAGCTTATTACCGGTGTAGTGTATTTCTTTCTTGAAAATAATGGTCTAAAAATATAGACCATTATTTTCAAGAAAGAAATACACTACACCGGTAATAAGCTGGAACCTGCCCACAAAGACCACAGATTTGTCAGAGAGACAGGCGGCAGTAGTCCACAGGTATGGGTGCACCAGGATTCATGTCAACAGGCATGTGCACAATTTATGAGACAATTATTGCGATTACGGGCACACAGTCTCATTAGGGGTTTAATATGTTCATGCTCATCAAACCCCTGATAACTCTGCGCACTTAGGAGCCACTATTATGTAAATACATTTAAACAGCTGCTTCTGTTGGGTATACATTTCAGGTGCACATGTCGGACCTTCCTCACAAGCAAGCTTGTGAATTTCACACACAAGCACTAATTAATCTGTAAAATGGCTTCCAGATAGACCAGGTGGTATAGTGGGTGCTCAAAGCTCAGGTTCATGTGTTTTCCCCCAAGTTAATAGTATTCACGTTATCACTCTGGGTAGGATGAAAGGATGAGTGGACAAATTTGGATTTAAAGGTGCGACCACGGGAGTTAAACTCCTGTTCTTGCAGGGCATATTTTACACTACTGAGCCGCCAGACCCAGCTAAGGGTTCAGATTAGATGTAATACCTCAATGCACATACTCAGCCCTGATAGGTTGTTATCAATTTCTAATACCTTACAGGTAGATGCATCAAGCATTTTTGCGAGCGCAAACGGTGCGAATCGCAAAATTCGGCCGTTTGCGCCCGCAAAAATGGCATTTGAGATGCATCAAGGGTTCATGCACTCGCAATTTAAAAATTCGCAAATAATTGCGAGTTTTCAAATTGCGATTGCATTTAAGGAATCGCAATTTGCGATTCCTTAAATTCAATGCATGAACCTTTCCAAGATTGCGAATTCGCAATCTGGGGCCGCTATTTACCGCGAAGTCAAACTACGTGGTAAATAGCAAAAACTTAGAAATATGCACTTTAGTGCATTTTTCTAAGTTGTATGTTACACACACACATGTCCTTGGGACATATGTGTGCGCAACACCAGTGAACATTACCATTTCAGGGGTGCAACAGGGTGTCCTTTGGACACCCTGGCACCCTTGAAATTGCGGCACATTTGCGATTCGCTAATTGCGAATCGCAAATAAGGAATGACTCCCCATTCACTCCTATGGGCCTTTAGGCCCATAGGAATGAATGGGAAAGCCATTCCTTATTTGCGATTCGCAATTAGCGAATCGCAAATAAGGAATCAGTAGAAATCGCAAATAATATTGCGATTCCTACATGCATCCCGTTTTGCGAGTCTTTAATAGCGATTCCTTAAAATTCGCTATTAAGGACTCGCAAAACATAACTTTGATGCATCTGGGGGTTAGTTTCTTGCCAGGACCCTTATGCTGGGCCTATTGCTGATGCATGAGTCTCTAACATGGGATGACTAATGCATTCAGCAGCAAATCTTAATTCCAGTGAGAAGATAATTCACACATACATCTGAGACTAGTATGAATAAGAACATATGTCTTCTGCATTTGTACACCAGTGCCAATTTACTGTTATTTTCTTAAAAGTAACTAAAACTAGAATCCGAACACACACACTCTTCTACTTCAGGTGACAGCCTGAACTGCCCAGTCTTTGTCTACTTTACTGAGATCAAAATGAGCAGCAGGGTTTTGTGTTTAGGGAGGCGTTGCAAGCTCAAGCTAGCCTGATAGCTACACAGTGCTCTCAGATGATAAATTAGTGTTTGTCCTATAGTATTCCTTCCTCAAGGAAATGTCTTCAATATGTGAGCTGTTATATTGGTGACCTTTAAAGGTACCAGACGGGTTTTTAGGGACCCCACCACTGATCACGCTGCCTAGCCTTCTGAATCCATAACTATAGAGTGACATATCACTGTCATGCCTAGCACAGAAATAGAAATGAAAAGTCAGGTCGACTGCAAAACTACATTTTCATTCAGTGTTTCGAGACCCACACACATTGCAGAAACGCAGACATAGATATTACATTAAAATACTAGCTGTAACTTACAAGAAACTGTGTAAAGTCAGATGCCTTTAATTTAATTTGACATCAGAAGCTATGATTACGAATTCTAAGTCTGAGTCAAGAAGATAATGGTGCTCTCACAGAAGCTCTAGACCCCATTGATCTGAGTCTCAATTGTCGACCAATAAAACTGTATGGGGCATATTAACAAGGACAAGCGATAATTATCGCTAAACGCGATTTAAATTATCGCCAGCTATCGCTGGATTTCTTTGCCGTGTCAGTGGCGCATTAGCAACGCTTAGCTGACAGGCGATGTGAAATCTTGCGATAGACTGCGATAATGGACATTAGCGTGTGAAATCCTGCAATGATTTCACAGCCCTAATGCCAAGCTTGCTAATAGGGGAGTGTGGACTCAGCCTTACACTCCACCTCCCATGGGCATTAACCCCTTCCACGCGAGGCTAATTCACCCACGGTTTGGGGGGGGGGGGCGGGACAGTGCGTGCGAGGCGCCACGGTGCTCGTGACGAGCCCAGCTCGTCATGCTGTGCAGTGGAGTTGTGCTCATGATGGGCTGGGCTCATCACGACTCCGCCCATTCCTTTAGAACATCCACAAAGGGGGTAATTAGCCCCACATGCGCCGTCCGCGGCAGTTATTACGAGCTCAGCTCGTCATGATCACAGCTCCACTGTGCCTCATGACGAGCTGAGCTCGTCATAAGCATGCAAGGGGTTAATGGTAAGACAGGTTTTTTCTGACATTGGAATCATGCGATAATGGGGGGCTTAGCGCACGTTTTGATATCGCTTTGCTGTTCAGGGGCGGTGTTATTGATACAGCGATGTTGGTTTTGCATGCATTTTAGATGTTGTCTTAAGAGGGAACGCCTACTTTGCATCTCATTAGCGATATTTATCGCTGTCATGAGATGCGTTAGGAATTCAGCTGCTAACATGCACTGATGCATGTTAGCGCCGCCTTGTTAATTAGGCGATAAGAATATCGCCGCTTTAGAGGCAAAAAGTGCTGCTAAAGCGGCGATAATGCCCTTGATAATATGCCCCCCTATGTTTTCCACCTGGCCAATGCTACATGGAGCACAGTCAGCATGATCGGCAGCGAGGGCCTGCTTTGTAGACACTATGGAGTGCACATGGGAGGGGTGCCTGTTTGACCACCAGCAACTGTTTCTAATGCTGTAATATACAATCAACAGCATCAGGACTTACAGGCTGTCCCTGTGCCACCTCTGTGCCACTATGGAGACTTGTGAGCCATGCTATTTCTATATTCGTCTAAGCACTAACAGGAGCTGAAGGATGCATGTGCGGCCGCCCGATTCTGCCAGTGGCAAATGAGTACTTTCAGGGCTCGATGTAAGATTTCAGCTCCTTTGAGACCGCAAAATAGGTCAGCACAATGTACCAACCCTATTTTGCGAGTCGCTAATCAATTAGCGAATCGCAAAATAGGGTTAGCAACTCGTTATTAGGAAGGGATGTGCCAAGGGCGTCGCTTCCTATTAGCGACTCCTAAAACTATGTATGAATGTTTTACAACCGCAACTGCTGTCGCAAAACACTTGCAGTTTACCACCCTTCTCAGACGTGTGGTAAGGCACTCGCAAATGGGAAGGGGTCCCAAGGGGGACCCCTTTCCCTTTGGGAATGCATGCGCAAATATTTTTTAAGTGAAGGCAGTGGTCCTAGGGACCACTGTATGCCCCTTAAAAATGAAACCGAAAAGTTTCGTTTCTATTTTTCAAATTCATCCTGTTTTGCTTAATGGAAAACAGGCTGCATTTAAAAACAAGCATTTGCAATACAATATGTCTCGCATTACTGATTGTTTGAGGTATTGTCATTGCAAGTAATAATGAAAAGCCATAGCTCATACTCTCAGTAATGCGAGACCTATTGCATTGCAAATGATTGCATAGTGAGCCAGGAACCAGCATTGTATGTCTCAGTGCAGTACCTCAAGCTGCTCCTAGAGCTCCCTAGTGAGCAAGGCACCAGCACTGCATGTCTAGGTGCAGCACCGCAAGCTGCTCCTAGAGCTCCCTAGTGAGCATCATACACTTTGAAGATATGGTAAATCCACTGTCAGTAGCGAAAGCTGCTACTAGAGGTCCGGAGTGAGAATCATAAACTTTTGGTCACATATGGTACTCCCATAATGCTATGCATGCACAACAGTACCACGGGTACATTCAAATAGCTATGTCCATATATACAATTAGTAGCTTTGAAATGTGACAAAAGAATTAAATGAATTCCGGATTAGGTTAGTTTGTACTCTATGTGAAGCTGATGAAGGGAAATTTATAGAAGGTCTAATATACATGCGAGATGTGGTAGGTGCAGTCCTGCAAGCTGCTCCCAGAGGTCCCTAGTGAGCAAGGCACCAGCACTGCCAAAACCACAAGCTGTTCCTAGAGGTTCCATGAGAAGAATTGTCGTGTTCATATCTAGGACTCTAATTCGATATTCCCGATTTATGCCCTTGTGAAGTTATAATCAATAATGTCCTGACAAAGGCATAATAATCAGATTCATATTCAGTAATAGCCCATGCAATCCAAAGCACAGCACGGCTGCTCCCATCGACTCCTAGAAAGCACAACGCGTTCTTTAAACAAACCAAGCCTCCAGCAGCCCGGGAAAACCCCCCTGCTTTTGTTTTGATTTGAACAAGAACTCCTGAAGTCCTGCAAGAACTGTTAGTTCTTGTTGACGTCTTATGTCCAACCTTACGTCAAACCCGGCACCTTTCAGGTATAAAATACCAACAGTTGCCTTAAGCAAAGACACAGTGGTTTGGAGCAGAGCGGCCATCTACTTGCCCGAGAGCCCAGCTGATGCGAGTGCCCACGGAAGCTGCCCCTCCTGTTTGATGCACTGAGAGAGACACTGTCTTTTTCTCCAGTCGAGAAAATCCAGCTCCGGTGTTTCCAGCCTACCCTTGCGGGTTGCTGGGGTATAGAGTCCTGAGGACAGAGATACCAGACCTCCCACATTCTATTACCAAGGTACGGAGCTGACTAAACCCTTAAGAGAATTCTTGATGCCGATTCTTGGCAAAATTATCTTAACCAACTTAACTTAACACTGCTACTTACTTGTCCCTTACCACGTATTAGGCTTAGGTCAGGTACACCGGGGTAGGCTTAGTTAGAAGCACCAGTTGAGCCTTTTTAGTCAATGTATTTATGTATGTATATATTTTATCCATTTTAAAGTATCATATGGCTAAGAAACCATATCAATGCTTTTACAGTATTATTTAATAATACTACTTTTACTGTACGCACTTTACTTTACTTTAAGTATTGCAATTGTGGCAATTAATTTCTCTTGCATGAGAAAGAAGACTGCTCAATAAATAACACCTTTTTATTGATAACTCCAGTCTCTCTATTTCTCTGCATTCTGATGAAACTAAGTACGCACTGCTGTCTGAGTGAAATAGCTGTCTATTGTTTTCACACGACTCTAGAGATATACTCTTATTCTGAGGGAGCAAAGTTGTCATGTTTATGCGGTTGTCGGAAACTGAATTCCTTCTTGTCTGAGCCAGGGGAGCTTGTCCCTCCCTATTCATTCAAGAAAGTTTCAAGTGACCTCTGAGCTAGCTGGCGCAAACCTAAATTAAGTTTAACATAGTCAGTAGAGACCTAGATGACCTCAGTCCTACGTCTACACTGCTGTTTATGTTATTCCAATGCGCAGAGCCTATTGGGAAAATAGGAACTACACTACATGGCGCCCAACGTTTGGTAAGGCGATAATCTAACGCAAGACACTAGAGTAACTCAGTCGTGCTTTTTCACACAGAACCCTTTCCCCGTAAAAACTCCAATAGACGTCTGGAGTGGGTGAAAGGTTAATATCCGCCGGAACTTAGTAGGATGAGAATCTTATGTATTAGTTTTTGGTTTGATCAACGTTGAAGGATACAGTGTTCCAAAATATTGTGCACCTAAATTTGTTTCCTGGAAACTCGATCTGCAACATAAAACTTTCAGTCAGTTAAAATGTCAGAAAGTGACGACGAAAGGGAGAGAATAAGACTAGCAGCTCAACTCTTAGAGGAAGACACAAGTCTTCATGAAACCGAACCGAATGCTATACTCATTCCGGCCAATCTAAGAAGAACTATAACTCTAAAACTTATAGAAAATGGACTGACACCGCGAGATGGTACAGTCATATTCGTGATAGAGTCACACGAATATCGGCAGACAGAGGTATTCTATTCATGGATACACTTTCCAGCAGCACACGCTACGACAAAAGACTTCCACTATTACAAAATAGAGGAACCTCCGGATGAATACACTCCTTTCGAGGAGATTGAAATTCCACTAAAATACCAAGAGCACCTGCTCTGGTTTAAAGGCGCCCTAAAACATAAACAAAAGCACACCACAGAATATACAATCATGTCTTGGTAAAGTACCCATAAAACGGGAACAAATCCCATTCTGGTTAGCACAGAAAATTACTCAAATAGAGGCAGTTTTCCTGGATGCTACTCCTACTGAGAAACACAGAATTCTGACAATCTGCCTCCCGATGGGGATCGCACCACATGTGGAGGACTGTGACACTTGGGGCACAGTCTTTGCTTCCATCTACACAAAAACACACGGTGTCCCGTCTATGGCGGTCATATCAGATGTATTAAGACAGATTCAAAATGAATACGGTCCAGAACCAGCTTTAACTCTGGGTATGAAATTACTAAAAGACTTCAAGCTGGTCTCAGCTATATTATTAGCCAACATAAAAGGTGAAGCAGCATCTGTGGCGATCCGCCAGAAACTGAAGGAAACAGATATAACAGCCCAACCATTGGAACTTGCCAGAATCATAGAAAAATCCTATGAGGAGCTAGGAAGAGATAGTTTGGGTGGGAAACCGGTAAAACCCCAACTAACTGAAAATCCTGAAAAAACATTTATTAAAAATAATTTAAAGACTCCAAAAAAGAGTTGGGAAGGTAATAAACAAACCATTCCCAGGGAAAAACGTTTCCAGTCCAGGGGAAGGTCTCCTCAGCGTAGAGAGAGATCTCCAGGCCGAGAAGACAAGTCTCCCCAAAGGGAACCCTCTGAAAAAAGATACAACCTTAGAGATAGGGATAAAATAAGAAAACCAGACAGATATCAAGATGTTGATACACGTCCCACTAGATCCTTCTTACTGAATCTTTCTCGATCTTCCTCACAGAAATCGGAAAGAAGATGACCGTCAGAACACAGAGCACATCAAGTCCAAAGACAAGGAACCTGCTCATGAAAGTAAAAAATTACAATTTCCCAGAAAGAAGGTAGCAAGTATTAAGATTAAACATGCCGAGAATTCTGAGGACACAGCTGAAAACGGAGGGTGAGCACAGACAATGCTAGACAGCGGAGCAGAAGTGACCATAGCTCACAAGATCCTGATGAATCTTCTGGAGACAGTGGACACGAATGAGTACATTCAAGTGGAAACTGCAGACACATGAGTTAGTGTGCCCCATAAGCTTTATGAAATAACATTACGTATAGAGGGAGATAAAACCAGGAAAATAAAAAGTCTCTTTTGGGAAAAACTTTCAAAAGGCTATGACATTCTGTTAGCTGAGAAGGACTGGCCACCAGAGTTTGTCAGGGAGTGCCCTCATGGCGAAGAAATGATTATGCCTGCCTTCTCGAATCATATCTCGATTCATAAAAAATACACATATGCAAGAAAATGGGCTGTAGCCCAAGCTCCTGCTTTGTACAAAAATTATGTATGATGGGTTGAGGACTCACCTCACTACAAGATCCAGTTAAAAAATCAGCCCACTGCACAAAAGCAGTACCCAGTTAAACAAGAAGCTAAAAAACAAGTCAGGGAAATCTTAGATCAACTCGAATACCAAGGGGTGATCGAAACATGCACCTCTCAAATTAACAACCCTTTGTTTCCTGTCTCCAAGCCAGACAATTCATATTGTCTAGTTTTGGACTACAGACACCTTAACTCCTGTTGTAAAACATTTGCAGTACAAAACTCATATAGTGCAGCACTAATGAATAACATTTTGCGCAAAAAATATAAAACAACATTAGACATCTCTAATGGATTCTTCTGTCAAAACATTGCATCTGAAAGCAGGTATTTGACCGCTTTCTCAATATTTGGATCGCAAAAACAATTTTGCCGACTCCCACAGGGATTCAAGAATAGCCCAGGATTATTCTCAGCGAGGGTAACAGAGTTACTACAAATATATGATGATGAAGCATTATCATATGTCGATGACATCTATCTCACAGATGATGACCTGGAGACTCACTTAAAAAGTGTGAACACATAATACTTGGACTCGCCTCAGAGGGTTATAAATTCAATTTTAAAAAGTCACAAATTGCCCATCTAACTGTCCTATTTTTAGGATATGAATTATCAAGTGAAGGCAAAAGCCTGGCAGACAATTTCTTAGAAAAATGTGCTGTACTTCAAGCACCAAAAACGCGGAAGAATTTACAATCACTACTAGGTTTCCTGAATTTCGGAAGAACATATATTCTAAATTATGCTGAGAGGGTTACACCTCTCTATGAATTAATAAAACCAGATTTCAAATAAACCAATTGGACTCAGAAACACACAGAAATTTTGAGATCACTACAAACAGACATGTTAACTAAATTGCAAACACGTGAAAACACACGCAATCTTGTAATCCGAGTCATCCCAGGAAGATGCGGATTCGTATACCTGACCTCTAATGAGGGAGAAACGGTACCTATAACTTACAAATCACATTTGTACACTCAAGCTGAAATGAAATTCAGCTCTACAGAAAAAATTCTAACTGCGGTTAGAACTGCTGTAGCTAAAGAAAGAGTCCTAGCCCAAGGCAGAAGAATATATGTTTTTTCAGCAGAATCAGCCCTTGAGGCGTTAACAAGTCCTCGTAACCTGGATAAAGGAGTATTAGATCCAGAATGGATAGAATGGGAAACTTCTTTTGCTACAGAAGACGTAAAATACTATTTTGACCCAAAACTGAAAAAACTAGATGATCTAGTATATGAACGCGAATATCTTCTGCCAGCTGAAATTCTGCCACTAGAAAAATATACCTGCGTAATCTATATGGACAGATTCGCACAACACTTTGATGTAGAAAATAAATCCTATGATGCAGCGTGCGCGATTGTTAAAGGTCGCTGGCGCTCTGGTAAATTCAAACCAATGATTACCAAAACGGAATCACTCAGGAAATGTTCAGCTCAGCGAGCTGAAATAAGAACTTTAAAGATGGCACTTGAAAATGCCGATCGCGAATTCCCCACACTAATAGTGTGCGATTCGTATTTCTGCGTCAAATCCTATAACAGTGACATGCAGACATGGATCAAAAATGTTTACAAAGATGACACAGGTGCCACAATAAAGCATAAAAGGCTTTGGGAACAGGTAGTTCTTTTGCAGAAAGAACTACGAAAGACTCACGTGATACACGCATTGAGACAGCAACGTGATGGCGTTCACGTTGCAGGGAATTCATTGGCTAGCACAGCCGCAGCGGAAGCGGTTCACCCGGCTTCCGTAGCCACTGAAAAGCGTTCAGAAAAACACATAGATGGGGAAACCATGCTAGCGGTAAATGCCTCATTAATAGGCGATTAATTCAGCATTACCTCTCAACTATCCACTCAGTAATACATACATAATTGATGCAAACTCCGTTCCGTTTGCTCGAATCCCTGGAGTCGGGGATAAGGTAATTCCAAACACGAACCGGAGAATCTTCTTACTACAAGAAGCACATATGGGGTCGGGTCTGAGGCACCAAGAGATCCTGAAATCTCTGATGGAACTACAATCAGATTACTGGTGGCCGGGAATGAGCGTAGATATCTACTATTTTGCAAAAAATTGCAAGGACTGCAACAGAGATCGCAGTTGTGAACCGGTCCAGCCTGTAACCCAGATACCACTATTAGAAAACTTCAGGCTATCTATAACGCAGAAATCCAGTCGGAGAAATGCGTCCCCATAATAATTAAGACAGAATTCACTTAAAAATGTAGACCACTACACTCGGCTGACGCCAGAACTGTTATAAAATATTTGCGAGTCTTTATCGGCACATACGCAATTGGCATGCTACATTCTGATCAGGGTCCTGCGTTTAGCTCTCAAGCTTACAAAGAGGCCATGAACAGTATGGGCATCGCATTGCGGTATTCTTCTCCTTCCATCCTGAGGGAAATGTGGTTGTGGAAAGAAAAAACCGGGACATAAAGCAATCTATACCGGCAAGGGTATTAGGTTTGGGTGAGGGGTGGGTCAAACATTTAACAAGTGTCCAACGTAGTCTTAATAATCTGCCAATAAACTCTCTAAAAGGTCTCACTCCATATGAACTATTGTTCAGAACTAGAATGCTTATTCAGGACCTTGATAGTCACACTTCAGTGGTAGAAAAAAAAAAGCTTTAATACCAAAGATCGTTTGGCTGTTTTACAGGATTTAAATGAAAAAAGAAAAAACCTGAGTAACATAAAGTTGAAACAACAGTCGATAGTCACTGAAGAAAAACTACCTGTCCCAGCAAGACCTGTCTGGATTCCAAAGATTGGGGATCTGGTCAGAGAAAAGATTGCGGTAAAGAAGGAATTTGGGCCTTCGTACAGAAAAGCAGTACCTGTCTTAGCTATCAACGGAACAAGATCAGTAGTACTACCGCCCCTTGCTGGTAAAAAAGGAGAACCGAGTTGTATCCATCGACCTGGTAAAACCACAAGCATGTGGCCAATAATAAGTAGTAGGCCAAGTGGACTCCCAAGAAATAGCAGAATACCGAAGTTTGCTACAATCCAAGAGGCTCATGCTGAGAGACTAATCAAATTTGAGAAATCTGCAATGAATAAAAAAGGACTATGCAATAATGCCATGGAACTTGTGCCTCTTGAAACCCAAATAGTAACAGTTTGTCAAGAAACACCAATCTACAATGATGTAGCATCAGACTATTCTAATGAAACAAAGAAAAATGCAAAAGCAAATGAAAATCCGGAAGCGATTCCAACAATTGACAGAACTGCATCAGGCTACTTCATCAACTTCGACAATTTCTCTGAAGACCCAAGCGAACATGAAGAAACGCCTCCAACACAAAGTTTTAAAAACAAAGTAATTGAACTTTTCCACCAACTAAAAAAACATATCTAATTTCACCATGGATTGAATTTTGGATTGTGTTAGGTGTACTTTTCCTCCTGCTTTGGCTCATCATGGTTCTATGTTTAGGAGGATTCATTGAGGGGAAATATAGTACAATGGACAGAGCAAGTCAGAACATCAACTTGGTCCTAAAGCCACACACATCCTCTCACATCGAGAAAAGAGAACTGTCATCAGTGAACATCACAGCCATTCCAATACCCGGTGGGGTAGCATGGGACAGAACTGATTATGACATTTTGGGCCCGGTCGAGCTTTTAAAGTATCCCCACCAGCTCAAGATTTCATTAAGTGATTTTGTGACACCTAGTACCTTCTCTGATGACTGGGACTTTGAAAACATGAATAATATGATGTCAGATTTAGTAATGTCAGCCAAATTTACAGAACAAGATTACTTGCAGGGTTCATCCAATTATGAAGAGCTTTACTGCTACAACCATTATGGTGATCACTTTTTGCATAAACATGCTCAGCCTAGAAATGTTTTATCTTTTAACCAGTGGGAACACTGTCCAACTCCACCAAAAGGCAGCTCGAAAAAGTTTTCTGAGAAATTCCAATACTTCTCAGGGCTTATTAACAGTGATCCAAGAACGTTTTATTTTAAAATGTCAAATAGAACAGGAATTAAAACAATGTTGACAAATACTAAATTGATTTATTCAGAAACATTTTATGACAAGATGTCTACATTAGGTTTAAAATTTTGGAAAAACACAATTTAAACAAAAACAATCTGGGGTTCCAAAGATTGGCAAGTACAAGGCCTAGAAGCACTGTTTAGGGCCTGCATGATCCCAGAACAAATGATATTCTTGAATGACACAATTCAACAAACTACTTGTCTTGGCCTTGCTAAGATAAAAGACATGAATACACCGTCTATTCCGAAACCCATGCCTGATAGTAACAGCACTACTGATGTGGAGATAGAAATTTCTAATATTTTATACCAAAACAGAACACATACTGATTGGAAAAAGTGGTTGATCTCGCCAACAGACACGAATAACTGTCAAGATAGATTCCTGAACAAAACACAGGGGTTCAGAAGGACCAGACCAGACCCTAGATATTCCCAGAGACAACATCCAGGGATAGTTACAACTTACAGTGTAGGGAAACTATGCCTCGAATGGCTACAGAAATCCACACTGGTTGAAATTAAGCAACACTTGACTTTACTTAAAGACGGTGCTGATTTGCGTGATTTCATAATGGGACCACGCAGACAGCGTCAAAAACGTTTCATAGCGGCCAGTTTATACGCTACATACAACGAAGCATGGAAAGTAATGCAAATTGAGACAGCAGAAAAAATACGAGAAATTGATCGTATAAATTTGGAAAAATCACTTTCTGTTGTGCACAATGGGTTAACGACTCTGTCTTCCAGAATATATTCACTGGACAGCATTGTATCATCTGCCTTTGATATAATAGAGCAGGACTTACTAATGTTACAACATGGTCAGTCTCAATTACGTTCCATTGTACAGCTTGGATGGACGTTGCAAAATCTGCATTCAGGCTACGTACCATGGCGTTTAATCAACACAACGTCATTATTCGGTATCTTTAACCTTACTGATAAACAAATCAGTTTGGCACAGAAAGGAGCAGATTATACAATTCTGAGCATTGAAATACCCGAGAGATTACCATTGACAATGTCAGAAAGACCTGTCATTGAATGGATAATACATGGAACGATTACAATTCCGATAACAACTTTCCAGTTTAATTACTGTCAAGAGTATATACCAGCAGGCCAGTATGAAAGGTTGGGTAAAGAATATATCAAATCAACCTGGGATTTACCTTATACACACAGATGTTATAGTGAAGGAAACAAGGAGGTATTTCTTAGTGGTAAAAATTGTAAAAAATCACTAAGCGGTACACTTCTGTGTCAAGGTATTAATTTGCATGGAGCCTGCGAAGGGTCTTCAAATAACCTTTCATGTCACCTGCATGGCACGCCAGCAAAACAGATAGAGCCATTTCATTTTTTAGACCAATTTCTAACGGTAGTTACATTTTAATAAGTGACCACAGCTGTTGTGGCATGCTGCCAGGAAAAGCCTATCTGACAACTGTAACTTCCAGGGCCATTTGCTGTATGCAAGTATTGCATCCACACAGCAATCCAGATATGGGGGCTGCGTTATGGCCTCGGTTGAATATCTCTTCTATTCGAATTGATACTTTAAGCAGAATGAAGTCTATTCTTTTACAAACAACTGTGACTCTAACGTCATCAAAAGAAACATATGACCTGCAAGTTGCAAGAACAACAGCAGAGATACATACTCTTTTATCAATAAATTGCCCCGTACATTTTGTAGAAGTGTTGAGCCAAATCTTAAACATGTCTGATACCAGTGGCATCGCACATGTATTTAAGACAATTTTTTCGTGACTGTTAACACCCTTTGAAACAGTTCTGGGCATCTTCCCGAATTTTGTCCATTCTGTCTTTGGCGGCCTACCCTTAATCTTGGGACTTGTGGCAGGAATTTTATTTTTGCTTCTTCTGCACCGATATGGCAAGCCAATCCACAGGCAAGACTCTAGCAACGATAGAAGAAACGATCCTAGCAATACGATACCGAGACCGTATCACTAAGGTCCTCGGATTGGCCCGCCTAAGAGATCTGAGTACAACCTGAGTTCTTTCATTCAGACCGATCTGGCAAAATTGCATCATACCTGTGCTTCGATGTCAGCTATGCGGAGAAGAATGCATGTGGGACATCTGTCTTACACTACATTCAGCAGTACCAATGGATATCGATACTTTGCTAGGTCCTGTAACGACTCATGCATCGTGTTGTCCCCAGCGGCTACCGATTCTGAAGACGGCATTCGTTGAGACTTCCCCACTACGAATAGGTGGCGCCAAAGTACGAGAGGAAAGCAGCACCAAACAGGTACAGCCTTCTGTGAGCATTGCTGATCCAACCATCGATGATAGCAATCACGCATAAAACTGCACAGTTGCAGTATTTTCGAACTTGGTCGAACTTTCACCTGATGTGGTAGACCAATTTTTTACGGGTCTGTCTGAAATAATGTTCTCTCCAATCAACGAGAATAACTCTTAATTAAAAACAACGAGCACACAGTGTTCCCTGAACTCTGAATTCGGCCTTCAGTTTTTTTGATAAACAAAGCTACTGAAAATATTTGGAACTTTTACCCTGAAAGCAAAATTATTTTTGCCCATATTTTCAAAATGTTTACCTTTTTCTTGGCACATGGTACTCTGCTTAAAGTAGAACTATTCTTAGAGAACAGAGCTTCTATTTTAGGATACTAGAGACAATATTTTACCTCAGCCTCTAGCAGATATACAGCAATTTGTATAAATATGTGATGAAATGGTCTCGACCTTCTTTTCTGTATTTAGAGCCATTTCATGTGTAATTTTCTTAATTCGCTCAGCTGATATATATATATATATATGCATTTATCTGAATGATAACACTGCTTGAAAAGCGTGCAGTACAAATACTCATTTTTCATGTATTTACCTTATAGCATTTCAAATGTGAAATATGTATTTTGGGGTGGGTCGGAAAAAACACATGCATCATTGAATGTTTACTATTGCTTAGTTTTTAGTAATGATGGACATCAATCCGTGGAGTGGTTGTCGTGTTCATATCTAGGACTCTAATTCGATATTCCCGATTTATGCCCTTGTGAGGTTATAATCAATAATGTCCTGACAAAGGCATAAGAATCAGATTCATATTCAGTAATAGCCCATGCAATCCAAAGCACAGCACGGCTACTCCCATCGACTCCTAGAAAGCACAACGTGTTCTTTAAACAAACCAAGCCTCCAGCAGCCCAGGAAAACCCCCCTGCTTTTGTTTTGATTTGAACAAGAACTCCTGAAGTCCTGCAAGAACTGTTAGTTCTTGGTGACATCTTATGTCCAACCTTACGTCAAACCCGGCACCTTTTAGGTATAAAATACCAACAGTTGCCTTAAGCAAAGACACAGTGGTTTGGAGCAGAGCGGCCATCTACTTGCCCGAGAGCCCAGCTGATGCGAGTGTTTCCAGCCTACCCTTGCAGGTTGCTGGGATATCGAGTCCTGAGGAAAGAGATACCAGACCTCCCACATTCTATTACCAAGGTACGGAGCTGACTAAACCCTTAAGAGAATTCTTGATGCAGATTCTTGGCAAAATTATCTTAACCAACTTAACTTAACACTGCTACTTAATTATCCCTTCCCACGTATTAGGCTTAGGTCAGGGACACCGGAGTAGGCTTAGTTAGAAGCACCAGTTGAGTCTTTTTAGTTAATGTATTTATGTATGTATATATTTTATCCATTTTAAAGTATCATATGGCTAAGAAACCATATCAATGCTTTTACAGTATTATTTCATAATACTACTTTTACTGTACGCACTTTACTTTACTTTAAGTATTGCAATTGTGGCAATTCATTTCTCTTGCATGAGAAATAAGACTGCTCAATAAATAACACCTTTTTATTGAAAACGCCTGTCTCTCTATTTCTCTGCATTCTGGTGAAACTAAGTATGCACTGCTGACTGAGTGAAATAGCTGTCTATTGTTTTCACACGACTCTAGAGATATACTCTTATTCTGAGGGAGCAAAGTTGTCATGTTTATGCGGTTGTCAGAAACTGAATCCCTTCTTGTCTGAGGCAGGGGAGCTTGTCCCTCTCTATTCATTCAGGAAAGTTTCCAGTGACCTCTGAGCTAGCTGGCGCAAACCTAAATTAAGTTTAACATAGTCAGTAGAGACCTAGATGACCTCAGTCCTACGTCTACACTGCTGTTTATATTATTCCAATGCGCAGAGCCTATTGAGAAAATAGGAACTACACTACAGAATGAGCGACTCGAGATGTTCAGTGTGCTCAGGATGCAACTTGTTACCTCTAGAACCATTCTGATGGGTGGTGATTTCAACTGCATGGTAGAGTTGGATGGACGCACTAGAACAGGCCCTGCAGGGATGGATGTGACGTTCAGGCTGTTGGTGGAGATGATAGGTGAGGTGTCCCTCCAGGATGTCATTGGAAGCATGGGGCCGAATGCCAGGAATTTTTCCTTAAGTAGGCCGGGCGGATCTGTGTGCTCACGGATCGATTTCCTATTCACCTGCCTAACGGTAAAGCCTGGGTGAAGCTCTATTGTCGCCACCCACTTCTCTGACCACAGAGCAGTCAGTTTGAGGGGGAACATACAGGGAAGTTCCCCACTTGCCCAGGATCGTGGAAGCTGAACTGCTCACTGTTGGAAAACAAAGAGTTAGTGATGAACCTCAGAACTGTGTATATAGAGAGGAGGCGCATGAATGACTTCTGTTACTCCACCAGCGAGTGGTGGGAATGGGTGAAGGACAGGTTCCGGAACTTCGTCCAGGATGCAAGCAGAGCTGCTGCATGGGAAAAGAAGAGGGCGTTCAGGAATCTGCAGAGCAAACTGCAGCAACGGTACAAGCTCGAGCTCAGGGAATGGGAGATGGATGACAACTTGCCGAAAACCTAGAAATGGGCTCACAAAGAACTTTATGGAGGAATCCAAGAAAATCATCTTCTGGACCAGAGCCGAGAACCTTGAGAAGGATGAGAAATGCAACATGTCCTTCTTTAAGAAACTTCACTCAGCCCACACACCGCTGCCAAGTGAGAAGGAGGAAGTCATGAGAGTCATTACTGACTTTTATGGCAAACCCTACTCATGGTAGTTGTCGGAGAGAGCCCAGGCGGATAGATTCCTGGAGGGCATCTCAAAGACACTGGGTTGGGAAGAGAGGGAGGGCCTGAATGAGCCCTCCACCCTGGGAGAGCTGCGCTAGGCCACCATGAGGCAAGACACCTGGGAATGATGGTCTCCCAGTGGAACTTTATGTCAAACTGTGGGACCTGATCGGGCCGGACTTGCTGGACCTCTACCTCTACAAGGAAATGGTGGGCAAGGGTAGTATGCCACAATGCCTGCAAGAGGGTACAATAACATTCTTGTACATACAGAAGGGAGAGAGAGAAGACCTCAAGAACTGGAGGCCCATCTCTCTCCTCAATGTGGACTACAAGAGTTTCGTGAAAGTGATGGCCAACCGCCTAAAGAAAGTGATAGCAAAGATAGTTCACCCTGACCAGTCCTGTGGGATACAGTGTTGGCAAATCGGGGACAGTCTGGACCGTGTCCAGGACATGATTGAGTAAGTCAAGGACTGCAAGTTTACAATGGCCTTGTTCAGCCTGGAACAGGAAAGGGTGTTCGACTACGTTTCCAATGAGTTCATGGACCGGACACTCAGAGCACTCGGCCTGGGGGACTTCTTCGGTGACATGATGACCACAATGCATAGACATAAAGAGGTCTGGGTGACCCAATAAACCCTTGTAGGCTTGGGCAATCAATAAGTGAAGGTTGTCTACAAGGGATTTCATTTGTTTATCAGTTTTATAGTTATTCTTGGTCCAATTCAAGATGTTTGTCATACGATCAAAGAACAAAGTGTCCACAGGACAACAACAATTAATATAGATAAAGAGTCAAAATAGTGAACGGAAAAAGCACACGGACAATCCAATTTATATGAAAATATATACTGTAATTGGTTTGTCAGAAGTTAATTCAAGGGGATACAAAGAATAAAAACATAAGCAACAGCTGTCATGAAAAGATATATAAATTAATTCAGTAAATCTAATCACAACAAAACATCAGCTCCAAAATTAATGCAAGTGCGACTCAGTCTCAAAGGTTGAAAGATGTCACTCTTAAGGACTTAGGGGCAGATTTATGATGCCCTTGCGCCGCAATTGCGTCACTTTATTTGACGCAACTGCAGCGCAAACAATGCGCCCTATTTACAACGTGACGCATCTAGGAGATGCGTCACGTTGTAAAGCCCTGCCCCATAAGGAGGCGTTCCTGCGCAGGGGGGGCGTTCCTGCGCAGGAACGCCTCCTGAAAGTGGCTGAGTGAAATCTATGAGATTTCACTCAGTCACTTTCAGGCCAATGCTGCGTCAAAACCCTGCGCCTGCTTGAAGCAGGCGTAGGTCTTGATGCAGCATTGTGTAGATGCGGCACCCCCGAGCCTTGCTGGAGCTGCGTCGCGCTTGCGACGCAACTCCAGCAATGCGCCACATTTCCGGCACAGATGCGTCACGCATCTGTGCCGTTTTTGCACCATGGTGCGCCGCATTATAAATGCGGCGCACCATGGGTGGCGGAGCTGTGGAGCACTGTGGCGCACGTTAACTGGCGCATCCCTGGGGAGGCGCCAGTTAACATAAATCTGCCCCATGAATTCCTTGGGAGATGATGTGAAGGTCGACGTTTCGGTCTTTAAGGCAGAAGTTTATAAGACCATCATCAGGACAAAATGGAAATTGCAGAGGAAGCCCCTTAAGAAACTCAATGAAGGCAGTGCTGCTGTTTTGTCGAAAACATTTAAAAGCAAGTCACGTAACCACAGAGTCTTTCAATATCTCCGTAAAGGCTTGGTAATAATCCAAATCACCAACTCAACCAATGATGAGTGATATCTTTGTGTGGCAGCGAACTGTCCGTATTATTAAACAGCTTGCTGCAGCATGAGTCATGGTCCAATAAACAGCGTGGGTAAATTATTGTTTGTGAAAGAGTTCGGGTTGGAGGCTGTCTCCGCTGCCACATGGACCCTGAAGCTTGCCCAATGCCAGATACAAGCATAGGACATCAGCGAACCGATCGGTGTCCTCCCCTCTGCCATAGTGGACAATGTGTGGGAAAATGTCACATCCAAGCACCTAAGGAAACATCACAAAGACATCACCTGGATAGCCATCCTAGAAGGTCTTCCCGTGAGAGCCTTCATGCACGCAAGGAGAATCAACCAATATAGGTCCTGCCCTAGAGGGTGCACTGTGGGCGAGATGACATACCATCTCTTCTGGAAGTGCACGCACGCACAGGAGCTGCTGAAGGCCCTAGGCACGGAGCTTAGGGCCTGGATACCTACTTCATGCATCACCTCAGACTCTGTGATGTATGGTTTGTTTCCAGGGACATATGCACTAGGTGACCTCCAGTGCTGCTGGAGGCTCCTGTGCTGTTTTAAAGATGTTCTTTGTTTTCCAGAAACCACCTGGTAGTAGGGAAGAAGGAGACATCGATCCTGGTGTGCCATAAGATGATCCACAGCCTCCTGCACGACTACACTGCACCGGATGGATCAGATGAAGACGCCGACGATGACTAAGAACCCAAAGGGGTACCCTTGCACGGGGGAACCCTGGAGGGCCACTAACCTGTTTTTGTCCATTTTCTTTAACCCAGGACAGGTTGGCGACAGGGGAGAGGAGAAGGCAGATGAAGACAGGTGGCGTAAATGTAGTTATTTACTATACTATTTGACTAACATGAACTTTTCCCTTCACAGTAAAAGGTCAATGGGATAGCTTGTGCACTTGTTGCCAAGTTTGCTACCAACGAGTGATGAATAAATAGGGTGTTCTGGAAGGTGACGATTGATGTATCTGAACCAGAAACGATGCCCTGACAAGAGAAAAAAATAAATAATCTACCCTACCAATAATGCATTGCATCCAAGACAGTACCACAGTACATTCAATATATACAATCAGTGGCTTTGAAATGTGGCAAAAGAATTATTACATTAATTCCGTATTAGATTGTACTCTATGTAGAGCTGATGAAGGGAAATGTATAGAAGGTTTAATATAAATGTGAGATGTGCTAGCGAGTAAAGTAACCACTGCCAACCTTGTTTAGGACCAAGTGAGTGTCCTGTCTGAAGGCCTTTAACCGCATCGCTGCGGCGGCTTTTCCCGCTGTGCGCGGCAGATTCGAAATTACCACGTTACGTGACGAGCTGGCCTTGTCATCCGCGCAGGACAGGTAAGCGCGATGACGAGCCCAGCTCGTCAATAGCCTCGAAGGGGTTAAGAAAATAGTGCCTTGAGGCTGTAATTAAAACCTAGGGTCTAACAACACATGTAATAGAGGGTGTCCTCATGGGAGGTTACAAAACGAGACCCGGAGGTACCCAGGAGGGATAATAAACCCTAATGACCAAGGCAAAGCCCCCATTTACAAAGGACAGGGAGAGAAGCAAATTAAAAAGATGGTCTGGAAGTAGGCAGATCTTTATGCACATATCCTGAATACAGCATGTCTCGAAGAGACAGCCAAGCGCTGCCTAGGTGAGACCTAAAAAAACAGCTTTATTGACAAAGCAGTCCCAGACAGGGTGGTCTGCTGACCCCAGCAGGCCACCATCCCTGGGAGTGCTAGCCATTCCCAATGGGGTCGCAAATTGCGACAGCCTCATTAATATTCATGAGGCATGCAATTTGCGACCCCATTGGGAATCTCAAACAGTGTCTCAGACGCTGTTGTACATAGCATTTTGAGACTCACAAATTGCGACTCGCAATTTGTCGCAATTTGCAAGTCGCAAAATGCTATGATCGTGCATCTGCCCCAAGGGCCCGATGTACGACTGTTTTTTGCGGTCGCAAAGGGGATTTCAGCCCCTTTACGACCGCAAAATAGGTCGGCCCAATGTATCAACCCTATTGCGTGAGTCGCTAATCAATTAGCGACTCGCAAAATAGGGTTAACGACTCGCTATTAGGAAGGGGCGTGGCCAAGGGTGTCCCTTCCTAATAGCGACTACTAAACCTATGTATGAATGTTTTGCAACCACAATTGCGATCGCAAAACACTCTCAGAAGGGTGGTAAGGCACTCGCAAATGGGAAGGGATACACAAATATTTTTTAAGAGCAGGCAGTGGTTCCAGGGACCACTGCCTGCCCTAAAAAAATGAAACTGAAAACTTCCATTTTTATTTTTTAAATGCATTCCGTTTTCCTTAAAGGAAAAGGGGCTGCATTTTTTTTTAACCCCTTCGATGCTGATGACGAGCTCAGCTCGTCATCAGCAACGGCGCTCGAATGCTGATGACGAGCTGAGCTCGTCATGTAATGCGGGTTTTCGAAAAACCCAGCACACAGCGGGAAAACCGTTAGCGCGTAAGGGGTTAAACTGCTTTATTGACAAAGCAGTCCCAGACATGGTGGTCCACTGACCCCCAGCAGGCCATCATCCATTCGAGTGCTAGCCATTCCCAATGGGTTCCCAAATTGCGACAGCCTCGTTATTATTCATGAGGCATTCCATTTGCGACCCCATTGGGAATTGCAAACAGTGTCTCAGACACTGTTGTCCATAGCATTTTGCGACTCGTAATTTGTTGCAATTTACTAGTCGCAAAATGTTATGGTCGTGCATCTGGCCCATAAATTTATCCTCCAGGCGAGGTCAGCGCTCTAGAACCCGAGGGTGTTGTCAACATGCATGACGCCATGCCTCCTCCTCCTGCTCCTTCACTGTTAGAAAATGAAGAGTGTGGCTTTTGTAGAATGCAGGTGCATGTGTCCCATGTCAAACTGCTAGCAGCAAAAAAAATGTAATCTATTTTAAAAGTGTGTGCAGCGCCACCTCTCACTTTGTGGGTCTTTCCATTTTTGACACTGATATTATGATATTGGAAGCCAGGGGTCGCCGGGGTTGTGGTAGGGATAGCATTGGGTAAGCCATGGATCCCAACTTCGACCCCTGGCAACCCCTAAATGATGTCCATGTCCTCTAGAGCACTGTCTACCCCCCCAGGTGTCCGACAGCCACGGCCGATAGTGGGAGGACCGGCCGGGCGGTGACGTGGGGTTGGAGGAGGAATGTATGGATTACGGACTTTAGCAGGTAAGTAAACATATAAATACATAAAATGAATTTTGTTGCATGCACTGCATCACCAAATGCGATGCAGTGCGCTCAGCAAAATTCGTTTTATTTATTTATATGTTTACTTACCTGTTAAGCTCCGTAATCCATACATTACTACCCCCCACCTTGTCCCTCCCCCTCCCCACGTCACCGCCCGGCCGGTACTCTCACTACCGGCTGCGGCTGGTGTCCGACATGACTCACATAGAGGAAGTTGTCCACAGGAACAGAATCTCCTTTAATCACATACCAACTCAATTGAGGTGTCTGTAAAGGCATCTGATCAAAGGTTTGCACCCACAATTGCATTCAGAAACTACTGATATGTCATTAGGACTCACAATTAGCCAGACACTCTTTCACATTCCCTCCTAATTACGATTTGGAATTAGTCAAAGTACTATTTTGCACTATTCCCACTAGCAAAGTTGTTTTCCACATCTCAGAACACCTTTTTCAGTTGAAAACCCAGTAGATTTTGTGTATCACAGGGTTTAGCATATCAAAACTGTTTTGCACATCTGGTTTAGACCTGAAGGTTTTACCCTTCAATTCTCCAACTCAGCCCTTCTCTCCCTTCAGTCATGTTAGCCTAACAGTTTCGCTCCCTCCTGATTACTTTTGCAATCAACTTCCTCTTGGGTCTTTTTATTGATCTGTCTCAAAATCCCTCTTGCCCTCCAGAGAAGTTGTACTCTTTCATTCCTATTTCTCTCATAGTCACTCTCTCTCTCCTTTAGCCTTCAAGCCTTTATCTTTTGGCTTGCAGTCATCTCCCTTCCCAATCATTTTTAGGTTTCGTCTAGACAGCGCTTGTCCTGTCTCTGCAAGACTTTTGCTTACATATAGTGGGCTTACAGCCAACCCATACCTCACCATTTATTAGCTTCAGCATTGCTCTAATTTGCTTTGCTCCTGTTTGTCAGGGCATTCGGGCATCATGTTCTCTTCTTGTGTTTGGTCCTCCCCTGGAGCATGGACCAAGCAAGTACTTGTGTCCATCCACTGCTCCTGTTTTGGAGCTACTTTTTAATTTGTGTTCAAGCACTCCATATGAGTGTTTGTATTGCCAGGTAATCTTCCATATCCCCATCCAAGTAAATTATATTCCCTCCCATCGATCAATCAGTCAGCATTTGTATAGCGCAACACTGTCACCCCTAGGGGTATCTGGGTGCTGATGGCTCTGTGTCTCTGTCGAAAAGGCAGGTCTTGAGCTTCTTTCTGAAGACCACCAGGGATGGTGCTGTACGGAGGTGGAGGGGTAGGGCGTTCCAAGTCTTAGCAGCAATGTAGGAGTAGGAGCAGCCCGCTCAGGCTGCAAAAAATACGGGGATGTGTGCAAGGGCGTGAGGGGTGGATCGCAGGTGTGTTGCAGATAGGTTGACATTCAGTTGATGGTTGATGTAGAATGGTCCTTGGTTGTGTAGGGCCTTGTATATGTGTGAGGATCTTGACCTCGCATCTCTTCTGGATGGGTAGTCAGTGGAGGTTTCTGAGGCGGGGTGATATGGATCCGTTTGGGGAGGTCCTGGATGAGTATGGCCGCTGTGTTCTGTATGGCCTTGAGTCATTTTAGGAACTGGGTGGAAATTTTTGCATAGAGAGCGTTGCCATAACAGAGGCAGCTGGTGATGAGGGCCTGCATGACTGTCTTCTTGGTGTTGATTGGGATCCCATCTGTCTCCCTACCATGTTACTTCTTTTCCCTCCCACCCCTACCCTGCACTCTACACCACTTTACTCTATTCTACGCCACTGCACTCTATGCCACTTCACTTCACTCTACTCTGCACCACTCCACTCTACTCTGATCTGCACTACTCCGGTGTACACCACTGCACTCTATGTCACTCTAATCTACTCCACTCTACTCTTCCAAAGCACTGTAAGCCACTGCACTCTACGTCACCCCACTCTACGCCAGTCTACTTTACACCATTCTATGCCACTGCACTTTATGCTACTCTACTCTACACCACTGCACTTTACACCACTATACTCTACTGTGCACCACCCTACGTCACTGCATTTTAAGCCATTGCATTCTACAACACTCCACTCTTCACCACCCTACTCCATGCCACAGCACTCTATGTCACTGCACTTTGCGCCACACCACTCTTCTCTAGGCCACTGCACTTTACACCACTCTACTCTGCACCACTGCCCGCTACAACACTGCACTCTATGCCATACACTCTATTCTGCACTACTGCACTCTATGCAACTCTACTCTACACCACTGTACTCTATGCAACTGCACTTTACACCGCTGCTCTCTATGCTGGTGCATTCGACTCTGCACCACTCTATGCCACTGCACTCTGTGCCACCGCACTTTACTCTGCACCCTCTACTCTATGTCACCACACTCAATGCTGTTATACTTTGCGCCGTTACAATCTATGTCACTTTATGCCACTGCACTCTACTCTGCACTACTCTACTCTGTACCACTCTACACCACTGCACTTTACTCTAAACTGCACCACTCTACACAACTGAACTCTACGCCACTCTACTCAACTCTGCACCACAGCACTCTATGCCACTGCACTCAGTGCCACTGCACTCGCTGCCACTCTACTGTGCAGCACTGTACTCTATCCAACTGCTCTCTACTGTACTCTGCACCACTCTAGTTTACTTTGCACCATTCTACTCTATGCTACTGCACTCTATGCTACTGCACTCTACTTCACTACACTGTACACTACTCTATGCCATTGTAGTCTACTCTACTCTGCACCACTCTACTGTACACCACTTCACGGTACTCTACTGCACTATACACAACTCTACTCTACACCACTGTACACCACTGCACTCTACATCACTGCACTGTATGCCACTCTTCTCTACTCTACACCACTCTACTCTATGCCATTGCCCTCAACTGTACGTCACTACACTCTATGCCACTCTATTCTATGCTTTGGCACTCAATGCCACTGCGCTCTACACAACTCTATTCTATGCCACTAAACCCTATGCTACTCTTCTCTACTCCGTGTCACTCTACTCTATGCCACTGCACTCTACTCCAGTGAACTACATGCCACTCTACTCTACTCTGCACCACTCTAAGCCAGGGCACTCTATGCCACTTCATTCCACACCACATTACTCTATGCCATAGCACTCAACGCCACTGCACTCTACTCTGCACCACTTTACTCTATGCCACTGCACTATACGCCAGTCCATTCTACTCTACTCCACCTTACTATATGCCACTCCATGCCACTTCACTCTATGGCGCTCTACTCCACTCTATGCCACTCTACACCACTCTACTGTACACCACATCACTCTGCTCCACACAATACCACTCTACTCTACGCCAATCGGCTCTATGCCACTCTACTTGACACCACTTAACTCTACCCCACTCCATTCTACGCCACTCTACATGACTCCAAGACACTCTACTCCACTCCACGCCACTCTACTCCACTCTATTCCTCTCAACACCACTCCACTCGTCTACCCCACTTCACTCTACTCTGCTTTATTAAACTCCACTCTATGCCAATCCACTCTGCGGCTCTGTACTCTACACCACTCTATTCTACGCCAGTCCACTCAACTCTACTTTACACCACTCCACTTTAATCTATACCACTTGACTCAATGACACTCCACTCTACAGTAACCACTCTACACTATTCCTCTCTACACCTCTGTACTCTACAACACATCACTCTAGGCTACGCCACTCCAAGCTGCTCTTTTCACGCCACTCCTCAACACTCTACGCCATGCCATACCAGTCCACTCTACTCTACTCCACACTGCTGCACAACGTGGCCAAAAGACATTAACAAAGACAATCGCTCTCACTTAGGGAAACCTATTGGCGTTTCCAATTCTTGTTAACCTTCAAACTCCTCTCTCCTCTCAATCTAGAACAGACATTCTCCAAAATCATTCATTGGAAAATGACATTTTGGCGGGTGGTCATCACTGAGGAAAGATTGATACAAAATATATTTTGTAGGTATTCAAATGCTCAATCTGTAGCACTTGTCTGGCGGCCCCCTTCCCCAGTCCCAGCAGTTTGTCAGGAGGTTGGGATGATGCGGTACGGGGCAGATGGTTTTTGAAAGCTGCGACACAGAGGTTCCAGGGACCCTGCAGTCGGGTGCACCTGCCTGAGGGGAGATTGTTGGTCCCTCCTCAACTTGCTGCTCTGTTTGAAAGATAGACCAGCGGTATCCAATGACATATCCTCATTATAACCCTTCACTCTCCCCACTCTCCAATACTGGCACAAGTGCGCATATGCCCCGGGGAATGCACATTTGTCGGTAACATGGCACACTGCCTCAGTCTGCAGCGGCCACACCCAATTGAGGGCGAGATCAGTACAGCACGGTACTGTGTCCTTTTACATAATATGGCCCCAGCTAGCGATGGTTTGTGAAAGGAAAGCCCAGGGCTGAGAACATGTTGGCCAAATAATACGGTCACCTCGTGAGGAACAGCATCACTACATGCAGAGCTGTTATACCCTTGCAAGGTTCAACCACTTACTTCGTTTTAGTTCTGGGCATTCCTTTACACAAAACACATGTATTCTGGTGCAGCTTCTCACTGGTGCCACTTTGAACAGCGACTGAAACTGAAACATTGGTTGTACTGTAGATGCATGTATATATCACTTCCCACCCATGATGTGGCGCTGACGCGTATTAGCAGGCTGGTGATATGGTACACTGTGGGGAGTGCTTTGTTGTAAGAGTACTGACATTGCCATGTTACCTATTTGCAGTGTTGGAACTGAGTGACCATAGCGGTCTTCGTATCTTGCTTCGCTGTACCTAAGCATGTAATGGAAGGATGAGGCATAAAAGCAGTGGCGGCCGCTATTTACTGGATGTGGCGAGGCAGGGGGATGGAGAGGGTTCTAAATGGAAAAACAAAATGAAAAAATCTACTTACCTTCAGTACGGCCACCCGGCTGGCTGCTGCCTCCACTCACCGTAACTGCCTCTCGCTCCTGGAAGCAGGAACCGGAGGCACCCAGGCTCCTGATACTCCCCTACCCATTCACAGCTAAGTGCTATGATTGGTCTGAGTGCCATGGACCGGTGCTCAGGCAGGGAATGGGAGTCTGGGGCATGTTCTGCTAGGTGCAGAACATGCAAAGTACGCATAACAGTTTGGTCGACCCGAGAGAGCGAGTCAAAGGGTCATTGTGCACCTTGGAGTGGGCAAACCACTCCCCCCTGCCCTGCTCTGGCAGCCCAGCCCGCTCGCACCAGGAAAGGAAAACTGAAAGGATAATAACGCTAGTAATGATCATTTTAGTTGCCTTTAACTACTGCTCACTGAGCAGTAGGGCGATGCTTCTCCTCCTTAGTAGAAGAGCCGCCACTGTGCTTGCATTTTATATTCCGTTATTTGATTGTGCCTGACTAGGCACTTCTTGACAAGCCCACCAATGAGCGTGAGGGAACAGTCTACAGTAAGTGCAAGATAAAGGCAGTCGGGGTCTAATCAGTGCCCTCTTGGGTGAGGTCAGCGTATGAGAAGAAGAATACAGCCACTCACGGTGGATGATTCCAGGCAGTCCCAGTTTTGCACAGAAAATAGGTAGTCATGCAATAGGGTCTATCTAACCTACCTTGCACAGTAGTATAGCAACCTGAAGCCTTGAGACTTACAAGGACAATTACGGTAACCCCCCAACGCAAGTCGTTGAAACGACTTGCGTTGTAAAAGTTGCGTGGTAAAGGCATGCGTTGTAAAAGCATGCGTAGTAACAACATACATCCGTACGAGAAGGGTTTCAGTGGCAGTAGGTGGTAAGATTAAGTGCTAAAGCACTGTGATAGTCGCAATTCGAGAAGCACTATGAGAGGCATGATGGATACAGATGGTATCATGGTTGTTAGTAGATTATGTAGGTGAGCAACTTGGAGAAGGTGGGTAGTCTGGGAGAAAAAGTGTTAGCAGAGGGCGGAGAGGTTACCTGTGGAAATGGGTAGGAGTGGAGGTGGTGTTTGAGTGGTGGGCATGGGTTAGGTGAGATGGGTACCAAAGGTTAGTCAAGATATAGGAGGATGGGTGAGTGACCAAGGGCTTAGAGAAGTGGGTCGATATGAGAGAGAGGACTTGGTATTCCTATGTATGCCGGTCGATTATAATTTCAAAACCTCTAACCAGTTCTGTTATTTTATCCTTATGTGCTCAATCACAGTTTTGTGGATGAAACAATTAAGCAATGCAGGATAAAACTCTTTCTTCCACCAATGTACCTTTCAAACTTACCATGGACGTCTGTTCACTAGCGTGCTAGGGGTAGCAGAAGGGACGTCACACAAGCTTTGACTGCAATAATATTATATGAAATGAAGTCACATGAGTGAGACATCTTCCTAGGAATTAATGCGTTGGGATCGTTGATCATAATGATATTCCAGGAAGTACATCACTAAAGTTAAGAATTCTACAATGATTCTAAAATTGTTAAAATACCACAATGGTTCCTAAAGCAGATACATATCTAGTTGAGAAACTAAGAATGTTTAAACTTCGGTGCTGTCATGATACGCCACTTGAGCACCCTTGCATATGAATATACAGCTTCATTTATTAATTCACTCTTTCTTTGCCAGTTAGTTTCTTACTTTTAACTCTATCACCCTCATTCGTCTCTCGTTCACCTACAACTTTCACCGTTTTCCTCCCACCTCCACCTCTATTATTCTCTCATCTGTTCCATTATCCTCTCATCTACAGATCTTGTATTCCCTCTACTCAATCCCATCCCTGACCATTTCATGTTAATCCCTATTTTTGACCACTAATTATCGCTATCTGTTCTTATTCCCATAGGTGCTGGAAGTAGAGGTGCTGGGTGTGCTGCACCACCTCCAAAATAACCATTCTGAAGATGAAAGAGCAAGGAGAAAGATGTTTTTAAATCTTGTGTTTATCTGGCCACATATGCTGTGATTCAAAGACAGAGGTAAACTGTCAGGCTGTGTCTTCTGTGTTTTTAGGTCTCGCCTAGTGAACGCAGTGCATACACTGCTTCGCCTTGGCGAGACTATCGTTGTCAGTTTTGCTAGTGAAGGGAAACAAACCATGTGCGCGGCTGGACAGGCAATGAGCATGCGCACCGCACGGCGTCTCTTTTGCTTGCGGGCTTTTTCTCCTATCCCAATGTCTGGTCCCAAACCCAAGCACCTGACACAGCACACTTACCAGTGTAAACACGGGGCGTGGTCTACAGTGCAGGCCTGGCTAAAAGGCATGGCAAACCAATGAAAATAAACACCTCTGACAAAAGGGTGTTTCATCAGAATGCCGATTTTCCCGCTTGCTTGTCAAAGGAGATTACCCAATCCAGCTATTCGAGCTCGCCCTTCTTACTTTTCCATTGGCTTAGGGACGGCGTGACAGAGTCCGGGCTCCGAGCCTCGGTCTCGCGTCACTAAGGCTGTCAAGATAGGGGGTTGGAGGTGGGTTGTTTGAAAGAAAGAGGGCGTGATTAGATCCAGAGGGTCGGGTGAAGCATCTGGCCCGGCGTGAGGCGCTCACAACAGTTAGAGTCCTATCCAACATCCTCAGTGGTTGAACGAGGCAGGGGGAGGTGATTTGCATGGTGTGCGTGTGGTAGAAGCGCGAGCGATCCACGGCCTTCACGCTAGCGCCTCGCGCCCTCCACCCAATCCACGGCCATGGCAGTCGGTGCAGTCGGTGCACTCACGCTCTGGCGGTTTTACCTGAGGAGCAGCGCGGGCCGCCGTGGCCTCCTACGCCACATCCAGCGGGAGCGAGGGCTTCCAGTGCGGGGCAGGCACGGCCTGTGCCCCCGCCTCCCCCCTGCCCACCACATGTAACATAACTGATACTTATGTAAAGGGTGCCAATACCTCTTGTCGGATTCGCGCCATATAAAACAGCCAAAAAATAATTGTGCTTGAACTGTAGTTGGTAACAGGCTGCTTCCAGGCTATGAGCTTCTCTCGCACTGTGATCCCTCAGATGGTAGACAGACCATCAAAGAGCAACTTTAGGGGATATCGCTGCCCCCCCAAGAGCACACAGGTCTTGTATGGCGCATTCAGACAGTTCTCGCTTTTAGTCAAGTACACTTTGCATGCTGGGAATGTTATGGTCATGCAGTCATCAGGAACAGTAGAACTACAAGTTGTACTGTGTGACTTGCTATTAAAAGGAGGCATTCTACGTGACTCTGTGTACCTGGCAGCAAATGCCCAGGTCAAGGGCTGGACTCTTTTTGTCAGACCACCAGCCCCCTACGGTGCAGGGCGAGAACAGCAAGCGACCCTGGCCACTACAAGGGGGTTTGAGACGACAGCCCAGGATTTTACTGCTTTTGTTGTATTGTACCTTTTTTGTTGTGCATTCTTGCAATATATTGGGTGCACAGTAAGGGTTACGTTGAGTTTTAGATTGGTGAGATTTGCAGTCTGTGCTGTAGGTTAAGCTTGTTTTCAGAGTTTTATACCTGCCAATGTACAAAATATTTTCACTGTGTGAGGGGGAGGGTGCAGGACATGGTGCTGAGAGCTCACTAAGAAGCACTGTGCCCTTCACCAAGCCCCCCTTCAAAAAACAAGCATTTGCAATGCAATAGGTCTTACATTTACACATTGTTCAGCTATCGACATTGTAAATGACTTTCAGCTACATGCATCATTGTAGGAATTTGCGATTCCTAAATTGCGAAAATTAAGGAATCGCAATTTAGGAATCGCAAATTCCTATGCATCAAAAAATCGCATTTTTTTTGCGATTCGCTAATTTTCCTTATTTGCGATTCCTTAATTGCGAATCGCAAATAAGGAAAGGCTTTACATTGATTCCTATGGGCCTAGAGGCCCATAGGAATCAATGGGAAGGCATTCTCATTTTGCGAATTCGAAATTAAGGAATCGCAAAATGAGAATGTAATTGCAAGGGTGCAGGTGGGGGTCCAAAGGACTCCCCCCTGCACCCCTGGAATGTCATGTAAGTACATTTTACTCACACACATGTCCCAAGGGCATGTGTGTGTGTAAAATGTAAGTTTCAAAAATGCATTTATTTGCATTTTTGAAACTTTTCGCAAATTACCATGAAGGTGCACTTCATGGTAATTTTTCCCTTTAAAATTACGAATTCGCAAAAATAAATAAATCATGCATAGCATTTAAGAAATCGCAAAATTTGTGATTTCTTAAATGCTATTGCAATTTGAGAAATCGCAAAAAATTGCGATTTCTTAAATTGCAAGAAATGGGAAATGGATGATGCATCCCAATAAGTGATTTTGGAATCGCAAAAGGCCGAATTTTGCGATTCGCACCGTTTGCGATTCCAAAATCGCTTGATGCATGTGCCTGAATGTATTTTATTTATGTTTCAAAAACCAAAACCTAAATAAACTGCATTGTCATTTACAATGCCAATAGAGCAAACTCTTGTAAACGCAAGACCTGTTGCATTGCAAATGCTTGTTTTAGCATGGAGATTGGTGTTTCTTTTTCTTTTCTGTCTGCAAAGGGAGAAGCTTTTGTAAAGTGAACTGTATAACCATCTTGCTGGGGTACAGAGAGTGTGAAAGGAAAGGCTGTAGGATGTCATTTGTTTTCTACCACTCAACAAAATTTAAATATAAGTAAATGAACTGTACACATATTTCAGTATATGTCAGAAGTTAGTAAACCACAAATAAAGCACATTTTTGTAATCCTGAAGTGTGTTGAAAACAAAGATTTTTTAATTACTTCAAAACAAATGAAGACACTTTACTTGGTGAGGTGCAAAAGACAAATATTTGCTGAAACTTGATTTCCACACATTACCGTTTGTGGGCTATATCGTTGTTTCAGTTAAACTGTATGTAATATGTGCTGTCTGTAAACAACAATGCACTACCACACAATGCTTTTGGTATATATTTGCAACAGTAAGCTGCAAAATGCTCCCCCTGGCTACATACAACACCCTTACCACTCTCCTCCTGAATTGGTGTGGCTCATCTGCTACACTTGTTCTTTGTGCAACACTTGGATTTTTCACAACCCCTGTGATTCAGTGATGTAACATTGATGGCAGCACCCTCACTCACAATTGTTCCAGCACCACTGCTTTTGCCCTCCAATTTCTCACCTTCATTCTCTAACCATCATTGTAGTTAGCCGATTTCTCCTTCATCTCTTCCTCTCTAATCTTCTTAACTCAATAGCGCCTCCTGACTCCCACCTACCTCACCTTTATCTCAAATATTCTCTCACATTCATCTCTGGGGTTCCCTCTTACTGTTTTATGATGCTAATTTATTATCCTATTTAATCTCCTTTCCCATTTTCAGTCTCAGCTCAGTGAAATCCTGTTGCTTCACTCACTACTCTCCCATTTTATCTGCATGCTTCACACCTGTCCCCATATGAAACACAACAAGGGCACCCAATCGAGTCAGCACAGGACCTCGGGGAACATATGAGTGAAAGCAACAGTGGTCCTATGCAAGGAAAGAATGTACTCAAGAGATAAATATAGACACAATGGAAACTATATTGTATATTGACTTGCCCAGCCGGGCAGAGGTCTAATATTTAATTTTTAACACAATTTTTAGAAAAATACCTTCAACAATTTCTTGGAGATGGGCACAAGCCTGTGCCCAAACGTTTACAAATTGTCATGGTTAGCAGAGTGGATAGAGAGTAGAAAAAGGTTTTTAGGCAAAATCTATTATATTCTGTGCATATAGCAATAACAGAATTCACATTCACACCATTACTTGAGTTATAGTGATTAATACACAACACAGTATATGGTGTAGTAATTGTCGACGGCGTTTCGATCCCATTAGAGGGTTACAGTGATCATCATCAGGACTGAATAAAGCCTAATTATTTCTAGCCATGATAGCCCGTGATGGAACAGAGTGTTCTATATCAATCGGGCAATTTTCATCAGTGGGAAATAATGTTCGGGCAAAATTCCAACAGTGGGACGTGGAATAATCTCCCCGTTTCAGTGTAGACGTGCCAGCGATGGGCTTGGTCGTCAATAGGAGCCTTCACGTACGAATGTCGTACGTGAAGGCTCCTATTGACGACCAAGCCCATCGCTGGCGCGTCTACACTGAAACGGGGAGATTGTTCCCCGTCCCACTGTTGGAATTTTGCCCGAACATTATTTCCCACTGATGAAAATTGCCTGATTGATATAGAACACTCTGTTCCATCACGGGCTATCATGGCTAGGAATAATAAGGCTTTATTCAGTCCTGATGATGATCCCTGTAACCCTCTAATGGGATCGAAACGCCGTCGACAATTACTACACCATATACTGTGTTGTGTATTAATCACTATAACTCAAGTAATGGTGTGAATGTGATTTCTGTTATTGCTATATGCACAGAATATAATAGCTTTTGCCTAAAAACCTTTTTCTACTCTCTATCCACTCTGCTAACCATGACAATTTGTAAACGTTTGGGCACAGGCTTGTGCCCATCTCCAAGAAATTGTTGAAGCTATTTTTCTAAAAATTGTGTTAAAAATTAAATATTAGACCTCTGCCCGGCTGGGCAAGTCAATATACAATATAGTTTCCATTGTGTCTATATTTATCTCTTGAGTACATTCTTTCCTTGCATAGGACCACTGTTGCTTTCGCTCACACCTGTCCCCATCACTCTGTCACTCCTTTTCCATTTCCTCACGTAGACTGCTGCTTCTCTATTCACCCACTCTCATCCCCTTATACAACTTGCACTGGATTGCCCCATCGCTCTCCCCGTTTCTCTGTCTGACATCTATATTCCTGGGGCATCCCTTTCCTGGTCTCACTCGTTTTGGATCTGCCCCCCCCCACAGAATGTGGGTAAAGAAGCTATTCACGTGTTTTCCGCGGTTTGAAACTCGGAATGGCATGGAAATTGCACGCTAGGCAAATACTGCACCCAGCTGTAGCAATATTCGCACGGTGCGCGATAACGAACCAGGACTGCATGCCCCCAAAAATCAAGCCCATAGCATGGGGGCAGCGGCAGTGTATGCCTCCCTCACAAAGTAGGTACATCATGGGCTACAGCTTTGCAGGCCAACTAACAAACAAAGATACCTTGGGCAACAGTTAGAGCTTGGTGTGCACAATTAACTTGTGGCTCCATGTAATGGGAGAGAACTTCATGGCTTTGTATCCAACCTGTATTACAAGTGTCAACATGATCACTTGACCCTCCCTGCACAGCAATTATATCCAACAGCACATCTCTGGTTGTGATTCTCAAATGCATGCTGGTAATTGTAACAGGAACATAACAATGTCCCAAAAGGACATGAGTTTGTGTTTCTATGGCATTTACATGACATCTGTAACCTGTAACAGGGACTATTAGCTAAACCTACGTGGCATGCCTACAAAGGATCTTTCTTTGATTGCAATAGTTCCCTAAAATGCCAGGGCTACGTGAAGATGGAACGCATATCATGGGACCATTGGGCAGATTCCTATGACCATGTGACAATCCTGTGAGCACTTCCAGTCACAAATCTTTAAATAAGATAACTACAGAAGGGATCCTTACAATTACACTGAGCGTGACATCAAATGTATTCAATTATGTGCACATTTGAGGGGAGCTCTCAGCCTCTCTGCCATCTGCAAGGCTGGCCAGCGCCTTTTCAAACATTTATTTATTTATTTATAAAGTTTTATACAGGGCGAACTTGATCCTGAAGGATGTCAGAGCGCTTTACAATTTGAGGCAAAGGTAACAAATCAGAACATTAGTCCAACATGGGGAAACGAATTGGCTCAGTGGAGAAGGGTGGCTCAATGGTTGGAGCGGCAGACCCTGATGCAGAGGTCTGGCCCAGGACCAGGGTTCAATTCCCGCCTCGGCGGCTCTTGGACTCAATCTCCCTGGACCTAATAATTCTCGCCTCGGTGCCTAGTCTAATCATGGGTCACACTCTGGGCAATAGTTTGCTTAATCTCCACAACGACCCCAGCAGCGCTTGGATGCCTGGCTTCACCTTGGGGGTGCCCAGGAGTGGACATCTGAAAGGAACGCCAGTAAGGGTTCCACAGCAGTATGAATACAGCGCTACAAGACCTCAGGGTAGAAGTGTGCTATATAAATGCAAACACATTTACATTTATATATAATTGATCTTTGCAGCGGGCATCAGTGAGTGCCAAGGCTTCAACCGATGGATGTCCAACCCAGCCAGCATTGCTTACCTATAAGAAAATCTAAAAAACAAACAGTTAGCAGAAGGCCTTCTGGTTTACAGAAAGACAACCTCATTGTGTTCGGGACTTCGGATACCATGCAGCAGCCAGAACCGCTTCCACCCCTAGTTCCAGGCACGCGTGCCCTTGGAGGGGTGCTGGCTGTTGCATTTGCATTTCTACTGTCATGAGGAAAGAGAGCACTGGAAAGGCTCGTGCGACTTACAGCAGCAGCACAGGAAGTGAAACCAACTCTGCTGCTGAGGTGAAGCCAGAGATTGAACTGGGTGTCCCTTATACCCCTTCAGGATAGCAGCTTTTAAAATCATTTGCACATCAGAATGTATCTATTTTGCAAACTAAGAAAGTCCTGAAGTGTGACAAATGGATTTCCACTTCCTGGTAGTAGTGGACTAACAGAAACTAAACAGGGCTCATAAGAGCCTTTCTTTGTTTCTGTTACTGACACTTCCTTTGTGATCTCTGACGTCAGATATCGCAAGGGCAGTGCCAGGGGTAGCAAGAAGCATGCCAGGGGTAACAGCTTCGGCTCCTGGTGACCCTCAAATGACCTCCACAAGACTAAAGTGTTTTAATTAATCAAAAAAATTATCCTCTTTATAGGCCACAAATCCAAGGCCGGACTGGCTGTACCGGGCATCAGGCGTTTCCCCAGGAGGCTGGAAGGGTGAGGGCCTGTTTTGTTAGTGGGGTCTGGGTTTGTAGCAGTGCAGCATGCATCACGAAATTTTCAGACAACAATAAAAGTTGGAGTTTTGATGTAGTGCAGAGGAACAGACAAATGCTTGCCAAACAACAGTATTGTATTTTATGTGCACAGCTCACTCGGCTACTGATTTTTCCACAGAGATTCTTTTGTTACTGTGCAGTTCATAAATTACAATCGTAATCTAGCACAGTGAGCTATGAACTGCTATCAAAGAGCAGTATGCAAACTGCATGATACAGTTTAGAAAGTTTTTTTTTAAAAAAACCTTTATTGAAAGATTTAACATAACCAGAATACAAATCTGCAATAAGTCAGGGCAACATGCATGATGAATCGATTACATAGCACAACACCAGAGGAAAGAGACCAGTCAAATAAAGGCAATATCCAGTACAATACGAAAAACGCATCAGTAAGCCAAACATAGCAGGGATAGTGTAATGTCAGCACCTTAGAGGAGAGAGCAGGACCGACTCCAGATCATTGGGGACAGAAGGGGAGATAGCTACTGACCAGCACCGGCGGCCACCGCAGGCGGAGTGCCGTTGGGGAGCGCGGGCGGGGAGCGCGGGGGAGGCAGTCTGGCTAGGAGGAGAACGGGTGTGGAGGTATATCACCAGGGGACCCCATATGGCATGGGGACGAGATCTAGCAGGCATAAGATCCCAGAATTCCAATAGTAGGGTCTGACATCTAGAGGCATCCTCGAGCCACTGGGCAAATTTAGGTGCCAGTCTGCGCCCCCAACACATGGCCACCCTACATCGTGCAAGAACGAGCAACATTGCGATCAGTCGGCGAGAGGCATCCGGGCAGAACTTAATAAAGCCCAGCAGGCATAGCGGTGGGTCAGGCCAAACCAGTGAAGAGGTGATCTCAGAGATAGCTGCGCAAACCTCCCTTCAAAATTCAGACACTCTAGGGTATAGCCAGGCCAAATGAGAAAAATCTGCAGCAGGGGCAGAGCAGCGCAGGCATCTATCATCTGGGATGAGTCCCAGTTTATGTAGTTGAGCGGGGGTGCGATATACCCTGTGTAAGTATTTAAAGTGTATAAGATGGAGGCAATAATAATAATATGTAACAAACAAGGACCCCCTGATAAAAGTAGATTTCCTGGGTCAGGGCAAACAATGTATGAAAAGGTAACGTACCCAGGCAAAAAACAGGTGTACTGGCAAGGTTCAAGCAATCAGAAACAACAGAGATGGAGAGTAAGGGATTGTGTCCGTGGACACTGGACGAGAAATACTCCTGATCCCCTGGTCATGAATAGTAAAAAACAAATGAAGGAGTATCACCCGATGAGTAGGATGAAGGCTTTCCAAACGTGGAATCAATATTCCTTGTTAAAAACCCCCTCACTCACCACCTAGTGGTGACTTGCTTCATCATCGGGGTCCACCCAGGTGGCCTAGCGTCACCTGGGTGTGCTTCGACACCTGGGTTGCAGTGGAGCAGGTTGTGAAGTGTAGGTGCAAAAAAAGGGTAAAGTGTTAAAAATTGTCCTGGTTTTTACTTTATGCAAGAACTTTAATGAAAAAGCAACTGGACAATGTTAAAAATAAAGGTGAGATACTGGAAGGGGAGTTACGACCTATGTATCTCAGTTATGTGTTGGTGTGTTGGCCAACATGTTTCAACCATTAGGGGTGATCCCCGGTATTCATCAGGACCAAAAAAAAAAAAAAGGAAGTGGGAGGTGTGGGTCCCCTAAAAGACTCACCCTGTCCTAAATCCTTTGTCATCCAGTGGTAGAATATACCATTGGGAAGACACTCCTAAAAATGTGGGGTGTCAGTAAAACAAGGAGTTCTCCTATTAGGCTTCAACGGGCAGGGGGTAGGTGCTTCACGAAGTACAACATATTAGTTTTCTGTCGTGGAGAAAGGCTAATCACCTACGTCTACCATCCACTGCTCGGCTATCCGAGCAGTGGATGGTAGAGCACTTTTAGGAGTGTCTTCCCAATGGTATATTCTACCACTGGATGACAAAGGATTTAGGACAGGGTGAGTCTATTAGGGGACCCACACCTCCCACTTCCTTTTTTTTTTTTTTTTTGGTCCTGATGAATACCGGGGATCACCCCTAATGGTTGAAACATGTTGACCAACACACAAACACATAACTGAGATACGTAGGTCATAACTCCCCTTCCAGTATCTCACCTTTATTTTTAACATTGTCCAGTTGCTTTTTCATTAAAATTCTTGCATAAAGTAAAAACCAGGACAATTTTTAACACTTTACCCTTTTTTTGAACCTACTCTTCACAACCTGCTCCACTGCAACCCAGGTGTGAAAGCACACCAAGGTGACGCTAGGCCACCTGGGTGAACCCCGATGATGAAGCAAGTCACCACTAGGTGGTGAGTGAGGGTTTTTTTAACAAGGAATATTGATTCCACGTTTGGAAAGCATTCATCCTACTCATCGGGTGATACTCCTTCATTTGTTTTTTACTAAGGTTCAAGCAATAGCAAATTAAATAAAAAATGGTAACAAAAATACAAGCACAAAAAATTGCATTTAAAGATTTAATTTGATAAAAGTGATAAAAGTAGTCATAAGGATAATCAATGACATAGACAAAAGTGACAAATAACAATAAAAATATTTATCATTTCATTAAAGAATCACTAAATAAGCATTGTTATGTGTACAGATGTTCCCAATGATCTGGAGGAGAGATGGTTTTCGTCTTCGCGTTTCAACACCTAAGTGTCTTCCTCAGGACGCTACCATCTTGTAGCATGTGTGGTTAGTATTTGGTATTGATAAAAATATTCATGTAGAAATCAATCCAATCAAAGCCTTTGCGTCATCTGTTTGTATCTTACAGGGGTATGTATAGTAGCTCCTATATTGGAAAATGATTCAATAGGGCTTTAAAATTTTCGGGTGGGCTGCATGAACAGTTCCTGCCGAAAGCTCAGTGTAGTGTTTGTCTGTAGCTTTGTAAAGGTTGACGAGTCTAAAGCGGTGTAAGAAGACGATGATCCAGTATGGTCGTTTAAGGTAGGAGCTTGATAGCTGGTGGGTTGCTCGGTGTTCAGATATATGCAGCTGCGTGGTATCTGAGGCAGCAGGCTGAAATGGTTGTTGGGATCCGAACTTGATATTTAAAAACCGGTACTGATAAAACAACATGGTGGCGTATAAAGCAGCGGGCTGAGGCAGTTGTAGAAGTATAGACTTGATAACAAACGCCGATACTGATAGAGCAACTCGGCGTTCTGAACCCCGCTTCTGCGTGGCGTATGCTGCCTCGTAATGACAATTGGATTGCATAAAGTTTGGTCACCAGCTTCTTGGGGGAGGGGGAGGAATAAATGAAGTCGAGAGTGGACATCGATGTCGGAGGCTGGGGGAACGTGGGATGTAACTTCCTGGAAATCGCCCGCAACTGATAAAAGAGCAAAGTGTCCAGAGGACCTGAGGAGGCTGGAAGAGAATAGAAAAAATGTCCAGGGTATAGATCCACCAGTGACGCAAGTCCAAGACGGGCGGTATGCCTGGACATACCCGGTGGCTGGAGAGGAGGGAAGGCAGGGTGGCGTACAATCGGCATAGCGTTAGCAGAGAACATGGGGGAATTGGAGAGGTGGCGCAGACCCAGCCAGGCCCAGCGCAGTGTCTCAACCGTGTCCACCTCAGCTCCCGGACGGACAGCCGGGCCGAACAGGGCCGCGAGGTCAGCCTCCACCGCAACATGTGGCTGAAAAGGGGAGGGGTGAATCTAAAAATTAAGGAAGCTGGCCTGGGCGCATACAGCTTAGAGTTTGAAGTTGGGAGCGCCCATGCTGCAAACCGACATGGGGAGTGTGAGGATGTCATAGGCAATCCTGGGTTGCTTACCGGCCCAGACGAGAGATATGATCAGGGAGCTGAGTCTATGAAAAAAATGCGCAGTTAGTGGCACGGAGATATTCAAAAAGAGGTCAAGAAACTTCGGAAGGACCACCATCTTGGCGATGGCGATACGACTGGTCAGAGACAAGGGGAGCCGATTCCATTGAGGTATTTTAGACTCGAGCCAATCCACTGCGCGTCTGAAGTTGGCTTGCCATGGATCGTCCAGGTCTCTACTCATCCAAATACCCAGATAGCGAGTGGGGCCAGAGGCCTATACAAAAGGAAAGTTTGGGGTAAAAGGCTTAGTGGCATCCGTGAGCGGGAACAGAACTGACTTGCTCCAGTTCACCTGTATGCCGGACAGACCACCGAACCATATTATCTCACGCAGAGGGTCAAGAAGCCAATGCCCCTCTGGGTATGGTGTTGCCAGAGCCGGGGGCAAGTGGCTCCATCGCAATAGCGAAGAGCATAGGGGAAATCGGGCACCCCTGCCGCGTACCCCGTCTTACCGAGGTAGGGTCTGAGATCTGGCCGTTGATACGGAGACAGGCGGAGGGGCTGGTATAGAGGAAAGATATCTTATGAATAAAGATGTCACTGAAGCCGAGGCAAGGTAAAAGAAAGAATAAAAAAGGCCACTCAAGTGTGTAGTAAGCCTTAGCGGCATTGAGCAAAGCAGCAACAGCTGGAAGGCTAGTGTTAGAAATGGGATCTCCGGCTGGCCAAGGCTCGCGCCAAAGTCAGTCAGAGACCACCACTCTAAGTCAGGACAAGGGAGTTACACGCCAAGATAACCCCTGCTCACCCCCTTGGTAATGTGACGCGAGCAGCAAGGCTAATCTTGGAGGCTATGTAGGTTAAAAGTTTGTGCGCCCACCCAGCAACAACACCCAAGGCCCACCACAAAGGAAACTCCACACAAGGTTATATATAAAAATAGCCTTTGTATTATACCAAAACACCTTAGATAAAAACACACACTTTACAATGTGCCAACAGGCACGGGCAGAATTTACAGGGGATATGTACAAGACAGGGCCACATGGACCACTGTCAGGAATAGTCACTTTTAGAACTGGCACTTAGAACATAGAATATAAATCACTGTAGCACAAAATAGAAAATAGAGCACACAACCAGTAATCACTGGTAACGGTTAAGTACCACCTACGCAACCCTAACCACCTTAGGAGAAGATTATGCAGGGAACCAAGACCTCACTAGCAACACCTGTACTAGGAAGAAGAACCACCTAAGTATCACCATACATTTAGGGGTATAACCATGAACATATTACACATGATGCATCACAACATTCAGAGGTGTAGGGAAGGAAAACACATGATGCATAACCATACATTCAGCGGTGTAAGAACAAGGCACATGACACATCAAAACACATTCAGAGGTGCAGCACAGGAGAACACATGATGCCTAAACACATTCAGAGGTGTAGAACAATTGCGCAGCACTCACATAAGCCACCATCTGTGGCAGTCCCTAGGCCAACTGGCCTCTCTGGGGCTAGGACGCCCTGTGTCCCAAAGTCAGGGGACCCTAAACGTAGCAGCTGCCTAAGTGCTGGGCAGCTGTGTGAGACAATGATGGGGCCAACACGTTGGAGCCTCGCAGGCTCTGAGCACAACTTGCCCCCTGGGAGCCTCGCTGGGCTCAAGACAACAATGTAGGGCAAGGTGGGAGCGGCCTGCTGCCTTCTGGGGCCGCTCTACCAACTAGGAAAGGTGCCCCCTGAGCCTCGTGGGCCCTCAGAACAAATGCGGCGCCGTGAGCCTCTCGGAGCACGATAACTTAAGGAATGCCGCCTGGGGGGGGCCTCTCTGGGCTCTCAAACACAGCAATGCCCTCGGAGCCTCTCTGGGCTCTTGCACAATTAGGCCTGGTCGGTGGAGTTCCGGACTCGGCATCAAGTGAGGCCCCACGGGCCTCTTAGCACAAAGGCACTCGCACTGGAGGGGAGGGGCGGGCACCGGCAATGTGCCCCAAAGCCCTCCTCTCCTTCAAGTCACTCACCGGCTGCTTGCTGCACTGGAGCTCCCGCTGCTAGGGGCTCCTGCAGTGGCGTCTCTTTCCTCACGGACACGGGGCTCTCCTTCTCAAATGGAAGCCCTGGAACCTTACTCCCGGCCGCACTTCCGTCTTGCGGGGCCCACCCACGGTCAGATGGCCCGCTTTACTTCCTGCTCCTCCCCTGATGACGCGGCGGGAGGCTCGGCTGGCTGGGACAATCCCAGCGCGGCCTCCGGGTGGTGCCGGCGGCTTCGTTTTTCAAGGGGAAACTTGGCCTCGGGGCAGCGACGGTGATTTCGACATGGGGTGGGCTCCCGTAAAATAAACAAATACGGGCAAATATGCGGCGTGGGCAGCCGCTCGGGATCTACAAAGTAGAAACTGTGGCAAGGTCACTGGCAGCGCAAAATGCAGGGTGGGCACCTGCCTGGAACACAAAGCGCTCCCAAGAGCAAGGTGAATACTTACAGCGCTCCCAAAGCCCTAGAAGCAGAACAAAGCGCTCCCCAGCGCAAGTGGCCCATAGTCCAGGACCAGTTCAGCCACAAGGTCTTCAGCAGAGCAAAGCAGGGGGGGGAAAGCTGGGCCCAGGGGCCAGCTCACTGGGCCCTCCAGGCAGGGAGGTGGTCCTAGTGGCGGTTCCTCCTGGCGCCCAGCAGCAGCAGCCCCCCTCAGTAGGACCAGGAAAGAGAACAGATTGTAAGGGGACACAGCCCCTTTTTATACACAGTATTCCTTTGTCTAGCTTCAGGGTGAGGGGATAAACCAGTCGCAGCTGGTTTGTGAACCCTCTTGATGTGCTCAGCCCCTCACTCTATTCACTGGCAGGGCTAGGGACATTAGACGCACCACAGGGGGCGGAGCCAGCATTGTGTGGGGAAAGTCCAATCCTATTCAGGACCCAGGTGCACTCCTCCCTCACATCAGCATGCTAATCTCTCCATTCACCACCGGGGCAGACCCATCCAGACTCCTGGAGCCAGGCTCACCAGCCAGCTCCAGCCAATCATGTGCCAGCACACTCACTGCACACGCACACCCATGTCTATAAGTGGCACTTCCACACTAGACACAAACACGCCGCACGCATCATTGCGCAGCATTCAATCACACGAGTTCGCACATACCAAACTCGGGCCTGCACACCTCACACACCAGGAACTACCAGGGACACAGACATTCCCCATGCATTCCTATGGGAAGGAGGGCCAATGTCACCACATGCACTCAGAGTGTGCACACACTTTCCACTGGGACACAGTGAAAGTGCGCAGAAACCAAAAATCACCATCCCCAGGTCACATATAAAAAGCAAAAAGTTCAGGGGTGAACCTGCCAGACGGGCCAAGTCCAACAGCTAGGATTAATCTGATGGAGGACATAGAAAATTGTTCGAAGATTATGAGATGGGGTGCAGCCTGGGATGAAACTGGACTGGTCTGGAAGAGCGATGGTAGGCATAATGAGGAGAAGTCGGGAGGCCAATAACTTCGCAAAGATTTTGTTGTCAACGTTAATCAAAGACAGGGGATGATACGAATCTCGGCAGTCTGAAGGCTTGTCCGGCTTGAATAAAAGAGTTATCATCGCCTCACGAAGCGATTGCGGGAAGAGGCCATTGTCAAAGGAGTCATTATACATAGTGGCCAGATGCGGCTCAAGTAGCGATACAAAGGTCTTGTAAAATGAGGCGGGAGGTCATCCAAATCAGGGACTTTGTCGCTGGGCAAGCTATTTATGGCTGCAAGTATTTCTTCTTTAGAGAAGGTCTCATCTAAAAATTTACAATGGTAATCCTCGAGCCAGACCAAAGCAATAGTGTCAAACTATTGATTAAAATCCTCATGGGAGGGAGTGGGGCCTGCGGTACATAGTTGCGAGTAATAATCCGTAAATCTGGTCTTAATTTGCTCAGGAGAGGTGGTTTTGGTGGGGCCGCCATCCCAGAGGGCCATGATATAAGAAGCAGCACGGGGGGACGGAGGAGGTTGGCCATGGTCTTGCCAGGCCGATCACCCTCACCGAAGCAGCAAGCAAGGGCCTCCCTACCAAGGAAAGAGAGTTCCTGGTTGGCCTCCTCAGTGAATTCCGTATGTTTTTTACGCAGAAAAGCGAGATTCTCTGAGCTTGGATGGGTTGCCTGAACAGTGTCCAGAGCCTTAATCTCAGCTTCTAGCCTGTGGAAAGTGGAGCGGATGGAACGAAGGACACCAGATTGTTTGGGGATACACTCGCCTCCGATCACAGCCTTGAAGCCTTCCTACAAAGTGGATGCTGAATCTACGGAGCCGATGTTCAAGTCAAAATAGTTGGAACTAGCGGTTTGGATCTCATCACAGAAAACGGAGTCACGGATAGTGTTCGGAGGGAGCCTCCAAGTGAAGGCGCGCTGAGGGAAGTGGGGAAGGCGGAGACAAAGCTGGACTGGCGCATGATCAGAGAGAGTACAAGCAATGTTGTTAGCAGAGGTGAGCCAAGTGAGGACATCAGGGTAGGTGATCCAAAGATCGATACGAGATCAACAGCCACGGGCACCTTTGACGCAAGTGCACTCCCTAGCCTCGGGCCACATGTGACGCCATGCATCATATAATGAGTAGTCGGTGAGGATTGACTGAAGGAGCGCGGTGGAGCGAGGGTGGGATAAGTAGGGGCCCGAGCGGTCCATGTCAGCGGAGAGTGTAACATTAAAATCTCCCCCTCAGAGAAGCACTGCGGGCCCCAAGGACGAGATAAGGTGCCATACATGAGTGAAGAAGTCAGGGTCGTCCGAATTAGGGCCATACACAGCCGTGATCGTCATGGGTTGGGACAACAGGGAGCAATGTAGAAGCACGTAGCGTCCATCAAGGTAAGTAAGAACCTGTGTCTTGCTCCATAGGAGCCATCTCGGTATCAAGATGGACACCCCCGGGAATAAGAAGAGTAAAAAGAGGAGTGGGATTCCCCCCAATGGCGCGATTCAAGCCTGGTGGAGGACGCTGGTAGCAGGTGGGTGTCCTGTAAAAGGCGTATGTCCATTTTATGTCGGATTAGGTGGGAGTGTATGAGCCTGGCCAAGACGGTGGATATTCCAAGTCCAGCATACGGTGTCAGTCATAATACGCTAGACCAGGGTGGCATGGAGCGCAGGGCAGCAAATTCAGTCTGTGAGTTCAGCAAGGTCTGAGGAACTTCTCTTTTGGGGAGAAGTTGGAGCAAGCCTGGAGCAACCAGGAAAGCAAAGTAAATCAAGGATTGGTCTTCTTGGGGGCTCACTAGCCAACAGACTACGAACCGCGAAGACGCGTCGAGCTGAAATGCACAAAGCGGGCCCACGGGACACTCGTGGAGTGTGGGCCTCTGAGCTTTGGTGCAAAAGGTAATCAGGGCTGGGGCTTCAAACACCCCAATGCACAACTTCAGGATACCTCAGGAAGTTGGTGCAGTAGCAGAAATGCGGGATGTCCAGGAGTTCCGGTCCCACGTCTCTCGTGTCCGTCACAGGTCTCGGCTTTGCTGGGAGTGCAGGTCAGCGTCAGAGATGTCTGGAAGTTCATGTCCTGTGTCGCAGATTCTTTGGGATCCGTCGGGAGCCTCAAAAATGCAGACTGGCAAAGATGCTGTTGGTGCCTGTTTGTACAGGGTGGTCACTCCTTGACCACAAGGGAGATTTCTTCCATCTTCCCATCGATAGGGAATGTCAAAGGTTCATCCAGGGTAATCTAAAGTCCTAGGGTCTGGTGTTCTATACCTATAGTAAGTTTAAGGGTTGGACTAACTCTAGGGTCCCTCCTATGGGTGGACCTGGGGAGGGGGTGGTTACACCCCTTCCCCTTTGTCCAGTTTCGCACCAGAGCTGGGGTTAAGTGCCCCAGCAACCTGTTTGAACTGGGAAATGCATGGAGTACCTTGTGTGCCCCAGTCAGTGTCTGGAAAGTATTCACTGAATGCAGTCCTCTCTGCCCCAATACACTAAAACCTGTCTGGGGAGGTGCAGGCACCTCCCTGGTCAGAAAACCTATTTTCCAGGCCTCCCCTGCCGGAGTTCCGTCCAGCAGCAGGAGGGCAGACTTGTGTCTGTGGCAGCAGCATCCATTTTATGATGCTAGGGCTCTGTTTAACTTTAACCGGGTTTAACAGTAACTACATGTCTTCTCCCTCTAGAAGGGTGGAATACTACCCCCGCTGCCAGGACTGGCGGGGGGGGGGGGGTAGTATTCCAAAGTGTTTGACACCTTACATGACATTTTTTGATAAAGCCAAACCAAAGTTAGCATTAACCGCAAGGATTATAATGCACTTAAGAGTATATGGTATGGCTATATGATAGAACAGCTATAAGGAGATGGTTCTGAAAGCTGCAGAGGGGCTCAGCTCATGCTAGGGCACCCTCTCACACAAAACCAAGCACTCTGCCTCCAGGATAGTCAAGGCCTGCCATAGGAGTGACTTATAGGTTACTATGTGTCTATACATAAGGTAGATATAGATATACTATATCTAAGTAAGGGGTGATTACACCACCTCACCCAGGCTGTAAGAACAGACCTGTGGTGTCAGTTTGGAAGGCTAACCAGGGGTGGCACAATACATGCTGCAGCCCCTGGTAGGCCTAGGGTGCACCTATGCCCTGGGTACCCAGGGTACCATATACAGGGGCTCACAAGGGTGACCCAGTAACCAATCTGGGATGTACCTAAAGTATAGAGAAAGCAGATAGACTGGGGCCCTGAATAGCAGGGCCCCAGTCCAAATAAGTCGAAAACCAGCAAAACACCAGGCAAAAAGTGGGGGTAACCATATAGTCAGATATCCACCTTCCTAAACCCATAGCTGCTTGATGGGGTGTATTGTACTCTCCCATTTCCTTCTTAATATCAGCCATATGTTGGTGCAGTCTAAATATGATTGCTGAAACAGTCGTTGACGCTTTCTGCACTACCACTCATTGTATTGAAATATTGGAGCCACTTTAAAGTTCTACATCGTTCAGCATAGGTATCACCCCAGATGTAGTGAGTAGATCACTTAAGCAGGAGGAACACATAGTGCTTTTATTATTTATTAGTTTTGTTGTTGACCAAAAATGAGGCATACATGCGAAACAATATAATCAAAAAGGCTGTGTTCCTCTCATACCTTTCATGTCTCTTCTGGTCAACCAGACTACAACAGGAAGTGGAGGTTGCTCAATTATTAAAATTTCCTCTTAGCTGAAAATCTCCTTCTCCTTGCCTGGACCTTGGTGATACAGATCTGGTTCTTGCCATGTTGAGGATGGTTCTTCTTTTGAGGACAGACAAAAAGAGGGCCAGATCTCCCTACACCGCAAGGTGTGCGTGATAGTCCTCCTTCTCCGTGTAGGTTAGTGCCATGAGTTACGCTGCATGCTTGGCTCTCTCCGCCACACCGACAGACGCTTCTAAGTGCCACAACCTTTTGCATTGAGCTCATACTTTTTAAACCCAGTAACTCTCTCCTACTAGCCCCTGCTTCTACCCCCTCGTCTCTTGGGTTATTGCAGTAGTGGTAGGAGCAGTGGCCCATTCCAATTAGGTTCTTGTCAAAAACAGCAGCAGTAGGTATCACACTACTCCCACTACATTCAATCCTTGCATCAAGCACTTTCATTCTTCTAGGGATTTGTTCCAACTTCATCAGCACTTTAACCACATTTTCTCAGACGTCAACCTTGCATCCGTTACTTGAGCGCAGTTGTGACACCTGTCAATGCCAATAGGTGTCATTTCACTGTCCAATCACAAGCTCTCCACCGCTTACCACATGACGTGAGCCAGGGTGTCTTGATAAAGTGCCCATTTCATTGTCAAATCCATATGATTTCCAGTTGTTGCCACAATAGATTGGGGGTCGTTTTACTATGTCCCTGAGTTCATGCTCCAGATCGGTGTGCATCACTGAGGCCAAGCCTCACTCCCAGGTCTTAGCTGGATACCTGCTGCTGCGCCTCAGTGCTGTTCTGCCGGGGAAGTATTGGATGCTTTGATGGTCGGGTAAAGGCTTGTTCCTGATTTATAAGCCACCAACCCCTTGGTCTCTGTCTGCTGCTTCACAGGATGCTTCCGCTGTTGCTCTCTGGCCAGCTGCGAGTCTTGACTTCATGAAAAGAGGCCTCAGCGCCTGGATAAACAGCGTGGCTCTGTCCACCTCCACAGGGCTCCCTCGTGAGGCTGGTACTAGCCTGGAAAACAGCTGGACATTGGCATTCGGACAACAAGCTGACCTCTTGCAGAATAGAAGCTGCTGCCCGGGCTCTGGGTCACCACGTCAACTATGAAAAATGAATCATGACTAAGCAAAGGGAGGACCTTTGAAATGCCGCCTCTCGCACGGCTTAGAAGCCAAAGGAACAAACACTAAACTGCTGTCTTCATCCTGAGATGCTATGTCTGGGAGCACGTGGTTAGGAGGTGTCAAAGGGATTGGACCCAACTGGTAAACAATGTTCAGTGCCAACTGTGAGAGGTTGTTAGTAACTGTGCAGCAAAAGCTTGATATTCTATGCATCTGTAGTGTATTTTACATATTTCTTGAGGTATTGTTTTGAGAGCTACACGTCACGTTGTAGCCATTTCACGTTACCTACTTATAAGATTCCACTCTTGCTGGACATGGGCTGCAGACCGATTAACGAGATGGCGTGTTATCGGCTTGTGGCGCTGTGGAGACGGATCTGGACATCACCAGATTTAAGTCTCTTTGCCAGCGAATTGATGGATGTGAGATCAGCATTGGGTTCTAGTAACATTCCCTGGCTACGTGAGGTGAAATTAATTCTGGAGGACATGGGTCTAAATGACCTGTGGGTCTCTCCGGGGTCTACTATATTTCCGAAGAAGCAAGCTTTTAAAGCACTTTATTGGGCTTCTGTTAAACTTCCATCCATTGCGCAATTTGATGCTACCAGCTTGTCAGGCAGATTTTTGGCCCATAAATTAGACCCTTTTCTGGAGAATTATTGGGATGTCATTACAAAAACTCTAGACAAAAAACTATACCATCAGTTTCGAGTTGGGTCCCTGCCAGTAAGATCTTTTACCAAAAACTGTTCTGGTCATTCTAATGAGCTCTGCCCCTGGTGTATTGATCAAAGGGAGAGTGTGGGTCACTTTATCTTCGCTTGTCCATCTTATTATGCCCCTAGATCCAAATGGATTAGGCCTATTTGTTGTAAAATGAAAATTAAAGGGAGCTCAGAAGCCTTGTGGGCGCTACGTACCAATACATCAGAGATGGTGGTAACAGGTGTGGCTAAGTTTCTGGGGTGGGTATGGATCATCCGAACCAGACACCTGCAGCCTGTTGATTGATAAACTTTTAACAGGGTTTTTATACATTGGGTCTTCAATATACTGCTTAATTCTTTCTTAAATGATGAAATGTTTTAATGTAAATATGATGTTTTATCCATTTTATGTACCCCATTAATTTATATTGTACACATTGTCTTTTATGATGTAATAATCGAAATAAAGACATATGAAACCTGAACCTGAAGATTCTATGTAGATGGAAGAAAACGACTTTAGCCACTTAGCCATGGTGCCTTTCCGGTTATATTGCAAGCCGTTCACAGAGTTGGCAGACTCTGGTTGGGTGTCTAGCCTCTTACCAGAAGTAGCAGTGGGCTAGTGAGATGATCCTACACCTCAGCTGCCCGTTCTGTCTACCAGCACTGCTGCCACAGCTGGAAGGGTTGACAAAACAGCCCTGTAGTTCTGCAAGCAGACATTGCCAGAGGCGGCTTCTCGCTGCACAATAGAGACCCCAGTATCCACTTGCTGCATTATTGTACTTCTTTCTATTTGTCATTAATGTGTATTCCTTTAGTGTCTAGGATTGTGTTGAAGCCTTCTTGTGCCACCCTTCAATGATTGTAGCAGTAAATGGTTAGATTTCTCCTTAAACTTTCAGAGGTCCTATGCTAGCTTCAATGAGCGGGTGTTGCAGCTGGCAGTGAGAGTGTTTTTGATTATAGGTTTCATGGGTTGAGATGTTCACTTTCACGTTGACTAAGAAATAAGATGTCCCAGTTATGTGGGGCCTGGCTTTTCAGTAGATTCTTCAGCTTCATTTTGATGTGATAAAATGCAGCATATGCCAATATTTTGAGTATATGGTCTGTGTACCGTGTTAGATGGAAATAACTGCCTGCAAACCATATGCTCTGCCCTTCCAGAGGCACGGACCATCGTTATAATTAACAATGTACTTACACCAGTTTGCATCCATTAAGTGGCTGCCCAACATGTCGCTGACTCTGCCACAGCCCCACTGACTGGATATGGGATTAACTGTTCCCAAGCCCCAAATGGCCTCCAAGCAGCACAGATCTCAGTAGTGTTTGGTAAACGTGTGCAAGGGAGCTGTCCAGGACTGGAACTCCGCCAGCTAACTCAGTTGTTACAGCTTAAGCTTTGGAAGAATAAGCACGCAACCCGTCAGGGTTTTCAGCCAATGCATAGCAGATTTTTATACATAGTACCATCCATAGTTTGCTTGTCCTTTTCTGTATGACCCATCCCTTCTTCGCCACGACATACCCCCACGAAAAGTTGGTCGTCCACCCATAACTCTCATGTGCGATCAAGCTAGAATGACAATGCTCTTTTTGGGTCCAGAGGCTGAATTTGCTCCTCTTCTTTGGAGGGTTGAGGCAGAGCGTAAAAAGTAGGCAGAGTGATGCATTGGCCTACGTGAAATGGAGTGACAACTTTTGGAAAAAGGAAGCTCTTGTACAAAGCACTAGTTTGTTTGGGTAGATGTTAAGATAAGGAGGCTTGGATGACAAGGCATGAAGTTCATTGACCCTCCGGGCAAACGTTATTGCAACTAGGAAGGCCGTGTTGATGGTAAAGAGCCTGAGTGGACAATCATGCAGCGACTCAATGGGATCTCACATAAGTAAAGTGAGGAAAGATTGAGGTCCCACAGGGGCATAACAAAGGATGAAAATGAAAACAAATGTTGTAAGTTTTTCAGATATCTATATACAATATGGGATTTGAAGAGGGATGGCTGATCAGGCAACTAAAGAAAAGCTGAAATGGCAGAAAGCTAACCCTTCAGAGTGCCCAGAGCAGAGCCCTGCTGGACCAGGGAAAGAATGCGCGGAACTTCACCAGGTTGATGTGGAGTCCGGATTCCTTCGGAGACCAAAGTCCTCTGATCTCCACCTCTCCCAGATGGCAGCTGCTTCACCTCAGGAAGGACACACCCCAGCGAAGGCAGGAGATCCTCTGTAGTCTGGAGGTGGGAGACAACAGCCTGGAGCAAGCCTGCTGTCAACAGTCAGTCATTAGGATAGGGGAAGGCTGGCACCCCCGATCTCCACAGATGAGCTCCCACCAACACCTTGGTGAACACCGAGTGGCGCTGGTGAGGCCAAAGGGAAGCACAGCGAACTGAAAGTGCTTGTGGCCCACTGTGAACTGCAGGGAATGCCTGTGAGCAGGCAGGACATGAATAAGGAAATATGCGTCCTGCAAGTCCAATGCTACCATGCAGTCTCCTGGGTCCCTGGCAGATAAGACCCGAGCCAGAGTGAGCCTTCTAAACTTCTGGTTCTTGAAAAGGAAGTTGAGGGAGCTCAGATCTAGGATAGGATAAAGGCCTGCTTCTTTCTTGAGCACAAGAAAGTAGCGGGAATAACAGTCACAACCAAATTCTGGTGTCAGCACTCTCTCTATGGCTACTTTGTCCAAAAGAGATATCATTTCCTGGTAAAGTAGCGATAGGTGGTCCTCCATCAGCCTGTCCTAAGTAGGTGGCATGGAGGGAGACATAGTTTTAAAGGGGAGGGAGAAGTTCTTTGAAAATCTGTAAAACCCACTTGTACGATGTTATAGGCTGCCAGTGGGGTAAATGGCTGGACAAGGAAGTTTTAGAGGCTGCAGCTGATGGGGGTGGTGGACTGACCCGACCGATGGCCACCCGACCCAAAGCGCTGGTAGGTACCATGGTCACAAAGAGGCTAGAAAGCTTGCAGGCCGCTGTGTCCGGGTGGGTAAGAACGCAGCTGTAAGCCCCTTCTGTGGCCACCAAGGGAGGGAAAGGTGTATTGAGGGTGACAAGGGGCCATGGAAAGGCTCAAGGATCAGGCCGTAGCCCTGCTGTCCTTAAAGCGCTCCAGCTCTGAATCCGCCTTGTCTCCAAAGAGACAGGATCCATCAAAGGGTATGTCCATGAATGATGTCTGGAAATCCCCAGAAAAGCCAGTAGTCCTCAACCAGGGGTCGCAATGACTGTCCTAGTGAGTCTGTGGTGTCTAGGTCACATCTAATGGTAAACCTATCAGCATCCCTGCCATCAGCAACAGCCTGGGAGAGCAGGGCCCGGGCCTCCTCTCCTCCGGAACCATTGGTAGCACCTGCACAACCGTATCCCACAGTGCGTGTAAATAGCGTCCAAACAGGTGTTCACCGACTACAATGTGAAGCTGGTGGAAGAAAACATTTTCTTGCCTAAATTGTCCAGCCTCTTGGATTCCAGATCTGGCAGGTGGTTGGGAATGCACCAGAATTTATATATGAAATGGAGGCATGGACCACCAAGATCTCTGGGTGGGGTGTTGAGTGGGGAAGTTTGCATCTTCTTGATCGGGCGGTGGTGGCAGGTGTTCATCCTGGTTACAGGAGCCCATGTGCTGGGCATGGATCAAGTCATTAAGTGCCTCATTGAAAGGCGGAAGTGGTTCTGATGGAGACACTCCTGGCTGAAGCACTTCCATCAAGACATTAGTCTTGACTGCCAATGAGGGTAAGCTTAAATCCAGGACCTCAGCTTCCCTCCGCACCACCATAGCGAATGAAGCTCCCTCCTCCATAGCCACAGTAGGGGGAGAAAGCATACCCATATCTGGAGAAGTGTCCAATTCACTGGCGTCATCCAGATCCTCACACCAGTCTAAGGATTCATAAGGTTGGTACTCTTCAGGCACTAGCAACCTCTTCAATTCTTCCCTGATTCCTAGTCGATAGGAATAGGACTCAGGCTTTGGCCTGGAAGGCATGACTCCAGTCGGCGCTGGAGTGGATGTCTGACGATTTTCCTCTGGCTCTGTGACAGTTGTAAATGGGGATGGCACTGCCGGTGGGAGCAGGCGGCGCTGGGAGCGTCGGCCTGGGTACGGACAGTGAGGAAGGTCGACATGGTACAACCGGTACCAATTTGAATCCATGTTTGGATCCCTGCGGTCTGACCTACACTTAAGCTGCCGGTGTGCATCGAGTAGGGGCTCTTCCGGAACTCGCAGGGCCCAATGGCACACCACAGGGAATGGGCCGCTAAAATATGAGGCAAAAGGACTCATAAAACTCTTGAAGTTGAGTGGGCGTTTATCTGGTTCCCAGAGACACGAGAAGACGCAGAGTTAGCCCACGCACTGGCTTAACCGTGGAGCCAGGCCTTGAATGATGCTGACTTGTAGCGTCATCTGAGGTGCTTAGACTTCATTTTCTTCTTGTGGATTTATCTGAATGGCTGGACGACTTAGAGAGCGATGATGAGCCCGGACTCACTACAGCTTCCAGGACCATCATCTGGACCAGCATCTCGAGCGTAGCTGCGTCGTTTCTCCCTCAAGGCCATCGCATGCATGCTGTGGCAGTTGGAACAGCCCTCAAAGTCATGGTCTAGTTTGAGGCCTCACAGGCAACAAGGTTGTCGACAGCCGCCATGCGGATTTGAAGCTGGCCTTCTTCGGTTACATTTTTTGCCAAACCTGAAGGTAAAACCTCAAAAAGACTTTGACAAAACGTCAAAAAAAAGCTTCGTCAAAAAGAGACCAAGGGGTAGCTGCTCCTAGATCTGCAATGACTGGGGCGGAAAGAAAAGAACTGACATCAGCGAGTTTATGTGGCACCTATATAGGTACTGTGAATGCCACTTCCAGTGCGCACAGCACCAACAACACCACAACGATCTGAACGATGCCACCTAACGGCGGCGCAGGAGTGTTGCTCCCGAAAAAAAATCCCGATCCAGTCGAGCGCCTGGGGATAATTCTAAGGCACAGAATCCGTGGCTGGAAGTCTCTGTCAGAAACCCAGTTTTACAATATGCTACTTACAAATTATTGATAAGTTGAATTTAATGAAGTCTCTGTACATGAAACACTAATGCACTTTTTATGCTCTTTTTAGTCTATAATGGTTTTAAGTGACCGAACAAATAATAAATATTCATTCTTGGTTAGTTTTTTAAAATATACTACTCACACATGCTCCTCATGTTAGAGACGGAGTTGAGGTGAGCCTAGCTTATACCATTCTTTGCCCCAGATCATCTGGCCTTTCAGATGTGCTGATCTGGTATAACTGACTCCACTCAAGCCCTGCAAGGCTTCAAAAAGGAATAGAACATGGACTACGCCTGTGCCTCTTTCTCTACTTCTATCATCCCACCTCATGACCCAGTAGCGAGCAGTAGAAGATTTTGGTTTCAAGAAGGTATGTTGCATTGATTGTGCTCACTTCTACACATCCTCCTCTTCGCATAGATTGAGAGCATTATAGTCTTTTTTTTGATAGTTTTAATGTTGCTTTTTCCAAATAATACAACAGCTGTATGCAGTGCTTAAGTTGTTAAAATATAAGTGCCAGAGCCCTTGTCAGTTGTCCACTGCAGTGTGGACAACTGACAAGTTGCCCCTTCCTATGCTGTCAATGACAGTATCAACACAACTACTAACATACCACCCCATAATCATGTTACAATTCAGACTTTCAGACTCTTCCAGGCCACCTAAAGGCTATTACAATGGCTTAGCAGGCAGATATTATCATATATTATACCCTCAGCCCTATACGGGGCGGAACTTTGGGGCTTCGAGAATACTACCGAACTTGCTAGATCCGAAAACAATTTTTTTAGAGATCTTGTCTCCCTCCCAATTTCCACCCTGCTGAAGCCCCTATTTTACGATATGGGAAGAAGTCCCATTCAGGAAATTGTACGCCTTTGCCCCCTACTCTTTTGGGTTCGCATAAGAAGGACCCCAGAGCTGTCCAACTACGCTGCTGCTCTCAGCGAATTGATAACAGCTGATACAGGGAACAGGATCAAATGGATCACCAATCTTAGATAGCTTTTAATTGACATAGGATTTGGGGAGGCTTGGGCCAGCCAGATTCCGCCATCCAAGCAGGACCTAAAAAGTGCCTACTGGCAATGGGTACAGGCAGAAGAGACACGCAATCCTAAAATGGGGAAACTCACTGAGTTGTTTCTAGAGCACAAATCCATCCGAAAACTAGAACCCTTTCTTGATTTCATCCAAAGACCTAGGGACAGGGCGCTCTACTTGAAGATGAGACTAGGGATTCTCCCGCTCAATGAGGTGACAGCAGCCTGGAACTGGTGCAACTCACCATCTGCACCCTGTCCAGGCTGTGTAGCTCCTAATGAGTCTATTGCCCATTTTTTCTTCGCGTGCCCAGCCTACAGGATGGCTAGAGCCAAATGGCTCACACCAGTCTGTAAAAAGCTGGACTCCAAGAACTATCGTGTCGCACTACGCATCTTAAAAACTGACACCTCCTCTCTTACTTTATTTGTGGTGTGTCCAAATATCTGGGTTGTGCATGGATAATAAGAACTAAGCTTCTAGCGAAAATCAATAGTGCGGCAGCCTCCACGAATGCTACATGATGAATCTGCTCTGAATATTGTCATCCATGGTTTTAATGATATCCTTTGTATATATATTTTTTAAATTGTAGATGTATGATGTATAGTATGATCTGCTTATTTTATGCGCTGCTACATGTTTTTTAAAAAATATGAATTTTAGATGTTTATGCTTTTATGATACATTTTTATCGAATAAAGCTTACTAATACTACATATATTATACTGAATTAATAAACAGCTGTTGAGCTCTTCTATAAATTAGACAAACACTGCTACCATGTGGCAGACTGTCATAGGTGCCGGTGCTTACAATTAGGTGCCGGTACCGAGCACCGGAAACCAAAGGCTCAAATTAAGCACTGGCTGTATGGGGGTCACATCATATATCTAATCTCACATATAATGCAGCCTCATTCACACATCATAGATGGAAAACAGGGCCTGCTAAGGAACCAAAAGCAGTTCTGGCAAAAATGCTCAAACCAGATCCACTCCCTCTGTCTTCTTGTGCTCTATCTTTTTTTCCATCCATTATCTTGTATTTTCACCTCTCTCTCTCTGCTCCATCTTTGAGCCCTTTCTCTCTACTTCTCCCCTCTCTCCAACTCTTGCTGGCTCTCTCTCACTTGAAGCCTTCAGTGCCTGCTGCAATGAACCCAAGAGAGCTATGAAAAGAGGCAGAGGTACTAGGAGGGCGCTGGTATTTCAAAAGCGGCGTTCAAGGGCTCCTGTCCACCGGGCAAATGCCCAGTTGAATGAAAAGCCTGTCTGGCCTGGTTGAAAACTAGCTCAGGTAGGAAACACTTTACCGCAATCTCACCTCTCCAAGCCGAAGTGAGGACAGTAGATCCAAACTCTGTTGGATACTGAGTCAATGGATCACCTCCTCAGCAGCTTTTATTTTTTAATAGGGCCCTTCAACCTCCTTCAGTGCACAGAGAACCTCCACTCTCCAGGGCCTGATTGATGCTTTTGGGGCCTGGAACTAAACCCAGCAACTATATCAAACTGAGGGAGTAGTCTGTTTCTCAGACGCACTACAGACATGGAGTCTGCCACGCAGCCGTCAACTCTGGATGTGAACCTGACAATTATCTTCCAGTAAACACAGAGTTTGTGCTGAAGTTTGATTGCTTACCTATAGTGCAGAGCTGACTAATGCAATGTGTGTTGTTTCAAAACTATGCTGCAGCATGTTATGTCACTTCTGCTTGTAATGCGATGGATGTTTTTGGAACCTGCAGGGAGGGGCGTAGGTAGCTTAGTCAGGGAGATTGGGGAGGGGGTGAATCTCAAAGTTCTAAACTAACAAATCAGTGAGTGGTAGGGTGGAGCGTGGACATCAATTTGCCAAAATGCCTGGGGTAGGGAAAGTGATATCACACGCCCTTTGACCTTCAATTTCATTCACACACACATGCTTACTCATACACACATATTCACACTTACATAAACTTTTTTACGTAAACTCACACTCACCTGCAAGCTCGCCCACAACATACATTTCAACTGTACTCCATTTTTTATTACACTAATAGTAAATAATATTTCATTATTCACTATTAGTGTAATAAAAAATTGAGCGAAACCAAAGCAAGTAGATCCCCAAACAACATCTATAATGATGAGCTGCCTCAGTACTCCTGGCACTGATTTTGCCCCTCCCTCTTAAGTCAGGGGTCGCAAAAACAGCACCAGGAGTCGCAAGGGGAAAGCTGGGTGCTGCAGCTGCGACTCCTGGATACTCCTAAATGATGTCCAATGGATGGAACTCTACCCTGTTCAATTGCAACTACTTAAATTATTTTCAAGCATTCACCTCATCACCATTTGGGTGTTTGATTGCCAGTAGTAGGCTTGGAAACGCGAGACTGGAGCTGCTTTCCAAGCCTACGACTGCCATTATTTGTGTATTCCAAAAAGTAGTAAATTTGCACTCACTCAAGGAGTAGTTCTTCTATGGAACCAGATTTACATTTCTTTTGGCAAAGCCCTCACTAAAAATCTAATCTTCCACTCCAAAAAATGAACAAGTTAAAAGCTCTTAGTGAAATGAGTAAAAAGGGACACAGGCATAGGAACCCCGACTCAGGACCCCCATATCCAACGACCAAGCCAGGAATGCATTTGGGGGATGCCACACAACAAACATCCTTTGAAGCTATGCCTCTGCCTGTCCCACCAGGGCCTGGTAGTTCTCCATGGGAACACATGGCTACAATCATGTACAGCACAACGGCCTGGAGTCCCCCCTGCCCTGGGATCACTTATTTTATAAATGGTCTATACCAAAACTCAATTGAGACTTTTATGATTTTAAAAAGTGTAAAACACCTTCTTTCCTTATTTTTACATTATAAATGTAAATAAGGCTTAAACTTTTTTAATAATGGACGTTTTTAATATTGTGAGTTTTTATGAACTGTACAATAAATCATTCATTTATTATTTTAAATGTGTTTTCATTGCACACACTCTGCTTCAAGAAGTCTTGATAGGAGGGTTGTAAAGGCAGTGTATATAAGGCTCCATGTTTCCAATCCTCACCATTTACAAATCATTTTATCAAGTGACTGGCTGCCCCATGTACGATGCCCAGATTGGAAATAGAGGCTGGCACGCCAACACAATAATAATAGGGTTAACCGAGCCAAAGCTGAGCAAAGGGTCTGGCTTTGCTCTAATAGTCAATGCACGAGCCAAGGCATGAAAAGAGTTGGCATGTATGTTGTGCATCAAACAAAATGTAAAAATATTATAGAGTCTCTTTAAAATTAAAAATAAGTGTATCTCTTTAACATGCTAAATCATTCAGCCATAGTATATCAGATTATATCACTGAATAGATGGCCATTTATTAAAAGTGATAGTTTTTAAATATGAACTTAGTAACATTCATGGCTCACCCTACCGATAAAAATTTAATTAATGAGCTAAGATGCAAGTCAGTGAAGATGTAAACCCTAACGTGGCCTACATTGTTATGATTGGTGGAGCAACATTATAGTCTACTAGCAGCCCGCCCCGACGTTGTCCGGGGGCAATGAGGTTTCAGAGCCAACTGCCCGCCTAGGCCCCCACCCGCCCCGGCCCCCGCCCACCCTGACATTGTCCGTGTCCCGGAGCCACCTCCCGCCCCGGCCCCCTCCCGCCCCGACATTTTACGTGTCCCTTTGCCTTACCTGAGCCGCCGCTCCTCCCCGCGCTCCTGACTTCACCGCCGCTCCTCGCCGCTCGTCACCACTCCTCCCCACCTGTCCGCCGCTCCTCTCCGCTCCTCCCTGCCTGTCCGCCGCTCCTCCCCAAGCTCATGTCCGCCGCTCCTACTCGTCATCACGCACGTCGCGGCCAGTGCTACGTCGCAGCCAGCGCTACGTCGTGGCCGGCGCTACTTCCAGGGGACTACTTTTTTTTTAAGTTACATTTTTAAATTTGCGTTTAATTTTTATTTTATATAGCCTATGCCCATCTGCACACCCTGACATTTTCAATGATGTATCGGATGTGTGGATTGGCGCTGTGGTTCCCGAGTTTACCTGGCTCAAAGGTTTGTGTTCTCTCTTTATAATAGTAGTATAGATTAAGTCCAATGTAGTAGGTGTTTTTACACCACAGATTGGGCACTCAAATACTTAAAAATACTCTCATACTTGATAATAAATAAAATGGAGGCTCTGTGAAGTAAAATGTTTGCCTAGGATCACACAGTTTGGACAAGCAGAGAAGTGATATTGATTCCAGGTTATTTGGTTTCATGTTTTGAAATTCAGCCACTAGATATGTGTCTCTGTCTCTCTCCCATCTTACATCAAAGGTCGAGAGGAGGGGAGAGGAGTTGGCCTAACGGCTAGGGAGGTTGACCTCAAATCTGGGGAACCGGGTTCGAGTCTGGGCAAGGTCGAGCAACATCCTGTGATTCTGGGCAAATCACTTAATCTCCTCGTGCCTAAGAAAAATGAATGTGTCTTCATGTAATGCAACCGGTGCTGGTGTAAAGTGCTCTGATAGCCGATGCCTTCGGGTCAAGTTCGCTCTATATAAAGCACTGTAAAAAATAGAAATAAAAAAAGTCACTTTTTTGTCATTTATTCTGGTGCATGACAAGGAAGCCTGACACAGACATAGCAGACCAGACTCAGGCCCCTGTTATGTGTCCAAGTTAGGCCCATGTAGCAACACTACACAATTTCTTACATTATCCTCTTTCTGCATTGTCCTCTTGCTGTGACTTTTTGCACATATTTGCATGCGTGATAATGTTGGATTGGTTTCTCCGCAACTCCTTTGCTTACACATCTGGTTTTGCGCAACATTATCATGATGCCTTGAACACTGAGTACAATCCCTTTACTCACAATGTACAAATGTCGCTCTATCTTCATCCACTGGCCGACAGGGCTGTCTGCATATCCATAACAATGGAAATCTGCGTATACATTGCAAGGATAGTTTTTATTATAAATAAAGAAGCATTTCCGGGGTTAGCAGAGGAGACACTTCCATTGACTTTGAAAGGTGCCGCATGCTGAGGCTTCGATAAGCAGCTGTCTAAGACCTCCATGAGGGGGTCCAGTTTGTGACCAAGATGGGGTCCTACATTCTTTCCTGCCAGGTAATGGGGTTTGATCATCCCATGGGGGGATTATTGGCTATACACCTACATACACTCTAGAAGCACGCAGAGTAGGGATTGCACAGTAGAAATACATCTGAGTACTACCTTGTTATATATGCTTGCATTTATACACTGTTTTAGCACCATGGTGGAACGAAATCTTCTATTCACTATTTTGGTGCTTATAATCACTTTCATATCCTTCTGTCTACTAATTATAGCAGTACATGTATTCTATACAAGAATAATGTTGGTTTAAAAAATATTTTGCAAACGTCCCATTGCCTATTCTGTGATATTTCTCTGAGAGAAAGAGTCCACTAGTTACTGAGCAAAAGAGTTCTTGATCTGTTACAATGATCCCTGAGGGGTCAGGGTTGTCATGTTCAGTGATTGCTAGGAACTCCTTGTTTGGGTTAGGGGAGCTTCTAGTGGCACTGTGAGCTTGCTGGTCTCTAGGCCAACATATACTATGGTAGTGCTTGGAATCAGTCTAGGCACCTCACCAAAACTTTATGTTGTCCACAAACGTTCATATCCTATGGATTAGTGGGAACTACACAACACCCCCTGGCCCAACTATTAGGCCAAGAATACATTTATTTGTGGGGTGTCACACTCCTAACACCCCTCTGAAATGCCACACGTGCCTATAGAGGCATTTGGGCACAGTGCAATAAAAAATAAAAGCTGGTGTTCCGGATTAAACAATTACTCCTTCTGTGCAGTGTAATAGACTGCGACTAAGGGTAGACTCTGGGTCAAGGAACTCAGCTCCCTCTGCACCACCACAGCAAAGGACGCTCCCTCCTCCATAGCCAAGGTAAAGGGTGAAAGCATGCCAGGATCTGGGCAAGTGTCCAGGTTACTCGCTTCACCCAGAGCCTCAACCCAGCCCATATTGTCTTCATCATCAGGCTGATATTTCTAAGGGTCCAGCTACCCCTCCCATTACTTCCTGAGTCCCAGCCCATAAAAATAGGGGATAATTCTAAGGTAAGGAATCTGCGGCTAGCAGTCTCTATCAGATATTTACTTTAAATTTCAAGGCATGCTTTGTTAGCATTCCTATTTAATACATAAGCAGCCAAGCAGTTTCCCATCTAAATTAGCTAATTACTAGGTGTCTGCCAGTGCAGCGTCACTGGTCACAGGACACTCTCTGCAGCATTATGTACCACATAGAAGAATCAGCTTCAGAGAGACTGTTTCCTCTTTGGACCATGGTGCTGCAGTTGAAGACTCTGATGGGACACAAATGTTTGCTCATAATGGGGAAATAGGGAGTTCAGATATATCTCTCAGCACAGTTAAGCAGTTAGTTAGAAAGTATCAGAAGTGCTGGCCTGCAGGGGCAGAACGCAGGCCTCTGCAGTCGCTGTGGCGCAAAGAGGCCCCCGACCTCTAAAGGGGCCCTCAATGGTTCAGGGGGCCTGTTTCAGCCTATGACCAATTAATATCTGTGAGATATGAGAGAATCAGGTGCTTCTCATCAAACTCTTCAGGGGAGCTCATAATTTTGTGTTAGGCTACTGCTGGCCTGGCAGTTGCATGTGATACAACATTAGCCCCCACAGCTGACTGAGTCCAGGGTGGGCGGGCCTCCATGTACTTTGCAGGGGGGCACCCTCAAGTTTCGTTATGGCACTGGGCTGTATCTGTACAGTTCATGATTGACAGCTGAAAAAAAAGATCAAAAGAGGTCACCTCAAATAAATCAGACAAATCCCTGGTTGAAGTGGAAAAAAGTTTCCAAAAACTATGCTCGTGTCTGTGGGACATCTCTTAGCTCTGAAAGAAAAACTTCTTTATTAATGCATTGTTCGGGAGCTGATGGCCAAGTGGTATTTGATCATCTGCCTGACGACTGAGTGAAAATAAGAGAGCTCATTAAGGCGGTGGTAGTGGATCACTATCCACTGCCCAACATTTGCGAGATGTTGCGCTCTCTTGGGGGAGGCGAAACATTTCTCATCACTTGACCTAACTTCAGCCTACCATCAGGTCAAATTACATCCCTCCTCTCAAAATCTTACGGCCTTTGTTACCCCCTTTGGCACGTTCATATTTTTAGGTCGAGACCAGCGTAGGCTGCGCATGCGCAGTCTCGCAGCGAGACTTCATGTCTCAGAGTAGCGAGGGTAAACCCTGCCCCTCTTCTCCATTGGCTGGCCTCCTAAACAGCGGCCAGCCATTGGAGAAGAGGTCTCTGTGACATCATTGTCTCGCTGTAAGCCCCGTCCTTTTCGGATTGAGGGGCGTGTTTTTTTCATTTCTTTCCTCGAAAAACACGCCCCTCAATCCGAAAAGGACGGGGCTTACAGAGCATGGCGAGCGCTATGTGAAGTGGAAAATGATAGTGTTCGTCTGCAGGGACACGTGACTTGTTTTACGTGGTAACAAATGAGGCTTTGATTGACGGTGAACACACGTTTCTTAATACATTCAAGCCAAAAACGTAAACAGGGAAGCTCTGAATATGCAGTCATGCATCTGCAAAGAGAACATACGAGACAGGGAGGAGCACAAATTATGATTGTAACTAGTTTTCGTACTTTGTGTCATTTGGGCGTTACTGCTTTATTACTTGAGCAAAGAGAAAAGCTCTGCACGTGTAGTGGAAGTAAGGTTGTTGTTTTGTACGTGCCAAGTAGCTGCTGTTTGTTTATGTTGTTGACTATTTGTTGAATGGTTAAGGTGCGGCGTGCGGTTCACATTCCTGTCAAGCCTTTGCAGCCAGTCATTGGGTGTGACCGATAAGGTTGCTGTGCTCCTGAACTGACGGAATAGGAGCCGCTGCCATGTCATTGTTTCAGTAAGCGTGTGCTGTTTGATAGTTCTTAAAAGCATTTAAAAAGAAAGGTGAACACTGCGATGGTTGATCTTTTATTACTAGCACTGCTGAAGCCTCAGTGAAGAGATTACAATTACCATCGCATACGAGCCGTTAAACTGCTCTCATTGTTTGTGTGAAGCTAATTTCACATTCTTTGTTTGCAAACTATGGCAATAAATGGCACGTCAGAACACTTTCCCAAGCGCACCAAGTTATCTGTTTAGAAAGCTGGCTATTGCAATTTATCACAGATTGGGCAATGAATGTACTGAGTTTAATTTAATTAATACATTGACAACTTCTACAAATTCTAATGCATTTCAGAACTTGATCAAAAAGTATAAACCTTAAGTTCCAAAAAATAGAAGGGGTTTAAATGGTGAGCCCTACCAATCCCACCATTTCCATGTAATAGTCAATCTAGTTTACCACATTTAAGAAGTCAATCTCTCACAGACATTGCCTCTCTCTCTTCTCTCTCACACGCAAATACTCACAAACCACACCCTGTCTTTCCCACTCAGTCTAGCACACTGTGGTCTCTCACAAGGACACCTATGCACGGATGAGTGTGCTTATTCATTCAGTCTCTCTCACGCACATTCTTGCACGCACTCACATTCACACCCATACACTTTCTCTCTCACCTCACATTGATGCACCATTGGGGGCGAGCAATCAGTGGCTAACAGACCCTCACGACAGGGAGCTTAATTAAGATTTCAAATTAAGGAACTCCTCGATGTGCAGCTAAAAGTGCAGTGCTTAGTTGAGCCAGAGGTTTCCGGTGCTCAGTGCTCTCTATGTGTGTGTGGCTTTGTGTATGTGGCTCTGTGTGTGTGTGTGGCTCTGTGTGTGGGTTTGTGTGTGTGTGTGGCTCTATGTGTGTATGTGGCTCTGTGTGTGTGTGGCTCTGTGTGTGTGTGGCTGTGTGGGTGTGGGTGCAAATGCAATAGGTCTCGTATTTGCAAGAGATTAAGCTATTGGGATTGTAAATGACAATGCCATTTATTTATCTGTTTTCAAAACCAACATATAAATAAAAAGTTTGCTCTAACTTTTCCGAAGGCGAGACCGTTGCATTGTAAATGCTTGTTGAGAATGCCTTTTGGCCTAATCTCAGCAGCCTCGGTCTTCCAGAGAGTCATGGAATGCATCCTGAAGGGCGTTGAGGGCGTCAAAATATATCAGGACGATGTTCTGGTGTTTGGGTTGGACCCTGAAGAGCATGATGTTAGGTTGAAACTAGTGTTGAAGTAGTTGTGTGATGTTGGATTAACTTTCAGGCCAACAAGTGCAAATTTGATGTGGCTTAAATCGAATATTTGGGTCACCAAGTCTCTGCGATTGGAATTAAGCCCAAGGCTGCTTTGGGTGACATCATTTGCAAACTTAGAGCTCCTCAAAATAAAACATGAACTTGTGAAATTTCTGGGCATGGCGGAATTTTATCACAAGTTCCTGCCCAATTTCGCAGAGATCACCCAAAATTTAAGAGATCTTCTGAAAAAGGGGTGTGAGTTCGCATGGTCAGGTGTTTGTGATGAGGAATTCCTACACCTTAAGAAGTGACCCAAGAAAAGGATTCCTAATTTATGGCAGATGCCAGCTCCAAGAGTTTGGGTTTGGTCCTGTTTCAGAAATCCGAGGGAGTAGAGAAGGGTGTGTTGTTCATGTCCAGACCTTTGAGAGGGGCAGAGTTCAACTCTTCCATTGTGGAAAGGGAGTCCCTAGCTGTTTATTGGGCTATCCGCAAGTTCCGTAAGTTTCTTTGGGGATGCAAATTTGAGGGACTCACTGATCATAAACCGTTGAAAGAAGTTTTTGCAAAAAAGAAATTGATTTTGTTTTCTATCAAATTCGGAAGTGGGTTGTTGCGTTACAGGAGTTCAATTTTGTTGCCTCATATTTGCCAGGTGTCTGCAACATTCTTGCTGATTGTTTGTCTAGGTTGGGCAATGACCAAGAAGATTTGGTAGAGTGCGATAGTTTCGATGGTGAAGAATTTGAAGGAGAAGTTGATCTTTGTTTGATTAGTGACAGTATTGTTTCTGAAGGTGATTGGAGAGAGGCATTAGTGAAGGATGCACTTTTGGAATAGGTTGAAGAAGAATGGAGGCAGCACCAGGGATGAAATCACACTAGCCAATGTGATTGTTTCGAATTTCTTTTATTCTTCTTAAGATTTAAAACAGGACAACAGCCAACGCGTTTAGTTTCTTTCATAGGACCTTCATCAGGGCAGAGTAATCTTCTGTAATTTACGTCCCGCATAGAGTATCAAGGCAATAGTTAGCCCAATCGGTGAGGACAGTGTTGTAGTGATTCAGATCCTACACTGTCCTCACAAATTGGGCTGACTATCGCCTTGATACTCTAAGCGGGACATGAATTACATAAGATTACTCTGCCCTGATAAAGTTCCTGTAAAGGGAACGAAACGCTTTGGCTGTTGTCCTGTTTTAAATCTAAAGAAGAATAAAAGAAATTCGAAACAATCACATTGGCTATTGTGACTTCATACCTGGTGCTGCCTCCATTCTTCTTCAATCTGTGTTTCTGGATTCCCAGTGAGACCCAACTGCAGCAGGTCTATGAGGCTATTGGCACAGGACTATAACATTTTATGGACACTATGTTTTAGGTGCAAAATATATAGTCAGCTGCAGTTTCAATACATTTTGGTTACTTTTGGAAAAGGTGATGACTATGGTTTCAAAGGGTTGGGGTGAAAAGAAAGTTTGCAGTTGATTGTTTTTGGGCAAGTTAAGGATGAATTGTCGGTCGAGGATGGTCTTCTCATGAGAGGTAGCAGATTAATTCCCTCACATATCTATAGGGCAGGTATTGAAGAGTGCCCATGCCAGCCACATGGGTATAGTTAAGACCAAGGAGAGGCTACGAGAGGCATATTGGTGGCCAGTTATAGATGTCTTGATTGAAAGAGAGGTTAGGAAGTACACAGACTGTGCTTGCAGCGATAAGGTTCTGAAGAGTAGACCTCAACCCATGGTATTGAAAGAGAGCTCTCATGGACCTTGGTTGGACATTGCAATTGATATTTTGGAGCCTGTTAAAATAAAGTATTGTGATCAGTATGTCCTTGCGCCCTGAGACCCTCTGGGTATGTAGCGCGCTATATAAATTCTTTGACTTGACTTGACTTGACTTGTGTGTATGGATTTGTACTCTTGCTGGCCAGAAGTTAAGGTGGTGGGATCGAGTTTTTAGATGGTCTTTTCGAAAGGGAAGGCTTTCCTCTTTCTTTGCTTACCGACAATGGTGTGCAATTTACCTCGACTGTGGTAGAAGAGTTCTTGTCCTCTAGGGGCATTAAACACAAGAAAGCAGCTCTATACCATCCTGAAAGTTATGGAGTTGTTGAGAGATTTGTGAAAGTGTTGAATGAAACTTTGCATCAAGCCGTAGCTACTGGAGTTGACTGGGAGGCAGCCATAAAAAAGGTGAGAGAGTACAGATTTACTACACACTCTTCTACAGGTGTATCCTATTTTCACTTATTCAAGAAGAGGGTGGTGAACAAGGTAGTTTGTCCCTCTTGGGTCTCCTCCAAGAGACTATTGGTCGATGAAAAGTTACATTGTGTGGAAGGCTGGAGAGAAAGGGAGTGTATGGTTAAGGAGAATATAAAGAGATGGTATGAGGAGAGGAGGGCGGTCAAATACACTGTGGCTTCTGTGGGCGACTGGGTGAAAATAAGATCCCTCCGCCTGGGCAAAAGTTTCTCAAAATTCAGTGTACCTTTTAAGGTAATAAAGGTTTTCAAGAACGTCATTAAGACCAGTGGCCATAGGGTATGGAACTTAAATAGAATGGCTAAATGTCAACCAACAGATGTGTCTGCAAGTTCTAGTGTTGTTCCACAACAAATGTTTCTCAGATCTTGCAGGGTGGTTCAACGGCCTGCCAAGCTTCAGAATTACGTCTAGATATGGTGATGTTGTGCCACATTTTTCTCTTGTTTTCTTGTGTTGTTTCATTTTGCTTTCTTAATTGCTATTGAAGGGGGGAGGTGATGTAGTGTCCTCGTTCTGGAGCAGAAGCTAGCTCACTGTTCCTAGGTTACAGATCTGGAATGTAGAATGTAAAAGGACCATAGAATGTAAGCAACTGGCAAGTTGGTAGTTGCAGGGCTTGATGCTGGATGGGGTTGTTACTGCTGTACTCAATAAACTATATTGAGTCTACTCTACGCTACAGTTTCTCCTTTCTGTGGTGGATGGAAAAACTACAACCTGACATCAAAGCAGCCTGAAAAGCACACACATACATATATACATGACATGATACACAGAAACTGAACTTTTTCATGTATATATAAGGTTAAAGTAAAGTTATGTCTAGCTTTAGTTATAGCACCTTGTTAGAACCACTTTTAGAGGACCACAGGGCACACACAGGCTAGTGGGCCCAACCGTGGAGGTGGAGGCATTTTACTCCTGATGTTTTGGGAATAGACCTACTTTAGATCTTAAGTAAATGGGCCAAGTACCCCTTCTGCACTTCACTTTCAGGGGTAGCTATGGATGAGCAGTCATAGGCTCCCTTGGAGAGGAGGTGTACCTATAGGTTAGTGAATACGAATCATAGCTCAAAGCGCACTCATTAATGTCAATAAATCAATGTCCAGTCAAATACTTGCTTTTATATTAAAATAAATATTTTATTTATAACTCTACGCATTCAAAGAAGTATTATGACATAAATAAGTAATAACACACACCCCTTGAGGTCGGGGATCTTGTGTTAATCTGGCAAATTCCTATCCCACCCTCTTCATTGCAATATATGTGGCATTATTCTCCATTCACTGGTGGCCACATCCAGGGAATTCTCACTAGTAGATCTTAGAAGAGTCCACTTTGACTCTTTTTGAAATAGTCAAAAATGTCCATGGTGCCGCAACACCTTTAGTAGAGAGTCCCCCGGGGCCTGACAGGCCTAAATCAAGTCTTACCTGCTCCAGCAAGACATAAGTATTCAGCATTTTAGTGGATGTCCAGATAATGGGCACGTGCAATGCTCCAGACCTGCTTGGTCGAGCCAGTCTACACGCGGAATGCATGGCAGCACCTGCCAGGCACACGCACTCTCCTGAGCGGTGCGGTCAGTCTAAACAGCGATCGAAGGTGCTCCCAACTTCCATTAGTGCGGTAAGGTCAGCTTTGCCCCACGTGCTGCAAGGGGGTTGATCTTCCGATCCTGACCGGGTCCCAGTGACAGAGCAAAATCCTCTAGATGTCCTCCAGAGTCCATGGGGCAGATCAGGGGGCAATGCTCAATTTCCCACATCTTGCAATTATAGTTCTTCCTGGGCGATGGCCGAAACTTGGCAATATTCTGTACTGGGATCCCCTCCTGGCATACAGGGTTGCTGCTGTACCAGCTAGCAAGGCGTTTACCTCTAGTGCCACCACCCATTACACGGTGGACCCTACTGGCACTCGAGGTCGCCGCTAAGGTGCACACAAGTCTTGCCACTTTGTTGGCTCATTCACTTCTATGGTAGCCACCTGTGGCATATGGGGTCACCGCAATGAGGTGGTGCAGGTTTTGTGCTCCCAGAATGGCACTAAATACTTGGCTCAGTCTATGGCAGCCCTCTCCTGGCATACGGGGGTACAATTCAATCCTGTACTCATGGCAACGACCCATTCAGTGCACAGCCATCTCCTCACACTGGGAGTCCTCAAGTAAGGGCTCTTCACTGGACCTCACTCCCTTGAAAAAACTCAAATCTCCATTCTCAGGGGTCTCACTAATAGAAAGAAGAACTTGACACAGAAGCTGGAATATAAAAGGAACATTTTTATTAAACTCAAATGAGTGAGGCTACGTCACACAGAAGCCTTAGCAACTGAATGAGGCAGTCTAAGGAGTACAGAAAACAGAGGCCTTATATATGCTTAGGGTTACAAAACTCAGCATAAAAGTAAGGGGCAGTCCTAGCTTTTGCAAGCATGCAAAATGCTTAACATGGACATGCATGATCTGCCAAATATTAGCCAATAGGAAAACATTCAAAACAAGGCATCATGTAACCAGAACATCCCCCTTGAGTCGTATCTTTGCCCGATCCCATAAGTCAATCAATGACAGCACCGATAGGTCAATCAGTAATGGCAGAACATGTTTGCGTGCTTCAAAGGAAAGGTTTGTGGAATAGGAAAACACAGGGAGAGAATAGCGAAGGCCAAAAGATAAGATACGGCACAAAAAGAATACTAAAGGCTAACAGTTAGTTGATACAGGGATTAGGTGGTTCAGACAAGAATTAATTTAGGCCGGCTGGTGTCTGAGATGGGTTTCAAGACAAGGACGGAGGGGGTTTTCAACACGTTGCAGTCCAAAAGGGAAGAGACACTTCGTGAATCATGCAGCCTGTGTAAAGGCAACACAAAATGGAGTTGAATGTAAAATGGAGTCAAAATTAAAGAACCTCAGGCCCTCCTTTTGCCATTACACAGGCGAATCCTAAATAATTGCTAAGCGAGCATTTTCCATTCTAAACATTTCAATTAAGGTATGAGCAGGAATACAAAGAGGACAGGGCATTGGGTCATAATTAACATAAAGTAATGACCACTATTACAAAAAAAAATCATTTTTCACAACCCTAAGCAAAAAGCAAATTCTAAAATTATCTAGTAACATTTTTAGGGCTCCTATGCATTTCAGTAATTTATTATATATTCAGGTGAAACCGTGGCGATCCTTATCAATGCTCTGAGGTGAAAAGGGAATACTCTTCCACAGAGAATGGACTTTATTCTGCTTTTACTAAACAGAATACTACTTTAAAACAATGCCAGCAAAACAATAAGAATCAGTCTCCTAACACCCATTTTATGCAATCGCACGGAAACCACTTGTGAAACCACAACCATGCCCAGAGTCTGTTCCAAGCCTCTCTAGCAGGCTTCTATTGTCCATCAAATCTGCTCCCATTGTTTTCACATTGGGCCTCTCAATTCAGGCATTCCATGAAAATAGTGCTTCTCAGTAACCGTTGGAGTACCCTCCTGGCAAACACTCACAGCTCACTTGAAAGTCTCAATGTCTCAATGCAGTGCACCAGTGTCTCTCCTTTGCGGCAGACACTACAGATATTGTGCTCTTCATTGGTCATGGGCACAGATCATCTCGTGCAGACCCGGGTCTACATTCTCAGGCTCCAACACTCATTATTCAGTGTCAGAGGACGCTCAAGCTGCTCTTTCATGGGCACCACAATGTAGTGCCATTTGCCAATCTTGGATCCTCCGGTGCACTGCACTTCCGTTGAAGCAAAGAAAAAGGGGGGTGTGTGTGGCCAAAACTCAGGCCAAGGGGCTCAAGGGACTGCACACTGTCAGAGGTTACCAGCACATGACAGGTGGAAAACTGAAGCCTCAAAACAACAGGAATCCTTCTCTTTCGCTCTTTTGCACTGAAATTCTAGTTCTGTGTTGTTCAATGCCGTCTGATGGAGCAAATGCGATGCTTTAAACAGTTCATTGTATAACAAGGGGACTGCAAGCAGATGGCCTGCAATCTTCAAAGGAGTGGCCATACGCCATGGGACAATTCTGGTCTAGAATACACTGTCATTTCTCAAAGGCAATACAAAGACCAAGGCAGTAGGCAAAACAGTGCCTCTAGCCTCTTCAATTGGGTTTCCGTGTGAGAGCATATCCTCCACCATCTAAGGGTAGATAGCGACATGATTAAGTCTAGGTATTCCTAAATTCCTTATCCAGAACATCTCAAAAGAAAAATCGCATAATACAGATTATCAGGGACATGTAGATACCTCCCTTTTAATAACTGTGCATCAGGTGCACTATGCAACACACAAGCTAATGATCAAATGTGGAAACAAAAGACAAGAACTAGAGAGTCCTGGTATTTCCATGATTTAGAACACATCTGATCTCACCAAAAAGTAAAGAAGCAGGAACAAAAGGGTAAAAAACCAAATTCAATCAATCAATCAATCAATGACATTTATAGAGCGCACTACTTACCCGTTGGGTCTCAAGGCGCTTAGGGGGGGGGGGGGTGCCGTTACTGCTCGAACAGCCAGGTCTTGAGCTTCTTCCTGAAGGAGAGGTGGTCTTGGGTCAGGCGCAGGTCGGCCGGGAGGGAGTTCCAGGTCTTGGCGGCCAGGTAGGAGAAGGACCTTCCTCCTGTTGTCGCTCTATGGATGCGTGGGACGGTGGCGAGAGCGCGGCTGGCTGAGCGGAGGTGACGTCTGGGAGCGTAGAAGTTGATTCGTTTGTTGAGGTAGCTCGGGCCTTGATCGTGTAGGGCTTTGTGTGCGTGGGTGAGGAGACGGAAGGTGATTCTTTTGTTGACGGGGAGCCAATGCAGGTCTCTCAGGTGTCCGGAGATGTGGCTGTTTCGTGGGATGTCGAGGATGAGTCTGGCTGAGGCGTTCTGGATCCGCTGGAGTCTCTTCTGGAGCTTGGCAGTGGTTCCGGCGTAGAGGGCGTTGCCGTAGTCCAGTCGGCTGGTGACGAGGGCCTGGGTGACGGTCTTCCTGGTCTCCGTGGGGGATCCACCAGAAGATCTTCCGTAGCATGCGCAGGATGTTGAAGCACGCTGAGGAGACGGCGTTGACTTGCCTGGCCATGGAGAGGGAGGAGTCCAGGATGAAGCCCAGGTTGCGTGCGTGGTTTGTCGGTTTGGGTGCGGTGCCCAGGGCGGGGGGCCACCAGGAGTCGTCCCAGGCGGTGGGTGTGGAGCCTAGGATGAGGACCTCCGTCTTGTCTGAGTTCAGTTTCAGGCGGCTGGTCGTCATCCACTCGGCTACCTCCTTCATCCCTTCGTGCAGGTTGGCTCTGGCGGCGGCGGGGTCGTTGGTCAGGGAGAGGATCAGCTGGGTGTCGTCGGCGTAGGAGATTATGTTGAGGTTGTGTTGGCGTGCGATGGCCGCGAGGGGGCTCATGTAGACGTTGAAGAGGGTAGGGCTCAGCGAGGATCCTTGAGGGACGCCGCAGATGACTTCGGTGGCCTCTGACTTGTACGGTGGCAGGCGGACTCTCTGTGTTCTTCTGTCGAGGAAGGAGACGATCCATTCCAGTGCCTTCTCCTGGACTCCGACGTTGCTGAGGCGCTGCACTAGGGTGCGGTGGCAGACGGTGTCGAAGGCCGCGGAGAGGTCTAGGAGGATGAGGGCCGCTGTTTCTCCGTCACCCATCAGGGCTCGGATGTCGTCGGTGGCGGCGATGAGGGCGGTCTCGGTGCTGTGGTTGGCTCGGAAGCCGGACTGCGAGGGGTCGAGGGATCCGTTCGTCTCGAGGAAGGCAGCCAGCTGTTTGTTGACGGTCTTCTCAATGACTTTGGCTGGAAACGGGAGTAGCGAGATGGGGCGGTAGTTCTTGAGTTCGGTGGGGTCTGCTGTAGGTTTCTTGAGTAGAGCGCTGAGTTCGGCGTGCTTCCAGCTCTCGGGGAAGGTGGCGGTGTCGAAGGAGGTGTTGATAATGTCCCACAGGTGGGGTGCGATGACAGCGTCGGCCTTGTTGAAGACGTGGTGAGGGCAGGGGTCGGTCGGAGATCCGGAGTGGACAGAGTTCATCATGCGGACGGTGTCATCGGTGCTGATCGGAGTCCAGGCTCGGATGGTGGTGGTGGGCGGCGTTGCTGTGGTTGTGGTGTGCGTCGGATGGGTGCTGAAGCTGTTGTGTATGTCCGCGATCTTGTTGTGGAAGTAGGAGGCGAGGGAGTTGCAGAGGTCCTGCGAAGGGGTGATGTCGTTGTTTCCGGCGTTGGGGTTGGAGAGCTCTTTCACGATGTTGAAGAGTTCCTTGTAGTTGTGTGCGTTGTTGTCCAGCCGGTCCTTGAATGCAGTTTTCTTGGCGGTGCGGATCAGTCGGTGGTGCTTCCGGGTGGTGAGCTTGAGGGCGGTCATGTTCCTTTCTCCAGACTTTCTCGAGGGCTCGGCAGTTCTTCTTGGAGCTCTTGAGCTCGTCGGTGAACCATGGGGCTTTCTTGCTGCCGGGTCTGCTGGGCGGGGTCCTCAGAGGGGCGAGTTCGTCCGCGCAGTTGTTGATCCACTTCGTGAGGTTGTCGGTGGCCTGGCTGGGGTTTGCTGAGCTGGCAGGAGGGTGCTGGCTCAGGGAAGCGGCGAGCTGGTCGGCTGTGATCTTGTTCCAGTTTCTTCGGGCAACCTGTTGCTGGTGGTGGTGGATCGTCGTTCTTCTGAAGGTGAAGTGGACGCAGCTGTGGTCTGTCCAGTGGAGTTCCGTGGCGTGGCTGAAGGCGATGTCTTTTCTGGATGAGAAGACAGCGTGAAGTGTGTGTCCGGCGAGGTGGGTGGGGGTGTTCACCAGTTGCTTGAGTCCAAGGTTGGCGAGGTTGTCTAGCAGGGTGCTGGTGTTGCGGTCGTTGTTGTTCTCTAGGTGGAAGTTGAGGTCCCCTAGGAGGATGTAGTCAGCGGAGGGGAGGGCATGCGGGCTGACGAAGTCGGCGATGTCCTCGCTGAATTGAGTGCGTGGTCCCGGGGGTCGGTAGATCAGGGTGCCTCTGAGGGTGGTCTTCGGGTCAGTGTGGATCTGGAAGTGCAGGTGTTCGGCGGTTGTGAGGGTGTTGTCGGTGCTAGTCGTGATTCGGATGGTGTTCCTGTGGATGATGGCGATGCCTCCTCCCATCTGGTTGGCAGTGCGGTCCCTCCGGGTGATCTTGTAGCCCTCTGGGATGGCGATGGCGATGTCGGGCGCTGAAGAGGCGTTCATCCAGGTCTCCGTGATGAAGGCAACGTCAGGGGCTGTGGCGTCTAGGAGGTTCCAGAGTTCGATGGCGTGTCTGTGGACGGAGCGGGTGTTGAGCAGGATGCACTTGAGGTGGTTGCTGCTGGTGTTCGGCGTGGCAGGTGCTGGTGCCGGGCAGGTCCGGATGCAGGTGAACTTGCAGGCGTGGCAGCTGAAGGGTCCGTGGGTGCGTCTCGGGGTGGCTCGGTAGCATCCCGGGATTCGGCCGGAGTTGAGTGCGATGAGTGTTGCGGCGTCGTAGGTCCGGCGGGTCGTCTTGCTTCGACGGGGGCCAGGGGTCCTGGCCCTGGGCGCGGTCCAGGCGTGGACGGGCGTAGACGGGCTTACCTTTGGCGCGCCTTCGGCGCACAATCGGCGCGCCCGCTGCGCGTGACCGCTGCGCGTTCGCACGGTCGCCATATATGGCGAAGTGCGCGGGGCGGAGCAGCTGGGAGGCGGGAGCGGGGAGGGAACAGAAGGAAAAAAGGGGCGGGGTAAGCGGCGGTGGCGGGAAGCGGGGAGGACGAAGGGCAGCGAAAACGGCCAGACAGGAAGGAAAAGACAAACCTAATACAAAAACTATTACACAGCCAATACAGAAGGACTATTAATAAACAATTTAAACAATTTAAACAGTAATACAGCAAAAAATACGATAGGGGCAGGACAAGCACGGACCACGCCGCTCGAAGGCAGGGGGCGTGGTACGCGACAGCAGCGAGGCAGTCAGGCAGAGAGGGCACACGCAGCAGCTGGTGGCCGTGCGGCGCGGGGGTGTCCTAGAACTAGGTCAAATTAAAATAGTCATTGAAAATTTGTTATGTTCAAAAAAATAAATTTAAGGTATCTCCTATTGAGGTGGAAAAACTTGTCTTACTATAGTATTGAGTCCGTTAACCAGTCCATCACTACCCTGACAGTCAGACTGGAAAACATCGAAGTAGGCCTAAAGAAAATTCTTAAAAACCAGTCTGGTCATACAAAAGGGAATTATACATAATATAGGGTCTGTGGTACATTACTGCAGTCTGGAAGTGTGAACCTGAACAATACCCCAATAATAATAAATGGGCTGATTGGTGAAAGGAATACGGAAAAGAGAAATGGAACTAGGACACAGCTAAAATCCCCAATAACTAGGCACGATGCGACATCGGTCAGGGGAGAAGCGACAAAAGAAAAATCTATAGGAAGAACAAGAAATTACTTGGGTGATAGTCAAGCATGTGACACAATACCAAGAGTATGGGTGATACACAAAAGTCAAAATAGTTCACAAATGTTAGCTCTACCGCTGGCCGCTAAACCATATACGGTAACCTCAGCTAATGTTCCAGTTCCTTCTTCCTGGAAAAATTAAACCAGTTTCCTTTATGGTACAAAGCCATACACTACTTAGGAAGCAGAACAAAACTGACTAATATAATATAGAAATTAGGTCACCATGTACAAGAGTCACAGATCTATAATTTATCCTTACGTCCAATCAGGATACATAAATCTAGGGCTGCCTGTTCCTTAAGGGAAGGGGGCAGTAACGTGACTAACGGCAGGTGACACACTTTGATCCTGTATATCTCTTTTATTTTTCTCAAATACTATTTGTAGCCAAATTGACATACACTGGTGAAGTGTTGTCTGTGTTGTGCACAGTATGAAAATATCATATCTGTGAAATTTAGCAAATCAACCCAACTGTTGTGCAGCGATATGCATCGTCATGAAGATCATTTCACAACACAGGGGAACTTGTAATAGTATCAGAAGCAACAACATAAAACAAAAACATGCATAGAATAAACAAAACGCACAAAACGCACATGGCAAGCCATCAGATATACTTGCTGTATATCAAGCACAAAAAGCATAGACAAAACAATAGCATATGTGAATGAGCGTTGACGCACAACACCATGTCATGTACTTTATGCACTGTGAACCTGCAGCCCAAAACCCAATATCCGGGCCTGCTTAATTTGTCAGGTTTAAAATCCTTACCCTCCTTTTGACAGCAGATCACCAGGCAGTGGAAATCGGCTGTCAAATACAACTTACTGTGTCTCTTCTGACATGTAGGACCAGCAAGAACAATTCATGATAGGACCAAATACACAAACATAAAAAAACACATGAACATTTCTTTCCAAAGGAATTACGCAAAAACACATCTCGTTTCAACCAACCAAACTCACGTGTCTTGTCAGCCTTAAAATCACCCAGAACAATCCATGAATGATCTGTGGGCAGAAGCAAAAAAAATACACAACACACAAAAGAGAAACATTTCTCATAACAAACAAATATCAATTATAACTTTTAATCAGAAGACAAAACATGATACACATCAACAAACACAAAAATAAATGTCCATTACTTAACTGTTACCATCTTGTCAGTCAGGTTACAACATTAAGCCACCTTATTTTTAACTTTCTAAAAGTAAAATTGTTTCACTGACAATCCATGTTAATTTGGCACCACAATTTCCACTGTGAAAAATAATTCTTAATTGGCAAATCGTTCTCACTTAGGCATGTAGCCTTCAAAATTTTAGTAAAGGGCTCCGTCTTATTTTCTGTCTAAGACTTAATGCGATACTTCGTTTTCTGTCAAATAAAAGCAACTAGCAGACATTATTTTTTTAGAGCAGAGATACAAATGTATCAGTTCTGCAGAGCATTTAGCATGATGTTGGGACTTTCAAAGAAACACTTTTTTCATATTTTCCCTTTGGAATTAAGTTCTTTAATTTTATTGATGTTCTTATGGAGAAACCAGAAACCCCCCATTTTAGAGGCCCATTTAGCAAGGTCATTCTGCACTTCACAGAGACAAGGCCCTAATTTAAAAGTTCGCAGATGTCAACATGACAGCCTCCTTCCATTGTTTACTGGAAAACTAAAGATAGCACCTCAGCGCGACTTGAGCCAGCCTCTGCAGCTCTCCTAGCCCCCAGCTTCTGCTCACTCTGAGGCTGTCAAAGACAAAAGACCTTCCTAATTCCTCCTAACCTGCAATAATTCACTCTATTTTGAAAAATAAGTTCTCCTTTTTAGGCGCTAAAAAATTATCTCTATTCCCAGATTATTAAACAACATTTACTGTGAATAATTCACAGAACCTAATAACACACATACCAGTTTTCAGAACAAATGCTTGTTGCAATAGTACTCATTTCATCAACCTTAAATGGATCTCACTGGGCCATTTAAAAGCAAACCCCAAATGAGGACAACCTGCAAATTTGTATTATACCTAAATGTATGCATTTTACTGAAGCCTAAAGCACTTTAAAGCTATTATAAATGGCAAGAATACTGTTTTAAATGATCTATTTTACCAAAATTCAATTTTGATATTAGGGGCACTTATAAGTAAATATCCTATATTTGTGTTACATATGAATCATCCTCAGAATGTTCTTTACAAATTGCAGAGATTGGACATTAGACATATCCCATGTAAATCCTTAGAACAATGAGTTTTTTACTCCTGCGCTAAGTAAAATTCCAAATGCTAATGTCCTCATTATGCAGGACAGCACAACTTAAATTAAATTATAACGCTAGGAGGTCACAGTATGAGCATTAAGCTTCATGAATAGAAAAAAAAGAATTTTGTAGCACTTATTTTTAATAATTATTTTTTATAATTAATAATAATGTTTAATAAACCCAATCATCTTTGATAATTTCACATATAAAAGCAAGCTGCATCCCATGCCTATTATTTTTAGACACATTCCTTTATAAGTCTAAGCACAGAAGCCTAACTTTAAACATGACAAAATTTGGCGCCACATTTTTTTCTTTCTAAAAAGGGCAATTTTATTTAGCAACAGAGCCAAGAATATGCTTACAAAAATGCTTGAAGAGAGGAAACCCTTAATTGAAATGTCTTCCTGTAATACAAAATAATGAACCTTAGTTTTGGAACCTTTTGAAAACAACATTCTGAAATGCAAAGATTCACTCGTGTTTAACTGAGGGCAAAGTCCTGGCTGAGTAAATACTCCTGTTTATTTAGCTTGTCTCTCAGGGTTGTAACATGAGCAAGGTGGCAGGCTTCTTCAAACGAAGACACATCAATGCATGTTCTATAATATGGGTCTGAGTTCAGCAAAAATTTACTTCAGCTGAAGTGTTTGCTTGGAAATTTCTAATACAATATATATAAGTAAAAAATGCTATAAGTTTGGTTTTCTACAAAACACACCATTCGTTTTTGGGGGCCTTTTTATTCCTAGTGAATGTGAATTTTAATTTAATTTTTTTAAGCATTTAGACATTTTGCTTACTAGACTGAAAACATTAAAAAAACATAAACACTCATTTGAGCTCATTTCAGACATAAACAGAAAGGGGTCAAAACACTCAGGACACACAATACGGCGCGCATTTCATGAATAGTGCAATTGCTATTCACTTACAGAAGTTGCACTAATGGGAAAACCACATAGACATTTAAACATACATTTAACCCACAAATCAATACTCAGGAGACAAACAAAGGACAGCCCACAGACTGTTCTTGAACCAAACCATTTGCAAATACTATTTGTGAGTCATATTTACAAGAAACGCTTCTCAATAGTGTTCCAAAAGACTGCAAAAACAGCCCAACAGATTGATGTATGTCCAAGAAGTGAAAATACACTCAATTCACTAGCATTGGCTAGCAGAACACCAAAGAAAAATCGTTCTGCATATCTTCATTCGTAAAATTGCACAGAACAAAGGATCCTTGTTTTGTATTATGTCATAATTTAATTCCCTGGGGATACAAAATCACCAAGGAAGAAATATGTTTTTAAATCTAAACCTATTTAGATATTCCCTCTAGGGGAGCCGGCTAATTTACTTCACATCACACTATGGTACCTTTAAAAAAAAGCAACACATTCTTCGATGTGCGCTTGAAAACAGGCATGACAAAAATATTTGCAGAATATGCAAATATTATAATCAAAGTAGTGCTTAAGGTACTTTTCGTACATGCACCGTTCAACAAAACCACATAGAGAAAAATCTCCTCATTACCTGCCTACACAAATTGCAATTTGCATATCCAAAATCCAAACATATCTAAAGTTGGCCAGCACAAATTCCAAAATTCCAAAGCTACAGTAAGCGTTACTAAACTACCTTACTCTTACTAATCAAAAGGTTATCCAAATTCTAACTGTCAAGTTCTACATGACCTAACGGTATTTTTTAGAATACTCACGCCAAAAAAGGTTCTCAGTCAGGAGTCACATCATGTGGAGGATCAAAATCAGGAAGATCAGAAATATACTGGGCTGCAGAGACAAGGAATCCCCAGAATCCCTGTGCACAGAGTACCTTCTTAGTAGAATCATGTTCTGTCCTCCTCTGTAGATTTCAGTCTCCTGACAAGATCACTCCCACAGATAGTCACTTCTCTGATGAAGCCCATGTTGGCCGCGCCAATTGAAGAATCTAAATTTTTTATTAAACTCAAATGAGTGAGGCTACGTCACACAGAAGCCTTAGCAACTGAATGAGGCAGTCTAAGGAGTACAGAAAACAGAGGCCTTATATATGCTTAGGGTTACAAAACTCAGCATAAAAGTAAGGGGCAGTCCTAGCTTTTGCAAGCATGCAAAATGCTTAACATGGACATGTAAGATCTGCCAAATATTAGCCAATAGGAAAACTTTCAAAACAAGGCATCATGTAACCAGAACATCCCCCTTGAGTCGTATCTTTGCCCAATCCCCATAAGTCAATCAATGACAGCACCGATAGGTCAATCAGTAATGGCAGAACATGTTTGCGTGCTTCAAAGGAAAGGTTTGTGGAATAGGAAAACACAGGGAGAGAATAGCGAAGGCCAAGAAGATAAGATATGGCACAAAAAGAATACTAAAGGCTAACAGTTAGTTGATACAGGGATTAGGTGGTCCAGACAAGAATTAGTTTAGGCCGGCTGGTGTCTGAGATGGGTTTCAAGACAAGGACGGAGGGGGTTTTCAACACGTTGCAGTCCAAAAGGGCAGAGACACTTCGTGAATCATGTAGCCTGTGTAAAGGCAACACAAAATGGAGTTGAATGTAAAATGGAGTCAGTTAAAGAACCTCACCCTCTAGCGTTCTCCTTTTCCTCACAGGGCATGCTGGTCTTGGCAAGCAGGCAGACTGCAGCTCAGGCTCCTGGGTAGGTAGTCTTGGTTTCTCTGAGTCATGTTCCCTCACCCAACAGAGAGACTAGCAGGTCTTGGCCCCCAGTCCTGGTCAAAGGTAGAAGTCTTGCAGAGCTTCCCCTCCTCACACTACCTGTCTGGCTGCTTGGCTGATGATACCTTTTGGAATCTCAACCTATTCTTCTTATAGTCCATTTCTAGACAACAAATGATATTTAGGGTCTAGGTCTTTGAAGTTTTATGTTGAGGTTCTGCTTCTTTTGAAGTGCTCACTTTCTCTCGCTCTCTTCTTCCTCTTGAAAGGCTGTCACAGCAGGAAAGACTCCGAAGCTCATAGCACCACAACACAGGTCATGGGAGCGACTAGAGTTCACACCTGGATGTCAGCCACAGTGATATGAGCATCAAAAGGATAATACCGGGCTCTCGGCCATACTCTTTATGATTCCGTTATAATTCCCATCTCCTTACTGAGATGTGTCCAAGCCCCTTACTTGTGATATAGCATTAAATCAAAGAGCATCCTTTTGAAGTGTACAGGCAAAGTCTCTCTCTTCCACCAGTGAGTCTCACCCAGCACTCAGAAATGCAGCAATGCACAAATCTGTTCCTCTACTCTTCATGTCCTCAACAGGCAGGTTTGGGCTTCCTAAAATGGAACCCAGTGTACTCCATGTAATGCACAGGCACACTTGCACTCTGTACATTGGCAAAACAAACACTATCCAGTATTGTTACCTCCATGCATTATGCCATCACAGACGCATATACATTCAACCCACACATTCATTCTATTTGCACTGCTCAGTAGGTAGCCTTTCTGTATTGTGCCATGGTGCGCTATTTGCAAACACACACTGCCAGTACAAACAATGATCATGCACGCACTGTACAAGGAGGGTTAAAGGCCCTCCTAGGCAAAGGACCTGTTCATGCCTACTGATCACTACACAGTAATCTGCCATTGTTGTGCTTGTGCGCTCCTTACCTTCTGGTGAAGGCAGAAACCTTCCACTAGCGTGACGGTAGTGCTTTGGGCACCCCTCCCAGTCCAACAAGACAGCAATCAGTGAGACAGGCCTAGTTTATGGTGCGCACACATGATCGGTGTTTGCCTATGATTAAAAAAAATCAGCATTAAGGATCCAGACATCAGTATAGTTGGGCACTCTGGAGAGTGGAATACATCCCTTACCATGCAGAGGTATTTCCATCTCAACACACCTCAACCTATTTTTATTTACCCGCCATTGACCCAGACGTGTACACTCACTCTATGCTGCATATGACTTTAATATTATCTGTGATATTATCAGTGTTGTCATCAATGATATAATTTGAGATGTAATCAATGATGTAATTTAGCATGTCATGAGGGATGTAATATGTGAGGTCATAAGCTGCCCACAACTCATTCCTGGTATTTGCAGTAGATTTCGAAAAGTAAGCCCTTGTTACCCGCATGCTTAGGAACATGGGAAGGAACTGGAAGGCCGCCACAACTCCATTTCAATTTTTTATCATAGACATATATACAAGTTGGACAACAATGTGAATTGTAGAGCTTCTCAAGAGTATTCCTGAGATCCTTTGTAGAGGACCAGACTCAAGGTTTTGAAGGATAGGAGAATGAGGGTCCCTTAGAATTATATTGCTGTGCCCTGTTTCTTTCAGTTTCAATGGTTCCCAAATGTGTAATTCTCAACATATTGAGATATAGTTGAGTGGGAAAGTAATTCTCTCTTTTTTGCCCTTGTGTGAGTCTCCCCTGCTGGTAGACTCCCAGCTATAGCCCATCTTTCAGGTGGAACTGTGAGAAAATGGGTATGGCTGGACCATTCTGCAACCAAAAAGCAAAAGTCAAGAATTGCCTGAAACCAGTTGCAGAGCTCGGCCTATGGAATGCACATCTCTGCAAACCTAGGATGAGCATGGAGTTGAAAACACCAGTCTTTGTACCACAATATCTCTTCTAGAATCAGGGATCCTACAATACTGGAGACTGATAAACTCTTCTCTGCTCAAGTGTTATTGTCAATGACAGCCAACTCCCATTTGTCAAGTCCTGGACCAGGAACGTGGACGTTTTGCAGCCTGCCAGGAGCAGAGAATGCCTTGAGGATAAGAGATGACGCATGTTGCTGGAGATACCCTTGCAAGAAGAAGACTAGAAGAAGCGCACTGTAAGGAGCAGAGGCTGGAAAACTGGAAGCAGTCTGCAGCAAATTAGGGAAGGCTCTTCATTCCAGGCCATGTAATGAGGCTTTGAGACAGCTATGTCCCTATGGTGTACCCACTACCTTAAGCTCCCTTAATGGTGGAGCAGTCACAAAAACCACAAATACATAACAGTTATTTCACTCCAAGAAGACTTAGTGCCTGTAATGACTTGGCGCTAAGAAAATTATAACCACGTTTGGCGGCCGTATCTGAAGTGCCAAAGTAGGTTTAGGGGACTTCTGCTCTTTTTTCTCCACAGTGAGCAATGGTTGGCTGTTTGCTGTGTTTCATTGACAGATTTGTGTTTGGGCCCGATCAACACAATGAATTTTCCCGAGGTCACAATCAGATCCAGTCGGGTGCCGTCTCTTATGCACTGGTGCGGACGCTGGCCCCACTTTCATCATAGAAGGGCATGTGACGTGTGGAGAAGGGCCAGGAAAAAGCAAGGCGATTCCCCTCAGTGGGCCAAGAATGATGACACAGCACCAGGAGCGACACAGCCCTTGCCATCCATTGCAGGCCTGGTCTGAAAAGTATTCAAAAGGCAGAATGGTCCTGCAGCTTTGGTCTGTTCACATACTACTGACTCACAAACATTTGGGCGACATTGAAGGGACCCAGACGGGGGTTACATGAACATTACCCACAGTTTTGCCCAGGAGGGCTATTTACCCAACATGATTTTTTGATAGTGCACAGTACTTTGCCAGGAGGAGCATCATAATTTAGTTGAGGCTGTCTCCCAGAACCCAGTGACTATTTGAAATGAAATGAAATGAAATGAAATTAGACTTATAGAGCACATGGCTGCCCGGGAGCGTCCCAGCGCTGTAGAACAGAGAGTAACTGAGGAGAGTACCGAACTTTAGGAGTCTTGGGGGAACAGAAAAGTCTTGAGGAGCTTTCGAAACCTGGGATAACTAGGTTCCGTGCGGAGTCTTACAGGAAGAGCATTCCACAGGGTGGCCGCATTGACAGAGAAGCGGCGTCCACCTGTTCGGGCCTTCTTAACTCTCTGAACTTTGGCTAGGTTTCCATGAGCAGAGCGAAGAGTCCTGGTAGCCTTGTAAGAATGGACAAGACTCCCTAGAATGGGGGGACCCTTTCCCTGTAGTGCCCTATGAACGATACAATGGGACTTGAATTTAATCCTCTCCCGAGGATTACATTTAAGTACTGTGTACTTTTTGGTTGCCCTCTCACATTTATATACAATATTGAATTTTCTGTTGGTAGTAAATAACTAATTCTTTTCAGTACAAGAACAGTCTGGGCCTTGATCTACTGACTGATATTTGATACCTCATTGAGCTATGATTTTCTATCCCACACCCCTCCCTTAGTAAGCCTTGTATTGCTTGACTTTACTACCCTAAGGGTTAGGCACTCACGGGGTATACTTGGTGCTCATTTCGTTCCAATAGTGAGGTACACCTCAGGACACCAGTGGTAAAAGGCTCTCAATGGAATAAGCTCTTGTACAACCTTTATGCCCTGAGAGTCCAAAACAAGTTATCACAGACAGGCAACTAAAAGGAGGATGGGAAGATGTATAGTGGTTGGACTACTCAAAGTTGGAAAGGTAGCTGATGAATGGGTGGGTGGGAACTGCGGGTTGTATTGTAAGATGATGGGTGAATGGGAAGCTTCTTCATGGAAGGGACATAGAAAACGAAACTGGTGTTGAAAGGTGAGTAAGAAGTTAATGGGTGAATGGGAAAAGTACGTGCTTTTGGCAACATTAAGAGGGTAAAATAAGAAGAAATGTGAAGAGCAAACTGTAGAATCAAGGTGAAGGAGGGCTGATAAAAGATGGGTGTAAAGTGATTAGGTGTATGTGAAGACTATGGCTGAGTGATAAAGAACGCATGGTGCATGGGGAATTAATGGTTAAATGGGAAGATGACGGCAGATGAAAAATTGAAGGTGAAAGGGAAAATGAATGGTGGAAGCTTAACGGTGAAACAGGAGTAAGCAGAACACGTAAAACTCATGTGAGCGACTGTTGCTAAAGGGTGGATGTAAGGATGAAGGATGGAAGAGGATACAGATTGATCGAAAAGGAGGGATTGAAATTATGCTTAAATGTAGATGGGGATAGATGACAGTGAATGGGAACAACCATGGAAGCCAACATATAGAACAGGTGGGAAGCTGAATGATAGAGAAGATCCTCAATGGATGCTATGATGATCAATTGAAAACTGAAGGGTGAATAATCAAAAAAGAAAGGGTAGATGTAAAGCAGATGGTTTGGAGATGAAGAGTGTAGATGACGGGTGAAAGAGGAATCTGAAAGGTTAAAGGGCATCAAAGAAGGAGTGAGAGTGAAAAATGGAGATTCAAAGATAGGTGGATAAGAGAAGTGTCTATGGGATGATGAAGCTTGTTAGAGAGTTGGAGAACCTCAATAGATAGACTTTTGCATGACCACCCCGTGTTTTTGAACTGATGCGGCAGGGTTTTCGACTAAAGTGTAAGTGCACGGCGTCCTGCCAAACAGGCCTTAGTGCCAGTACCCTTTAAAAGGTATATGTAAGATTGGTTCATCTACGATTAGCATAAGTTATCTTACTTATAAATCCTTAGTATATGGTGCCTGGGGTAACCAGGGCCTGTAAGTTAAGGTGTCCCTCGTGAATTGCAGCACTTCTTGTGTTCCCACAAGTGTGACAAAGCAAAGCATGACACCCAGTCTGCTATTGCTGGCTGACAGAGCAGTTTTTAAATTGTTAACTCGACTTTGGCATTTAATGACAAAGTCCAAACCTTCCTTTTTAGGTCGAACCTGGGCAGCTCGTGCGCTGCTCTGCGAGCCATGGTGTGTTAGAGTATGTACTTAAAACTCAGCCCACTCTCCGTCCATATTTGTCATTGGCTTGTGTCATTGTCCTTTGTAAGTGCTGAATTCTGATTGGTTAATAGGCTTGTTAGTCCTGCCGTAGTACCGCCTTGTCTTCATTTGTTACCCCCATGAGGGCTGGCCCTTTTACTTCTGTTGATACACGTATGTCTTATTTACTCTAGAAGCACTATTTTCTTTAATGCATTTCTTCTACTGCAGGCACAACGTGCTTTCCTGCAACATTCAGCGAGTCATGCCATTTACAGGCCATCACGCGCACAAGTGTTATATACAGAGGTGCAACTAGGGCCAAATTTCGGGTTGGGGGCTACCAAAAATTTCGTGGGGGGCTGACTCTTACAGCAATTTGCAGAGTGGAGATGCAGGGGCTCTAAGAAGGGGGGAAAAACAACAAAGCCTCCTTAACATGTAAATGGTCTTTTAAAGACCTGGGGCCTCATTTATGAGAAGTGACGCATCGCTGCGTGAAAGCAGCGATGCGTCACTTTTCAGTGCGCACTCCTTGCGACATACCTGATGCGTTATATTTAATGTATGATGCATCTTGTCGCAAGGAGTTACAGATACGTCAGTATTTCTGACGTATCTGTAAGCGCAAAAGTGACGCATTGCTGGAGTGTGTCACAAAAGTGACGCAACTCCAGCAATGCATCCTTTCCCAATGGGCGTTGCGCGCCTGGTCAGCGTACATGTACGGGTTTTAAAATCAGCCACGAAAGCTATGAAATAAATTGCAGCGCTAACAATGTTTTAACATATACTGAATGTGTGTGATAATTCCCACTTTTTTTGGTACAGCTGAGGAGGCGACATTCGCGCCAGCACGAAAAAGAAGGCACGCCACCAGGCCTTTCGGGTCACTGAACTGACAGCAGGAGGAGCAGAGCCCCTGGCTTTATAGTGAAGTTTTCAGAGTGGTTCAATTATTGGAGAGCGGATGTGGTCTGACAGCAAGATTGCCGACTTTGGTGCTGGAAACCAGGGTTCGAGCCTTGCGGTCGACTCCACATCCTGTGATTCTGGGCAAATCTCTTCATCTTCCCTGCCTGAATGTGTCCTTGTGTAACGCAACCAGCGCTCATGTAAAGCGCTCCGATACCTTCGGGTCGAGTTCGCGCTATTTAAATCTGCATTAAATTAAAAAAAAAATAATAATTCTAAAGGATGTCTCAAAGCAGCTTTGCCACCTGAGGTTCACAGTCAAATGTTTTTCACGCGGGCACAGTAGTTCAGTAGACTAATGAATCTCTTGTGGAACTCTGTGTGTAACCTGTCCATTAGAAGTTTAAATCTCAAGGATGAGCTCAGCCCAAAGTAGGGAAAATAAACATTTTCCATTCTTTTCAAAATCGTCATAGTAATACACTATTAAAGACTCCAAGCATCACAGTAAAAGGCACAGTAGCAACTAACACCAAGCGAGAAATCGGTTTTCATATTGTAATTCTCACTGGTAAATAATTAGAGTTCTGCTGAAACAGCAAACAGTAAATCTGCATAGCTGAAGTAATTTCATGGCAGAGTAGGGATCAAAGTCGAAGTTATAGGTGGATTAGCATCACTTGACAAAAATTTTACAGTCGAGGGTCTCACCGCAGGTAACAAGACATCAGTTAAAAATTGAGAAATGGCCCTTCAGTCAGACTCGCTTGCCCTCCTATTTTGGAGGCGAATGCACTTCTGGTTCTAAAGGCCCAGCCTCAGCCAGCTCTGAGCCTTCAGGCGCCACACGATCAGGGTTCAGTGTTGTCAGAAATCTGCCTTATTTAGTGGGGCCTTCTGGCACTTGTATTTTCATGGCCAGGTCTGCCATACAAGTGCAAGACATGAATACATACCTATGTCCCCAATATGGAGGGAGAAAATTCTCAGCGTGTCAGGGGCACCCATTTCTAGGTTTCCCCTGTCGAAAGCTGCGCAGCAGCGTTTCGCGCAGGCAAAATCTTTTGTTTACAGTATGTGGGCTTTGTCCCGCCTCTGTTTTCCATTGGCTAGCTCCATAAATGGAGGCTAGCCATTGGAAGAGAGAGGCGTCCGTCATTCTGCGAGGTGACTCGTGGGCGTTCCGGAGATTTTTTCTCATCCAGCCCCTTTTAGCACCTCAGTGTGGCGGTGGGCGGGGTTTATGTTTTTTGGTCGTCCATGTTTCTTTTGGTCATTCCACGGCCGACCGCCGCCGGAGGAAGTCCAGGTCCAGGTGAGTGCTTTTGATTGTGGCCGTTCCTGCCGCCCCCCCTCCCGCTGTCCGTGTGCCCGTTCCCGCACACCCTCCCGCTGTCCGTGCCTTTCCCGCCCCCTCTCCCGCTGTCCGTGACTTTCCTGCCCCCCCTCCCATTGTCCGTGCCTTTCCCGCCCCCCTCCCGCTGTCCGTGCCTTTCCTGCCCTCCCTCCCGCTGTCCGTGCCTTTCCTTGTTCTGTTTCCAACCCACTGTGATATAGCACTTTAATCCAATTGCTTTACTTTAGATGAAGCAGGACTAGGAATACCAGAATGGAAAGAGTTGGTAAATGAAAGGCCTGGGCCGAAATATAGTGTCCTAATGGCATGGAGTTGTTTGGAAAAAGTAGTTTGGCGTTATGAACACATGCGTGTATTAGTCAAAAAGCCTGTTAAGCATCAGTCGGGGCACTTAACAGGCCAAAATACTAAACATCTGTTGTACTCGTCCATTAATATTAGGAAAGGGGCCCTCAAAAATACTGTGTGCCCGTTTCCGCACCCCCCTCCCGCTGTCCGTGCCTTTCCCGCCTCCCCTCCCGCTGTCCGTGCCTTTCCCGCCCCCCTCCCGCTGTCCATGCCTTTTCCGCCCCCCTCCTGCAGTCCGTGCCTTTCCTGCCCTCCCTCCCGCTGTCCGTGCCTTTCCTTGTTCTGTTTCCAACCCACTGTGATATAGCACTTTAATCCAATTGCTTTACTTTAGATGAAGCAGGACTAGGAATACCAGAATGGAAAGAGTTGGTAAATGAAAGGCCTGGGCCGAAATATAGTGTCCTAATGGCATGGAGTTGTTTGGAAAAAGTAGTTCGGCGTTATGAACACATGCGTGTATTAGTCAAAAAGCCTGTTAAGCATCAGTCGGGGCACTTAACAGGCCAAAATACCAAACATCTGTTGTACTCCTCCATTAGTAATAGGAAAGGGGCCCTCAAAAATATGGAAATCATTTCCGCCCCAATATCGCTATGCTTGAGAACAGGACAATTAACATGCAACAAGTGTTTTCCCTACTTACTCAAGTCTGGCTTACTTAACTAGACATGTACCCATTTCAGCCAAATGAGCCACACAGAGTTTTGATGTTTGTTTAAAGGGATGGGGTGAGGGGGCACTTTCTTTCTATGCAAGCCATCTTGCCATCTGTTTTACAGTTCCCATGCTTCCCACAACCTAGCACTCTGGGGGAGGATTAATAGAAAAATATGTACAGAATTATAGATGGGTAACTATCATTATCGGGGCTATGTTTCACCAAGGCTATGAACGGGACATCACAGACAATGGGAGCAAAGCTCAAAGTCACTATCCTGTAACCACGAACCCAGAGGTGGAAAACATGATCACTGCTACTCTAATTACACTTTCAAATTATGTATGGCCCATATTAGCTCTCACTCCAAAAGTGATACCATCGATCGACTGTGCATCAGGAAATATCATTGGGCAGCCATGCACACCATGGAGTTCCTTAACCTCTCTCATTACCCTCATCTCTTTTTATTTGTCCTATATATTAAAGAAGAATCCTCCATGTGTTGTCACCACCCCACATCCCTACACCTTTGGCCATTCTTTGCTCTTCAGAAAAAAAATAGTTGGAAATGAAATCATTTGGGGGGTGAGGGGGTAGACGGGACTACCAGATATTACCATGCTCCACAGCCAGCCAACCCTCCTGCACACATTTTTAAGTCGAGCCTAGACAGCGCTTGCACTGTCTGGAAGATCTGTTGTATGTACTTTGTGTGGGCTTTGGAGCATTAAACACTGGACTTGTCTGCTCCCCCTTTTGTTTAGGGACTACCTTTTTCCTAGCAACTGCCTCTATTTAACTGTCTTGATAGAAAACGACCAGCAGAGGTCAGAAAAATACCAGAATCGCTTTACCCAGGATAATGTGCTTCATAGCTAGAAAGATTTTGAGGTCCCAACTCCACCCCTCCAACTCCACCCCTCCAACTCCACCCCTCCAACTCCACCCCTCCAACTTGGGTGTGTGTGGGGGGGCTCGCAGTGTGAGGGGGGGCTCGCAGTGTGTGGGGGGGCTCTGTGTGGGTGTGTGGGGGGCTCTGTGTGGGTGTGTGTGGGTGGGCTCTGTGTGTGTGTGGGGGGCTCTCTGTGGGTGTGTGTGTGTGTGGCATTTGCGAGAGATTAAGCTATTGGCATTGTAAATGACAATGCCATTTATCTGTTTTCAAAACCAACACATGAATCAAAATGTTGTCATTTACAATGCCAATAGCTCTAACTTTTGCAAAGGCGAAACCGTTGCATTGTAAATGATTGTTTTTTCAATTTTTGAAAAACAAAAAAGTATCGGTCTGCCACAGCATGGTAAACTGACTGTCACTAAGCATTTTCAATGATTTACTGCAGCCATTTTACCAAAAGCAGTTCCGGCTAATATTTTCCCATCCCTTATCCATGAATCACATTAAGAAGTGGGTGGGCTGTCGATTGGCAGGCAGGGGGGTTACATTCAGGACACCATTAGCTTTGCAGGTCTGCCTGCCTTGCGTTTAATGAGCCACTGGAATGTTTTTAACTGAATACAAATTGCATGGAAAGTTAGCAATTTTAAAGTTCACTGCTCCTCACTAATGGGTTAAAAATAAAGTAAATTTTAACTTTCAACGCAGATTTATATGGGCTGGTCTACATCGGAAAGAATCATGTCTTCTATGGCCTTCAAAAAATAGGAAGGTTGTTCATGCAGCCAGGGACTTTGGCAGGGAACCCAAGCAAGCATTTGCAATACAATATGCCTCACATTTTAGAAACTTTGACTTATTGATGTTGTAAATGACAATGCCTTTTATTATTGCAGGTGCTTTTTCAACACATAAATTAATGGCATTGTCATTTACAATGCCAATAGATCAAAAACTAGAAATTGAGAGACCTATTGCATTGCAAATGCTTGTTAATATTTATTAGTTGCCCCTAAGACAAGCCTACTGAGCCATACATTTAGGGAGTATTATATTAAAAAGCTGGCCATGCGTTTCTAACTTTATATGTCCTGGCAGTAAAAACCATGCATTGTCGTTTTTACTGTGGAAGGGCTACTAGCCCAAATGGCAAGTAGAGGGTTACAGACTGACAATTCGACAGTGCTAACATCTGAATGGGACTACGAAATATGATACTTCGAGATATGAAAAAATCAAAACAATTGTTGCATTAAATTTGACTTGATGCCACTTTGTTGCCCAAAGTATTCCAGTGACCGTTTATGGTTGCTGGATACGAGACAGACTTCTGCCCTCCTAAGGGGAAATTTAAATGACTGTCAGGAAGGAACACAAATGGCCTGCCGTTAGAAGAGGGGTGACCTCTCCCTGGCAGGAAGGCCAAACAGGATGTGAGTCTAAAACACAAGCTCCAATGGGGAAGCTGCCTTTGAAGGACAAATTGTAGTCAGACACAAGAGGAGCTGCTCTTCTGTTTTTGCACATAGGCTGGCATTGGGGACAGAGATGGAGAAGCTACTGCAAAACTGTATTTACGCAACATGTAGCCCCCATGTTGCCACACATCTAGTATGAGCTAGTGACCTCCACATGACTAGAGAAGGGTTCTGCCATCTTGGGAGCAGGCAGAATGATGCATTCTGAGCTAGTTAGATGCCACACTTTACAGGAAGTCGTCACTAGGCGGGAGGGGATGTGGTAGCTCATTGGCTGGCAATCACAGCATACCCAGAGGGCATAACCTAGGAATAAAAGTGTCACCCCCTGGCACCCAAACCTCACATCACATCTGAACTGGTGATAGGACCAAAGAAGGACTTCCCTGCTGTTCTGTGGACCCAGCAAAAAGTGGGTGCACCAAAGTTTGGACTGCATCTGCTAGTCCTTGGGCTAGCAAAAAGAGGACTGTGGTGCCATTCTTGAGAAAAAGTTGTTTTAAGCCTTAGGCAGAAGTAACTCCAAGAGTCAGTTGGCTGAATTTCAGTTACAGCTACAGGGCCACAAAAGCTGAAGAAGCCTGCTTTGGTGAGTAAGTAGCCTAGAATGATGCTGACCGCCAAACTGCACCCTGGGAGAACGAGTTGTAACCCTCAAATGTTACACCCAAGTCTACTAGACCAGAGAGAGTTGTCAGAGTGCAGTTAGGTTACTCAGCAAGGAAGCCACTGGCAGTTAAAGGGAACAGCTGGTTTTGCCGTAACTGGAAACCAGTAGACTAGTGGTAACTGTTTTTTGCCTGGACATAACCTGGATTTTGAAGGACATTGACCCCTGTAGCCTAAGTTGCCCCATATTCGTCGATCAAGGGATGGCCCCAGGATGGCCCCATCTCCGGATCAGCATCCTTGAACATCTTCAGAATCCTGTATCACTTGAATCAGAACCCCCTCTTTAAAGTCTATGGTGGTTCAGCATAGAGCATGGAACTGGGCCGGAGACTGCTTTGACTGTGGGCTAACTGTTCTACTCGACCTTAGTGGTCTCTGTGACTAGTTCCCTGAAAGAGTTGGCTGCCGTAAGAGTTGTTTACAACTTTATAAAAGTTTGAAATGTTTACCACTATTGCGTTCCATTATAATGATTTATTGCGCTCAATGAAAAGCTGTGATTTACTGTTCCTTTAAAAGTTCATATCTCTGGAACCCTCCAGTGGATTTGTGTCATTAAAGTGTCTATATAAAGATAAAAACATAACCAAATTGTATAGATTTGTTTGGATTTTTTGTTTTTAATTGTGTTGTGTTTTCTTCTTATTCAACTGTTTGGTACTTATTAATGCTTTAAACTTGTTCCTTTGATAAAGTGTGATTGCTCAGAGCATTCATTTGCCTTACATCAAGAACTGAGATTGAACTTCCAGAGTGGTTGCCCGACAGCAGAACCAAGGAAGGTGCTCGTGCTCTGGTCCTTTCTGGCTCTGATGGGCTCAGGACAGGCAGCGGAATGGACTGGCGCCCTGTGTAGCACCAATGCCTGAGCAGCTCCACCCCCTCCTGACAGGTGCACGCAAGCGTGAAGTATTCTAGGATACAGAGTCCTTCCCTGGATGCAGCAAGCACAGTGTGGGGCTCAGCACCCCCTGCAGACTCAGCAGTAATCCTCAGGGCATTACGGGGGTAAATTGCACCTTAATGAAATTAGTGTTTTTGCGACATAAATAAAAAGAAATGATCAAGTCTGAGCAAACATGAACTCCACTCCCAGCAAGCAAGACCTATGAAACCCCTGAGAGCAGACTTTTTGTTTGTTTACATGCCCAGATGAAAGCGTTGCTCTCATACATAGGGAGCTGCAGCTTTAGCAGATCCCTGTGTGTAAGAGCAATGCCAACTACTGCATGAGGCTGGGAGTTGGTAGGGGCCGCTGGGGCATTCATGTTCCCCACGCGGACCCCAACGATGACAACTCGGTACACCGGGTGGGCTCCAGGGCACCCAGCATTTGAAGGCCAGGCCCAAGCAATGGGGTCCCTGGGGCCGAAATCAGCCAGGAGGGGACTGCGTGGCCCCTCTCCTCAATTGAATTAAGGCTGGGTCTCAGGAATGGGATCCCTGTGGTCAAAATCGGCCCAGGAAGGTGTCTGCGCAGCCTCCCCCCCATTAAGTCGTAACCAAACCAGTTTTGTCACTGATGCTCATTGCACAAAAATTAAACCTCAACAGTTAGAACTTAAACATGTAAACATAGCCGGTGCCCCCGTTGAAGCGCTAGTTCTGCAAAGGACATATGATCCTAACTCCTGGGCTTGGCAAAGGGAAAGCAAGTGAGTTTTATCAGCATTTCCATGTTAAAAAACAATCTGAAATACTTCATGGAGGGGACTGTATCGTTAATCTATTGCAGCACAGCCAGTGTGGGACAGTGATGAGTGGGTTCTTTCTTGCTCTCTCCTAGTGAAATCAAAGTCCATGGTTCTCCCTTTAAAATGCTAGGAGTATGCAAATGTAGAAATCACTTGGATGCTTCCCCGTTTGGCCCAGCCCACCTTATTGGTATCCAAAGTTCTCCCTGCCTTTTGCCAGATTGATGGACAACTTAATAAGCAGACCTTCGTCCCCCACCCAGCGCGTTTCGCAGCTGATTTTGGTGAGGAGTTCTTGATGCTGAGGAAAATGAGGGCATCTCCAACAAGCAAAGAAGCACTAACTTCATATAGTTAAGAGGAAGGACCTTTTTTTGGTGAAGATGTACCTATTTGTAGTCTCATCGTCTTCTCTAAAGGAGGATTCATGTTATCAAATAATTCGGGAACAATCACATTGCCAAAACGCACACAAGGTCACTGATGACATTTCCTCATGTAATACTCCGCAGCTGTAATGTTGAATATATACTGGACATTTAGCCAAGGAGGTAGCACTTAGTAATTAATTACTGGAAAGAACTCCACATGGGTAGATATTTTTGCAAATCTGTGGACTCTTGTTGGATAAAACAGCAGGTGCGGTTCCTTTGTGGCCAAGTTACTCACACAGCTACTGATACACAGACACTCGCACACTCAGGCACTTACACACAGTGCTTAATTTGTAAAATATGAAGTCCTGGTGCTCAAATGTTTGTCAGAGGCCATACCCATTTTCCCCGACCCCACCCACTTACTCCACTGGCTCCACCCACATCCTCAACTGGCACTGCTGAAAGTCAGATGTAATACCCAATCTGAGTTTAAGCAAGGGGGCCTTCTGACTATGAAGCAAATAAGTGAATAACATCTGTGCCAAGACAATTATTTAGAAAATAGTGTTATATTATATTCACTGGTTTAAATATTAGAACTATAAAACGTGATAACTTGTTTTTATAGAGCTTGCTAACGGTAGGCTTTGTTACTTTAAAGCACTGTAAATGCTAGATGTTACTATTCAGTGGATCTACTTCAGAAGGATGAATGACTATGTGTGAAGCTTGCAGATTACATATATACACATATATATATATATTCACTGAAAAAAACATAGGTTATAGACCATATATAGTTAGGGATTAGCATTCACAAAACCTTATTTTACTTGCACAAAACCATTGAAATTCACATATATAGTTAGTTGCACTAACTATATATCGCGCACCCGCAATCCACTGCTGATGATGTCACATATTACATCATTCATGACATGGTCAGTGACATCACTGATGACATCACTGATGACATCTCAAATGACATCACTGATGACATCACTGAAGACATCTCAAATGACATCACTGATGACATCTCAAATGACATCACTGATGACATCACTGATGACATCTCGTTTGACATTACTGATCACAACACTGATGATATCATTCATGTGATAATACGATGAACCTCTTCCGACTCTAATATAACCTTAGATACAATCAGTGTAAACAGACACTCACAGACTGTCACTCATCCATGGAGTTACTCACACACCTAGTCAGTCATGCAAAGAATCAATCACACCTCCATTTCCTCAACTATACAGTTATACACACCTTACTTATTCAAACATATACTAACACATATTTACTCTCTTATACAATCCCTGATACAAGTTCACAATGATCCATACAGCCACTCACATATTCACTGGCTCTTATGCACAGTTATTTATATATGTCAACTCTCACATGTACTGTGTTTTACATATGTACTTACTTTGACATGTAGCACTGAGATATCCATTCACTCACCAATACACTCATGCACACAGTCAACCGCCCATACAGCTGTTTCCACATGCACTTTTGAACCCATAAATCTAGTGAATCAACTGCTCACACATCTATGCACAGAGTCATACCCCTCCCAGCCACCCACACACACACTCAGTCTCCCATACAAATACTTGTGCAACCAATCAATAACCCATATAGTTACTCATATAGCTACTGATCAACACATGCAGCAGTTTACAGAACAACAGACATAATGATGCTCAAATTAAGACAGTTTAGTCACTAACCCATGCACTCAGTGAGACACATTTAATCACTCATTCATACAGTCAGTCATGCACCTACTAAATCCTTCATCCAGACACTTATACATCCACTCATTCTTCAATATGTAAGACATATTTTAACTTTACAGAAACATACAGTCACTGGATGTTGTCATCAGTGATGTCATCAGTGATGTCATTTGAGATGTCATCAGTGATGTCACTGACCATGTCATGAATGATGTAATATGTGACATCATCAGCAGTGGATTGCGGGTGCGCAATATATAGTTAGTGCAACTAACTATATATGCGAATTTCAATGGTTTTGTGCGAGTAAAATAAGGTTTTGTGAATGCTAATCCCTAACTATATATAGTCTATAACCTATGGTTTTTTCAGTGAATTTTCAAGGTTTTGTAAATGCTAATTCCTAACTATATATGGTCTATAACCTATGATTTTTTCAGTGAATTTCATTGGTTTTTTAAAAGCTAATATCTATAGCTGTAAAATATATTCTTTATTACATGACGTATCACGTAGCCACGTGAGACGCCTCATGACGCGTCGCATAACCGTGACGTATCAGCTCTGCAGCGCAAACAAAACCCGTAACGTAAGCGCACCGGAGCACGCTTACAGATATATATATTTTTTTTAACCTTAATTAGACAAAATCCACAAGTGCACATATCTTGAGGCCTTGCAAAGGCACATCAAACAAACAGTCCCTACAATTTTGCCAAGTTTGATGGAAATCTATTCCTTTAAATTTTATTTTACTGTTTCTCTTGGTTTTCCCCTTGTTACGCTTACCGGAACGCTACCCGGTACGCAAACCGGACGCTCCAAAAACACAAGATGGCGGACTCCCGTTACGCTGGCGGTTAGCTGACCGGGAAGCGCCTCTACCGCGAAAAATCGCAATTTTTTTTTCTTTTGCCCCGCGGGGAACTTTAATAGCCTCCTCATCAATCCTAGGGGGTCAGGAGGGGTCTACCTTACACCTTTCCTTCATTTACACCTTTTTTTTTCCACCTCTTGTCTCTCGATCCTACCGAGAGACAAGATGGCGGCCGCTCCGGACTGTTTACAATGGTGACAGCCAATCAGCTTCTCCTCAGACTCCCGTTACGCTGCCGGTTAGCTGCCCGGTTTGCGTACCGGGACGCGCCTCTACGGCGAAAAATCGCAAATTTTTGTTTTTTTATTTTTTGCCCCGCGGGGCACTTTAATATCCCCCTCATCAATCCTAGGGGGTCAGGAGGGGTCTACCTTGCCCCCTTTCCTTCATTTCCCCCTTCGTTTTTCACCACCTCTTGTCTCACGATCCTACCGAGAAACAAGATGGCAGCCGCTCCGGACTGTTTACAATGTTGACAGCCAATCAGCTTCTCCTCAGACTCCTGTTACGCTGCCGGTTAGCTGCCCGGTTAGCTACCCGGTTCGCGTACCGGGACGCGCCTCTACGGCAAAAAATCGCAACATTTTTTTTTTCTTTTTTTTGCCCCGCGGGGCACTTTAATATCCCCCTCATCAATCCTGGGGGTCAGGAGGGGTCTACCTTGTCCCCTTTCCTTCATTTCCCCCTTCGTTTTTCACCACCTCTTGTCTCTCGATCCTACCGAGAGACAAGATGGCAGCCGCTCCGGACTGTTTACAATGTTGACAGCCAATCAGCTTCTCCTCAGACTTCCGTTACGCTGCCAGTTAGCTGCCCGGTTCGCGTACCGGGACGCGTCTCTATGACGAAAAATCGCAAAATTTTGCCAAGTTTCGTGCAAATCCATTCAGCCGTTCGAGCTAAAAGTGAGGCCAAACGCCCTATGGAAAAATGAATGGGAAAAACGCGTTTTGGGACCCCCCTTTTTTCTCGGCCCCCCCTTGACGAAACCCCCCAAATTTGCAGGGGCTGCTCAGAAACAAAATGTGCCATTTTCCTGAAAATTTCAGCCGATTCCGTCCACAAATGCCAAAGTTTTTAGACATAGAATTTTCAAAAGTCCCATAGAGAAAAAATCCTAACTATATATACCTACTGGCTATCGCCAGTAGGTAATATATATATATTTATATATATATATATATATATATATATATATATATATATATATATATATATATATTACAACAATGTCTCCCTCTCAACAAGAGACTTTGAGTCGCACACGAAACTTGACCACTACCAATTTATTGGTGGATTCACAACAGGTTAAGGCGTAGTCCTAACATGTTTCGTTCCCCCTGGAACTTTTTCACATGTGAGCCTTGCACCAAAAACACGTCCTTTTCCCACAGACAGGTGTTCTCCATTATTATTTTACATCCGATGCTAGCGCTGTTTTATGGCATAATTTCCTTTTGTTGACGCATTGTGGGATCTGTGGTTCAGCGATTGTTTTATCCCTCCAACGGGTGTTGTTTAATATCCTGTTGAGATAAAAATCATTGTTCGTATTATCCATCCATTTTTGGCAGAAAGTTTCCCCGTGTCAACCTACTTTCAGGGTTGACTCGGGACCAATACCGAAGTCCAGTCCTCGGCGGCACCGCACTCTCCTAGTTCGCTTTGACGATTCTACCTTGTGGTCGCGGTGGAGAGTCATAGCGCTCTTGTGGCGGGCGTAAACTCCTCGGCAGAACCCAGCCGAATTTTATTAGAACAATGTCTCCCTCTCAACAAGAGACTTTGAGTCGCACACGAAACTTGACCACTACCAATTTATTGGTGGATTCACAACAGGTTAAGGCGTAGTCCTAACATGTTTCGTTCCCCCTGGAACTTTTTCACAGGTGAGCCTTGCACCAAAAACACGTCGTTTTCCCACAGACAGGTGTTCTCCATTATTATTTTACATCCGTTGCTAGCGCTGTTTTATGGCATCATTTCCTTTTGTTGACGCATTGTGGGATCTGTGGTTCAGCGATTGTTTTATCCCTCCAACGGGTGGTGTTTAATATCCTGTTGAGATAAAAATCATTGTTCGTATTATCCATCCGTTTTTGGCAGAAAGTTTCCCCGTGTCAACCTACTTTCAGGGTTGACTCGGGATATAGTATATATAAGAGGAAGGACCTTTGTTTGGTGGAGATGTACCTATTTGTAGTCTCATCGTCTTCTCTAAATGAGGATTCATGTTGTCAAATAATTCGGGAACAATCACATTGCCAAAACGCACACAAGGTCACTGATGACATTTCCTCATGTTATACTCCGCAGCTGTAATGTTGAATATATACTGGACATTTACCCAAGGAGGTAGCACTTAGTAATTAATTACTGGAAAGAACTCCACATGGGTAGATATTTTTGCAAATCTGTGGACTCTTGTTGGATAAAACAGCAGGTGCGGTTCCTTTGTGGCCAAGTTACTCACACAGCTACTGATACACAGTCACTCGCACACTCAGGCACTCACACACAGTGCTTAATTTGTAAAATATGAAGTCCTGGTGCTCAAATGTTTGTCAGAGGCCATACCCATTTTCCCAAACCCCACCCACTAACTCCACTGGCTCTACCCACATCCTCAACTGGCACTGCTGAAAGTCAGATGTAATACCCAATCTGAGTTTAAGCAAGGGGGCCTTCTGACTATGAAGCAAATAAGTGAATAATATCTGTGCCAAGACAATTATTTAGACAATAGTGTTATATTATATTCACTGGTTTAAATATTAGAACTATAAAACGGGATAGCTTGTTTTTATAGAGCTTGCTAACTGTAGGCTTTGTTACTTTAAAGCGCTGTAAATGCTAGGTGTTACTATTCAGTGGATCTACTTCAGAAGGATGAATGACTATGTGTGAAGCTTGCAGATTACATATATATATATATATATATATATATATATATATATATATATATATATATATATATATATATATATATATATATTCACTGAAAAAACCATAGGTTTCACACCAGTTATAGTTAGCTGGAAATTTTACTGACATAAAACCATTGAAATTCCCACGTTATAGTTAGTTGGACTCACTATAACTTGCGCGTGTAATGCACTGCTGATGACATCACAGTCAGTTACATCACTCATGACATCACTGATGACACCATCCAGTGAATGTGTGTCTTTCTGAAAAATAAATATGTTTTATATATGTGTATGTAAAAGTTGATTGAAGAATAAATGTTTAAATAAGTGTCTAAATGGATTTTTTTTTTAATTGATTGGTTAACTGGCTTATTAAGTGTATCTCAGTGAATACATATATTAGCGAATAATGTTTAAAAATTTAAATATATGTATCAGTGTTTCGTTTTGTGTATAACTAGCTGTATGGGTTGCTGAGTAGCTACATGTGTGTGTATATGGGTTATTAGATGTTTTTTTAGTATCAGTATGAGTGTCTGTATGGTTTGGTGGGGGTGTTACTTAGCACATAGATGCATCAATGACTGACTCACTGTTTGTATGTTTTTTGAAAACAGCATATGTGCAGGACTGTATGAGTGGATGAGTGTGTATATAAGTGTGTTAGTGATTGAATGCCTATCTCACTAGTGTGTTTATCAGTAACAAGATATATTTTAATCTAGTATATGTGAGTATTGATGCATATAAGTCAGTATATGTGAAAGTGAGAGATTGTAAGAGTTCCTGTTTAAATAAGTATGTGTTTTTATAAGTGATTGTTAAAAGAGTACATATGTGTACGTTTTCTTAGAAGTAAGGTGGTAGTGTGTGTATATCTGTATATGCAAATAAATGGATGTTTATTAGTTTATTTGCATATGTGAGTATATGTGTGAGTAACTTTTTGATGACTGTCGGTGTGTAACAGGATGAATAGGTGTATCACTACATATGATGAGTGAGTATATGTATGAGTGACTATATAAAACTGTTGGTGAATGTGTGAATGTGTACATAGATGGTGAAATTACTGAATTGGTTGTTGTAACTGGTATGGGTATATCCACTTTTTTGAAAATGTTAGTTTCTATTTTTGAATATGTGTTTCAAGGGTTACTTTACAGTGAAAGGAGATCAGTCACTGTGTCACAAGGATGGTGTCATCAGTGATGTCATGAGTGATGTAACTGGCCATGTCATGAGTGATGTAATATGCAATGTCATCAGCAGTGCATTACACGCGCAAGTTATAGTGAGTCCAACTAACTATAACGTGGGAATTTCAATGGTTTTATGTCAGTAACATTTCCAGCTAACTATAACTGGTGTGAAACCTATGGTTTTTTCAGTGAATTTCTTAGGTTTTTTAAATGCTAATTCCTAACTATAACTGGTGTGAAACCTCTGGTTTTTTCAGTGAATTTCATAGGTTTTTTAAATGCTAATTCCTTTCTATATCGAGTTTCTAACCTTTTTTTTTTTTTTTACAATTTGCTGTTTTGTGTAAGTATTCATTTTTTTTTTTATATATAATTTTTTTCTTTTGCGCTCTGGGTGCGCGCTCCGGTAAGCTCTCCGGTAAGCTTTCCGGTAAGCTAACCGGTGAGCTCACCTGAAAGCGCACCCAGAGCGCTACTTTCGTTCATGAAAAAAAATATGAATGAAAAGTTAATAATAATGCAAAACACGTACCATACAAATAAAATCATTTTTTTTTTATAAGTAAAATGATTATGCATTCCCGTAAAAGTTTGATGACGTAACTTCGGCGCGCAACGTAAGTGCCCTCGGAAGCGCCTACGTTTGCGCCGCGTAAACGCACCCGGAAGCGCCTACGTTCGCGCCACGTTTGCGCCCCGGAAGCGCCTACGTTCGCGCCGTGTAAACGCACCCGGAAGCGCTCCGGAGCGCGCAGCGTAAGCGCGTCGGGTCATGTGACCTTAAAATAACACTTTTCATTGGTTGCTAATAGTATTTTTTACAAAGAATGAAATCCCCACCCATTTCCTTCACTTCGTCTTTCACTTTTGTGACTGAAAGACCTGCCTTTTTGCTCCAGGATATTTCTTGGTTTTTCAATGGCTGCCAGACAATCCAGCAGTGAGGATGACTCCAATGAATTCATCAATGAAGAGCCTCCTCAACGAAAAGTTAAGGAACATTTCATTTGGAAATTTTTTATAATCCCACCTGGACTAAAAAAGGTAAATGCTCCAAAAGTGCAGTGCAAGATCTGCAAAGAAGAGCTGTCACGAGGAAACCCTTTGAAAAAGTACTCTTTTGGGAACTTCACAATGATCCGGCATGTGGAGAGGAAGCACCCCCAGAATTTTGCCCGGGAAAGTGTCAGGGCTCTGGCACAAGGGGTTCCCAGTGATGGGGCCTCTACATCAACCGGAGGAGCAACTTCTTCTGGGAGGGGGCAATCACAGGAGCAGGTGCCAAACATTCAACCTGCATTTAACCATGGTGTCCTCAGATGCAGATACTGCAATCAACCCCTCACCTTTGGGGAGCAAAGGGTCCAGCTCATGGTTCGAGCATTGGAGAACCATCGCTGCCCTTCCCACCCCTAATTTTTTTTGTTTTATTTTGCTCCTGTTGAGCAGTTTCCATTCCCTGTTTTTGTTCCAGTTTTGAAAAAAGAAGAAAACCAAAAGTTCTTTTCAGAACTACCTCCAATTCTCATCAAAGAGCTATATTCTTTAAAAAAATGAAAAAGAGTAAGTGAAATAGAGTGCATTGATAATTGAAAGGAGAATGAGTAAGAAAGAAAAGAAAGGTATGAGAGGAAAAAAGAAGTGAAGTAGGAGGACTGAAAGAAGGTGAGTGTTAGGAAAGAAAGTTATAAGAAGAAGAGTGAATATGGGGAATGTTGATATTCAATGAAAATGTTGAAAAAGAACAGGAGTGTTGAAGGATAAGAAAAGATGCATTGCTGGAGTTGAAGGTAGAAGGCCTCGTTTATGAAGCCATGCGTCACTTTAACGCCACCAAAGCATCACTTTTTGTGACACAACATTCCAATAAAAAATGCACCTTATTTATTCATATTTACAATGTGGCGTTTCTTGGTAAATACATCACTTTGTAAACCCCTGTGCCACATTATTCCTACGTCAGGTGTAATGTATGCAAAAGGGACGTATTGGGTGCAATTCAAAGCGATGTGTACGACACATAAGCTGATCAACGGATCTGGCCCGGCGATCCTCAGCAAAATGATCACCCCCTACACAGCAACCAGATCCCTACGATCCCAGAATGAGAACCTAGCTAGCATTCCTAGATTCAAAAGAACCCGCACAGGAGGACGACAATTCTCAGTTCAAGCAGCTACGGGATGGAACGCTCTTCCCCGCTCCCTCAGACTTGAACCTAACTACCTAGCATTCCGCAAGAAATTAAAGACTCATCTGTTTCCTAAATGAAGTCCCCTTGACTGTCTCCCCTCCCTCTCCTCCCCCTCAACAGGATCACAAATCTTATAGCGCGGGGATGCCCTTGGGTCACCAGGCGCTTTAGAAATCGTTATTAATTAATTAATTAATTAATTGACGCAAGAAAGGGTCGTAGAGGTGACACAGTGAATAAACTGGAGGCCTCATTTCTGAAAAGTGATGCATCGCTACGTGAAAACAGCAATGCATCACTTTTCTGGGCGCACTCCTTATGACATTCCAGATATGTCATATTTAACTTATGACTAATCAATTCGCAAGGAGTTACAGATACGTCAGTATTTCTGACGTATCTGTAAACACAAAAGTAACGCATTGCTGGAGTGCGTCACAAAAGTGACGCAACTCCAGTAATGCGTCCTTTCACATGGGAAAAGCACCATGTGAAAGGTCTTGCGTCAGTCTTACACCTGCTGTGAGGCAGGCGCAAGATTTTGACGCAACAGCATCCTAAAAGTGACGCAGTGAAATCTCATATATTTCACTGCGTCGCTATTACCAAGCTTTTTGCGGGGGAACGCCCCCTCTGCATACATTATACCTGACGCAGATATAATGTGGCGCAGGGTTTTAAAAAGTGACCCATCTACCTAGATGCATCACTTTTTAAATATAGCGCAACAAGGCGCATTTTTTTACACCGCTGGTGCGATCAGTCACTTTTCTGTGCGCACTCCTTACGACATTCCAGATGTGTCATATTTAATGTATGAGGAATCATGTCGCAAGGAGTTACAGATACGTTCGTATTTCTGACGTATCTGTAAACACAAAAGTGACGCATTGCTGGAGTGCGTCACAAAAGTGACGCAACTCCAGTAATGCGTCCTTTCACATGGGGAAAGCACCATGTGAAAGGTCTTGCATCAGTCTTACACCTGTTGTGAGGCAGGCGCAAGATTTTGACGCAACAGCATCCTAAAAGTGACGCAGTGAAATCTCATATATTTCACTGCGTCGCTATTACCAAGCTTTTTGCGGGGGAACGCCCCCTCTGGATGGAATATACCTGACGCAGATATAATGTGGCGCAGGGTTTTAAAAAGTGACCCATCTACCTAGATGCGTCACTATTTAAATATAGCGCAACGAGGCGCATTTTTTTACACTGCTGGTGCGATGGTGCTTTCCCCTTGTGAAAGGACGCATTACTAGAGTTGCGTCACTTTTGTGACGCACTCCAGCAATGCGTCACTTTTTTGTTTACTTTTATGTCAGAAATACTGACGTATCTGTTACTCCTTGCGACATGATTCGTCATACATTAAATATGTCACATCTGGAATGTCGTAAGGAGTGCGCACAGAAAAGTGACGCATCGCACCAGCGGTGTAAAAAAATGCGCCTCGTTGCGCTATTTTTAAAAAGTGACGCATCTAGGTACATGGGTCACTTTTTAAAACACTGCGCCACATTATATCTGCGTCAGGTATAATGTATGCAGAGGGGGCATTCCCCCGCAAAAAGCTTGGTAATAACGACGCAGTGAAATCTATGAGATTTCACTGCGTCACTTTTAGGATGCTGTTGCGTCAAAATCTTGCGCCCGCCTCGCGTCACTTTTATGTTTACAGATATGTCAGAAATACTGACGTATCTGTAACTCCTTGCGACATGATTCGTCATACATTAAATATGACACATCTGGAATGTCATAAGGAGTGCGCACAGAAAAGTGACGCATCGCACCAGCGGTGTAAAAAAATGCGCCTCGTTGCGCTATATTTAAAAAGCGACGCATCTAGGTAGATGCGTCACTTTTTAAATATAGCGTAACAAGGCGCATTTTTTTACACCGCTGGTGCGTCACAAAAAGTGACGCACAGGCGGCGCAAAACTGGCAGCACAAGGCCTTCATAAATATGGTCCTGGATTTTCCCCGTGCTTCGCTCCCCGGTGCGCTTTCCGGTGCGCGTACCGGGCGCTCCCCCCGCGCAAATCGATTTTTTTTTTTTTTAAATACTCCGCAGGACCCTATTTTAGCCCCCACATCAAATCTAGAGGGTCAGAGGGGGTCTACTCTGCCCCCTTATGGTCATTTGCCCCTTTGTTTTTGCCACCTCTTGTGTCTCGATTTTACCGAGACACAAGATGGCGGCCGTTCCAGACTGTTTAGAATGTTTACAGACACCCAAGAGCCAATCAGCTTTCCTCGCGCAAGTCGCGTGTCACGCCTGGTGCGCTCCCCGGTGCGCGCACCGGAGCGCACCTATAGATATATATATTTTTTTGAACCTAAATTACTCAAAATCCACTGGAGCACATATCTTGAGACATAGCAAAGGCACATCGGGCTACCAGTCCCTACAATTTTGCCAAGTTTGGTGTAAATCCATTCAGCCGTTCGGGCTAAAAGTGAAATCGACCGCCCTATGGAAATTAACATGGGGAAAACGCGTTTTGGGACCCCCTTTTTATCTCGGCTCCCGCTTGACATATCCCCCCCCAAACTTTCAGGGAAGGACCGGGGCGCCACAAGGCCATTTTCAGGACATTTTCAGGCAGATTCGTCAACCGGCGCCAAAGTTATTCCAAATAGAATCTTGAGATTTAACATTGAAAAAAATCCTAACTATAACTACCTACTGGCGACCGCCAGTAGGTAATATATATATATATATATACCCCTCTCGACAGCTAGAGCATATCTCACTGAGTTATCTCCCCACAGAAGGGGTGATGGTCATAGTTCAGGTGTGTAACTTATACTTGACTTGTTAAACACAGTGTAACAACCTGACATACTTTTCGTGAGCGTGATGCTGTAGGAAAGAGAGGAGGCAAAGAAGGTGTTGTTGTGTTGTTCCTATACATCTATATAACATCTGTGCCTTTAGACAACTTACACTGTGGGATTGGTGTCCAGACTGATTCCAGAGACCCCCACCAGGTATGTTCGCCTTTATACCAGCTGGCTCACAATGCCACTATAAACTCCTCTTACCATGGAGAGAATAGTTCTTGGAAATTATCAAACATGACAACCCTGCCCCATCAGGGATCATGGAAACAGTACAGTATTTTTTGCTCAATCACTCGTGCTCACTTTGTCTAAGAGAGAGAAACACAGATTAAATGGTGGGGACGTTTCTCAATAAGTACTTATTGAACCAGCGTCATTCTAGTGTAAAATAGGTGTGCTGAAACAACTATAAGACGGATGTACCATGTTACAACGCATACCGTTACAACTACCTACTGTTACAACGCGACCATTACAACGCATATCATTACAATGCATAGCGCTTTGAGGTGCTGGATATTGGTAAGTATAATTTACTATTCTAACTCCAGTCCCCGTGGACCCTAGGGAAGGTGTTGGATAGTAAATTATACTTATTCCCTATCCTAGAGCGCCCCCCAGCGCAATGCGTTGTAATGGTATGCGTTGTAAAAGTCGCGTTGTAATGGTAGTGCGGAGTAAAAAATGCGTTGTAACAGGTGTATACCCTATAAGACAGAAACAAATAATTATGAGCACCAATAGGGTAAATAGATGTTAGATTCCTACCATAGTGCTAAACAATGAATACAGGTAGGTATAAAAATACATGACAATAATAATGCATACTCCTACGATGCAACCCTAACTACATGTGTCTAAGTGTACATGGCATGTATGTAGGTGTAGAGCCAAGAATCCCTCTAGGCTGAAGCCAAGCCCATTACCTGAAATGAGAGACAGTGGGACCCCATCTTGGTCTCAAGATGGACACCCCGCGAGGGATGTCAGAATACTGCGAGCTGGAGTGTCTGCATGCAGGAACCTCAGTGTCTCGCGGCAGTGTGTCAGCATGGAAGTCTTTTCTCCTTTGCCTACCCTGGCAAAGCTGTGGTGTGAATATACCCAAAAGTTACCCTTAGGGGATTCTACCTTGCTGTGTCATGTCGGCAGAGGATGATGAAAGGGATGACCCTTATATATAGTTATTATGCAGAAGACGGTAATCCTGCTGTGATGCTGAGAATCCCTATGCATAATGAATGAGGCTAGTTTTCGGGGAAAAACACACGACATTTATGCAGCGCTTAACTAGGTAAAAAATCAATACCGAAACCCGTTATGTAGGACAATGGTACAGTAAATGTAGGCGAAGGGTCAGGTGACTACTCAAGCCTATATTGGAGTACCCTACGAAACATAACAGTGTGCATTTAAAATGAAAAAGAAGCAGTCTCAGGGACAACTGTGTAGACAACAGGAGTTTATAATAAAACATTGGCACTTGAACCTTTGTTAACTTGGGTCATGTTGTGTGGTCTTATTTCACCATGGTGAGTTTTTCTTCTGGGATTTGCAGTTACCTCCTTACTTTGAGATTTAACCAACAGATTTCCTTCTCAATATGAGTGCAAGTTTCCAAGGATATTAAAATGCAATACTCAACCTCATGACGCAGGAGAACGTTACACTGGGGCAACACGGCTAACAGGTTTCTCTGCCTTAACTGAGGCAACAAAAATTTCTACCATACAAATATCAGCGCCAAAAATATCTCCTGCAATAAACTCAACCTGCACTTATACTGTCTACATACCATAAAAATCACCATGTTAAATTTTTCAATAACAATTTAGAAATTCCAATAAAAAGCACTTTCAGGGGCCGTGGCCAAGATGGCGGCGGAGTAGGACGTGTTTTTGGTCCCTCCGGCACCACACATTCAATAGCTTTGTCTAGCGGACTTCTGCAGTGCCCATCCATGCCTGAAAAGTGTACTAGCGTGGCCCAGGAGGTCGAGGGGCGCCGTCCAACACTTTTGCCCCCCAATTGGCCAAGAGTGACTGCGCGGCGTAGAGCGGCCTAGCCGGGAGGTGAGACGGGAGCGGCCCCAGACCTTCGCACTGACCGCCTCTGAAGAGGTGCGGGCTGCCTGGTGCTACAGACAGCGGACGAGCTCCCAGAAGTTTGCAGGTTCGTGCGTCCTGAACAGGCTCTGTGATGGGGGAGTGCCTAGTCCCTTGCGGCGGGAGCTGGCCGGAGGCACCGGGGCCTAGTGGTGACGAGCGGCGGAGGTGGAGCTCTGCAGCGCCTGCCCTGATCAACTCCCGTGGTGGACGGAGCCTGTGTGGAGACCGCCGGGAGACCCGTGCGAGCTGCCGCTCGCCGCTGTGGGCCTCTGCATTCCCTCGGCTGCAGAGTGTGAGCTGAGGGGGCGCCAGAAGTAGAAGGAGACGCCCAGGCCCTAATCGCAGGAGAAGACATAGGCCTTGCGGAGCGGCCGCCGGGGAGCGGCCCGGTCTCTGCTAACAGCTGATTGAAGGGTGGCGGAGAAGCGCTGAGCGGTGGGTCTGACCAGGGGTGCAGCGAGCACCGGACCTTCAGTCGAGAACGGCTGCGGTGGTGGAGATCCCCGCTCGGCGGGTGAGTGCTCCCTCGCGGCGCCGCATTGCCACGGGTTGTGGTGCAGGTGAGAGGCGGCTGGCTAGCATCGGGAGCACCACGATCTTTCGGCCCGTATCTCGGCGGGCGGTGAGACCGGGAGGAGGGTCTGGGAATCCTTTGGTCTTGGTCAGGGGTGTGCAGCGCTCCAGGGCCTCTGTAGGGCCGGACATTGGGGGGTTCGGAGGATTGGCCGAGCTGGGGGGAATCTTGGCGCCCCCACCTCCTGCAACTGCCTGCATATAAATCCGCCTAAGGACCGCATTTCGGCGGGAAACACACTGCTAACCTCTACGCTGCCTGCTCCTCTCGCCCCTCTCTGGTGGGCCATGGAGCACGCCCGCCTTGCAGAGAGCCTGGGTCTGATCTCTACCACCCGAGCCCGGCTGGGATTGACATTGGAACTGGGCACTGGTCTAGCTGGCGCTGAGCAGTTTGAAGTAGCGGCTATCCACGCAATCGGCCCTGCTTCCTGTGTGAGTGGGCTGAGGACCAGTCCCTTTTTGCTGTGGCCCCACTGCTGCTAAGTGGGTTGGTGAATAAGCGTGGAGTAACAGGGCAAGGTGTAGCCTGTTGGGGCTGGTCCGACTGACGGCGTTGACAGGTGCCAAAGACAGCGAGCCACGCACGAGGTGCAGTCCTGACCTCGCCTCTATTGTGAGCCACCAGCGATGACAAAATGGCGACGGCCAGGCTCAAAAAAGATAAATTGCCGAAAGACAATAGCCAGAAGCCCGCCCAGCAGACCGCCTCTCCGGTCTCTGACAAATCTCCATGTCAGGCAGACAATGATGCACCGGCGACTAAGGCGTTCATGTTAGAGCTATTTACTGCCATCATGGAGGATATCATGGAGCTGCGCACCCAGCTTGCCTCGGATATGAGAGAATTGCGGCGTGATGTCGACAATTTTGGGGAACGAGTCGCTACTTTAGAGGACCATGACCTAGGTACGGCGGAGGATATACACCGGCTGCAACAGTACGTGATCCGTCACACGGAGCATAACCTGGACCTGCAGGCCCACACCGAGGACCTCGAGAACAGGTCTCAGCGAAATAACATTCGGATCAGGGCGGTGCCATGGAAAGGAGAAGGTACAGACCTGCGAGAGTATGTGGAGGCCCTTATTAAGCAAATTTTGAATGAGGAAGATTTGCAGATTAAAATGGATCAAGTACATTGCGTGGGTCTGCCACGGGGAGCAAAGTCCCCCCCCCGAATATCCTCGCTTGTGTGCATGACTTTCAACTTAAGGAGAGGATCTTGAGGCGGGCGCGCGACCTCGTCCCACTTCACTTTCGCGACCACCATCCTGTGTTGTTTCAGGACTTAGCAGCCTCTACACTACTCAAGCGGAGAGACTTTAAGCCAGTCACTACTTACCTGAGGGAACAGGAGGTCCCCTACTCGTGGGGGCACCCATTTAGGCTTATATTCAAATGGAAGTCTAAGTTGGTTCAGGTTTGGTCATTGGATGCGGCACGCTCAATCCTGGGTTGGAGAGGCCGGCTACCCCGTCTGAGACTGGCAGCTCCCCTGATAGGCGTCGTCAGCACTCCGCAGAATGGCAGAAGGTTGGCAAGCAGACGCCAGCTTTGAAACCGGACCGGTCGCTAAGCCTGAAGGAGAGAGGGGATGCGGTAGCCTCGGTGGCCTTGGTGACGGACGCTCCCGGAGACGCCTGAGGCTTCAAACCTATAGCGTGGCCTCTCAGGGATTTGCCTGGTGCCGGGGGGTCCGGATGGGAACCTCCTGAGGTACTTGTAAGTGTCCATGCTGAAGGGAATGTCCTGTATCAGGAAGTGGGAATGGGGTTGGTGGATGCCGTGTTCCCTTGCCATTGGGGTCTGTTCAATGGACTGTTGTTTATTCCTCACTCTAGTTTTGGTATGTATTGATTCTTTGGGGTTTTCTTTATGTTGGGGGGGTGGGAGGTGGGGGGTTTGTTGGGCTTGGGGGAGGGGAGGGGAGGCTCCGCATCAGTTGCTGGGGGGTTTAGTGGCGATGAAAGGGGTTTGGTCCTACTGCATGAGGGTGCAGCAATGGCTGACTGGTCGTCCTTAGCTTGTATATTGTTGACCTTGGTGACCGGTGTGGTGGTGCCTGTGCCCCTCATCCCCGAATGGAGTGGATTGAGACCTAGTGGCGAGAAGACCATAGCTTGGCGGTGGTGTGAACAGCCACTGCCGGGTCATGCGCCCTCGATTGGGCAGACTGGGTCTGAATGCTGCATGCATGTTAGCTGGGTTTCTTTTAAGAATGTCCTGCAATGACTAGAGAATTGAGAGTGGTGAGCCTGAATGTCCGTGGGTTAAATAGTCCGGCGAAGCGTGCTGCAATTCTGCCCCTTTTGGAGAACTCTGATGGTGATGTGTGTCTTTTGCAAGAAACCCACCTGCTCGCTAAAGATGTCTGGCGTATGCAGGACAAGCGTTTCCCCTTGCAGCTCTAGTCCTCCGGCCCGAACAAGAAAAATGGGGAGGCATTACTGTTTAGTAGTTGTATGCATGATAAAGTGCTTTCTCAGGTGGTGGACATTAGGGGGAGGTTCTTGGCGGTCCGGGTCCAATGGGGCCCGGCGACCTTCACAATAGGGTCTATATATGCTCTGAATACTCAGAAAAAATATGACAATCCAAGAAAAGAACTTCGCAAGAAAGTCACCGGACCAATGTCTGCGGCACTTGAAACCTCGGAGTCAGAGGTAACGGGTGACGAAGTATCAAGTGAAGATGGGCAGACGAATCCCTCTCCTTTTTACGAGGAATTCAAATTGATGAGGAAGCAACAACTGGAGGGCTGCAGAGGTAAGCCACCAGAAAGAAGAGCAGGAAGAGGAAGACGAGGCAGGGGTTGGGGGCCAGAAATGTCGCAGGCTCACCACCAGTAACCCGCAGCAAGAAAACTTACAGCAAAAAGAACTAAAAGAAGAAGAGAATCTGACGATTATCAATTTGACACCGAAAGTACTGACAAAGCAAGAGGAGTCTATTTTGAAATTAGGTCTTTCCTTCTGCCCACAAAAAAATCTGGAATTTGCTCAGACTAGAATTGATTTATTTAAATTCACTCGAAAACTAAAGTTACATAAATTCTTCAAGTCCAAGCCAATCCCTACCAGACCTACGGCTGTAGTTATGGAAGGAAGGAAAACTGATGATTTTATGTGCAAAGATTTGGCAGGTATTACTTAATTTGAATATTGGTGCATTCTGGGAAAAGTGGTTTTTAACTGAGCCACAAGACCACTGGGACATTATGATACTCACCTGTTAACAAGGCGCATGCGCGCTGAAACACGTAAGGTAAAGAGTTGATGCTGCCATGCAGAGACCAAATAAAGTGTCAGCAAGAGAGGATGTCACAGCTGTGGGCTCTCCATTCTTCGTGTATGTATATATATATATATATATATATATATATATATATATATATATATATATATATTCACTGAAAAAACCATAGGTTTCACACTAGTTATAGTTAGGAATTAGCATTTAAAAAACCTATTAAATTCACTGAAAAAAACATAGGTTTCACACCAGTTATAGTTAGCTGGAAATTTTACTGACATAAAACCATTGAAATTCCCACGTTATAGTTAGTTGGACTCACTATAACTTGCGCGCCTGCAATGCACTGCTGATGACGTCACATATTACATCACTCATGACATGGTCAGTGACATCACTCATGACATCACTGATGACACCATCCAGGGAATGTGTGTCTTTCTGAAAAATCAATATGTTTTATATTTTAGTTTCTATTTTTGAATATGTGTTTCAAGGGTTACATTACACTGAAAGGAGGTCTGTCACTCGGTCACAAGGATGGTGTCACTGTTTTTTGAATTTTTTGTTGTTGTTTTATATTTTTTAGTATCAGTATGAGTGTCTGTATGGTTTGGTGGGGGTATTACTTAGCACATAGATGCATCAATGACTGACTCACTGTTTGTATGTGTTTTGAAGACAGCATATGTGCAGGACTGTATGGGTGGATGAGTGTGTATATGTGTGTGTTAGTGAGTGAATGACTGTCTCACTAGTGTCTTAATGAGTAACTACATATGTTTTAATCTAGTATATGTGAGTATTGATGTATATAAGTGAGTATATGTGAGAGTGAGAGATTGTAAGAGTTCCTGTTTAAATAAGTATGTGTTTCTATAAGTGATTGTTTAAGAGAGTAAGTATGTGTAAGTTTCCTTAGAAGTAAGGTGGTAGTGTGTGTATAGCTGTATATGCAAATAAATGGATGATCAATAGTTTATTTGCATGTGTGATTATGTGTGTGAGTAACTTTTGGATGACTGTCGGTGTGTAACAGGATGTATAGGTGTTTCACTACATATGATGAGTGAATATATGTATGAGTGACTATATAGAAATGTTGGTGAATGAGTGGATGTGTATATAGATGGTGGTATTACTGAATTGGTTGTTGAAACTGGTATGGGTATCTCTATTTTTTTGAAAATTTTAGTTTCTATTTTTGAATATGTGTTTCAAGGGTTACATTACACTGAAAGGAGGTCTGTCACTCTGTCACAAGGATGGTGCCATCAGTGATGTCATGAGTGATGTCACTGACCATGTCATGAGTGATGTAATATGTGACGTCATCAGCAGTGCATTGCAGGCGTGCAAGTTATAGTGAGTCCAACTAACTATAACGTGGGAATTTCAATGTTTTTTTGTCAGTAAAATTTCCAGCTAACTATAACTGGTGTCAAACCTATGTTTTTTTCAGTGAATTTAATAGGTTTTTTAAATGCTAATTCCTAACTATAACTAGTGTGAAACCTATGTTTTTTTCAGTGAATTTCAAAGGTTTTTTAAATGCTAATTCCTAACTATAACGTTTGTGAAAACTATGGTTTTTTCAGTGAATTTCAAAGGTTTTTTAAATGCTAATTACTAACTATAACGTGTGTGAAACCTATGGTTTTTTCAGTGAATTTCATAAGTTTTTTAATAGCAAATTGTTGGGCTACATCTGGCTGATATTTGGGCTACATTTGTTTTTTTTGTCTCTGGTGGCCATCTTTGGGCTACATTGGGCTACATTTGGGCTCTAACATATATATATAGCCCAATGTAGCCCAATATATATTTTTTCAAAGTGAATTTTCGTCAAAACCACTTGAGCATATATCTTCAGACATAGCAAAGGCACATCGGGGTACCAGTCCCTACAATTTTGCCAAGTTTGGTGGAAATCCATTCAGCCGTTCGGGCTAAAAGTGAGTTCGACCGCCCTATGGAAATTAACATGGGGAAAACACGTTTTGGGACCCCCCCTTTTATCTCGGCCCCCGCTTGACGAATCCCCCCCACATTTTCAGGGAAGGAGCGGAGCGGGCCACGAACTTTGAGAAATTCGCGAAGATTCGTCCACCGGCACCAAAGTTATTCCCAATAGAATGTTGCGGATTTCCTATGGAAAGTAGATCCTAATTATAACTACCTTCTGGCGACCGGCAGTAGGTAATATATATATATATATATAGACAGTAAGTTCCGCTCCTTTATGCTGCCAGCCGTTCGCGAAAGGGAAACAGGATACGGACACCAATTCTTTCATGGAAATATTAGGTCTTTATTATTCCAGCAGCTATATATACATATATAATATATATATATATATATATATATATATATATATATATATATATATATATATATATATATATATATATATATATATATATATATATATATATATATATATATATATATATATATTCCACAAACTCTGCCAAGTCCCCAAACCAAACTCCAGGGAAATAACGAAACCGGACCCTCACGGATGTTTTGCAAATTTGAAAGTTTTATTCCATCCTGTTGTGCATAGAACACGCCGCCATGACTAGTTTCGGGACCTCAGCCCCTTGATATATCGCCAGCTGTACCTATATCTGTATATCTGTATTTAAATCTATATTTGTACCTAACCAACAAGGTACATAAAGGAAGAATTTAGAATAGTAAATTATACTTACCTATGCACTTAACCATCACAATATATCACCTAAATTCTAGCTACGATACTTGTTTACCACACACTTTAGCATTCAGTGTTCTGGTAGTGTTCCCTCTGTCTATCGGCTTCACTTTTTTCTCAAAGGGTTATATTCATCCTACAGACACTACATTTCGGACAATGAACCTCTACATCCTCCTTCGATCTGAATTCTGCATAAAGCATTCGGCCTGAAACTTCTTTTCCCCATGTTTCGACAGTAACCTCTTGCGCTCACCTCTGCTCCCTCACCTAAGGTCTGAGGGGCATATCAACAAGCGGCAGCGATAATTATCGCTGGCTGCCCTTAGCGTGAGGAATTTTATTGCCTGCTATCATTTATAATTATCGCCATGCTAGCACCGTATTACCAACGCGTAGTGCAATGGCGATAATTATTCATGAGATATTCATGAGATAGTGATGTTTCCATGGAACTTCGCTGGATTTCCAGCGATGTTCCATGGAAAACCGCGATATCCTTGTTGATAAGGCTGGGTGGTCTCAGCCCTATAATCCACCACCCATTGACTAACATTGTTTAGTCAAACGAAAAGCAGGCATAAGGAAAGTAGCAATAACCAAGGTTAGCGCTACTTTTCTTATCACTATGCTTCTTAGCGTGCCCATTCATAATTGGAGAAATGTCGGTTAGCGACATTTCTCCAGTTATTTTGAGCTGGAACGCTCACTTTGCTTCTCATTAGAGATGCAAAGGTGGGCGTTACAGGAAAGGTTGCTAAAGCAAGGATTCACGTGGTAGTGTGACCTTGCTAATATTGGATAAAATTATTGCCGCTTTTCGGCCGAAAACGGACACAAAAGCGGCAATAATGTTTTATTGCCGCCTTGTTGATATGCTCCTAATTCTTTACCTCAATTGCTTTCAATGCCACGGAGCTCTCTGAACTCCCGAACTTCAAGTCTGACTTGTGAGTACACTCTTCTGGTCAACCCATCTTGCTGATACCTCATAGGTGCTCAGCCAAGTCTGCTTTTGTCTCTCCCTCAATGTTCTTTCCCCTGCCCCCATCTGCTCCCCTTTGTTATGTACTAGTGTCAGTCTTTAAAACAAAAAAAATAGTTATTGATTTTCACAATAACCAACAAATAAAACATGTTAGTTCGATGAAATAAAATAACATCAAGCAGCCAGCAACAGAGCCACCCATCAACCGTTGTCAGTCCACCCCATTCCCCACCACCACTCTAAAAAGGAAAGAACAGTTACACTTTACATTGCCTTCCCCTTCATTACCCCGGACTCCCCAGCAACGCAGCTCTCCCCCTCCTCTCTGACCCCAGGTTTACAATCTGGATCCCTCCCGAACCAGTTCCCTCATATTTTCTCGCATTTACCATATTTTCATCGTATTTACGCATGTAGCCCAGTCCCTCATACACCATTCTTTCCTTCACCCTTCATAGTTCGATCCCTTTCCACCACTCTCTAAGCCTCGTAGACGGCAAAGTGTCAATCTTGTATGACTTTAAAATATAACCCCCAAAATCTGAAGTACAACTTCTGTTTTTGCATAATGCCATACATGTTATCGCAATGTTATTCTTATGTTTCATTATTAGCATATATCTTTTATGATGGTGTGCCTACTTTTAGTTATATGCTACATATGCATATGTTAGTGATGCCAAAATTGAGATCTTGATATAATAAAGTTTGTAGCACAGCTTGTCTATTTAATTTTTATGCAAAAAAAACAATTAATGGACAGAATGCAGAACAAGGTCAATCATTCACACCAGTGCAGAGATCTCGGCCTAAATCCATCGTTTTTCTGCTCACCATGCCATTCCAGTTTGGACTCAGCCATATGCAAATCAGTCTTGACCCTGTGCCCCATGGGAACAGTCCAGCCCGAACTGCCAGGCCAGGTCCTCCCTGGACTGGAAACAAGCATCCTAAGACCGGTTTCAGCTGTATTTTTTATGTCACATACAATATAGGCCTGGTTGTTTACTGATTTAATTGTTGTTCCTGAATTTAAAATAAATGCACCACATGTTTCATGTACAGGGTCTCTGAAGCAGGCTAACTGGTAAATAGTGCAACTAAAAAATGTTTGATTGGATTGCAATGTTGTTAGAAATTCACAATGACAGAAACAGAGAAAGAGGGTTTCTATTGCCCGGTGCATGCAGTGTTCAAGGGCTCAGCGGCTGGAATACAGAATAAAGGGAATGTGAATGTGTCCTAGAAAGAAGGAAGACATGCAGCATTGAACTTACACATGTATTTTCTAAGAAAGCCCTATTCAAATATCATATTTAATGATACAGCAATAACTGAGCATGAGCCAACCCCTCCTTTCACAGTATAACACCATACTCTAGAGAGGTATATAGGATACCAGTGAAGGGGTGGTGTAAGGCCCACAGACCGAGTGCTGGAGGGGATCATGAAATGCAGAGTTCCAGCTTCACATCTGATGACACAATATGATACGTGGGTTATAATTTAGTTAATTAAGAGTGGATAGGTCTAGAAATGTGTAATCAAAAATGCTTGGGGCTTATTTAATTTTTGCCTTTTTTGGCTTATTTAACTTTAGAGCGTACTGATTTTTAGGACACTTTGCGAAGCTTGGCAAACGCCACCAGCAGATGAAAGATTCTAGCACAAGTTTTTCTGACTCCTAACTACCCACAAGAGCATAAATCAGTAGAGGAACTGTGAAATATACCTGCCAGTTCTATTCTTCAAAAAGGTCATGGTTAGCTTTTGGAGCTTGGAGGGGTTCCACTGGATGAGATCTCAATAATTTGGGGGCAATAAGAGCATGAGGTACATGAGACAACCATAGAGGTGTAATACACCAATCCAGTATTTCAAACTTCACCCATCAACAGTAACTTAAATTAAGAAATGTTCAATTAGTCACGTTTTAGTTTCCTTGATTGTACAATCCCATCCCTGAATACAGTTAGAGCGATGATGGGAGCATCCTCCCCATAGATATTTGACACCTTCCCCTGACATAGCCTGGTGCAATTCATGCTCCGCTCAGGCCATAGCCAACCTTGATTCAGGTATAGGGATTCTGTATTTCATCTCTCCTAATGAAAGACAACTAGCAATTAGGCAAAACCATGTAGTGAACATAGACAGAGAGAAATAATGCTCTGTTTCCTCATTGTATGTTCTTTCTTTATGTTTGCTGTTGCCAAAATATTTGTGAAGTTCCTTGAAACTTTGCTTGATAAATTCTGTGTTAGGCTGGAGTATGATGAAAGTCTTAGTGGCAAAGTCTACATGGCTTCTGTATGTAGGCAGATGGGAACCCAGTTTCAACATGTTGACTCTATATCAGAACTGTTTGGGGGGGGAATAGCCAACAGATCGGAAAATGGCTGCACTTTACAAATGTGCCGGGCCCCCTTCTGAGACCCACTGCCATCTTGACATATTGGGGCTCCTCTGACCGATATAGTAGCTTCCCACAATTGTAGTATTATCAGTGGAGTAGAGAGAGAATCCTGCAACTGGAGGCTGAGACACTCTATGTCTGGCCTGTGAGGCCTACCACTGATGTTGATGAGGGCTGGACCAACGTGCCCTTGCCTGCAGCATGATGGAACACTCTGAGAAATGTTAGAGGACCCTGAGAGGGCATCCCTACAGCGGAAGGGACACAATCAAAAGATGGGCTGCAAACCGATAACCTCAGAGGTACACCTCAACAACCTACAGTTGGCACTCGCGAATGTGGCACCCAGTGGAAATCACTCTGCAACACCAGATGGAGACTTTGGTGTGCAGGGTAGAGATTTACTGGCCGAACGAGCGGAAGACATGGAGGGCCACAACAGGAGAAACAACATTAGAATAGTGGGCCTTCCTGAAGGGGTGGAGGAGACTGCTATGATAGACTACTTTGAAAAATGGCTACCTACTGAGGTGGTGCCTCAAGGACTATCTAATTTCTTTGTTGTGGAATGCACACACAGAGTGCTAGCACAGCACCCATTCCAGAAGGGCTGACCCACCAGGAAACAGCCATTACAACGCTGCTGTTTCCCTGCATGCCATTACATTGCAAGCGCTACAAAGCAAGCGAAGTAAAAAAAATGGCGATCCACTTCGATGTGAGGAAGCAGAGGGTCTTCCATTTCCTCACAATGACGTGCACCACCCCTCAAAGCTGATGTGAAGCAGGAACCAGGAGGAGAGAGGAACCACGAGGAGAGAGAGGTAAGGGGGATTGGGCCTTGGGTGGGGTTTATTTTTTGGGAGCAAAAGGGGGTGGGGGCAGGGGGTGTGCGTGTAGTGCATGGTAGTGTTTTAGAGTTTAGGGTAGTGTCGGGGGGGTCGTGTAGGGTAGTGTTTAAGTGTAGGGAGCGGCCTGGGTGTCGGGGGAGGGTTATGCTGGGGGTAGTGTTTTAGAGTTTAGGGTAGTGTCAGGGGTCGTATAGGGTATTGTTTTTTTGTGTAGGGTGAGGACTGTGAGTTGGGGAAGGAACGTGCTGGGGTAGTGTTTTAGGGTTTATGGTAGTGTTAGGGGGTCGTGCAGGGTAGTGTTTAAGTGCAGGGAGAGGACTGGGGTCGGGTGAGTTGTGCAGGGGGTAGTGTTTTAGGGTTTAGGGTAGTGTCTGGGGTTGTGCGGGGTAGTGTTTTGATGTAGGGAGAGGACTGGGGTCGGGGAGGGTCATGCTGGGGGTAGTGCTTTAGGGTTTAGGGTAGTGTGGGGGGTCATGCAGGGTAGTGTTTAAGTGTAGGGAGAGGACTGGGAGTCGGGGAGGGTCTTGCAGGGGATAGTGGTTTAGGGTAGTGTTGGAGGGTCATGCAGTGTAGTGTTTTAGGGTAAAGAGAGGACGGGGTCAGGGTGGCTCATGCAGGGGGTAATGTTTTAGGGCTTAGGGTAGTGTCGGAGGGACATGCAGGGTAGTGTTTTAGGGTAGGGAGAGGAATGGGGGTTGGGGGAGGGTCGTGCAGGGGTACTAAATAAGGGTTTAGGGTAGGGCAGGGTAGTGTAACTTACCTTTCATACTTTTACCATAAGTATACCTTTACCACGCATGCCTTTGCTTTGTAATGGGATGCGTAGAAGAGACATATTTGTGGTAAAAGTATGCAATGTAATGGTAGGTCGTTGTAATTGACAACACGTAGTAATACCAGCTTTGTATTAACACATGTGGTATTAATATGCATTGTAATGAGTCATATTAGTGCCACCCGGTGGTGGCTCACTTGCTCCACTATAGGTACTCTGACCTGATCCAGCAGCAAGCCTGCTGCCAAGGTACACCTACATGTGAACAATTCCTATTTGACAATCTTCCCAGACTATACACTGGAAGTGCAGCACATGAGAACATCATTCCTAGTGGACCAAAGGGAGCTTTGGGATGCAGATGTAAAGTATATGCTGCTGTCATGGTCAGTCTGAAAGTGATGGTGGGCACCCCAAATCTACCTTGAACTGACTAGAAACAAATAGAGCAGACACAACGGCACAACTGAGACTCGATCTCCATCACCAAGGAGACGGCTGAAATCACATTACAATATGAGGGGCCCGAGAAAACAGCAAGCAGAATGTGAGAGAGCTTCAGAAGTGGAAACCGTAAATGCCTTTCGAACACTAGAGACAAAAACACAAGTAGGCACTCCCCTGAGGCCTCGCTGAGGGACTCAGACTCTGACACTCAACTGAGAGCTGACACCTAGAGCAGCAGATGATCTATGACAGGTGGGCTGCCCAGTCGCGAATCAGGTGTTTAGACCACCTGCAGTACCAGCAGGTAAGTACTAATGAGACACAGACTCAAGAGAAGGTGCGGTTTAAAGCCCCAGAGACACTAATATGAATCTGGGTGGTGGGTGATGGGATCTATATTTCAAGAGTGGCCTTCACTTCCCCTCCATTTCTTTGGTGTTTAACCATGATATGGGAGAAAAGGCATTACTTCTTATTCAGGTTACTGTTGATGGATGGATTAAAAGATAATCTTTAAGATTTCTAAATCTTTTCATTAACCCAAGGCATTGGCAAGGGAGATGCAACCCTCGCAAATGTTATGTAATCAGATTTCCTCTTTCTTCAAAGAGAAAGTGTGACCTATTCAACTTAACTTTACAACTCCTACATTCTCGATAAATGATATGATGGTTGATGGCCCGTCAAAGGTAGGGACTAGGACATTGGCAGCTTTCCAAGAGATTATTCTAGTCCAGTCTCACCAGGCCATCCTGTTTTGCAAATCAGGATCCCCAAATGATCCTTGCCAACCCACGTCCCTAGGTCTCTATAGGGTTGTCGATATAGTCAACCCTGGATGAATGAGATTTTGAATAATTCACTAGCCACAGCGGAGGTACTTGCAGGATGGAAGCTAACAGTGGTTGAACCCCTGCAAAGAAAAGGCCTCTTGCGAACCCAACTTTATTGTCCAATTTGTGCCAGATTTCATTACTTCCTGCAATGAGCAAAATAAATGAAAAATTGGTCATTGGCCAATTAATTGCGTTTTTGGAAATCGCAAATATACTCCATCAACGCCAGTCTGGTTTTCACCATAAACACCGCCCTGTTGGAAGTAGCTGACTATCTAAAACTGACGCTGGATACAGGCAATTATGCAGTGCTGATTTTCTTAGATTTATCCATAGCATTTGACACCATCTCCCAAGACATTTTGCTCTATCGGATTAAAGAGTGTGGGGTTTCTGGACCCGCCTTTTCCTGGATAAAATCGGTCCTAACAGACCGGTGACAAAGGGTCATGCTGGTGCCTTTTTCTTCCACAGAAACAGTAGTAACCTCAGGGGTCCCTCAAGGCTCATCGGTAAGCCAGTTTCTATTTAACATTATATGTCCCCTCTCATCTCTCTGATTACCTCCTTTGGCATAGATACTACCTCGTATGTGGATGATACACAGCTTATATTATTGCTGCATAAAGCACAGTCTTCCAGTGCATGCAAGTTAACCATCTAAAATGTAAAACTGAAAAAACTTGATCATGCTACATGGCAAGTTCAATTCCTTTGTCCCAGCCAATTAGTGGTCAGACTCAACCCCCCCCCCCCCACCCCATTCTCCTGCCACTGTGGAAGTCGTCAGGAATTTGGGAGTAAAATTTGACACTGCCCTGTCTTTTCATCCACAGGTCCTTGGTGTTGCTGGCATGTGTTTCAATATAATTAACTCTTTGAGAAAATGTTTTGATCTTCCACTGATGGCCAGAAAGACAGTGGCCTGTGCACTTAAACTTCTAGATTGGACTACTGCAACAGTCTAAACGCTGGATCCTCTACAGTATTGCATCCTCTTGGAGGGCCTCGAATCTCTCCCCAATTTATAAGGGAGGCGAAATGGGCAACCCTGGAAACGATCGACTAGTAGCCCTAATTAGCATTGATGCAAAATATTTTGCTTGTGTTCTCTTGGAGGAATCACAGCTTTGTGTAGAGCAGCATTCCATCCTCCCTCCTAATCAAACTGGCTGTACAAAACAAACAGGAACCACTGTAAATATCATGGCACTTTCACTGCTGGTCGATTCCACTCACATAAATAAGCACACAGTCTACTTTGGGTTAATCGGTTATAAATCAGCATTCAATAGGGTGGACCAGGCGTAAGCTCTGGAGGCAACTGGCCAACTTAAACATCCCATCTTGGCTGTTAAAGTTCTTGAAACTATTGCACACCGAAACCTGGGTTAGAATAAAAATAGAGGATGGCTCCTACGTATAAGAGTAATTAAAACAACGCAAGGGCTGAAGCAGGGATGTGTCCTGGCCCCAACCTTCTTCAATTTGTTTTTTATGACCTCACTTCCTTGCTAAACAGAGTAAATTCTCATTCAGTCAATTTGGGGGGCTTCAGCTGTCGAACTTATTTTATGCAGTCGACCTAGACCTCATAAGTAGAACCAAGGTCAGCCTACAACGTTTGTTTGATAATACTAGTGTTTATTCCACAAGGAATGGTTTGACCATTAATAGGAAAACACGAAAGTATTGATAGTACAAGGAAAAGAACACAGAAGTACACCTGGTTTCGTTATGCATGAAGCTTCAAGTAACTTGGTATCTATTTTACTGGGAATGGAGGATATAGGGACCAATAGGAAGAAAGGCAATCCGTGGCTTTTGCTTTTAGATCTCTATACTATAAACTAAAGGGGGCAATTCTAACACCAATCTTGCAAGTAGCGAAATCTAAGATCCTTCCCACCTTGGCCTATGGGATTGAGGCACTCAGAAGTCGGGACTGCACCACCTTGACAGATTGACACTTAAAATCTACAGGTCTATTTTCCAAATACCATCAAATACATCACCTGCACAAATCAGGCTGGAGTTTGGCATTGGCAAACAGTCTCTGGCACGTAAGGTGGCTTTTGCGATCTGTTGTCACATGCTAAGGATGGCACCTGAGGGTTCTTTAAACCATCACCTATTGCAAGAACTGATGCACAGGCCAAACTCCCTGGCACGGGTCTACTTGAATCAGGCCTTGCTTTCTCTCGGTATAACTCATGCCTGAGATTTATTCTTCGTCCACCTGGAGTTTAAAAAACAAACTAAATCCAGCGTGCAGTGCCTATCAATGCTTGAGGACAAAGACAGACTGTCCAAGCACAGTCATGGGTGGATGACACTTCAAAACTACATTAGATTAAAACCCCAAGGCTACCTTAGTGAAGCAGTCAGGTTAACCGCATCGCTGCGGCGGTCATTTTTCCGCTACGCGGCTTTTTTCTAAGCCCACCGTGGCTGATGACGATCTGAGCTCGTCATCAGCATCGAAGGGGTTAAAGCACATTTCCTGAAATACAGGCTAGGTCTATTACCCCTATTATGTCATTCCCACCCTTGGTGAAGGAGCTCGGGAAAGACATTTGCCGGCTTTGCAAAAAAGAGTTTGAGAGCATTGCTCATGTCTTATGTCTGTGTCGAGCAGGATTGGAGGATCCACGAGCGCTCCTGCGAGGGAAGTGGAGAGATCAGCGCTTAAGTTCATGCAGGTAGGCAGTGCTTGCCTGCTTTGACCCAACTGATTTCAGTCTGACTTGTGCCATGTCAAATTCTTACAGAGATTTAGAAAGAAACCTGCGATTAGGAACTCTGCACTTGGCGAGGGAGCAGTAACTATCTGAGACAATACCTCTGCTTAAGACTATTTAAGTGCTTACATTTTATACTCTTACCAGAATCTTGCTTTGTTCGCAACTGCCCACAGCATCAGCATTTGCACTTTAATCACAAAAGGTGCCATCTCAGTCTTTTCAAAGAGCCATTCAGACTTGGTGCCAAAATGCTGCTGTGTCTAATCCTGGAGCTTGCCTTAGACCACACTAAAAGCATCACCTACTTGGCTTTTGCTCCAGCGGATCTCATAATCTTAACCTCGGCATCTCAAAGGATTTTAAAAAGTTTCTGTGCTTCTACTCTATTTTTATTTGGTCTCTGTGACATAGTCGCTCTGCTCGTTTAGAGTCTTTTTTCCTTGATTTTAAACAAGATTTCTTAATGTCAATGAGGTTTAATTGATTCCCTGATTTTAGGTCTCGCCTGAGACAGTGTATACGCTGTCTCTTCGAGATATTTTGTAAGTGGCTTTTAAAAGTGCCACCAGAGGCTTTTGCTGGCCTACAGCTTGCGTTCACGAGCTTGTGCACATGCACTGCTGCCATCTTTGTTTTTATTGCTGTAATCAGGCTCCTCTGCTTGCACTACCCCCCTCCCCTTCCCCCTCCCTCCTGGTTAGCTTCATTTGTGTCTCCTAGCTGTGAATCATGCTCCTCTGCTCGCACTCCCCCTCCCTTCGCCCCCTCCTCCCCCTCCTTTTCGTCAGTTTCATTTGTGTCTTCTATTACTGTGAATGCTCCTGCTTCCACCAGGCACACACACCATCAGTCGTCAGTGCACTCTTTCACCAGGCACACACACCATGAGCAGTCAGTGCACGCTTCCACTAGGCATACACACCACCAGCCATCAGTGCACGCTTCCACCAGGCACACACACCACCAGCCGTCAGTGCACGCTTCCACCAGGCACACACACCACCAGCCGTAAGTGCAAGCTTCCACCAGGCACACACACCACCAGCAGTCAGTGCACGCTTCCACCAGGCATACACACCATCAGCTGTCAGTGCATGTTTCTATCAGGCACACACCACCAGTCGTCGGTGCATGTTTCCACCAGGCAAACACACCCCCAGCCATCAGTGCATGCTTCCACCAGGCACACACTCCACCAGCCATCAGTGCACGCTTCCATCAGGCACACACACCACCAGCCATCAGTGCACGCTTCCACCAGGCACACATATCACCGGCTGTCAGTGCACGCTTCCACCAGGCATACACACCACCAGCCATCAGTGCACGCTTCCGCTGGGCACACACACCACCAACCGTCAGTGCACATTTCCACTAGGCACAGACACCACCAGCTGTCAGTGCATGCTTTCCCAGACACACACACCACCAGCCGTCAGTGCACGCTTCCACCAGGCACACACACCACCAGCAGTCAGTGCACGCTTCCACCAGCATACACACCACCAGCCGTCAGTGCACCCTTCCACCAGGCACACACACCACCAGCCGTCAGTGCACCCTTCCACCAGGCACACACACCACCAGCCGTCAGTGCACCCTTCCACCAGGCACACACACCACCGGCCATCAGTGCACCCTTCCACCAGGCACACACACCACCAGCCATCAGTGCACACTTCTACCAGGCACACACAGCACCAGCTGTCAGTACACACTTCCACCAAACACACACACCACCAGCCGTCAGTGCACACTTCCACCAAACACACACCACCAGCCGTCAGTGCGCATGCACCACCAGGCAGACGCACCACCACCTGTCAGTGCACGCTTCCACCAGGCACCTGCACCACCAGCTGTCAGTGCGCCCTTCCACCAGGCACATGCACCACCAGCTGTCAGTGCACCCTTCCACCAGGCTCACGCACCACTAGTCGTCAGTGCACACTTCCACCAGGCACACGCACCACCAGCCGTCAGTGCACGCTTCCACCAGACACACACACCACCAGCCGTCACTGCACCTTTCCACCAAGCACACACACCACCAGCTGTCAGTGCACACTTCCACCAGGCACACACACCACCAGCCATCAGTGCACGCTTCCACCAGGCACACAAACCACCAACCTTCAGTGCATGCTTCCACCGGGCACACACACCACCAGCCGTCAGTGCACAATTTCACCGGGCACTCACACCACCAGCGGTCAGTGCACGCTTCCACCAGACACACACACCACCAGCAGTCAGTGCACACTTCTACCAGGCACACACACCACCAGCCGTCAGTGCACGCTTCCACCAGACACACACACCACCAGCCATCAGTGCACGCTTCCACCAGGCACACACACCACCAGCCGTCAGTGCATGCTTCCACCAGGCACACACACCACCAGCCGTCAGTGCACGCTTCCACCGGGCACACACACCACCAGACGTCAGTGCACGCTTTCACCAGGCACACACACCACCAGCCATCAGTGCACGCTTACACCAGGCACACACATCACCAGACATCAGTGCACGTTTCCACCAAGCACACATACCACCAGCCACCAGTGCATGCTTCCACCAGGCACACACTCCACCAGCCGTCAGTGCCCGCTTCCATCAGGCAAACACACCACCAACCATCAGTGCGTGCTTCCACCAGGCATACACACCACCAGCTGTCAGTGCACGCTTCCACCAGGCATACACATCACCAGCCGTCAGTGCCCACTTCCACTAGGCACACACACCACCAGACATCAGTGCACGTTTCCACCAGGCACAGACACCACCATCTGTCAGTGCACGCTTCCCCCAGACAAACACACCACCAGCCGTCAGTGCACGCTACCACCAGGCACACACACCACCAGCCGTCAGTGCATGCTTCCACCAGGCACACACACCACCAGCCGTCAGTGCACGCTTCCACCAAACACACACACCACCAGCCATCAGTGCACGCTTCCACCAGGCACACACACCACCAGCCGTCAGTGCATGCTTCCACCAGGCACACACACCACCAGCCGTCAGTGCACGCTTCCACCGGGCACACACACCACCAGACGTCAGTGCACGCTTTCACCAGGCACACACACCACCAGCCATCAGTGCACACTTACACCAGGCACACACATCACCAGACATCAGTGCACGTTTCCACCAAGCACACATACCACCAGCCACCAGTGCATGCTTCCACCAGGCACACACTCCACCAGCCGTCAGTGCCCGCTTCCATCAGGCAAACACACCACCAACCATCAGTGCGTGCTTCCACCAGGCATACACACCACCAGCTGTCAGTGCACGCTTCCACCAGGCATACACATCACCAGCCGTCAGTGCCCGCTTCCACTAGGCACACACACCACCAGACATCAGTGCACGTTTCCACCAGGCACAGACACCACCATCTGTCAGTGCACGCTTCCCCCAGACAAACACACTACCAGCCGTCAGTGCACGCTACCACCAGGCACACACACCACCAGCCGTCAGTGCATGCTTCCACCAGGCACACACACCACCAACCGTCAGTGCACACTTCCACCAGGCACACACACCACCAGCCTTCAGTGCACACTTCCACCAGACACACACACCACCAGCCATCAGTGCACACACACCACCAGGCAGACACACCACCAGTCGTCAGTGCATGCTTTCACCAGGCACCCGCACCACCAGCCGTCAGTGTGCCCTTCCATCAGGCACATGCACCACCAGCCATCAGTGCACCCTTCCATCAGGCACACGCACCACTAGCCGTCAGTGCACACTTCCACCAGGCACACGCACCACCAGCCATCAATGCACGCTTCCACCAGGCAGACACACCGTCAGCCGTCAGTGCACGTTTCCACCAGGCACACAAACCACCAGCCGTCAGTGCACACTTCAACCAGGCATACACACTACTAGCCATCAGTGCAGGCTTCCACCAGGAACACACACCACCAGCCGTCAGTGCACGCTTCCACCAGGCAGACACACCACCAGCCGTCAGTGCATGCTTCCACCAGGCACACACACCACCAGCCGTCAGTGCACACTTCCACCAGACACAGACACCACCAGCCCTCAGTGCACACACACCACAAGGCAGACGCACCGCCAGTCGTCAGTGCATGCTTCCACCAGGCACCCGCACCACCAACCGTCAGTGTGCCCTTCCACCAGGCACATGCACCACCAGCCATCAGTGCACCCTTCCACCAGGCACACGCACCACTAGCCGTCAGTGCACACTTCCACCAGGCACATGCACCACCAGCCGTCAGTGCACGCTTCCACCAGGCACACACACCACCAGCCGTCAGTGCACTTTTCCACCAGGCACACACACCACCAGCCGTCAGTACACACTTCCACCAGGCACACACACCACCAGCCATCAGTGCCGGCTTCCACCAGGCACACACACCACCAGCCGTCAGTGCATGCTTCCACTGGGCACACACACCACCAGCCGTCAGTGCACGCTTTCACCGGGCACACACACCACCAGCCGTCAGTGCACGTTTCCGCCAGACACACACACCACCAGCCATCAGTGCACACTTCCTCCAAGCGCACACACCACCAGCCGTCAGTGCATGCTTCCACCAGGCACACACACCACCAGCCGTCAGTGCACACTTTCACCAGGCACACACACTACCAGCCGTCACACACTACCAGCTGTCGGTGCATGCTTCCACCAGGCACACACCACCAGTCATCAGTGCACGCTTTCACCAGGCACACACACACCAACAGCCGTCGGTGCACGCTTTCACCAGGCACACACACCACCAGCCGTCAGTGCAGCAGGAAGGCTCTTTCTCAGGGTTTCTTGGTAAATATGTGTTCGATGCCTGGGAGGGAGTGGGTCGAGTTTCCTAAAAGCATGCTGAGTATGCAGGTGCAGTGCATGAACTCCTGTCGGAGTGAGTCATGCTGCCTGGGGCTCACTCACTCCACACTTGTAAATTACACGTGCACCAGGCTTTTTCTCATTTGCAAAGTTCGGCGCATGCGCACAGCTAGGCAGCCCCAACACCCCCGGGAATGACTGCTTACTACAACCACAATGGAAACAACATTCAGAGCAATGAAAGCAAGTTCATTTGATGCAAAGAACTGTTAACAAAACCCTTGTTCAGCTATTGAAGATCTGGCAACTTAAACAAAAAAGCAACAAAAAAGCATTGACATAGCTAATAGGTCCCGCTTTTTGGACCCTATGCAGCAGAATATCCTTGGTACAACAACAGCAACTGTTGCATGACTAAACACTTATATGGTCCTAAATGCGAGACCTATTGACTATGCCAATGCTTGTTTAACTTTTGGGGGATGATGATTTGATTTTATGTGTTGTTGCACTGGTGCTTATTATGTATTTCATTGCAGCGGTTTTTATTAATCATGTATAAAGAAGTATTGACATACTTAGGCCACAAATACAGACACCCTCCTAGGCAGAGTGTGTGGCCAAATGGCAATCGGAACATGTGGCCTCAGACGGAGGATGGATGTGGTGTACTCAGGCCCCACGTCTTCTCACTGGCATAGAGAACAGGACTCTGGGCATCTCATCAACTTACCGCCAAGCTTTGTGGCCTGTACTGTCACCTTCTCTGGGCATTAACAGAGGTGTCCCCTGTATTATGGTGAACACTGTTGGGATCCAGCTGTTAGCAGTCGCACTGACTTTGGGTGGACCTCAGAGATATCCCTCAACATGTGGGGAGCAGGGTTATTCCTTGTCACCAAATGTTGTGTGCCACACATGGGAAACAAAAACCATACGCCCACACTAAGTGCTCCACTTCCACTGTATCCCCGCACACAGGATCCCCAGCCCTTGTATTGCTTCTACGACTTCCAGAGGGATGCAACCAACTTACCCCACAACAAAAGGGAACACATGTCACGCAACCCCTCCACCCCAGCTTCACCTCTTCTTAGTGCTGCATCGACTGCATCGACACAAAACTATAGGATTGCGTCACTTTTAAAGTAAATGGAAGCATCCCACACGTTAACTTTTTGAAGCAGTGTCTTTCAATTAAGGGCTCACAGGTGTGCAGTGCCCCCTGACCCTGCAACCCCGGTGGCTCTGAAGAAAGTCTTGTCGGCCTGTCCTGTATCCTGCCCCCACTTTTCAAGGAAAGGAACACTGGGTTGGTGACAGCATGAAGCCCTGTCTGGCTATGTATGAGCTAAGGGTGTGACACCTTCTACTGCCTTAAAATCACCTACGGTGGCCTTGCTCAGATTTTGCCTAGCTTGTTACGAATTCTCACTACCTACAGCGGCGGCCACCATAAACAAAGGGTGGTGGGTGAACAATACAATATATGTATAAAAAAAGAAAACTTACATTTTGCCGTTGGCAGCTTAAAGCATCGCATTGCCTCTCCTCCTCCTGGGTCCCAGCAGCCCACTGGGACAGACTCCCTGTACAATCCTCGTGCTGCAAAGCAGGGATTGGTCTGAGTGGGCGTGAAAGATGCCCTGCTCAGACCAGGGAGTCTGTGGGTCTCTCCAGCCCAGCTGCTCAATGCAGCTGGGCTTGGGAAAACAGGGTCAAGTTGGAAATGTGGGCACTGTGGAAATGGCCGAAGGGCCGGTAGCCGAGTTCTAGCTGTGGGCGGCTTTTTTGGGCAGCATGGGGGCTGTCTGTGCTGTTAGGATGCTGCCAGCGGCACATTGGGTGCCTGAGTGGTCTTTCTAGAGGCAGATGGGTGGAGGTATCACTCCCTTTCTCTCGCTAGGCCGGCCCATTATTGTATGCTGATTGAGCAGGGCAGGGGGCCTGAGCAGTAGTGGTCTCACTTGCATTCATGTGTGGCTCAGCAGTGTGAACTAATCTCTGATTTTTTTTATCTAAGTAAAATTAATAAAATATGCCCCCACCCCCTTTCTTTTCATAAACCTTTGCTGAAGCAGTGTTTTGCAGAAAGGCAATACGCAAATGTGGGCCACTTTTTTTTGTGTACCTGGGACGATTTTTGATCCCAATTCAACCCTGGGTGAAAACCTAAGTGCGCATGTGTGTTTTGGTCGGCCAGAGCAAGCCGGCCAAACACACATGAGTACTGAGGGAGTGAGTGCACCAGTACTACCCCCTCCCATGCCTTGGCCCCGCCCCTACCAACACTGCTGGCTTAAGAGCCAGCAAAAGTCAAATAAAACGATGCAAGAACATCGTTTTATTTTACATTTCCTGGTTCTGAGCCAGGCAGTGGGGCGATACTCCTCCACCATTGCGGAGGAGCCACACTGGATACCTAACTGAAGCTTCAATAGAGATAATGTCTCCTATGCCCCCACTGTTGCCCCCGCAAAATTGCCTACATTTCCTTTAACTTCCAAACCTATACTGGAAAGCAGGCAAAAAAATCAAAATGGGCCCCAGATGAACTCCTTAAGTGCAGTCAGATGCACATCTGGCTGGTCTCACCTCTGCTCTTTTCCCAAACTGAGCACATGCAGGCCTAGCTGGCAGTCCGCCCTCACTCCTCTCCAGTCGGCGTGCTTTATTTATATATTAAATATGGACCATCTCAACACCGGGCTGTTTATATTTTTCCACCAATGTGACCCTGTGTCGAGCGTACATAAACCTGTGATAGTAGCCAGGGCTGGCGTTCGGCATGGGCAGCGTGGGCTGCTGCCCAGAGCCTTGCACTCAGCCCACCAGCATGGGGCCCCTAACCCATTGTGTGCCCTGTTGTTTTCCTGTCTCCTTGCAATTAGGGTCTATGGGAGTGGTCCCCTTCTTGGGCCTCTCAGGGTATGGTGTCTGGAGGCCTAGGGGAGGGAGACGCTTTCCCTTGTCCCAATTGCAAGGAGACCCATTCAGACACACTGTGGGAGGCCCATTGTACAGGATTTGGGGGGTGCTAAAATCCTGTACAATGGGCCTCCCGCGGTGTCTCTGAATGGTCTCCTTGCAAGGGGTCACTTAAGTAAATTAGAGGGGCCTCGTGCATTCCCTTGCGGCCAAGGGCCCCGCAAATCATAGAACCGGCCCTGATATTAGCATCCTCACTCCATGAACCTGGACTGGGCGCGCCCTTGGGATCCCGCCATAAAATGGCAGGACAGCGGCGGAGATGCAGGCAACAGACTACTGCTGGCGGGAACATATTTGTACTTCTCAATTCAGAAGTGTAGCACATTTTCCAAGTTTTTTCTGCACCATTTATATTGTGGCCGTACTTTCAACCCGTGAAAGTTATATGTCGTTAAGCTCTGACAAATGTTAGGCGCCTGAGCAGAGATCCCAGTCCAGAAAGGAACCCCTGCCTGTAAGGGAGCCAGTCTTGTAAAGGGATGGAATGTGCAGTGTTTTGGCAACCCTCACTCTCATCTCCATCTGCCCTGGAAGACTCAGACAAACATGAAGGGCATCAGAGCCCAGAGATCATCAGAAGTGCAACTCTGGCATTTGTGCTTTTCCTGCATATTCGGCAATTTCTGTACATTTTATTATTAAGACTGCAGAATGAATTAATGAAAGGGGATTTTACGTAGTTGCTAAACTACGCCGCAGGAGAAACTAATGTTAATGGCGTCCTGTAGTTGCTACACTACACCGCAGGAGAAACTAATGTTAACGGTTTCCTGTAGTTGCTACACTAAGCCGCAGGAGAAACTAATGTTAACGGTTTCCTGTAGTTGCTACACTAAGCCGCAGGAGAAACTAATGTTAATGGTGTCCTGTAGTTGCTACACTAAGCCGCAGGAGAAACTAATGTTAACGGTTTCCTGTAGTTGCTACACTAAGCCGCAGGAGAAACTAATGTTAATGGTGTCCTGTAGTTGCTACACTAAGCCGCATGAGAAACTAATGTTAATGGTGTCCTGTAGTGGCTACACTAAGCTGCAGGAGAAACTAATGTTAATGGTGTCCTGTAGTTGCTACACTAAGCCGCAGGAGAAACTAATGTTAATGGTGTCCTGTAGTGGCTACACTAAGCTGCAGGAGAAACTAATGTTAATGGTGTCCTGTAGTTGCTACACTAAGCCGCAGGAGAAACTAATGTTAATGGTGTCCTGTAGTTGCTACACTAAGCCGCAGGAGAAACTAATGTTAACGGTTTCCTGTAGTTGCTACACTGAGCCACAGGAGAAACTAATGTTAACGGTTTCCTGTAGTTGCTACACTAAGCTGCAGGAGAAACTAATGTTAATGGTGTTCTGTAGTTGCTACACTAAGCCGCAGGAGAAACTAATGTTAACGGTTTCCTGTAGTTGCTACACTAAGCTGCAGGAGAAACTAATGTTAATAGTGTCCTGTAGTTGCTACACTAAGCTGCAGGAGAAACTAATGTTAACTGTGTCCTGTAGTTGCTACACTAAGCTGCAGGAGAAACTAATGTTTGCTAATGGTGTCCTATTCAACACCAACTGCACTTCCTGTTATATGACTATCAGACGTTTTCACTCATGACATCATCCATTGGGTTTGGTAGATTGTTTTATAGTTTACATAGTGGCGAGCAAACACTATATTACTTTTCTACTTATTTTTGCCTAGCCAGGGTCAGGGCCGGAGTGGCCATAGTGGGCCTGAAGGGTGGGGGCCAGTTTTGGTACAGGGGACCGAGCGGTTGTGCAGCAGTGCTGTAATATCAGCCCCCTGTACCAAAAGCAGCTGCAGTGTTTTTCACGCACTCCATCCCCACTCACACCCCCCCCCCCCCGCAGCCGGACCAACTCAATTACCAGTCCGGCACTGGCCAGGGTCCAGCTAATGGGTGTAATTGTCTTCAAAACGCATGTCCTGCTTATGCATCATATGAGGGCTGAGATTTTGGTACAGGGGACCGAGCGGTTGTGCAGCAGTGCTGTAATATCAGCCCCCTGTACCAAAAGCAGCTGCAGTGTTTTTCACGCACTCCATCCCCACTCACCCCCCCCCCCGCACCCGGACCAACTCAATTACCAGTCCGGCACTGGCCAGGGTCCAGCTAATGGGTGTAATTGTCTTCAAAACGCATGTCCTGCTTATGCATCATATGAGGGCTGAGATTTTGCAACCGTTATAAATGTTTGTATTGAAGAGTAAACCTATGTGCAGGTGACAGTTGACTTGAGTCCTTTATGTTCCACCACACAAGGTTTTAGGCTTCGTAGAAAAAGTTTGCAACAGAGCAAAGATTCTACATACAACATACTAAGTATTGTAAGCAGGGCCGGACTGGCCATACCAGGCATCGGGAGATTCCCTGGGAAGTTGGAAGGGTCGGGCCGGTTTTGTAGCAGTGGGGGAAAGCAGAGAGCAAATATTTCCAGCCTCCCGGCGCCAGGCACTGGTTCCCCAGAGGCTGGTCAGAGAAAATTGCTAGGGCTACTTGGGTTCCCAGTCCGGCCCTGATTGTTAACACCCTTTAGTTATCAGACAGATATGTGTCAGCATGATAATTTCTATATAACATAGAAGACTATGTGCACAGATGTTAAGCTATGTGCATGTGCTTGTTTTGCTTCAGAAGGTGGGTATCTGTAAACTTTTCACCTCCGCATGAAGGCTGTAGGTAGTATGATCTTTAGCATCTTCAGACCTTGGTTATTTTGAGTGAATAGTCTATTTTTGGACACATTTAGCTAAAAGTGTACACTTTGCTTAGTAGATACTTTTTGATACTCTGTGGTGTCTTTCTCCTGAGAGTTTCACTGTCGGCAAACAGTGTGGTACAGAGTAAATCCTGTCCATATAGTAAACCGTTTTAACAGCACCCACTTTTCCACTTATGTCCACTTCATTTCTCTTTTTCTTTTAAAAAAAAAATATTTGTATTGAATTTTATGTCCACTTCATTTTTCAATGTAGGTTCAGTGATTGTCAGGTGTTCGATACAGGCAAAGAGTGTCCGTAGTAGGGCATTAGCTATGTAACAGGGCTTGAGTATCTGGAAGAACTTGGTTTACTCTGAACACTTGTATGCAGATTGAACACCGTGTGCAGGATAGTTACCCTTTCATCTGTGGTTCATAGTTAACATGAATTTGGCTGCCAATTAAGTATATGGTATAGGGTCAATGTTGCAAATAGCACAAGCTTGCTTTTTGTATAGGGGTTGTCTGTATGATTTTATTAAAGAGCCTCCTAATATTTGAGCTATTTTTTATTTACTTTCATAGTTCTTTTAAGTTTCAAGAGAAAGTTTATTTAAGGGTAGCAATCGAACAACAAAACTTTGTACAAATTATCAATAACGACTTCATAGGTGAGGGAAAGGAAATAAGGGATATTGAAGAGACATAGTTACAATAGAAGTGATAAAAAGAATACATTCATGAACATGTGTATTTGAAAAGTAAAGCAAGTTTGGTTCATATTAAATTTAACACAATACAAAAAGATGATATGATATTATTACAATGTATTAGCATTAAGATACTGCTGAATGAGATATTGAGCAGTGACAATTCAATATTGAGGAAGTCAAGGAGGCTTAGCAACTTCTTGTAGTCAAGGTTGGGGTGTAAAGGATTTTTTTGCACTATCATCTATAAATTGTGCAATAGGATACCATAGCTGCAATCGTTTTGTGGCAAGCGATAGTGGATGCACTAGAGCAGAGTCCAGTCTATGATTGTGACAGCATACCACCAGGCAAGAATTGATAATTTAGAGGTGTCCTTCCAATTCTTTGTTATCTGTTGAAAAGCGACTTCTAATAGATTTGCATATGCGAATGTCTTTTCTTCCAATCGGTGGATAAGCTGCCTAAGATAATATTAATGAAGGAAAGGGGAGCTGTAGTGTTGAATATGATGTTAATTTGAGACCAAAACTGTTCCCAAATCTTGAATACATACGGACATGTGAATAACATATGTTTTAAGTCAGGAGTGTTATGAGAACACGCCTAGCATGTACTGGGAGTAGCAGTATGTATCTTATGTAAATGTGCAGGTGTAGGAAGCAGCATGCTATAAATGGAGAAAATTGTTTGTGTGGTACTTGGTGTTCTAGATGACTTCCTTATTTCGAGCCATATTCTATTCCATAGGGATACAGGGATGTACCATGTTACAACGCATACCATTACAACTACCTACTATTACAACGCGACCATTACAACGCATACCATTACAACGCATAGGGCTTTGAGGTGCTGGATAGTGGTAAGTACAATTTACTATTCTAACTCCAGTCCCCGTGGACACTAGGGAAGGTGTTGGATAGTAAATGATACTTATTCCCTATCCTAGAGCGCCCCCCAGCGCAATGCGTTGTAATGGTATGCGTTGTAAAAGTTGCGTTGTAATAGTAGGTAGTTGTAAGAGTTGCGTTGTAACAGGTGTATACCGGATACAGGCTAATCAATGCCCAAGTCAGTATACCAGGAGAGTTCTGTCTTAGATTTGTCCCTGTTTATGGATGATTGTACTAGACGGGAGTAAATGGTAGAGGCTTTAGGATGAACATGTAGAAGACTATCCCAAGTGCAGTCCATATGGGGAGTTGTAGAGAGTGTTTGTGAAAACTGAGCACTGGGTTCAAGTATTGCAGTTCGCAGAATTGAAAATTGATACTGAAAGGAAGAGGGTAGGCTATAAAGGTCACGTACCCTTGAGAATTGAAGGAGTGTGCCTTTTTCAAATCACTGGTAGACCCAAATTAAACTTTTTTTTTCGCCATACTTTCCTGTATGTAGGTTTATTTTTACCAAGTATAAATTTGTGTGCCAAATTGTGGAGTTGAGAAAGGTGTCAAAATTATGTGGAACCAAAGGAAAAGTGGCTTGTAATAATTTACACAAGTGTTTGATTATTGGTGATAGCTTTTTTCGCGGTTTGCGAGTAATAGAAAGATATTCTTGAAATGAAAAGGGTGTTCTAAATGAAGCTTCAAGATCAACCAATATTGGGTTGTTAGGAAATTGGTCAGAAATCCAATTTGTTAATTTAATATGCTTTATGATAATTGGGAAAATAGGAAAAAGGTACACCTCCTTCTGACTTTGGTTGTGTTAGTTTCTCTAGTGCCATTCGTGTTTTTTTGTTATTCCATAAAAATGATGCTAATATAGAGTTGATCTTATGAAAAAATTTAGCTGGTACAGATAGTGGTTCATTAGAGATAAGTAGAGCATTATAGAGGTAAACATCATTTTAACGGTGTCTAAACGTCCCCACCAAGGTAGATGGGGAGGGTGTCATCGCTCGGGGAGCGTTTGTAATTTATCTATACATTTATCTAAATTTAGAGAGATGGATGTCGCTATGGAGGGAGAGAACCATAATAAAAGGTATTTTATACGCTTAGGGTTCCAGGCAAACTTGGAGATCTGAAAATCTTCCTTAAATGTGTATTTGGTTAAGGGCATTACCTCACATTTTTCAGTAATTTGTATCCAGATACTAAACCATAAGCGCCAATCTCCCGTAAAAAAGGAGGGAGTAAAAATTGTGGTTGAGAAAGGAAAACTAAGATGTCATCCACAAATGCTGCTAATTTAATGTGAAACCCGTAATAAAATGATTTTGTCGAATTCTAGATAAAAAAGGTTCTAATGCTAGGTTAAAAAGAAAAAGGGACTAAGGGCAGCCGTGACAAACTCCTATTTTAAGATTAAAGTAAGAAGAAACAAGACCATTAGTGGAAACGGCCGCCTTGGGCTCTGAAAAAAGTAAAGTGATTAGGGAAATCATTTTGGGGCCAAAACCAAACCATTTAAGGGCATGAAAAATAAATGGCCATGAAAACTCTATTAAAGGCCTTCTCCGCATCTAGGGCAATTGCGGCAATTGGATGTGAGTGATGAGACATTTTAGATAAAATGCCAAAAAACAATCTTGTGTTATCTGTGATATTACGACCTTTGACAAATCCTGATTGTTCCTTGCCACGAAGGAAGATGTGGTACTAGTCGTAGAGCTAATGCTTTCTAATTTATTTTATAATCTACATTAACTAACTAAATGGATCTATAACTTTTGCAATATCTGGAGTCTTTATCATCGTTCGGTATGAGACAAATTAAGGCCTCTAGAAACTAACTAGACGAGTTGCGACAAGAGGTAAAGGAGGAATTGAGAGTGTGTAAGTACGGAATGAGGAGCTGTGCAAAATGTTAATTTTTTTTTACTGTAAAGCCATCAGGACCCGGGGCTTTATCTTTTTTAAGGGCATTTAGCATTTCAACTTGTGTAATGTCAGATTCCAAAATTTCTAAACTAGATTGGGAAGTAATACGTGTCTGAATCTTGGAGAAATATTGACATTTATCTGCGTCTAAAGGTGTATTTTCTGGTATATAAAGTGATTCATAAAAGGATACAAATGCTTGGAGGATATGGGAATCTTTATGTTTTGGTGTTTGATCGTCATCAATAATGGAATCAATGTGAAGTCTACTTTGCTTAATCTTAAAATAGTTGGCTAATAATTTATCAAATTTATTTTGGCCTCCATAATATTTTGCGCTCGTTTTTAGTAAATATAGAGTGGCATTTCCAGTCAAAGTTTTGTTGAAAGCTATCTTTGCATTTATAAAATCTTCTAGAACGCCTTATGTTTTGGAGGTGTAAAAGGCATGTTCTAGTGTTTTAATTTTTGGAAGAGGTGCAGTATGTATTGTTCGAAATGACTTGCGTTTATTTGATGTATATCTGATAATAAAATCGCGATCGGTAGCCTTAAAAGCATCCCAGACAGTATGGAAAGGGAGATCATCAGTTTGGTTAGTTGAAAAAATTCATTGATAAAAGAAGTAAAGAATGTATTGAAATTAGGGTCAAGAAGTAAAGAGTTATTGAAACGCCATCTCTTGGGTGACATGGATTGGTGTAAAATATCTAACTGAAGCCCAACAGGAGCATGGTCAGAGATAAGTACGGGTCCTATATCTATATCTGCTCAGCGTAAAGATTTCTTTATGATAAAAAATATGGTCTATTCTGGACTGTCTGGTGTGGTGGAGAGAAAAAAGAGTATTCTCTCAAAAGTGGGTTGCACAATCTCCAGGCGTCATTTAAGTTCCTCTGTTTTATAGTTCTTAGGAAAGCTTTGTGTGATTTATTTGGGATGAAAGGAACCCTAGAATTTTGATGAAGAAAGGGTCCATCACTTGGTTGCAATCGCCTGCAAAAATAAAATTCTCTGACTGCTACTTTTAGAGTAATTGGGAAATTCGGGACAAAAAAGAGACGTCACCATTGGTGGGAGCATATGTTGAATAAAGATATGTTTTTTTCCAATCAATAGGTTAGTAAACAATCATCTACCTTCACTGACTGATTTCTGTGAGATCAATTTAGCATTCAATCCTTTATGACATAAAGTTATAACACCTTTACTCTTGCCATCCCCTGGTGAGAAAAATATTTCACCAACGCAGTTTCTCTTGACCACCAAAGATTCGCTTTCTGTAAGATGTGACTCTTTTAGCACAGCTATGTTGACATCCATCTTAGATAAGTGTGAGAGAACTCACTGTCTTTTGATGGGAGAATGTAAGCATCTGACATTCCAAGTAACACATTTTAAGAACATGTATTAAGCAGGTAAAATGTAACTTCAGTTGAACCAGTAATAACATATTTAATTTCAAATGTAGAATAAACAATAAGTACGAAATTGAAAATTATGGAAATCAGTTGATGAGAAAAGGAAAAGTAGAAGGAAAAAGGTCGGGAAAGAGAAATATGATAAGTGATAATCAGTGAAAAAAGAATAAAAGGGTTAGGGAAGGATAGATCCTAGGAAAGCAAGTAAGGAAAGAAAGAAAGAAAGGGAGAATAATATGAGTAAGAAGAGAGAAACAATTAGTGTGAGAAAAGTATAGAAAACACAAAAGACATACTTACAAAAAATCCGAGACATTTGTGGAGTGGGGGGAGATGAGGCCACATGGGACAATGACGTGTCCAGACTCCGAGCGGGAAGATAGGAAGGGAGACAGACCCAATGAGCAAAAGGACATGGGGGAAATACATCAAGCAAAGAAAACCTGCAAGGGAAAAGGAGGATTAATAAGTGTGCTGAACAACTGAGAGAAGAAACAGTATCTGCAATCAATAATACATCAGGTAAAAGTGTTACCAAGAAAAAACAAGAGTAAAAAACTCAAGCCAGACTAAATCAAGAACATCTATTTGTTCTGTGATTAAGATGTGGTCATAAACACAGTGTAACAAGAGTTGAAGAAGCTTTTCAGCTTTATGGGATCTTCATATGTAGTAGTCTTATTGTTGATGGTCACCATGAATAGGCAAGGATGTATAAGACCATATTGTGCACCAAGAGAGCGGAGATGTGGTCTCATTGCTTGGAAGTCCCGGCGTCTGTCAGCAGTGGGTTTGGAGTTGTCCTGAGAGAAAAACAGAATATTTCCTGACCAGGTAATACGGTTGATTGCTGTTGCTGCAGACAGGACCTTAAGCAGGCCAGTATATTCTAAAAAATACAAGATGAAGCCTCTTGGTTTTCGCCCTGTAGAAGAGCTCGCTGAAGAGTCAGGGCCCAAGCGGTGGGCTCGTTGTATGTTGAGAAGAGTATCCTGAGGTAAGTTGAGGACCTTGGGAAGAAAGGATTTGAAGAAGTTGATGTGGTCTGAACTTTCAGAGCCCTTCAGTAATCCGTAAATACAGAGATTGTTGCGTCGGTTTCTGTTTTCAAGACTATAAAATTGTTTTTGGAGTGTTGATATTTGAGAATAGAGAGCCTCCATCTTGATGTGAGATGAGGAGAGAGATTCCATGCTATGTTCCACTGTTGTCACTCTGTTCTCCAGATTTAACCAATTGTCAGTTAATACTTGTAGCTTTGAGTTAGTTTCCTCCTCAAAGGGACACAGAGCTCTGATTTCCTCCAATTGTAGATCCAAAGAGACTGAAGAGGTTTGTTTGGGAGTAGAAGGAGGGTCTTTCTTTAAACGCTTGCCTGGCGTTTTATTGGTGTTCGAGGCAGCTATAATGACGGATGCTGTGGCACACTTAGGTCAAACATTTATTGAATTATCCTTCGCAAAGTAGTATATACTGAGTAGGAGCAAGGAATGAGGTTAAACTTGATTTAAATGATCTAAGTACCTAGATAGGGAAGAGCAAGTGCAGCAGCCTCTGAATGAAGAAAAAGCAGTTGATTACAAACACAGCTGGTAAGTGTTGAGGACTCCACAGAATTGTCAAACATAGGAGTGCGAATGGGAAAAATAAGGGTAGGTAGTAATGAACCTGACTGGTCAATTAAGAAAGAGGTACAGCATTGTATTATTTAAGATAAACTCAAGTAGATGTCACAGTCATTGTGAGATGAACTTCATCCTGCTGATAAGTGACACAATATGCGACTATTCCCTGCACAAGTAAAATGGAGCAGGCACAAAAAGGAGACAAAATATAATAAGGAGAGATTGGTATCCCAAGGATGTTCAAACTTGCACGCAGGAGTGGAGGAGAGCATAAAGCCTTTGAATTTTACATGAGGCACAGGCGCACAGGGAAATAATGATGCAAAAAGATAAGAATGGAGGAACGTTGGGCATAAGTGGAGAGAATAATGTCAATTCGTTGAATAGCAAATTTAGCTGAGGCTGCTGAGGCGTGCATTTATTACCAAGAAAATAGGAATGAAAGAGCCTTGGACATAATTGGAGGGAGTAGTGTCCATTCGCTGAGGAACGAAGTTAATTGAAGCTGCTGAGGCGCATATTTACTACCAAGGAACCAGGAGTGAGGGAACTTTGGACACAAGTGAAAGGAGCAATGACCGTCCTTGGAAAAAACGAAGTTAGTCGAGATTGCTGAGGCGCATAATTAGTATTAGGGAATTCCGTGACAGGAATCGATGAAGCGCAATTCAAAATGGCAGCCGCTCCAAAAACGGAACCGCTCTAATGCACAAAGGGAGAAAAAAGCAGCTTACATTGCAGTAAGGTGAGTTCTGAGCGTCCCGTAATGAGCAGCAACATTTAGGCTGACTACCCTCTCATTCTGGAGATCCTGCCGGCGGCAGGGAACCCGTCAGGCTCGCCGTCATCTTCACCATCCCAGGAGAGTCAGGGACTGGCGGCCATTTCCTTCGGGCGCTAACCACGCCCCCCCTACTTTCATAGTTCTAATGGTGGTATACCTCTTTAAAGAGCAATGCATACAAAAGAAGTTTGGCTGATGTCATCAGTGATGTCATAAATAATAGAACATGTCACGAGTGATGTCATAGGTGAGTCATAAGCAGTGCATGGCCAGGGCGTAAGTTATAGTTAGTGCTGCTAACTATAACTAGTGAATTTCTCCGTTTTTTTTAGTTCAAATCGTTAATGTTGTCATTGGCAAATTCACCTGACTAAAACGTTGCTTTAACCTTTGTTTTTTTCAGTGGATTTCTAAGTTAAACAAAAAACCTGATCTTTTTATCACACCTAACTATAACGTAACTTTAACCTTTGTTTTTAACATAAAGTAACACTTAATTACCGTACGTAAGTGCAACCCGCCGATTTCGACCTCGGGACCCCATTCTCCCAGGGCCCAGTGTTCTGTTTAGGGGGAGGATGGCATGTGAACTCCCTAACTGGGCTGATTTTGGCCCAGGGGAACCTATCGCCCAGGGTCAGGCAAATTTTTCTGAGGAGAGGGGCACACCCCCCTCCCTGGGCTTAATTTGGCCCCGGAGACCCCATCCCCTGGGGTCCAGCTTTATTTACTGGGGTAGGGGGGGACACTGCCCTTGTGACCAGATCCCCCAGGGCCCAATATTATGTTTAGGGGGAGGGGCATGCAGTCCCTCAACTCGGACAAATTGTAGCCCTGGGGACCACATCCCCTGAAGTTCAGGCATTTTGCAGGGAGATGGGGGCACGCAGTCTCCTTTCCCAGGCTGCTTTAACCCTTAAAGACCCCATACTCCGGGGCCCAGGAAATTTTACACAGTGAGGGGGGCACGTGGACCCGCCTCCGGCCAATGTCAGCCCCAGGTACCCACTCCCCTGGAGCCTGGTGCATTTTGCATTGGGAGAGGGCCCATGGCACCCTTCCTGGGCTGTTTTTGTTGATTGTGACACCATCCCAACAGGCCCACACTGTGAAAGGTGAGTGCTCACCCAGCAAACCCACCATACTTTCGTTGGAAACCACTGGGGAAGCCCCAAGGCCCCTGCAGCCCCAGCCAGCTTCCCACATAAAGCAACTGAGAAAAACAAAAGAACCCTACTCACAAGGAACCAGGGAAGTTACTGTATGTCATGAAACAACGGTTCATGTGGCAATAAGATAATATAGGAATAATGGTAATTATATTGCGCAATGGCTTAAAGAGATGGATCATCTGGGTGTCAGACACAGAGGAGGCCGAATACAGTTTGATTGGATTTATACAATTTATAACACTTATTCAAATGATTTTCACATGTATGCAAAAAATAGTGCTTTGTGTCCCCAGTGTATATTGGAACCAAAAACAAAAAGTGAGCTTGTGACAACAACATAGTGAGCTATGAGAAACGACCGGTAGCAATAATAGTTATTTTTCCAAACACTGTGTACAATGACCAATGCTGGTGTAGTGATTTGTTTCTCGAATTATTCCTATATTATCTTATTGCCACATGAACCGTTGTTTCGTGACATACCCCACATAAAGCAGGCTCCGGCATTGCTCCTGCCTGCTGGAGCAATCTTTTGATCTGTTTCCCTGCCCTCTTCACTGGAAACAGCGAAACAGATCAAAAGTCCGCTCCCAGAGGACTGGAGCACAACGTACAAATGTGCAACAATGACACAACATATTCATTTAGAGTTCTAAAGCTGCAATTGAAAAACATGCAGAAGTGTTGCAAACTGTAGCAATGCGAAATATTACGTCACAAGAGAGAAACTTATTAAATGTACTAAAGAATATAGTTCAAAAGATAATTGCAAGTAGTAATATAGAAATATGATGATAAAAATGATTAAAATGATATATTTCTTGCTTATGCTTCCTATTTCCGAGGTGACATGATGTTTTACGAATGAACAAAAGCATCTTGTTAAAGTTTCGGATGAATTAGGCTGGATCACATCATGGATTCTAACCATGAAAATGTGTAAAATTGTGAAGAAGCTACATTTGGGGATGGAATTGCGAACATTTTTGGAGTATAAGTACTCCATGAGAAAAAGAAACGGGGGTGCTCTCTCTGGCTTCCTCAATGTTTTTCTGGCTGCTGGCTATTTTCTTGTAATTCTGGGTGTGACATGCTGTCGGTCCGAACTTTGACTCTTTCCCAGAACTGAAGTATCCTGATTTCCTTTGCACTTCATTGGTTGGGGATGTTCCACAATCTATACCCTTTCGGCTGAAGGGTTAGCTGATTCAGACTTTTGCACGCTGTGCAAAAGTACTTGACCTTAGGTTCGTGTGAATCTCGAATTGCATATTGAAATTGCAATGTGCATCTTTTCTTTGTCTCTCTATCTCTCCTTTCACACCAGTTATTGATTTTTGATGTATTTGCCATGGTTTGTATTATCTATTGTGAATTTACCTGTAATCATTTGAAATAACAAAAGTACTGAAAAATACTAATGTGTTTTTGTGTATTGACCATTCATCTTGAATCTTAGATAAAGGTATCTTGATAAATATTCTGAGTTTGTTTTTATTGACGAGTTTTATCTGGCATAATATGTTTTGACTGATGTTGTTAGTTAGGCATTTTCTTCATTACAGGGCGTCATGAATGAAATAGCATCTAATTATCTGAGTCCCTGTTAGCTCTTACAAAGATCTATCAGTGGATCTCATGATTTCTAAGTGGTTGAAGAGTTTCTATGGGGCCAAACTCTTCGATAATAAGTGATTATATAGTTTGGTTCATGTTTCATGGTAAATTGGATACGTTGTGAATGATTATAACATTTTACACCGCTTCCACTAGATCAGTATCTATATGGGTGTCTTCAAAATGATGGTCGGCTTTTTGTTCAAGGCGACCCAGACTGACTTTGTAGGCCATGTGCTTACATTTTCTTTCTCATTTGAAAAAAAAAAAAAATATTTATATCTTTATTTGTTTTACCTTTTCAACACAGCACAATACAAACAGGTACTACTTCATGCAAAAGGCCCATTCATCTAGGTAATTTCATCCACTTTACTGTGCAGTACTACGGCAGTGGCCATGTCTGCGGGCCAGAAGGGGGACATCTTCTTCCCCTTGTTGGTTTTCAAAAAGCCACATGGCAGACCCAGGGGTTGGGGGGTAGGGAGGAGGAACCAATGTGTCCCCAGGGCAACAGAGAGAATTCAGTTATATGTACCTATCAAACAATACCCTAGAGGTAACCCAAGAGGTAATCCAAAAACTTATGTGACCCCCTCAATTACCATATTCGTCTGTGAGATGGCTCAGCAAGTTCTTTTATCCCTGTGATTGTCCAATCATTTCTCCTGATATATTATCATCCAGGCCGGGACCATCCCCACCATCTCTCATCGGTCCATACCTTGAGCTGTTTTGTTTCGTGTCTTCCTCGCAGAACCAGACTGTTGATGTGACCTACTAAGCTATCTCACCCTGTCTCTATCCCACAGATGGGACAAGCTTTTTTCTTTCAAACAAGAATCCAGTTAAGAGACTTCATTGGTGTAACCAATTAAGCTATCATGCACATGACAACAATTAATTTGTTCTACATATGACGCCAACCGAGCTATTGCACATCAACCACTCTCGCCTACATGTATTACCAATGTAACTACTCCACAGGATTGCCTAACTGAATTATCCCACCAGTGTGACCAAATGAACTATGTTCCTCATGTGGCAACAATTTCTTCCAAAATAATGATCCTCTTCTAGACTAGAATTTCCAAGCATCTCGTAACCAACCCCGCCCACTCATTCAAGCAAAGGTGATTCTGGGGATGAAATTTGGTGAAAGTGCAAGCAAGGGTGTGTACGGATTGCACTTCAAGATCGATCATCGAGTGAGACACTTTTAAACTAATAGTGCTCACAACTCGCACTCTACAGCTAACCTTACATGATAGAGTGAAGACGCTGAACAATATTCATACAGTAGTTCAGTTCAAAGTTCAAAAGACCTTTATTCGAATTTCATAAAATTCATAAAAGTACCGATTACAGCAATAATTCATTAAAATATAATACATACGAACAGATAGAAAAATTATACAGAAAAACATTTCAAAATGTTATACAATAACAATAAAATAAGTTCTGTTTCATTACATTATATACAAAGTGACACCATTGTGGCTAGTTACTGATTTCAGGGGTTTTCCATCGTCTTACGTGCAGCCATTCTTAAAAAAGTGCTGGTGCGAAAAGTAAATTCTTCAGTGTCCAGAGTAAGCAGCATTATATATGATTCTTTGAGGGTGAGAGGTCTGTATTTTTTAAAGTAGGGGGTTAAAAACCATTTGATAAATCTCAAATAAAATTTACAGAAAAATAAAAAGTGCAGATCATCTTGAGTACTCATACCATCACAGGGACATGGGGTGAGATCAGCACTATGTCGATACCCCAAAGGAAATGACAACAAGAATTTAACGGTTCCTGCCCTCAATCGAAACAATAAAGCTCTCTCCCAACTGGACATAGGGAGGGAGAGATAGGGCGGGAGAGTTTGCCCACACAGTCCGTTTCCTATGTATTTCGTAACACTTAATTTCTGGGATTCTCTTCCAAAACGACCATTTCTGTAAAGTGCATAGAGTGCATTTTGAACCTCCGCTTTGTCCTTTGGTTCAATTAACATTGGGTCGGTAAACAAAGTACCTCTGTCAACTTCGTTAAGTGATTTAAAAACTTCTGTGAACCAAGGAATCTTCATGCCATGTTCACAATTTAGGCAGTCCTTAATAATGTTTTGTGTAAGGACAGCAGCATCATTTCTCCAGATCCTGATCCAGAAAAGAGCTGGTCTGGCTCTAATAAAATCACTTATATGAGGGAGATTTAGTTCCTTGTGACAGATAAAGTCAGATGAGGAAATCGGGGCACCCAACACTTTTCTACAGAAACGGTTTTCCTCTCTTTGAATACATGTACTACTTCCCAACCCCCATATCTCTGCTCCATACGTAGCAACAGGTGAGCACTGCAATTTAAAAATCTTTAAAATAGCCTTAGTGGCACCAATTTTCTTTGGGCGAGGGAGGCTCAACACAGAATTGTTGGCTTTCGAGAACTTGCTCGTGGCGTGGGCCAAATGCCCACTCCAAGAGCCGTTCGCAGCGAAAACCAACCCTAAATAAGGAAAGTTAGGAACATATTCCAGTTTATCCGTGCCTATTCGAATTGTGTTTAGTTTCCTTTTACCCAGGCCACAGAACATAATAAAAGATTTTTTTTAATTTACCTTTAGGTCCAGACCCTCCATAAATTTTACAAAGCAATGTGCCAGCAGACGAAGGGCATTTGGAGTGCGGGCCATGAGCACCGCATCGTCTGCGTATAAAAGCACGGGTAAAGGATTTCCTAAAATCATTGGGACGTCTGATGTGGCTTTTTTCAGACAATTGGATAGGCCATTAATATAAATGATGAACAACAGGGGTGCTAAAACGCACCCCTGTCTCACCCCCCTCCCTATCTCAATAGCTCCCGAGACCTCTCCACCCATCCCAATACGTACCCGTGCTTTCAGGTCAGTATGGAGATAGGCTAGAAATCTAATGAGAGTGTCATCAAGACCATTGGATGAGAGAATTGACCACAGCTTAGATCTATTTACGAGATCAAAAGCGGATGAAAGATCCATAAAAGCCAGGTAGGTAGGGGATGAGCGGGCAATGCAGTATTTATCAATTATCAATTTCAAATTTAGACATTGCTCCACTGTTCCTACCCCGCTCCTGAATCCCAACTGGCATGGATCCAGGAAATCAGTATCCACCGCCCATTCCAATACCCTATTATAAATTATACGTCCTAGGACTTTTAGGGTATTGTCCAAAAGGGAAATAGGGCGATAGTTTGCTGGATCTGACCTGTCTCCCTTTTTATAGATTGGGACAATAATACTAGTGGCCCAAGTAGATGGCATAGCTACTTGTGGGAGACTGTTGAAGATGTTAAGAAGTATAGGTGTCCACAAGTCCACATTATATTTGATAATATCGATAGGGAGACCATCTGGTCCAGGTGCTTTATTTCCTAGGCTTTCCCTTATGGCTATTTTAACTTCATGATCCATGATCTTTAAACCATCCAATTGGTCTGGATTAGGGAGAAAATACTCATCAAGCTCTTCAGGAGGGGTTTCATATATTTTGGAGAAATGGCTCTCCCACGCTGCACTTGTTATATTACAGCTTATTTTGGTGAGCTCTTTACCCATTTCCCTTGTTTTTCGGACAGCGGACCAGAATGGGCCACTGCCACCCAGATTCGCACTAATTAACAAAGAGTCCCAGTGATCGGACAGTAGGTTAGCCTTCCTTACCGATATTTTCTCTTTGTAATTTTTCCTGGCGGCTTGAACAGCAACTCTGCACCTTGGTTTGGCAGAGAGTACTTTTCTTAACTCTCTGTTAGCCAAGGAGCAAGATGAGTCAAACCACCTAGGCTCTTTGCATTCTTTGGGGAATGGGACTGATAGGAGGGTTTTAATGGTATGACATAATGCTTCAAAATCTGCTATTAGTTTCTCATTGTTACCAATGGGGGACAAGCAAGATTTTATCAGATGTGGGTATAACGTTTGTACGCTATCTAAAATAGCCCCACAGTCAACTCCTCTCCATTTCAATCGGAGGCCATCAATTGAGGGTGTGATATCCCTTGCCCCATTTAAATTCATGTACATTGGACTAGATACAAAATTTAAAATCACCAGCAAAGAATTATGATCACTAAAGGAAGTTTGCACCACAGAAGTGTTTGCTATACAATCAGTTAAGAGTGGTGAGGTGAATACATAATCAATAGTAGAGCTACTATCCCCGCTGGTAAACGTGAGGGCATGGGGGAGATTCGTGTTATGCCCTACCCTCATAGCATCAGCAAGGTTGAATTCAATCAATATTTTAGACAATTCTGATCCCCTGCGATCTGCTGAGTCAGGGCAAATAGGATCATCGGACCCATAATTCTCTGTTAGTTTCACATTAAAATCGCCCCCTATTAGAATACCAGTGTTAGTGTCTTCTGATGAGGAACATTCAAGCATACTTAAAACCTTTGACAATGCCAAAAAAAATTTGTTCGGTACACAATAAAAATCATTATTATAAAAATTAATTAAATAAATCATGGTCTTTGACTTTAGCTTATATTCAAGAATTTGGATGTTAGGATTATCAGAGTTATCAATCTGCAGATCTCTGATTATACCACCTGCCAGAATTCTGATCCCTATGAATAAGCCACCCACTGCTCTACCAAATCTAGGTTTGGGTGATGTTAAACTAAAACAGTGGTATCCCTCAATATACAAGTTCCCTACAGCCCATGTATCTTGAAACATAAGAATATCCACATCATTAATTATCTCAATCCATGCAGGGTCCAACAACTTTGCTTCCAGTCCTGCAACATTCCAACTTAAAATCAATAAGCCATAAGCATTGCTACCTTTACCCAATCTACTCCCAATATTCCTAATTTTATGATGAGTTGATTTATGGGAAATGGGCAAAATGGGCAAAATGCTGTTGGTAGACATAGTTTCTGTAGGATCAATCGGGTCATGACAAGGTGCAACTGGAACTGGAGATCCCTCCAATTTACCAATTGCAGCCTGTCCATACATTTCGTTATTGGCCGGTATGCCCAGTCAGTCCTGATCGTCTAAATTAGAAAAATATTCAAATCGATTGTAAGTAGGAATGTTGAATGTTGTTGGTGTGAACTGATAGGGGTCATGAGCTGGATAAGACCTTTCTCTATGGTTATGTTGGTGCATGGTTGGGAATTGTGGATAGTGGGGAAAGTGAGGGGCAGGGATTGACATTAATGGCTGATTCCGCAAATTGTGGCTATTCATATGATTGACAATGGGATTCTGATTCTGGATAAGAAGCGGTGATTTGATCCTTGCTCCAAAATTCATTTCATGATAAGGGATTGTAGGATGACTCGGCATAGCCTGTTCAGGAGGTATCAAATGTCTGTAAAAATAACCTAATGGAAGGAGTGTGGTGTTAAATTCCCAGGGAGAGGGCGATGGGGCGCTAGCAAGTGTTTTCTCTGCCCATTGAGGGTTTTTGAAGCTTATGGTAACACAATCGCCCTCAAACTTTTTCCTGAGTGGGCCTATCCAACCCACTCGCTGGGTGTTAATAATCTCCCTTGCACCATCTATAGGAAAATTGCAGTTTGCAATTAACCAGTGGAGGGTTTTGTTTTTAAGAGATGAAAAGGTTTCATCCTGGTCCTTCCTTAATTTAGTGACATTTACCAAGACCAATACATACGCTCCGCATTCTGGTGGAAGATTGATGCGAGAGGGAACTTGCTTGGTTGTTTTTTGTGGCGGTTGGGCCACAAAGGAACTACTTGCGGGATTCGCGGATTGGCCAGTAGTAGTGGCATTTAGTTTTTTGGTATTCTGGTCCTTCCTTTTATCCAGAGCTACGTTGTTAGTGCTAAGGGTAACTGCTGGCTGGCTAATAGATGGGCCCTTCAGTGTCGCTGATGTAGCTAATGAGACTTTGGGTGTAACATTAATGTTTGTGGTTGGTGCTTGTAGAGTGTTGGGTTTGGGGCCAACTGTTTTATTTAAGCTGGAGTTTGTTGCACCATTTACAATGCGTTCTTTATGTAAATTCTTAATAGGGATACTCAGATCGGCTATTTGCTTTTCGATCCGAGTGAGCCTACTCTCAATAGGAGATAAGTAAATACTCAATAATTCAGCCAACCTTTCCAACATGCGGTCATTAGCACTTTCAGAATTGTCATAGATGGTATCATTGTTAACTAACATTCCACCCTGCTGCTCCTTCTCTCTATCATCCTCCTGGATAGTCTCTGTGACTCTCGTTATATTTTGGTTAAGGTTAGAGTTAGATCCTTTCCCGGTTTTTCTTTTTATCAGACCATGTTTCCTAACCTTTATAGACCGGGACTTCGGTACATATACTTTCTGTTTTTGGATAGCCCCCTCACGTCTACCTCTTAGTTGTCTTATGTTATCAACAGGTATTTCTTCAGGGGTAGGGTTAATAAGTAAATCTGGGGTCTTCTCCAAGTCCATACTAATGTCTGTGTCTGAGTCTATCAGAGGAATAGAGGCTGATAGATTTACCTCACTTGGGATGGTATGGATCTCGGCACATATGTTTACTAAAGGTCTAATATTGTTTGGCAAGACCTGAACAGGTGTGGTAGCAGCAGCAATAAGACCAAGGGAAGAGAGTTTGGCGTGGGCCAGATCTTGAGAGACCCTGCGCTCTAAAAGCGAAATACCTTGGTTTATGGCATCATTGGCCTTAGTAATAAAATTATCTATGGGGCCAATTATTGAACCACCCCCCGCAGCGGCTGTTTTGCTGCGGCTGCCCCTTGGAGACATAGTGGTGGAAGCGTATACTAGGCCAGGGACAATATGAGCTAACAGTAGTAGTAAACAGTGAACAAGACAAATATGAAGAGCCAAAAGCTAGGGGGGGTGAAAGGTTAGGATTACCACTCAATGGACAGTGTAAGATAATTATGGGCCAGCATGCAGGTACACCCAGCTGCAATATGGAACAAAGTCAAAGTCAGTGGCACACGATTCTCATGCAAAAAGTGTCTTTAGCAGTTCGTACACATGAACTAGGATGGAAGTACCTTACGGGGATGACATTAGGGGGGTTGCCCGTCCCGTCCGCTTCGTGCCACTGAGGGCCACAGAGGGCCCGCCCTTGTCCCGGGCTTCTCCCGGTCGCTCCCGCGCACGACTCGCGGGGCGAGAGGGGTGTCAGCCTTTTTCTAGCGCCTCCGGGCGCTCCTGGCGCGTCACGGGCGCGCTGCCCCAGAGGCTGCTGGGGAGTGTGGTCCGGTCCCTCCGGTCTGCCTCCCGGCGTCTCTGTGGGCAAATAAACACTGCCGCCGTTCCCCTCACGGCTCCGCCCGATGGCGTGGTAGCAAGGTTTGAAGCCTCCTGGTGTTCCCCCTGGGCTCCTGGGGGTCAGCCTTTTTCTAGCGCCTCCGGTGGCTCCTGGCGCGTCACGGGCGCGCTGCCCCAGAGGCTGCTGGGGAGTGTGGTCCGGTCCCTCCGGTCTGCCTCCTGGCGTCTCTGTGGGCAAATAAACACTGCCGCCGTTCCCCTCTTGGCTCCGCCCGATGGCGTGGTAGCAAGGTTTGAAGCCTCCTGGTGTTCCCCCACAGTAATGAAAGCAAATAATTAAACAACACAGATTGAGATAATCAATAGATAGCCTGCTGTCAATGTGCACTGTTAGACATTGACCTACAGAAATGAGCACACATGTTTAAGACAGAAACAATGCATAACAAAGTCACACTGAAAAGCTTTAGAAAAGTTCAAGGAACTCCTTTAAAATTTTGAGAGAATTGAAAATCCTTCAATTTCTGGAGGACGGGCCGGACTGGGAACCCAAACCAGCCCTGGCAAATTTTGTCAGACCAGCCCCCACAGGCTGCACTATGAGCGTGTCTGACCACTACAAGTAGGTTTTGGGGGTGGGGGGAGTCAGGTCGGCAGGGGGGTTCCCCTCCCAAAGACCAAGTGGGGGAAAATGGCAAACATTGTGCATTCTACAACACATTTTCCAAGACATATTCAATTGTGTTAGCTTTTAAAGCATAGTAAATGAAAGGCTTTCAGTGTACTAAAATACGACAATCTTTATTTTGGCCCTTCAATGGTTCCTTCACTATCACCCTCCAACAGTGGCCCTCATCTCTGCATAGTTCCTCTATCACGTATTTCATTTGTTTTATAGCCCTTCCAATGCCAGATTATGATGTTGGAGCACTTTACATCAAACACACATAGGGACAATGAATTATATATGTGTAACTCAGTGTATAGAAAATGTTACATAAGACCAAGGGCACTACGAGGCAAAGGCATTTTTAAGAGTGCTTGGGCTGGAGAAACACAAACTCGGGATTCAAAATGTAACACAGTGGTTAGGGTTACATTTACTAATACAAATTTATTTCTACCCAAACAAACCCTTTTTAGCAACACTAGGATAATGAAAGACTGGAAAAAACATAGCTTTCTAACCTGTACCTTGAAGTTAGCATGCTGCTTTTTGAAGCAGTTCATTGCTCACTGTGCTTGACTACTATTGTTACATATGAACTGCACAGTAACAAAGGATCTTTTGTCACAAAAGCAGTAACTAACAGAGCTACGCACATAAAAACATTTATGTGATTTGCGTTGTACACATTCTTTGCAGCAGGCTTATCAACCCTCTGCCATAACTTATAGATGAGTTAAAACTGCAACTAGACAAAACTCCAGCTCACTACTGCAGGATGATTAATCTCCAGAGATAGCTTCACACATTGATTGTTGCTTATACAATGAACTCTGCAGCCACTACTTTAAAAGCACAGGGAGGCTGGAAACAAAAGTGAGTGCTCTGTTGGTTATGCTGGTCTGCAAAGCTTTAAGTGGGATGAAAAAACTGGGGGGTCTTTCAAAGGGGCGTGAACAATGTAATTAAGGGTGTGGCTTAAAAACACGTAAGCTAAAAATCTGTGCTTAGCCTAGTGTGTCGCCCGACTTGTATTTTGCTGTTTCTGTCATTGCATTCAGATATATGATAGAACAAGTAACGTCATACCTACAAGTCAGGACTATTGGCTTTGTCAATGGTTGTTAGTTACATAATCTAAATAAGCAGCAACTATGACTTGTACATAATATTGAAAACGCTTCCACTCAAAGCCCTGATGACAACACGACAATGTTGCTGCTCCTGAATTTCAAAAAGGAAAGGGAAATCCAGAGAGAAAATTACTCTTTTTAAAGGATTTTCCCTCTCCTACTACTCTCACCTGGCATGACGCCATGCCGTAACTTCTCCACTAGTGAGAAGTGAGCAGTGTGGGCATGCGCATATCGATGGGCCTGCTGTCACTGAAGCCCGGAAAAAAAACGGTCTGCCTGTGCCAGGGCACAAAACATGGCCCAATAGAGACTCGTTTCGAGGCATCCTTTAAAAAAACTGCTGGTGCTCAAAACCGGTGACACCCGGCCCACTTAAAGCCCTGCTGGTCTGCTAATTTCGTTACAGGGCCCAACAGTGCAGCATTAGAGACTCACACATTCAAGGGAGATGTGGAGCCAGGGTGCAACAATCAATAATAGTGTCCCTCCTCCCATGACCATGTCCTCAGATTCCCTCATGAGCACCTCTCAAAAGTGCCCCTCATTTCTCCATAGCCCCTCTCTCACATACATTTCATTGGCTTTACAGCACTAGTAAAGGCTAACTTTACTAATAAGAACTTTTGTTTACCCAAACACTTTTCAGCAACAGTAGTAATAGATAATGAAAGACGGGGGGGGGGGGGGGGGGGAACATAACTTCCTAGCCTATTTTATGCAGTTTGCATGCAATTCTTCCACTAACCCTAAACTTACGGACTCGCAGTACCAAATACAGGGACTTACGAACTAACAAAAGGTCTTCTCAAATTAGACCAACTTCTTCCTCGCTTTCAGCAACCGGTTAAATGTCAACTGTTTCACCGGACTAGGCACGATTGATATCGACTGCTTGGTTTTACAACCAATCTACCAACTGACTTTCAACTGAACATATCAGTCAGAGGTGTACCGCCCAACTGATCTGGCCTTGCTACACCTCCACAGTCTTTTCGTGGTGCTCCCTTCCCCCGGCCCCCATTTGTCCTGAAGAAGACCCGCAGCAGAGGTCGTGATTTTCCCGTATTGCGCCAGGGTCGAAACGTCGACGATTACGCCCCCCCTTTTAATTTCCTAAAGTCTATACCAATCCCCCTGTCCCCTTGTATAATAGTGTATATATACTCTGTATGGGTAGGCTTTATATGTGCAATGTAAAATATTTTCTTTGTTGCACTGAATTATTCTAAACCTTTGCCTTCAGCTTTTTCTTTTCTCATCACTTGAGCACCAACTTTTCTATTTTTCATCTTGTTCAATTTTATGAATATGTAAATAAACTGCAGTATAATTTGTCTTGATACTGTTGTGTTGGGTTCATTGCATTTATAGCAGAATTAGCTAATAATACATCTCCGTCTGTCTTTCAGATTATATCTGACTATCTGTTTATTGTGAATAACTAATACTTACATCAATTGTCTTGCTTAAAAAATTGTGACAGTTTGTAACAGTCACTTTTTTACATTAGAGTGGTATGTCATGGCCGTGGTGACAAAAGGATCTCTTTGACAAAAGCCGTGGTCCACTCAGCTCTCCACATAAAATACAGATCTGTGATCTGCAGGGTATGTGTTCTTTGCAGCAGGCATATCAACCCACTGCGCTACTTCATGAGTCAAAACTGCTCCTAAACAAAATACTCATCTCTCTCTCTCTCGCAGAAACATTAGTCACAAGAGATATGACTTTTTTTATGCTGCCTGAAAACTGGACACACAAGGAACTCTGCTGCAGGTGTTTTTAAACAGTAAGTAATTGCTAGACACAGAGCCCCCCTAGGTCAGCACCAGTCGCACTGCCCCCAACTCCCAAGCGGGCCCTACGTAGAGCCGGCCTGAGGCAAGGCTGATAGACCCCTGAGCAGTATGGAACAAGGAAAGAGGCCCAAGAGTAAACACCTGAGAGCTGGTGGGCAAGTGGAACATTCCATGCTGCAGTACCGTGTGCTACAACAGATGCTCTCTTCGCGCGGCAGCTGCGCAGTTCCATCTCAGCAGTCCCAGGGTTAACTGGCCGTCAACAGCAGGGTGAGGATTTCCCGGCATGAGGTGGGGGTGGCAGGTTATGGGCCGGTGGAACAGCGCAGGAGAGTTAATCAGTACCATTTGTGGACAAGGCGCACTGTTTATTTACAGCTCCTGGCAGCCTCCAGCTTATTTTTTTTATGCAGTCCATTCACAGAAATTGTTTCCAGATTCTATCATCGAGAGGGACCGAAGCCCCTCCCGCGCGCCTGTGGGCGGGGAGACCCAGATTAATGGTATATTCCACAGAAGAGGTCTGCCCAAGTTCAGCAGAACTTGAACTTAAATACAAGGACTACTGGGAACACTCGCAGGTGATGCACGTGTCACGTGGAGAGTGGTGGAGCTGTGCGGGGTGAAGACTTGCGCGAGGGGATAAAAATGGCGCCATCGCTGGGGCTTCAAGCCCACTGCAGGTGGCAGGGACTTGTATGAGAAGATCTCAGTGAGACTGAACGCTCTCCAGCTGTTTTCCCTTCCATGTTACTCTGTCATATTTATGCCCTGTCTCACGATCAAGTCTGCCTGGCAGAATGCAGTCTATTGGCTGTATTTAGAAAATGACGACCATACTGTGATGCTGGTATTTCCTTTGCATACCTCCCCCATCAGGCACTAGTCTTCCTTCGTAAAACTTCCCACAGAGGGTATTAGTTTCCAAAGAAACGATGATTATGGCAATGAGTGATAGGGAACACGTGAATCAGTAAGTCTGTGATCTCAGGCTGAGTGAAACTACCAGGGCCGGCTCTAGGCTTATGGCGGCCTTGGGCAGGGAGCGTAGGTAGGGGGCCCCGGAAGAGGGGGTGCAGGTGGGGCGGAGCGCGGAGGCCAGTGAAGAGGAGGGGATCAGGGTGTTTGGAAGTGGAACAGAGCCGGAGGCTGCCAAATCCCTGCCAGGGGCCGACATGCAAACATGTATCCATCCTCAGAAGATTATTATATTAAGGATATATATTGGCGTGGTGGCCCCTGGGGTTTGGTGGCCCTGTGCAGGTGCACAGCTTGCACATGCCTAAGGCCGCCCCTGAAACTACATTCAAGTCTATGTGCCGGTAAAGTGGGACAGTGCAGGACTCTATTGAAATGTATGCAGTCAGTGATGTCTGTTTTAGTGAGACGCCATTGATGGGTAGGTCACTGCTGTGGCGTTGAGTGAGACTCCACTGTAGTGTAGGAGGTCCCTGATGTAGGACTGAATTAGACTTTATTGCAGTCTATCAGTCAGTAATGTGGCGTGAGTGAGGTCCCATTGAAGCTCATCAAGTTTGTGGTGTGAGAAACGTGGCACCAGATGTACTATGTACTTTTTCACTCCAATATGCTCCAATGTGGGGAAATTGACCGTAAAAAGCTTTTCAGATGTACTAATCCCACTTTAGGAGTCAGAAATTCTTTCTGACTCTTAAAATGGATTGTGAATGGATACCGAATCACAAGTTGGCAGGGATCCACAGGACCACTACAAACTCTTGAATAAACAAACAAGAAAACTGTTATTTATCCTTTAACCCTTTAAGTGCTGCCGTCGGCCAACGGTCGTCGCAAGCACTACCTTGCCAGTGCTGCGCACAACCGTTGGTCGACGGGCCAGCACCAGTTGTTCGAATGTTCAGCACTGGGCGCTGAACGGTCGACGCTGCTATGGTGTTAAAGAAAATGTGCTGCATTAAAAAGAAAAAGATTGCTTTATTTAAAAGTGATCACAGATATAGGGGTCTGCCGACCCCAGCAGGCTGCAATCCCTATGCAATTTTCAACCTACTTCGTTAATATTGCACCCCACTATGATTCTTAATTTTGATTTTGCAATCCGGCCTATTAGTACATAGGACAGTTCGAAAAATTCTTTACTGATTGCAAATAATGCTCATAAACGGCCCCCCCGCCCCCTTAGCACTGCGGCGGAATAGCCGCCGCAGTGAAGGGGTTAAAAGGCAGTTGCAAACCCTTAGGCAGGTGATAGCATTTTGGAGCTGGATGAGCAAGGAGCAGCAGACGGGAACCCAGGAGCAGCTAACTCAGCCTGGCGGAAGTGAAACTCCCAGCTTACACCTGCAGGCTTCAAGGGGCATTTCCTGAGACCTGGGAACCGTGGAATCACACAAGGTACCACAATTCTCTGAAGCCCAGGTGTCCGAGAGGCTAGAGTTGAAACACAGTGATCCTGTCAACACACGTTCCTTAGGCTCCCACCTAGGCTGAGGATCTGTCCTAAATACAGTATTGCTGTTCAACGGACACCTTGATGGCGTATTGATGTCAGTCCTTTCTTTGGCATGATATGGATAGCAGATGCCAGTCACATGAGCCACACAGTTTCAATGCACTTGGAAGGACAAGAGCCTTAATGGGCCATAAGACCCATCTGCAAGTGGAACCGTCAATCCTGGGCTGCTGAGAAGATCGGGCCTGGCTCTAACATGGCCCCTACCGAGGCCTAGGCCTCTGGCCAGTGTACCCAGTCACCCCGCCCTCTCCTGGCCTCTGAAGACTTCAGACACAAATTAAATCTTTATATACATACCCCTCAAACATAGACCTCCAGAGTGTCTCATTTTATGCATCACAGAGTTTGGCAGCTAGCACTCGCACGTGCTTTCACTTACACAATACTTTTGTTAGACTCCTGGCAGGCTCAGGGCAGATCCCATTCGCTGATCCCAGGAGATATATGCTGGCTCGCTTCCCTTACTACCAGCACATCAACCACAGCCAAGCTGCGATTAAGGGCTTTGGTGTAGTTCTCAGACTCCCAAGGCCACTCCACACAGATGCCAACGGACAGTCATCAACAGGCTGAGATTTGCAGGTTTTAGAGGTGAAAAAAAGTTTCAATAAAAGTGATGATTCGAGAGTCGATTAAAGTCGACGGACTGTTCACTTTTTTCAGGGGTGAGACTCTATTCCAGGGAACATGGGTCTCCCTCAGTGGGTGAGACGTGAGACGCCCGCACTGCTCACAGTACTACCTGAAGAGGGCTGAAGGTACATTTTTAAAGAAACACAGTCACATACTCACTGCGTGCTTCAAGTACACGCGCATTTTGTGAAGTACTATGGTGGATCTAAAGTCTAACGTGTGGGGAGCTTGCCGCAAAATCTATCTCTAGTAAGGACTTTATAAACAAAAATATGATTTGTGTTTATAAGTTAAGAAAAGAAACAAAGAGCCACACAGACGCAATGAGAATTGAGCAACCAACATTAGGGTCTTAAGAAACTCCAGAAATGTTCTGAGAGACAATGGGATTGTGGATAGGCCAGAGTTATGTGTGATATACTGCAGGGGAGAATACATCTGCAGTGTGCTACAGACATCTTCAACAGGTTCTTCTGACCTTTACACAATGGGCGCACGGGAGAGATCTCTCTGAGGAAGGCATGGCACAGCCCATAGAGCCATAGTTTAACAAAATAAATGAAGATTGTATTGCACTGCATTTTCATTTAGCTCCTTACCTCTGATAAGGCAGCGCAATGCTTTAAGGATGGGTAGTATGCTACTTGGTGGAAGTGCTTTGAGTAGAACAGCGGGCCTGTAGTATATATTTTTTTATTTGAAAAGTTTTATATAGTACGAAGGGTATTGTAGATGTCATGTGTGACTGCTACAGTTGTTATGTATTTGTCACTTTGTCTACGCAAGAGTGAAAGAGTGAAAATGTGTGAGGGAGAGCACAGAGTCACGCGAGTGGTCACACATTTACCAGCCATCTGACAATAGACTACCAGCGAACACTATGGAGTCAACCCTGCCATGGAAGCCCAACCTCTGACAATGGAGTGACCCAACCAGTTTTTAGAGAATTGAGAACCTCACTTAGGGGGTTATTACGATGGCAGACAGACGCCTATATGGCGGCGGTCCCGCACATGGAATTACAAAGCGACCGCCACCGTGGCGGTCGTATTGGGCATGTTTAGCAATGCGGCGGGTGCTGCAGGCAAAAGGACCTGCTGCAAAAAAAATGCAAGTTTTGCATTTCCCTGTACTACGAAACAGGAACCACACTGTGCCTGCCACATGGAGCACGTAAATGTTGGAGGGGACCATAGGTGTCCCCCAAGTGCAAAACTGGAGTGCCCCTGCTGAAGGGGGTCCTGCTACGCGCCCCAAAAGTTAATCCCCAACAGCCTTTGAATGGTGGATGAACCGCCATTCAAGGCTGGTGGGGATGAAGCATCTTAATGTGGCGGACGGTGCCTGCTAGGCACCGCCACCAATCTAGGTATGCCTTCCGGGTCTGCCAGGCAATCGTAACGATTTCCTGAGTCAGACCCGTGGCAGACGGACTTTCCATTGGCCATCGTAATCTGGTGGGCGGGGAAGTGCTCAGTGATGGCGGTGAATCCGCCACCGGCAGACTGACGGTGGCTGGTTCACCGCCATCGTAATGAGCCCCTTAGTGTTGAATAGCTGTTCATCAGGCTGGCCACAGAGGGTGCTGATAAAGCAATGAATGTTGTGATAATGCGAGCCGGATCCCATCGAGAGACATCTGTTGGTTTCAAGGACGGAGGATCCGCTCTGAGTAGCTTTTTGGTGAACTGAAAGGGATCACAATCTGTTTTAATTTTTCCTCGCAGAGTTCTCGCATATGGCCTCGTGGGGAGAGCACGTCCGAAAGTTCAAGCTGTTATCACCAGAGTGAAACTCCGAAGTGCTCTGAGAAAACAAGCTGCCAGGCTCGTATGTTGACAGAAACTAAGTGCACCGACCTTGACATGTATCATGAGGAAATCAGTCTGTCAATACACTCAGTCATGGTGGATTTAAGCACTTGGTGCAGTAGTTATCTATCCCCCTGTGCATCGCAGCACAAGGAGACAGGCTCACCTCTCTCTGCCCCCTCCCTCTCTCAAGTACACACACACACAAAACCCACACATGCGAACATGCACACACTCTTGTACACCACACATGCAAACACTTACATACTCCATGCTCATATATACGTCACACATACACAAGCATATGCACCCCACGCATCCAATTCATACTCATTCAAAGAAACACTCAAACTCTTACACACATTCACATGTGCAGACTTATAGACTCAATGCACATAAATCGGGAAATAGTCTGAACGCTGCAGTCTGAACCACGAAAGCTCCAGTCTGACTACGAAAGCTCTACCACGCATGCCATACTTGGTTATGGCAGTGCACGGTCTAGCTGCTGGAAGACGGAAGCAGGAAGAGGCCTCAGTGACGTAAGTGGGGCTGGGTTATTTTTTAAGGGCTGGGAGGGGGTTGGGGTAGGTTTTAGGGCAATGGAAGAGGTTGGGGTAGTTTAAGGGACAGCGCAGAGGATGCGGGAGGTCGGGTAGTGTAAGTTAGGGTGCAGGGTTTTAGGTCTTAGGGTAGTGGGAGGGGAATGGGTAGTTGAGTTTGATTTTAGGGCGGTTCGGGGTAGGTTTTAGGGCAGTGGAAGGGGTTGGGGTAGTTTAAGAGACAGCACAGGGTCGGGGTAGTGTAGGGGTTTAGGCCTTAGGTCAGTGGGAGGGGAATGGGTAGTTGGGGTTGTTTTTAGGGCTGGGAGGGGGTAGGGGTATTTTTTTAGGGCAGTGGAAGGGGTTGGGGTAGTTCAAGGGACAGAGCGGGGCGTTGGGGTAGTGTACGTTTGGATGCATAGTTTTAGGCCTTGGGGCAGTCGGAGGGGGATGGGTTGTTAAGTGAGTTTTTAGGGCGGAGTCAGGGTAGTTTTTAGGGCAGTGGAAGGGGTTGGGGTAGTTTTAGAGGAAAGCGTGGGTTGGAGTAGTGTAGGGTTTTAGGCCTTAGAACAGCGGCAGGGGAATGGAGTGTCAATGCAGCGAGCACCGCCGGCTTCCATATCCTACGTATGTTACAAAAAAGCTTTAAGTGCCTGCCACAGAACAGCAGATGTACCATAATGCAAGCACTCATCACTAGCAAGCTCAACTGCAGCAAAGCACTCTACATCACAATCTCCAAACAGCTACTAGACAGACTACAGACCATCCAGAACACCGCATCAGGACTCGTACTCGACCTCCCGTGCCAAACCCACACCTCACCCCACCTCAGAGAGCTCCACTGCCTCCCCATTCACATATGCAGTCAATGCAAACTCCTCACGCACACAAAGCGTTACACAACACGGGTCCAGTATAACAGACAGCCTCAGCCTCACTCTCACTCGTACACATACCCTCCATTCACACGAGCAGAACAGGTCGTTCATTCACATACATCGCACCAGAAGCATGGAACGGCCTCCCACAACACCAGTGGCGTAACGAAATTTGAGGGGGCCCCCCTGCAAGATGCATGGAGGGGGCCCCCCTCCATATGTTGTCAGGAACTCTCAGGCGAAATTACTGTGCTGAGGGGGCTCCCTGGTATTAACCAGCTGATATAACTCCGTGTGTGCACCTCGCCACCACCATGCCTGGTACTCGCGGCTTCCTATGTCTTCAGTACCCCGTGTCTACCTGTGTCCTCAGTACCCATTTCTTCCTGTGTCCTCAGTACCCATGTCTTCCTGTGCCATTGGTACCTGTGTCTTCCTGTGTCCTCAGTACCCATGTCTTCCTGTGTCATCGGTACCCGTGTCTTCCTGTGTCCTCGCTACCTGTCTTCCTGTATGCTCAGTACCTACGCCCGCTGTACCCTTGTCCCCCTGTGTCCACAGCACTTCATGTCTTCCTGTGTCCTCAGTATCTGTGTCTTCCTCTGTGCTCGGTATCTGTGTCTCTCTGTGTCCTCAGTACATGTGTCTCTCTGTGTCCTCAGTATCGGTGTCTCTATGTGTCCTCAGTACCCTTGCCTCTCTGTGTCCTCAGTACCCTTGTCTTTCTGCGTCCTCAGTACCTGTGTCTTCACGAGTCTTCAGTATTGTGTCATCCTGTGTCCTCGCTACCTGTCTTCCTGTATGCTTAGTACCTATGCCGCTGTACCCTTGTCTTCCTGTGTCCACAGCACCACATGTCTTCCTGTGTGCTCGGTATCTGTGTCTCCCTGTGCCATCAGTACATGTGTCTTGCTGTGTACTCAGGGCATGTGTCTCCACGAGTCCTCAGAACCTGTATCTGCCTGTGTCATCAGTATCTGTGTCTTCTTGTGTCCTCGGTACCAGTCTTCCTGTGTCCTCAGTACATGTGTCTCCACGTGTCCTCAGTACCCTTGTCTTCCTGTGTCCTTGGTACCTGTGTCTTCACGTGTCTTCAGTATTGTGTCATCCTGTGTCCTCGCTAACTGTCTTCCTGTATGCTCAGTACCTATGCCCGCAGTACCCTTGTCTCCCTGTGTCCTCAGTACCCGTGTCTTCCTGTGTCCTCGCTACCTGTCTTCCTGTATGCTCAGTACCTATGCCGGCTGTACCCTTGTCTTCCTGTGTCCACAGCACCCCATGTCTTCCTGTATGCTCGGTATCTATGTCTCCCTGTGTAATCAGTACCTATGTCTGCCTGTGTCATCAGTACGCGTGTCTTCTTGTGTCCTCGGTACCAGTATTCCTGTGTCCTCGGAACATGTGTCTCCACGTGTCCTCAGTACCCTTGTCTTCCTGCGTCCTCAGTACCCTTGTCTCCCTGTGTCCACAGCACCCCATGTCTTCCTGTGTCCTCTGTATCTGTGTCTCCCTGTGCCATCAGTACCTGTGTCTTGCTGTGTCCTCAGTACATGTGTCTCTCTGTGTCCTCAGTATCCGTGTCTTCCTGTGTCATCGGTATCTGTGTCTTCCTGTGTCCTGTCTACCTGTCTTCCTGTATGCTCAGTACCTATGCCCGCTGTACCCTTGTCTCCCTGTGTCTACAACACCCCATGTCTTCTTGTGTCCTTGGTATCTGTGTCTTCCTGTGTGCTCGGTATCTTTGTCTCCCTGTGTCCTCAGTACCTGTGTCTTGCTGTGTCCTCAGTACATGTGTCTCCATGTGTCCTCACTACCCTTGTCTTCCTGTGTTCTCTGTACCTGTGTCTTCACGTGTCTTCAGTATTGTGTCATCCTGTGTCCCCGCTACCTGTCTTCCTGTATGCTTAGTACCCATGCCCGAAGTACCCTTGTTTCCCTGTGTTCACAGCACCCTGTGCCTTCCTGTTTGCTCGGTATCTGTGTCTCCCTGTGTCCTCAGTTCATGAGTACATGAACGTGCCTCACTAGGGGTATATCAGTGGAGCAAGACGTAGTTCTGCTGTCTGTGGCCAAGCGAGGGATAGGTCTGCTGTCAGCAGCGAGCGAGGGACAGGGTGCAGTCAGCTGAGGAATGGATAACTGATGTCTGTCACAAGCGAGGTAGCTGTGCTGCTTGTGATGAATGACGGAAAGCTCTGCTGTCAAGGCAAGTGAGGGGGCGGCTCACTGTGCCTGACTCTGGGAGTGGGGAGTGTACTTTCTGTCCCAGGGCCAGTGTGCAGACACCTAGGCAGACTGCAGGGGCACGGAGCCCCGCCCCTGGTGGGGGTGCCCCCTAGTCCCTCGTGGGAGCTGTGGGATGGGTGGGTATCTGCAACCACCGGGGTATTATTAAATGTGTAGGAGTAGGGATACAACTCGCAGCACGACCCCCACCCCCTCCAAATTAAGCAGGCTGCCCCCTCATTGCTGCTGCTGGGCGCCCCTCCTTGCTCAGCTCTACTCCCCTCCATATTTGAGGTGTACCGGACCTCTTCCTTAATTTACAGTCTTGTCTCGCTGCGGAACTGGCTGCACCCCCAATCAGGGTCCTGGCTGTAATGTTGGTTCTTCTCCCCCACAGGACACTAGGACACTGGTGGTAGTGTGGAACACTCGTTTATTATATGACAAGAAATATATACGAGCTAAGGGCGCCGAGCGTCTAACTGTGACAGCTCCGGTCGCCAACTGCTGTTACTCGCGTTCGCGCCTTTCCTTTCTTCCGTCTCTGCGCATGCGCGCTTATCCGCTCTAGCCTACGGCGTAACGCGTCATCGCGTATACGCCCGTAGACTAGAGCGCATACCACATATCTCCCCCCTTTAATGAAACAAAGTTATACATTTCCCCTCAACAGTAAAGTGTCCTTCAGCTGCGCACATTGTCAATGTGGGGCACCCAGGGGGGGGCCGGCACCCAGCTAGTGTCCATCCATCACAAAGTCACTATAACGGGAGGGTACAACAACTGCCCTTCCGCTGCGGGTGTGTCTTACCGGCACGTTCTCTCTCTCCTCTGTCAGTTGTTGGGACACCCCAGCTTCTCTCACGTCTGTTCTCTGCTCTGCATTCGCTTGTACTCCTCCTCCGTCGGTCGGCCTAGCTCCCAGGACTACTGCTTCACTGTCCTCGCCTGCACCTTCCCCTTGGTTGTCTATGCCGTGCTCAGGAAGGGGTCCAACCTCCGGGTGATCCATGTATCTGTCGACTTCCTCGGCCTTGGGCCAGACTAATATTTTGTTGACTCTGGCCATGCGGTCTTGTGACCAGACCTTGCCATCACTGAGGAGGGCCGCCCTGCCACGCACCTCTTTGACTTGTAGTGGTTGGCTGAATTTGCTTTCGCCCTTCTTTTGTAGGGTGGGGAGTTTGATCCTGACCCACTCCCCTTCTTCCAACGCCGTTTCTTTCGTGCTGCGCCGCTTGTCATAGTGTGCCGCATAGATCTTCTGGGCCTTCTCCAGATTGCGTTGCACCACCGCTGGGGACCACTTGCTGGTGATGGTCTTCTCCCTCCATGCTACGTTGTCCCGGGTGAAGGAATGCCGTCCTCTTAGTACTTGGAACGGACTATACCCCACTACAGAGGGCGTTATCCGGTAGGCCCATATCATGTTCATTACTTCCACCTCCCAGTCTTTTCCTTGCGATATGGCTGCCTGGATGGAGCCCATGAGCACCCTGTTGAACCTTTCGACCTGGCCGTTGCAAGCTGGATGGTACACGGCCGTGTGTCTCACCTCGATCCCATTCCTCTTCATGTATCTTCCCCATTTGTCCGACACAAATTGCGGGCCATTGTCGCTGAGGATAGTTCTGGGTATTCCCTCTCTGAGGAACACCTCGGTTAGGAACTTCAAGATCGTGTCCGTGTCCATCGACTCTTGTATGTCCACTTCTGGCCACTTAGAATACTTATCTATCAACACACAGATGTACTTATTCACACCTCTACTGTCCAGCACGGGCCCCAGAATGTCTATGGCCACATCCTCCCAGGGGCCATGCGGGGTGTCGAACTTTCCCAGGGCTGGTCGGAGTGGGCGGAGCACCTTGTCCGCTCCTTGGCACTGCCCGCACTCCCGCACTTGTCTCTCAATGTGGGCATCCATTCCTGGCCACCAATACATCTGTTTGACCAACGCCTTGGTTTTCACTATGCCCAGATGCCCCTCATGGAGCAATTTCAGCAGTCGAGGTATTAGTGTCGCTGGGGGCACCACTCTCTCTCCTCTGTACAAGAATATCCCCGAGTCACTCAGGGATAGTTCTTCTCTCATTTCGTAAAACCTTCGGACACCCTCCGTTAGCTTCTTCTTGTCCGGCCACCCCGACGTGAGATGTTTCCTTACTTCCATCTTCTCCTCATCGAGCTCGTAAGCCGCCTGCCATTCCTGTGCACTGATCGACGTCTCGTGATCCTCCATGCTGGCAACCATTTCCTCAGTGTCCGGGGTCTCTCCCGGCGCCTCTTCCATGGCTGATGCCCTGCTGAGGTAATCAGCTACCTTGTTCTGCGTACCTGGGAGGTATTCTACGTCGTACGTATAATCTAGCAACTTCAGGGTCATTTTCGCTATTCTCGGGGTGGCTGTGTCATGGCCCGATGACGTCAACACTTTGACAAGTGGCTTGTGATCCGTTTGGAGCCTGAATCTCGTGCCCCATATGAACTGACGAAACTTGTTCAACGCCCACGTGACCGCCAGCATCTCCTTTTCTATTACGCTGTACCTTTGTTCCGTCGGGGACAGCGCCCGGGATGCAAAACTGATTGTTTCTTTGGTGCCGTCTTCCCTTTCCTGTGCCAAGACAGCCCCCAAGCCCTTGTCGCTTGCGTCTGTTGTTACAATAGTCTTGCCCGTGGGGACATACCCCTGCAATGGGATGGCATGGCTGATACAGTCTTTGACGGACTCAAATTCGGACTGGGCCTCCCTGTCCCATTCAAATTTTGTGTTGTGCCTGATTAGCTGTCTCATCCTGTACGTTCTCGTGGCAAAATGTCTGACAAACTTGCTGTAATACTCGGCCATTCCAAGGAATGACCGTACCTCCTCTTTGGTCGTTGGGGCTTTGGCATCCTTTATTGCCTTCACATTTAGTTCCTTCGGCGAGATGCCATGCGTTCCTATCTCGTGCCCTAAGTAGGTCACTGAGCGAGACCCAATTCTGCACTTGCTCCATTCCGCCGTCATTCCTTTGCTTTGCAACACTCCCAACACTTGATGTAGTTTCTTGTCGTGCTCACCCTTGTTGGAGCCCATCACTAGGATGTCGTCTTGGAAGTATTGCACTCCCGAGATGTCTTTAAACAACCTGTGCATCAACTTCTGGAAAACGGCCGCAGCGGATGCCAGGCCGAAGGGCATTCTCCTGAATTGGTAGCATCCAAAGGGTGTTATGAAGGCTGTGTACTTCCTGCTCGACGGGTGCAGTTCTACCTGGTAATATGCGGACGTGAGGTCAATGGTGGAAAAGTGTGTGATGCCTTTTGTCCTTGCTAGCATCTCTTCTATTCTGGGGAGCGGGAACCTCTCCACTATGAGGTTTTTGTTGAGCTCCCTCAGGTCCACACAGAGTCTGACCTTACCATTGGGCTTTTTAACTACCACCAAGGGCGATAGCCATTCCGCACTGTCCACTGGCTCGATGATTTCTAGCTCTTCCAACTTCCGTAGTTCCTGGCGCACCGCCTCACTCGTGGATATCGGTATGTTCCTGACCTTATGCACTACTGGTACTGCTCCCTCCTTAAGGACCATTTTATGCACGAATTTGTCCAGTTTGCCTACCGTGCCCTCGAAGACTTTGGGGTATGCTGCCTTCCAGTCCTCCTCCTTCGAGAGGGGCCATTCATCTGTTAGCAAGATCTGTTCTTTCCCTCCAGGATTGAGTATGATGCCGAGGTCACCTGCGTCTCTCCATCCTAGTACCGATGGGCCCTTCTCCGCTACGTACAGGGTGCACGTGGCTGACCGTCCTCTGAATTCGAACTCCAAGTCCCTGCATCCAACCAGTGGAATGGAATCTTCTGTGTACGAGATGGGTCTGATGTCCGGCGGCCATAGGTCGGGCCCTAAGACTGGCGCGAAGTCCTCTTCCCATATCGACCTTTGCACGATGGTCCAGGGGGACCCTGAATCCACGGCCACATGTACCTTGACGCCCCCGATGAGCATGTCGGTGCGGGGTTTGTCCCTTCGCTTCCCTGATACGTCCAACACTTGATCCTCTATGCACAGCACCAGGTCATCCTCTTCCAGGTCGTCCTCCTCACTTACGTTGGCCGTGGCCGCGTCGATGCACTTGATCGTGGACTTCGTCCCTTTCTTCCGGCATACTTTTTCGAAGTGACCGGTCAGTCCACAGAATGAGCATCTGGCGCGAAACGCGGGACATCGTCTGTCCTGGGCCGAGTGCGCTGCACTGCCACACCTGTAGCACGCGAACTTCGTTCCCTGGCTGGGGCGAGACATCTGCTTCCCAGACCCCCTCGTGTCCTTCCTCGGGTCTCCGTTGGCGCCTTTGGGTTTGCTGGATTGTGGTGCCTCATCGATCTTGTTGCTCATCTGTCTCGGCCCACTTTCCCTTTTAGCCGCATCTGCGCCTCTCTTCGACATTTCCGCCTTCTTGACCATCGCCACCACTTCCTTCAGGGTTGTCTCATTCATCGCCCACAGCTTGTCTTGGACTGCTCTGCTGGTAGTGTGCATCACAATTTGGTCTTTGATGTATTCATCCTGCAGGTTCCCGTACCTACACGTGATTGCCAGCCTGGGGAGAGCTGCTACATAGTCGTCGATGGATTCCCCCGCCTCTTGTTTTCTCTGCTGGAAGTTATAGCGGTCTATCGAGACACAAACTGCTGGGCGATAATGGCTGTCCAGGTCGTCCAATGCATTCACAAAGACATCCGTCTCCGCTGCACCCCTCTCTTTGGGAACCAGGTTCTTAAACACCCTTACCCCTTCTGGGCCTAAGTTGTGGAGCAATAGTCTCTTTTTCCTTTCCGGCTTGTATTCACCCTCACTTTCATCTTCAAGGGCCTCAATGTAGTTGAGGAAATATTCTTTCCAGTCCTCCCATTTTAGTTGGGGTTCTCCTGGTCTGGTTAGGAACGGGACGGGTGCCATTAGGGCTGACGCTTGATTCGCCATTCTGGCTTCGCCTCTAGGTCCTCCTTCCTGGGCTCTTAAGGTAGGCGCACCGGACGCTCCTGCGCTCTCTGCCGTGTCACCTTGGCCCCTTGGGCTACCCGGGGTATTGTCCCTCGTGGCGTGCGCTGTCTGTGTTACTTTCCCCCCTTCCTCTAGCTTGGGGGTGTCTCCCTCGGTTGCCAGGTTGCTGCCTGGGGACTCCTGGAGTCTTGGGTCCCACTAACCTGGCTGGTGAGGCTTGTGGTATGTTCTTCGTCGTGTTGCTGCGCTGCTGCCACGCCCTTGCTCTTTCTTGCCGGTCCTGTGCCTTGCTGGCTCGTGGGTGTAGTCTGTGGGGTGTTTTTATTTTTTTTTTTCCTTGCTGCACCAGGTGGTGTCCGGATCTCAGCCTCGTCGCACACTGTAATGTTGGTTCTTCTCCCCCACAGGACACTAGGACACTGGTGGTAGTGTGGAACACTCGTTTATTATATGACAAGAAATATATACGAGCTAAGGGCGCCGAGCGTCTAACTGTGACAGCTCCGGTCGCCAACTGCCGTTACTCGCGTTCGCGCCTTTCCTTTCTTCCGTCTCTGCGCATGCGCGCTTATCCGCTCTAGCCTACGGCGTAACGCGTCATCGCGTATACGCCCGTAGACTAGAGCGCATACCACACTGGCGCCTCTGACTGAAGAGAAACAATGTCAACTTGATACTTTGTTTCTCTTCAGTCAGAGGGAGGGGGGAAGGACTCAGAGCTGCAGGCAGCCTGCACCTGCTTCAGACGCAGAGGGAGAGAGGCTTGCTTCAGCGCAAGCCTCTCTCACAGCGCTTAGAAGAGCTGAGGGGGGCCGAGGCCCCCTTCATTTACTGAAGGGAGTGGGGCCCCCCCTCACTGCGGGGCCTGCGGGGGCGTTTGTTACCCCCCTGCACAACACATCAGAGCCTCCCCCTCACTCCTTGAGTTCCGCAAGAAGCTGAAGACTTGGCTCTCTGAATGACTCTGAGGACATTCACCTACACACCTCTTCAAGTGCCTGGACACCCTCATAGGGGATTAGGGCGCTATACAAATAGACCCCCCAGCGCCTTGAGACCCTCTTGGGTGAGCAGCGCGTTTCACAATTCCCTAATTGATTGATTGACTTACCATAACAAATCACACCCATTCCTGAATAGCAGAGTGCAACAAAGGATGCAATAATTTACTTGGTTACTGTCTGCACAGTTCGGTGCGTGTGAGCATTGCTTCAGGATAGGGGGCGTTGGAAGAGGCAGAGCCAGCTACGGAAGAAGATGGCCGCTCTGTAATTTGCTCCTGTCGATCGAGGATGCTGCTGGCGTGAGTGCATCAGGGCTTTAAGTGGGTCAGGTCCTGACAGGTCTTAGACCCAACAGTAATTAAAATCCGACTTCGAAACCGGTCCGAATTGGGCATGGTATGCAAGCCCGTAATTGTCAAAACGAATGATTGATTTATCAACAAGGACTGTTAAAAAGCCTTATGGTATTGCACGTCACCGATGCAATCCCCGTTTGCATTTCACATGTTTTACTTCCCTTTGCAATCCCCAGCAGGATTTGCTTTTTTTTCAAGGCGATGTGTTTCTACAGGTTTTTTATTGCAACACCTGACTGTTGTACCGTGCACACTTTCAGTTCAGTCACCTTCAGTTGAAGGTGGGTGTTTATGATGGGGCATGATTGAGAGCTCTAAAGTTGAAGAAGACGGCTCTGTGAGGTTCTCACAGTGCCTGTCATTGAGTCATGGAGGTGTTCAGAATACATACACATCCAAACCTTGGTCTCTCTGCAGAGCGCACAGAGCATAATTGCATATTTTGCCGGTGGTAACAGTGGGAATGTGTGAGATATTCAAATGGAGCAGGATTTAAAAAAGTTGAAGTATGAAAAAGGGCGAAAGTGTTCAGAGTGAGAGACTGTAGAAGAAAGTGGTGAGAAGGGGGGAACAGGAATGGCTGAAATAGTCTGAAGGCAACTACCGCTTTCACAGACCGAGTAATAATTAGTTAATTGCTTCGTGTATGAATCATTTTTAATTCTAGTAATTCATAACAAAATTATTGATGTTTATTTATCTGATACCCCTAACAATAATCAACAAAGCCAATAGGGAAGTTTATTTTAGGTACATGTGTTGGAAGTTGTGCGGCATTTAGAGGCATCCAAATACTGCTCAGGCAGCACGCTATGTGAATGACACGATTTTCATTTGTGCACTTTAAGACATGCCCTTAATTATATAGGACAAGTGTCTTTTTTTTGTTCAAAAAATGTATTGGCATTAAAAAAGGCATATGAAGAAATAAGCATAGTGATAAATGATACAAGGGATGGGAATCAAGGATAATGTAGCATAGCAACAAATCAAGTAACAAGTATGTCATTAAAAACATGGTTAATATGGAAAAAATAATAGTGGCCCGGGAGAAGGGAAGAACAAAACAGAAGGCACTAAGAGCCATCCAGAGTGTCACCATAATAGGCAATGCAAAAGTGAAAAAGAAAGAAAGGAAAGAGAAAGATAGAGAAAATAAGAAAGGAAAGACGAAAGAAGATTAAAGAAAAAAAGGCAAAAGGTAGGGAAAGAGAGAGGGAAAGAGAGAGAGAGAAAGGATCTACTATAGTGCCACGTAAAAAGAAAGAATAGCACATCAACCAGACTCCACAAAGGGATATTGATCTACCAATTCATTTTTAGCAAGCTCCATGTATGTATCCAAGGCTCCCCAAACACCGCTAGAAATAGACGGTGCGAGATGAGCCTCAGACACCGAGGAATGCGCACTCCGTAGGAAGGACACCCATGCCCACCAAGTATGATAGGAGACAGAGGAGAAGGATTTCCATTCCATAAGAATCACTTTAACCGCTACAGTCAGCAAAAGATCCAGTAATTGCAAATCTAAAGATTCTAAATGTAGCTGATCTCGGGAGGCCAAAGGACCCAACAGAATCATGGGGAAGGAGAGTTGGAACTTAGTGTTAAAGATCAACATAAGATGTTTATGTATTAAATTACAATAATTTTGTAAAAAAAACATATGAATAAAATCCCCAGTAGATATCCCACAGCTCCAACAAAAATTATCCTCCTTCAAGCGTAGAGCGTGCAAGCGGACAGGAGTCCAATGGAGAAGATTGATGGAGAAGAATTTAGATTGGATTAAGGAAGGGGCAATTTTGTTACGTAAGGAAAGCTTGCCAATTAGTTGCCAAGTATCAAAAGAGAAGTGATTAATAAGGTCCTGATGAAAATAACGTGACCATTTTTGCTGCATGACAGTAGATGAGTTAGATGGGGTTGAAGATAAAAATTTATATATGTTAGAAGCTCATAACCAGATTTAAGCCATACATGAAGTAAATGAATTATAGGAGAATCTGGGACCAAACGGAGTTTAGAAATAGCCACTTTGGGGCAGATTTATGTTAACTGGCGCATCCCCAGGGATGCGCCAGTTAACATGCGCCACAGTGCGCCACAGCTCCGCCAGCCATGGTGCGCCGCATTTATAATGCGGCGCATCATGGTGCAAAAACGGCACAGATGCGTGACGCATCTGTGCCGGAAATGTGTTGCATTGCTGGAGTTGCGTCGCAAGCGCGACGCAGCTCCAGCAAGGCTCGGGGGTGCCCCATTTTAACAATGCTGCGTCAAGACCTACGCCTGCTTCAAGCAGGCGCAGGCTTTTGACGCAGCATTGGCTTAAAAGTGACTGAGTGAAATCTCATAGATTTCACTCAGCCACTTTTGCGAGGCGCACCTGCCCCGGAACGCCCACCCTGCGCCGGAACGCCCACAAGCGGCGCAGGGCTTTACAACGTGACGCATCTGCCTAGATGCGTCACGTTGTAAATCGTTCGTAGGGATGCGCCACGTTTACGCCGCCTTGCGTGACGCAACAGCGGCGTAAACGTGGCGCAAGGGCCTCATAAATCTGCCCCTTTAATTTTTAAGAAGGTATAGAAATCCAGATTAGAAAGAGAAAATTGTTGGGCCAAAGCCGAAAAGGGCAAAGGATCATGATTGGAATGATAGAGATGTTTGACTAAGGTAATCCCTTTGGAAGCCCAATAATTCATTGAAGCGGCATCAATAAGAATTTTGATGCGAGGGTTACGCCATAAGGAAGACCACCTCGATTTATAGATGGGAGTAGCAACTTTCTTATCCATGAAACGGACCGCCGCAATGGTGTCCAGAATGATAGAACGAGAGAAGGGTATAAATAAAGTGGAGGAAGTCAAAAAGGATGAAGGTGGTAAGGGAGAGGAAAGACTTTGCTCAATCAACATCCAGGAGGGAATATGTCCAGTGTTAGAAGCGAACCAGAGAGCCCCTTGCAAAGCTAAAAAGGCAATCTGATATTTCTCCCAACCAGGAAAATTACAACCTCCTCCATCATAGGGTTTGCGCAAATACTTATATGCAAGTCGAGATCTTTTATCATTCCATAGGAACTTAGAGGTGATGGAATCAATGTCATGAAAAAAGGACGGAGAGATTTTAACCGGGAGCATAGAGGACACAAAATTTATGATAGGTGTGATCATCATTTTCAAAGTTTGAAGGCGCCCCCACCAAGAGATATGTTTAAGCGACCAGGTATCTAAACGACGACGAACTTTAATGAGAGTTTGCGTCTCATTATAAAGAACCGTGTCATGCAGAGTACTACAAAACCAGATCCCTAAATATTTAAGGTGTTTGGATTGCACTTTAAAGCCAGCTGTGCCCATATGTGCTGGGAAACAATACGCATTTAAGGGAAACAATTCCGTTTTGTCTTGTTAAGAGTATACCCAGATACTTTAGAAAAGAGGTTGATAGTGTCTGTAATAGCGTGAATAGCCAACTCAATATCGTCTGAGAAAATAAGGACATCATCTGCATGCGCAGCTATCCTAATGCAGGAGGAACCAAAAATAAAACCTTTGACATTCGGATGTAGATCAATAAGCCTGAGGAGCGGATCAATGGATAATAGAAATAAAAGTGGGGATAGGGGACATCCCTGTCTCGTGCCCTGACGGAGGTTAAAAAAAGCAGAGGTAGTCCCATTAACTCTAATGTTCGCTCTAGGTTGGGAATAAAGAGACATAACCATATTAATAAAGGAGTCACCAAGATTATGAGCTCGAAGGTCGGCATGTAAGAAGGGCCAGGAAACTTTATCAAAAGCCTTCTCGGCATCAAGGGCCAGAGCGGCTGCTGGCAAGGACGAGCGCTTTGCAGCGCCCAAAATATGACAGAAGGCACGGATGTTGTCCCTAGCTAGCCTAGCTTTGACAAAACCGGTCTGGAAAGGATGAACAAGCTTGGGGATAAAAAGTTCCAGACGCTTGGCAAGAATCTTGGCAAAAATCTTAGCTTCCATGTTAAGAAGGGAAATGGGGCGATAATTTTTGGGGTCAGAGTGATCTTTCCCTTCCTTTGGTGTGACAACAATAGTAGCGTCAGCTGCTGAGCCCGATACAGAGCCATCATTGATAAAAGTATCGAAGAGGGATTTAAGGCGAGGAACCACAGATGGTAGAAACGTTTTATAAAAGAAAATAGGAAATCCGTCTGGACCAGGGGCCTTGCCAGAGCGTGTAGCAAGAATAGCAGAAGATATTTCCTCTGACCAGATAGGACAGCCTAACTTAGCTCCACCTGCTGAGGAAACCGACTCAATAGGAAAAGTCTGCAAGAATTCCTGACATTGCTCAAGAGAAGCTTGATTAGTAGGTGTGTATAAATTGTTATAAAAATCCCGAAAAACTTCAAGGATTTCAGTCTTTTGAAATTTTGGAGAGCCGGTTTTGTCAGTGATGGAAGAGATTTGAGAAGATTTAAAATTAGATTCCTGGTACTTTAGAATAGCAGCTAGAATTTTACTAGCCCGGTTTTTCAGCAATAAGCTTTTAGATTTTTGGGCTTGAACTCCAATATGAGCTCTCTTGGTGACTATAGAATTATATGAGTATTTTAAGTTCTTAATGGTTTGCAAAAGTTGGGGATCTTTCGAACCATGAAAAAGAAGTTCAATCTGTTTAATGGAGTTCGCCAAATCCTGCAACTCTTTTCTGATGTCCGCATTTTTCTTCGCCATACATTTGATAATATGACCTCGAAGTGTGCATTTAAAAGCGTCCCATAACACAATGGGGGAGCCGACCGAACCTTCATTATCAGAGAAGAAATTGGTAATCTCTTCCTGTAAAGCTAAAACTTGAGGTACATCATGAAGAATCTCAGTATTCATCCTCCAAGAGCGAGGTCGTTGTGTAGGGGACAGATGTAAGAGAGAAAAGGAGACAGCGGCATGGTCAGAAACAAGAATAGGATGAATATGTGGAGAAGATGAAAACGGTACAAGAGACGAGTGAACTAAGAGATAATCAATACGAGAGAAACTAGAATGAGGAGAAGAAAGAAGGAAAAATCACTGCCAGTAGGATTATGAAGGCGCCAGATATCCTGAAGGGAATGTCGAGAGCACATATTTAGTAATTGTTTGTGAGCTCTAGGAGGGCGGAATGAGAAAGCTGAGCTTCTATCTAATAGGGTGTCTAATGGTAAGTTAAAGTCACCACCAACAATTAGGTTGCCTTGATGTGGAGTATCAGCTAGTTTCTTGGTAAGCTCACGCCAGAAGGAAGGATCATCATTGTTCGGAGCATATATATTCAAAACATAGAGATCAGTTTGCCCATTAGAAAGTCTAGCCAGCAACCAACGACCTTCCGAGTCATGTTCCGCTGAAATCACTGATAGACCAGAGGTTTTAGAAATCAATGTAATCACACCATTTTTCTTGCCCAAAGCATCAGAACACACCACATCCAGGACCCAATCCTTCTTCAGAAAAAGCGCCTCCTTATAGGAAACTTTCGTTTCTTGAAGTAGCACCAAGTCAGAGGAAAGGGATTTACAGTAATCCAAAATTTTGGTTCGTTTTACTGGATGATTCAACCCTCTAACTTTAAGGGACAAAAAGTTCAAACCAGGCATAATCGAACAAAATTCCAAAATCCATAAAACATTGATGAAAGAGGTGACAATGCACAAATTAAATTATATAGAGACAAAGACGATAAAGACACCATAAGACCGTAGCACCAGCAGAAGATCCAGGAGAAAAGAGAAGAGGAAAGAGGAAGGAGCGAAAAGAAGAGCGAGAGAAGGGAGAGAGAAAAGAGAGGGAAGAAGAGAAGGAAAGCAAAAGCCGCAGGGGGAGGACCATGAAGGGCCAAAATGATGCGTGGGGGGACATGAGGGGACAAGCCAGAGGAGTAGCCAAGAGAAACGTAGAATAGATAGATAAAACCCCTAATAGAGAACAGAAGTAGACAGAAAGGTATAAAAAAAAGAAAAAACCAGAGCGATCAGGAGCCCTTGTAGAGTAGAAATAAAAGATGAAAACTGAATAACAAGAAAAGGTACAAGGTAATAAAACTATATTAGCAATAAAATGTATCAAAATCTTGATGAATAGGAACTAAATGTTGAAAAAAGATAAAGGCACCAATAAAGAACATTTGAAAACACAATAAGCATGAATACGTGTGGCTAACCATAGTAAATGTATAGAGCCAAAAAACAGACAGAACAGAAGCAATTCTATGCAGTTAGTTAAGAGAAAAACTGTATAACTAAGCAAGCAGTATAAACTAAAGGAGTACTATATCATAGAGGACAGGGTATAAGTAGAAGTGGAAAAAATATATCACTTATACATAAGTGTGTACGGGAAAGCACATGAAAGCATAAAACATAGAGACCTAAAAAGAATATATCTAAACCAACAAAATCTGCGAAGGTAAAGCTGTGGAGCTATCAAGCCGCATATACATTAGAGAAAAACATCAGCAGGAGGTCATATACTAAAAACCATATTTATAACTATAGGATAGAGTAAACAAAGACACAAAGGAAAAAGGGAAAGGAAGTCACGTATTAAAAAAGAAAAAGAAGGAAGAGAAATAGACAAAAAGGAGGAAGAAAAATAGACATGTATGAATGAAGGAAAAAGATGAAAAAGAATAATAAGGCTAAATAAAAGTGGGAATACAGAATGGGCATAAAGGACATTGGAAAATGAGAACAAGTGAAGAGGAAAAAGATACAAGCAACACACAATATATAAGTGCACAGAATAGTAGAAGTGTATAGGACGAAATATTAAATAACCATTAGTAAAAGAATCACAATATCAATGGAAGGAGAACATCCTGACAGGGACAGAAGATAACATCCTGACAGGAGCATAAGAAACACTCTATAGGTCAAGCATACTGAAGTCAAGTGACAGAAGAGGTCGAAGCTGAAGAGGAGTCCATCTGGAATTCAAGCTGGTTGTCCAGAAAGGAGGAGAGCTCAGAAGGTTCCTCAAAAAGTCTCGAGCGACCCTTGAAGGTAATACGAAACTTCGAAGGGCCAGCGAAGGAGAAAGGAATATTCATATCCAGGAGGCGTTTGAGTAAATTGAGAAATCCTTTCCGTCGGATAACAGTGTCTCTGACAAAGTCTTGCGATATAGTAATTCGATGACCTTCCCAAGTTGCCGCCTTAATCTTCCTCATATGAGTCAAAATTTGCTCAGAGTGTTGATTACGCAGCGGCTTAAAAATGACCGCCCTTGGTTGAGCAGCAGACTTGGGACGGAAAGTGGGCACACGGTGGGCTCTCTCAATTTCAAAATCCTACTGAAAGGAAATTTGGAGGGTCGATGGAATCCACTGGTACAAAAAGTCTATCATAGAGGAGGCTGACTTCTCTGCTTCCTCAGGCAGACCGAAAATGCGCAAATTGCTTCTCCGATTCTGATCCTCTTGCGCAGTGAGGTCTCTCCGTAATGCCGTCCATAGAGCGTTCCATTCGTGTCTCAGCATTGGTAACTCGAAGAGACAACGCTTTAAAATCATTGTGAATAGCCGCCACTTCCAGATTGCGCAATATCATGAACCGCATTCAAGCGAGATAAGATAGTGTCCAAGGTGGAAGTAGTATCTTTCTGTGAGGACTCTGGAGTAGGAGATGTTTGCTTAAGTCTCTTCAACGTACTCTTAGAGTCTTTTGTTGTGGGAGAAGGACCCATGATATCAGCCATACCGAGAAGTAGCCAAAGAGCGCAAAAGAACCTCCGTATCTCTTGAAGGAACACCCTCGTGCTAAATGGCGAGCAAAAGCCAAGTAAAGAGTGCCAACGTACAGGAAAAGCTGATCTAAGGAAGCAGGCCCAGAGAAGTGTGTCAGTAGAACCAAAAAAAAAAGGTGTCAATAAGGCATTACGACATTGAGGTAATGGAGAAACAGCACCAAAACGTCGAAAAAGATGAAAACATTCACCAGCCAGGCGGGCCACTGATAATTAGTGTCCAAAGAAGAAGGAAGTGATAGTCATCATCAGTAATAACACCAGTCGTACTCACCAGTGAGTAGAAAATTGTTCTGAAGGGAAAACGCAAGCTGCGCCACAAAGCACAAAAGGGCGGGCGCCCCCGAAGTCCCGTGAGCTATACCTCCGAAGACGAAAAACATAGGTTCCTGAGAGCGAGGAGTGGTAAAACACTTGCCAAGCTGGTCACGGCACAATCCCAACTCGAAAATGCCGGTTGCAGACAAGAAACGCCGCTTCAGGGGCTGGAAAAATCGTCTTGACAGCCACAGGTGTCCCGGAGTTCAAGCACGGACCGCCATAACGCAGCGGCGCGCAAGCCACGCCCCCATATAGGACAAGTGTCTTGAAAGGTTTCTTCATTATGCATCTTAGGAAATGCCCCTTTTTAGAGACACCCCACTCTTTTAATTCCACTTAAATCTTCTTGGGAGACCTCCTAACTACGGCAGCATGGGGGGGGTGTAATGCTCCCCCCCCAACATTTGACCCAAAATATAGACCGTCAGTGCCCTCAGTGAGCTAGGACGACCATATGCAAGGTTCCACACTTCGATCAGGGTGCAGGAGGGCGAATCGCAGCTGATCACCGAACTGATTGGCACCAGACCAGCATCTCCTCCAATCCTCACCAGAAGCCAATCCTGTGTGGATTTCACTTCAAGGACTATCAAGTCCTCTGGAGGAGATGCAGAGTAGAAGGTAAAGGGAAGAGTTGCGGTCTTCACAGGAGTGGTGAAGAGTGGTGCATGGAATAGTTGAAGCCTAGAGTGGAGCCAAGACTCAGGGCGGGCTGAAGGAGCAGAAAACGGTGACTCTCCTGAAATGGGGGTGGGTTCTGATGCCTATGGCCCCAGCTTGCCATCCAGAAATAGGCTGTGAACCATACTGACATGCAGGCCACACATCTAACCACCTTGCGGATCTTCTGGGCCTGCAGAAGGCAGCAAGCACATACACTGTCTCCATCCTACCTCGTAGGATAAACCTTTTCATCATTAAAGGACATGGGTTCAGGCAGCAGTAACCATCTTTTATTTCATAACATCGTTCCCTAAATTCAGTTACACTTTGTATGGGTTCAGGCCGTAGCACCTAGGTCCCACAGACATGCAAAGGCCTACAAACAGTCCAGGCCGCCTTATAGAAGATACCCAAAGTGGACACCATTCGTAAGATCTGAGGTCAGTGTGGCCCCCCATATACTGCATATTTTGGCAACTATCTGCAACACTTGTCAACCAAAGATAGCAGGACACGAACCGCACAGATATGCCAGCCACACAACTTCCAGCCTCATGAGAGACTCTCCTACCACTGTCAGAAAGCAGTGAGCATAACCTGCCCCTATCCCCTCCCCACTACCACCCCCAGCCTGGGGATAAGCTCTCCATCATATAAGGACATGTGCACAGGTCGTAACTGCTCACACACACGCACAGTCAGTGTGGCCCCTACTAACTGCATATTTGACCTCACCGAATCATACCTGTGATATTTCCTTTGCTTACCCAGGCACAGTTAGCATCCCATAGCAGCTGGTCGGATCTCAAGCTGTCCTTATGGGCCGAGGGCAGACAGTGAAAATGGTCATTTTGCCCAGACACAGGTACATATATGAGATGCTTTCAATCCTGGTCCCGAAAAAACACTGACTCAACTTGATTCGGTGACCCAATCCTTCACATGGTGGACTACTGGCCTGATTAAAAATCGACCTATTTTATGTAGACAATGAATCTGGAAGGAACAGACGACCTCATGCATTAATATTTTACTTCACACCACGTTTCTAGGTTAGTACCCTAGACCCCTATGTCTCTGGACCCACCTATGTGAGACTACATTGAAAAAGATATTCTTCAATGTGACAAGAACAAAGAAGCCCCCGTCCTTATTCCGTGCAGTTAATCCAGTGTTTAGAGCCATGTAGGCCATCTGGAAGCATGCACACTGCCTTCTAGGATCTAATTCATGGCTTCATGCATTCACCGCCATCTGGCACAATTGTGAAGTACATTTGGGGGTTCTTGGCCGGCTAGGAGAGCCCAATGCATAGATTAGGTGTTTGCTGGTGACACTCTTAAGACCTTTCTGAAACTTCCGTTTTGAATTTACCATGGTCCAGACCCAACAATGGCCATATGCCCAATTGAGGTACTTCTCCAGGAGCTCATCAGGGAGCAATGTGCATGATCTTCCGCATGCCCATACATCAATATTTATGGACCTAGTGTACACATAAGGGAAGGGTTTTAGTCCTATAAGGTCACGTAATAGATACACTTTTTCCACCTCCACAAGGAAGATCGCTGGACAACATTGGCAGTCAAGGCTCCAAGGATTGTACGATACAGAGGGCTGGGCGACCCTTCTAAGCACACATGATACTTTCTCCATGATCCCAAACTAAAAGTCAAGTACTTCAAGATTCTACACAACTAACATTGGACTACACAGGGTCTGCATAGAATTGGTCTTTTACCACATTATGCTTGCTGGAGATTATAACCTCCCACACATCCTCTGGCACTGGTTCAGCACTTGCTTCATACTGGGCCACCCTATGGCCTGCAATGGAAAGTGCACCTCACCCTCTTTCATGAGATGGCGGACTGCGTGCTGCCCAATAAACATAACCAACAGTGCTTGGCGATACTAGCTACTGTCAAGGTGTGTAGACTGCGTCTCTGGAGGAAGCCATCTCTTCGTACCCTCCCAGAATGGTTATCTGAGCTCGCAGATTTGCTGAAAGTGGGCCAGCCATATCCATGGTCAATGACTAAATGGAGATATTTGGAGTAATCCGGGAACCATTCATGAAACCCTCAACGAACGAGGGCTTGTGCCAACTGGGATCATCATCCACTAACAGGAGCAAAATATTAGGCCAGAGCCCCCTCCGTACGGGGCTATCATAAGAGCCAGCTGGGATATACTGAGAGTCAGGTGGGAGGATACACAACATTTTTAGTGATGGGTGTTGGCAGAGACGCACTCTTTTGGCCAGTTAGACCTACTTAAGCCCCCTCTCTGAGCAATAACCTTTAGGGTATTTGGTACTATCTTCATTGTTTCCCTGTAAGGGACCACACTTGTTATTTTTGAAGAATCCCCAATAAGATACGCCATTGTTTGCAAAGCTGCATTTGGACAGGTTGAGTTGTATGCTTGTATATTAAGGACACTGATTGTAATAACCATATTGAGGGTTTTGCTTGACTGTTCCGTATAAACTAAAATTCGAATAAAGAATTATATTTTTTTTAAAAAGAAGGATCGTGGACTGATATGAGCCAGGTGGGGGGCAGGGGAAGAGAAGGGTCAACAGAACGTTTTGACAGTTTTCCAGAATGGGAAAAGTCCCCGCATGGAGCAAATGCCTGGCAAAGGAGTTTCCGGGTGCCTAAGAGTATATTGTTTGGATGTCGTCTAATCTTTTTGTGTGCTTGGCCTCACCGTTGCTACTTTCAAGCTTATATATGCGCCCCCTTGGAGAATGAACGTGGAACACTACTGAGAACACAGTGGAGCACACCTATGCCCTGAGGCTGTTTGATACTTGGGAGAACCTAGGATTCATTGTTGGGTTTTTGAAACTCAGTATGCAGTGGGTAGTAAGATAAGTGAACGGCTCACCCTCATCACCTACTAAGGCGTTAACTTTCAACCCCATAGTGATCATCTTCAGGTCATCAGGGGTCTTGTTGCTCGCCAATGCTGGAGGACCCATTGCACTGGAGCACAGCACCAATGGCACACACAGCTCTGTACTTTAAGGTGATATAAAGCGATGGAACAGCCACCGCGGTGATGAATCAAAAGCTGGTATCAAGGTCACCCAATCACAATCCTTGCATTTGGTTACCCATTCTCTACAGTCGTCTGCCCCATGCACCAAAAACAGGCTCCTGCATGAATGTGTTTGTTAGACGGAGACCCGGAGGGTCAGCCGAGCACAGGGGGAGAGGCCTCCGGTGAGGACCGTCTCCAGCAATCGTACAGACTAGTAACTCCCCCCCCCCACAGATGGACACCACACCAGGATGAGTTCAACACACTTTATATACGAATCTTGAAGCAAGGTGATACGGTACAGCGGGGTCAGGACACGAGGGTCCTCTCAATTCTAGTCTCTATGAGGGAAGGGGTTAGCGGGACAGTCTTAGTACCGGTCCGGTGGCGGCAAGAGGGAAGCTCACAATCCTCGAGCTTGGGGATCCGTAGAGGTGGGCCGCGGCTGTGCCAGCAGGCCAGGTCGAAGGTTCACAGCGAGGAGGGCTGCGGCAGCGCCAGCAGGCCAGGTCGAATGTTCACAGCTAGGAGGGCTGCGGCAGCGACAGCAGGCCAGGTCGAATGTTCACAGCGAGGAGGGCTGCGGCAGCGCCAGCAGGCTAGATCGATGGGTTACAGCAAGGAGGGCCGCGGCAGCGCCAGCAGGCTAGATCGATGGGTTACAGCAAGGAGGGCCGCGGCAGCGCCAGCAGGCTAAGTCGATGGTTCACAGGAAAGGCCGCGGCAGCGCCAGCAGGCCTTCAAGGATGAGTTCTTCACGGTGTCTCTCGACTCCAGGATACAACTGCCTTCCTGTTCTGGAGTTGCCCTAGTTATAGGTCTGGCGTCCTTTGATGTTCGGACCCTCGCACTTGGAGGTCGGGAGGTCCGGGATGAGGGAGTCCAGACACCCAGCAGGGGAGTGGAGCCAGGGCCCGGGGAGGCCGGGGGCGATCGACATCTGGCGGAGGGGAGCCATTGACACTCCTTCTCCCATTGACCCGCCAAGTGGTCTCTTCACCCCCTGGGTGGATGGTGGTGCCTCGATGTCGGGGCCTGGCCAGGCCCAGGGTTGGGGTCGAGCCGAGGCCACGCGGCCTTGTCAGGTAGGGTCCAAAGATGGCGGCTGGGCCGGGGCAGTGGTGCTGGTGGCGGGCCCGGGCCAGCCGGTACGGGGGCGTCCGGGGCTGGAGCTTGTTGGTGGACGGGTCGTGGGTTGTCCCACCGGGTTGCCGGGATGGTTCTTGTCGGGGATACAGGGAGAGCAGGGGTTCGGTCCTCGCCATGCGGGGAGGGAGCGGGCCTTCCACGAGGCCTGTCCAACATGCGTCCCCCCCAGCTGAAGGCAGGGAGAGTCACCCATCCTCTTGGGTACTCTCCTCGCCGAGGCGGAAGAAGCGTGACAGGCCGTCTGCGTTGGCGTGGTCCTGGCCTGGACGATGTTCCACAGTGAAGTCCATCCCTTGCAGGGAGATGGACCAGCGCAACAGTTTTGGGTTCTCCCCCCGCATCTGCATCAGCCATTGCAGGGGTCGGTGATCTGTTTGTACCCGGAAGTGGGTGCCGAAGAGATAGGGCCGGAGCTTCTTGAGGGCCCACACTACAGCGAAGGCCTCGCGCTCGATGGTGCTCCAGCGCTGTTCTCGGGCCAGCAGGCGTCGGCTGATGAAGGCCACTGGTTGATCGACTCCCTCGGTGTTGAGTTGAGAGAGGACGGCCCCAATGCCATGATCTGAGGCATCCGTCTGGACTATGAACTCTCGGCTGTAGTCGGGGGCCTGGAGCACGGGGGCGGTGCACATGGCGGCCTTCAACTTCTCAAAGGCAGTTTGACAGTCCGGGGTCCAGTTGACTGTTTTGGGGTTTTTCTTGGATGTGAGTTCGGTGAGGGGCCCTACGATGCTGTCATAGTCCTTCACAAACCGCCGGTAGTACCCGGTGAGCCCCAGGAAGGCTCGGACCTCGGTTTGGGTGATAGGTGGTTGCCAGGCCTGGATAGCAGCGATCTTGGGCTGGAGGGGGGCCACCATACCGCTCCCCACTTGGTGTCCCAGGTAGGTCACAGACCCTTGGCCAATCTGGCATTTGCTGGCCTTGATGGTGAGCCCAGCCTGCCGGAGGGCGTGCAGGACTTCCCGGAGGTGGTGGAGGTGGTCTGCCCAGTGGCGACTGTATACAGCAATATCGTCCAGATAGGCGGCGCTGAATTCTTCGAGGCCCGCCAGTACCTTGTTCACGAGTCTCTGGAATGTAGCGGGGGCGTTCTTCATGCCGAATGGCATCACTTTGAAGTGGTAGTGGCCATCCGGGGTAGAGAAGGCAGATCGCTCTTGGGCCCCGGGGGTGAGGCCGATCTGCCAGTAGCCCGCTGTTAGATCGAAGATACTCAAGTAGCGGGCGGCCCCCATGCGGTCAATCAACTCATCCGCCCGGGGGATGGGGTGAGCGTCGGTTCTGGTAACAGCGTTCAGGCCCCGATAGTCCACACAGAACCGGAGCTCGGGGGGCACGCCCGGGGCGGCAGTCTTGGGGACCAGTACGACTGGGCTGGCCCAGGGGCTGTCAGAGGGTTCGATCACTCCCAGAGCCAGCATTTTGGAGACTTCGTTCTGGATGCAGGTGCGCACTCGATCCGGCACTCGGTACGCCCGGTGTCGGACAGGGGGGCTCTCCCCGGTGTCCACGTCGTGAAGGCACCAGGGGGTGACCCCGGGGATGAGGGAAAACAGATCTGCAAATTGTAGCAGGAGATCCCTGCAGTCTTGGCGTTGCTCTGGGGATAAGGCCTCGGAAAGTCTGACCCCTTCCACGGAGCCGTCTTGCTCGAGTGTCTTCAGCAGGTCAGGAAGGGGCTCGGAGTCCTCCTCCGTCCCACTATCGGTAGCCATCAGGAGGCTGAGTTCTGAGCGCACGAAGTGAGGTTTGAGTCTGTTGGCGTGGAGGACCCGTAGGGGGTTCCGGGGGGATTCCATGTCGATCAGATAGGTGACGGGGCCCTTGCGCTCTATCACTTTGAAGGGCCCGGTCCATTTGTCCTGTAAGGCGCAGGGTTCAACCGGAGACATCACCCAGACTTGTTGTCCCGGCTCAAACTCGATGGAGGAGGCATGCTGATCATACCACCTCTTCATGTCCTCCTGACTGGCTTCTAAGTTGGCTTTGGCGAGTTCCCTGAATCGCCGGGTCTGGTTGCGGAGGGTCAGAAGATATTTGTATACGTCCGGAGGAGTCTTCTTGGGGGCCACCTCCCACCCTTCTTTGACCAGGCTGAGGGGGCCCCGGACGGGGTGTCCATATAGGAGCTCGAATGGGCTGAAGCCCAGGGATTTCTGGGGGACTTCTCGGTAGGCGAACAGGAGGCACGGGAGCAGCACATCCCATTGGCGACGTAGAGGTTCCTCCAGGCCCATGATCATCCCTTTGAGGGTGCAGTTAAACCGCTCGACCAGGCCATTTCCTTGCGGGTGGTAGGGGGTCGTGAATTTGTAGGTGACCCCGCACTGCTGCCAGAGAGACTTCATGTATTTAGAGATAAAGTTCGTGCCCCTTTTGCTGACGACTTCTCGGGGGAAGCCCACCCGCGAGAAGATTCCCATCAGGGCCCGGCCTACCACGGGCGCCGTCATGGTCCGGAGAGGGATGGCCTCGGGATAGCGGGTGGCGTGGTCCACCAGGACCAGGATGAATCGGTGTCCTTGTGCTGTTCTGGGGTCCAGGGGCCCCACAATGTCTATTCCCACCCGTTCAAACGGGGTGGTGACGATGGGAAAGGGCTGCAAAGGTGCTTTGAGCTCCCGGCCGCTTTTCCCGCTGGCCTGGCAGGTTGGGCAGTGGTTGGCGTTATCATTTCGCATCTTTGGCCAGTAAAAGTGGGTTACCAGACGGCTGTACGTTTTGTCTTGCCCCAGGTGTCCGGCAAGAGGTACATCGTGTGCTAAGTTCAAGAGAAAGTCTCTGAAGCGGAGGGGGACCACCAGCACCCGGCTGGCCCCCAGCTCGGCAATCTTTTGCTCGCTGTAGAGCAGGTCATTGTCCCAATAGGCCGACAACTCAGAAAGCCTATGTCGGATGGCCTGCGTCCCCTTCGAGTGGGGGGGAGTATCCGGAATGCTAAAAGTGACTGTCCGCGATGATGCCCCTGTGGACTGCCTCCTGGGGAATGACCTCGAAAGTTCCCCCTGGTCAGCCGTTGAGAGAAGAGAACACCTGGGGATGCTGGGCCTCCCCGAATGGGTCTGCGTAACGACCCGGTCCATGGCCGCCCGCACCATTCCCAGTCCAGAAGAACCCGAATGGCCAGCACCTCCTCCCCCGATCGTCCCCGAGGGAGCCACCCTGGAAGCCAGTCCTCCAGGAAACCACGAAGGTGTCTCCTGTGCTCTGGGCGAGGGCTTGCTGTCGGAGTCCCTCAAGGGAGGTACATGATCTCTGTTCCTGTTGGAATTGTTCCTGAGTGGGGCCACCCTCTTGACGCCACTGGGCCAGTTCGGGAAGGTCCTGGAGCTGATCGAGTCCTTCTTCGTGGTTTCCCGGAGGACTGGCTTCCAGGGTGGCTCCCTCGGGGACGATCGGGGAAGGAGGTGCTGGCCATTCGGGTACTTCTGGACTGGGAATGGTGCGGGCGGCCATGGACCGGGTCGTTACGCAGACCCATTCGGGGAGGCCCAGCATCCCCAGGTGTTCTCTTCTCTCAACGGCTGACCAGGGGGAACTTCCAAGGTCGTTCCCCAAAAAAATACAAAGCGGTCATCTAACAACCTAAGGTAAGACCCGCTTTGCGACTAGCGCACATACACGCGCTTGCTCTCGGGCGCGACCGGGCATTAACCTGCTTGGTTCCCCTCCCCCACAGGAATCATTTTTGATCAAGACGTTTGCCCTTCAAGCAGACGGGTGACCCGATGCACCGAGGTTCACAATCCACGGTAAGACGCCGCACGGCGTATAACCGAATTTGTTTCTTCTCTGTTTGGTATAACTAGAGACAGGGCATTGATCAGTTCCCCGCCTGTTTCCCTTTTTTTCACAGAATACGGTGAAGATATATTTCGCCTCCTAAATCCTTGGAGAAAAGTAAGAGATTCACCACTTTCTTTATTTATTTCTCCGGGGCATAAGACACACCACGCGTCCTCGCTAACACACAATCCCTTTGTGTTTTTAGATTTTCATAAAGGGACATTATTGTACTGAGAACCGCATCCTCCCGGCCTCGACCTCGGAGCGGCTGCTCCAGACACAGAGGTAATCTTCTCAATTTCATAAATGCATGCACGCAGTAGTGCCTGCCTTTATTTCATTTTACAAACACTTACCATGCCAATGTCACTACATTGCAGGTCGACTCCCACGGCATATGATGACTATTTCCTAAAAGACTCAAACGACCACAATTCTTTGGTCGCATAAGGTATGCTGCATCAGACGATGCATTCATATGGAAAAAGCTTTCTTATTTTAAATGTTCATTTTCTAAATCAAATCCCTTGTCCTCTCTCCCCAAACAGTACCAACGGATAAACTCCACGCCCTGATGAGAATCCGATGATTTATACATTGGTATTCGAAACGCGTTGGCATTCAGCATCATTGTTTTGCCCCAAATTATTGGCATGTCCTAATTGATGTTGGGTTTTCCTTTGTCCTGTATTCACACAATCATAATTCCATAATAAATAGTGTTACAGGAAGTTGGGCAGGTATTGAATAAGACGTACCCCCAAAACTGTTCATTATCTCATTATAATTTATGAAAGTTTGTTGTTTACTGTTTTGATACAATTGCTCAATCACTGTGTACAATGTATATGCACTCTTTGGTGATATGTTCACTATAATTCACACAATTATGGTTTACACGTTGTTTGTTGTGCTTTTTCCCTTGCAAAAATCTTCTTTTGTGTGTTCAATGTAAAGTTGACTATGTATTTTTCTCCTGTCGTAAATCATGGACAATTTATGAACTTCAAAAAATAATTGACATAAATCAATTGTCTGAGTTAACTAACAGTGCGGTTTTCTCTTTGATTTACATTAAATGTTGTAATCATGTACATAGAGGCATAGGTAAATCCCCCTTCTTTGGTCCGGGAGGTGCAGCAGGGCGTCTCGCCCTTTGTTGACAAACCTCCCCCATAACCTGGCGTCCCCAGTCGCTCCGGGGAATCCGGTGGGAGGTCATGGCCACCTCGTAGGCTTTGAACCATTGCTGGATATCATCGTTCTGGTAATATTCTCTGACGACATCCTTGGGGATGTGGACCTTGGGGTCCGTAGGGACAGGGGGGCTCGGGGGCCCGGGGACCCCGAGGTCTTTGTTATGCCTCCGAATCTCCAGTTCCTTCAAGTTGCGCTCATGCTCGTAGGCTAGCTTCTTCTCTTCTAACTCTCTCTGCCTTTGTTTCTCTTCTCGCTCCTCTCGGAGCCGTAAGTGTTCCAAAGTTATTTTTTGTTCCGCGTATTTGAGTTCTCCATCCAAACGAAGTCGAGCCAGCTCCAATTCGTGGAGCCTGCTTTTCTCTCGTTCTCGGGCCTCCTCTGGTGAGAGACCCGATCTTCTTTCTTCTGTCGGTGTGGGGCTGGTTTCGGGTGTTTCTTGGCTTTGATTTTGGGGTACGGTCGTACCCGTCTCTGCCCAGGATTCTAGGGCGTGTTTGAAGTCTTCTTTCGTGCTCAGTCCTGTGGTAGCAATGCCTAGTTCTATGCAGAATTGTTTTAATTCTCTGTGGCTGTATTCTTCTAGTTTTTCCATCTGCAATTTTTCCGTCGTTCCGCTCTCTTTTGTTGTCATTGTGGTCGTGTGTCGTGGGGTGAGTCACTCTCTGTACAATTATGCGTAGGCTCGGATCGCGCCGCTGGCCACCAATGTTAGACGGAGACCCGGAGGGTCAGCCGAGCACAGGGGGAGAGGCCTCCGGTGAGGACCATCTCCAGCAATCGTACAGACTAGTAACTCCCCCCCCCCACAGATGGACACCACACCAGGATGAGTTCAACACACTTTATATACGAATCTTGAAGCAAGGTGATACGGTACAGCGGGGTCAGGACACGAGGGTCCTCTCAATTCTAGTCTCTATGAGGGAAGGGGGTAGCGGGACAGTCTTAGTACCGGTCCGGTACGGTGGCGGCAAGAGGGAAGCTCACAATCCTCGAGCTTGGGGATCCGTAGAGGTGGGCCGCGGCCGCGCCAGCAGGCCAGGTCGAAGGTTCACAGCGAGGAGGGCCGCGGCAGCGCCAGCAGGCCAGGTCGAATGTTCACAGCTAGGAGGGCCGCGGCAGCGCCAGCAGGCCAGGTCGAATGTTCACAGCGAGGAGGGCTGCGGCAGCGCCAGCAGGCTAGATCGATGGGTTACAGTAAGGAGGGCTGCGGCAGCGCCAGCAGGCTAGATCGATGGGTTACAGCAAGGAGGGCCGCGGCAGCGCCAGCAGGCTAAGTCGATGGTTCACAGGAAAGGGCCGCGGCAGCGCCAGCAGGCCTTCAAGGATGAGTTCTTCACGGTGTCTCTCGACTCCAGGATACAACTGCCTTCCTGTTCTGGAGTTGCCCTAGTTATAGGTCTGGCATCCTTTGATGTCCGGACCCTCGCACTTGGAGGTCGGGAGGTCCGGGATGAGGGAGTCCAGAAACCCAGCAGGGGGGTGGAGCCAGGGCCCGGGGAGGCCGGGGGTGATCGACACCTGGCGGAGGGGAGCCATTGACACTCCTTCTCCCATTGACCCGCCAAGTGGTCCTTTCCCCCTGGGTGGATGGTGGTGCCTCGATGTCGGGGCCTGGCCAGGCCCAGGGTTGGGGTCGAGCCGAGGCGTGTTTATTACAACGGCTTTCTCGACGCGTTTCGCAGGTGAAACCTGCTTTTTCACGAGAAAGAACCAACTGAAAAGTGTGCAATATATACAGTCACATGGTATTGAGTCATACCAAGGCAATAGAAAACAGACTAGTTGGTATACCTGCGGGCTGTGTTCGAGTAAGTAACATGTTCACCAAGCATTATTTTAACAAAACTGGTAAATAAAGCAAATGTAATTTGCAGATAATACAAAACCTAACATTGAGACTCGTGAGTTGGTACAAGTACCCACCAGCATCACAGGAGCAGATGTGGAAACGTTACATCTACTTCATGAACTGGAGGGAGACTTAGACACACTCGATAATCCTATGCTCTACCTAATCCATGACGATGTTGATATTGATTTTAACAGTCAGAGTGGTTTTAGACCTAAATCAGTCTTTTTACCGCAGATTGTGAATGAATCTATTGATATCTTTGAAAAGGCAATGGTTAAGGAATTTGATAAATTGTCTAGGCGTAACAATTTTGTAAAATGGAATTTAACAAATGCACAATCTAAAGCTATCAAAACTTTAAGCAATGATAAAAGTATTGTCATCAAAAAATCGGATAAAGGGGGGAACATGGTGGTATTACCCCGTAATCTGTACATAAACGAAGGTTTATCCCAGCTAAACGACTGCACGAAATATGAAAAAAGCAATAAGGCCACTTATAATGTAAGTGTTTCTAAATACACAGAACAACTTAACGGTTGGAGGGAGAGTGGACTTATCAGCCGGGAAGAATATAATTTTATCTTTAACAGACACCCCAAAATACCCGCCCTCTACCTACTACCGAAAGTGCATAAAAGCATGACGGATCCTCCGGGGAGACCTATCGTATCCTCTAGAGGTAGCTGTTGGGAAAATACCTCCAGGTATGTTGATTTTTTCTTACAGGCGCTGGTACAAAATTTACCCTCTTACTTAAGGGATTCCGGCGACTTTTTACAAAAAATCAACAATATGTCGTGGAACCCCAACTGGCTATTTATGACCTTAGATGTCAATAGCCTTTATACCTGTATTCCCCATCAACAGGGCAGCGAGGCCTGTAGACACTTTCTAAAAGTACGTTCCATCTCTTATCTCCTTCATACTGAAATGCTTCTTGATATGGCATACTCATGCCTTACCAAGAATTTCTTTCTCTTTAACGATACCGTCTACCATCAGCTACTGGGGACCGCGATGGGGACTTGTTTTGCGCCCAGTTTTGCTTGCCTCTACCTGGGATTGTGGGAGTAGAAAGTGGTCCACCAATCGCAAGCATATCTCACTAAAATTATCAGTTGGCTCCGCTACATTGACAATATTTTTATTGTGTGGAGCGGAAGTCAACAAGAGGCATTGGATTTTGTTAAAGACCTTAACACTAACGACTTCAATCTCACCTTCACATGCCATATCAATTCAGCATTTACTGAGTTTTTAGATGTCAAGGTTGAGAATATAAATAACGTTCTGACCCCTACTCTATTTAGAAAAAGCACAGCGGGCAACAGCTTGCTGCATGCTTCTAGTTGTCATCCAAATAATCTCATCAATTCCATTCCTATGGGAGAATTTTTGAGAGCCAAACGCAACTGCTCTAACACGATTGACTATAACAAAGAAACACTTATCATGAGTGAACGCTTCAAACAAAGAGGCTACAGTCGTAAATGTATATCCAATGCCCTTGCCAAGTTAAAAGAAAGAGAAAGACCGAGTTTACTCAAACCTAAAGAGAAGGAACGTCAACCCACATCCAGTACCATCAGCAGATTCATAACAGACTACCACTCTGAATCTAGGGAAGTGAGAAAAGCTCTGAACAAATACTGGAATATACTTAAATTAGACAAAGACTTAGCACCTGAAATCTCAGAGCATCCCCAGCTGACCTTCAGAAGACCCAAATCCCTTAAAGACCTTCTCTGTTCTACTCTTTTAACCAAAACTGTGAAACAGAGAAATCCTGTGCAAGATTTCTACATTTGTGGCAGGTGTAAAGCCTGTCGCAACAGTAAAAACACCAAAGCAGTTCAACTGTCTAAAGACACTGACAAGTTCAAAATCACCAAGCACGTTACATGTCTGACTGATCATGTTATATATGCCTTGAAATGTACCTGCTAGTTATATTATATTGGCAGCACTAAACATCCCGCCAAGAAAAGAGTGCTTGAGCATATGCGAGCAATTACTAATGGGGATAAGCAATATCCCATTGCGAGGCATTTTGCAGCACATCACAAAGGAAATGCTAACATGCTTTCCTTTTGTGTACTCGAATCAGTTCCCATCAGGGAAAGAGGAGGAGACCGAATTAAGGAGATGAGGAGACTTGAATCAAGACTCATCATCAAATATAGGACAACCCAACCAGGTGGCCACAACTTACATGAGGAACTTAGTGTGCATTTGGGTTAGTAACCTAGATTGACTGTTTGTACATATCTGCCGTTTTTTAAAGTACTGTTTTAATCACTGAATTATTCACACATGTATTACAGTCTCTTATTGTTTGTTTTTATGTTCACAGAAATTGTTGGTGACCGTATATGGGAATCTGTTCGACTTTTGTGAGAACCTGCACGTATAACAGAACTGTATGACTGGACTACCTGAGTTTGGTAGTTTTTGGTGATTTCACTGGTGCCCACTGGGGCCCTATTCACAGAGTTTTGTCCCGTCCAGGTGATGGTAACCACAATTCGGGAGTAGATTATCCCTTACTATCCCCTGTTTTCTATTGTTTCACCCAGCCGACAACCAACGTTGTATTGTGCCTTTTAACGCATACTGATTAATTTACTTACACTTTCTTACTAGGTTATGTATGCAAGGCACATATGGACTTTATTTTCCTGGTTGGACGCTGCAAATGCGCCGTTAGTACAGAAGTGTGCCCACCTAGGCCTGACATTTGTATGAACTATGTACGCAATATAAACTGTCATTCATGCTATCAATACGTCATACGATTTACGCATTGTCACTAGGTGCATTGCGCTAGCAATACATTATGTTCCCCACTTGGGGTAAATTCATTTATTTTAATTTAATTTGGAGTGTATGCATTACAATTAAGATTATTACTAGTCGTGGTAATTTAACGCCTTGTATGATTTGCACATTGTATCTGCTTTTATTACCAGCCTTGCTCTGAATGCTAGCCAAACGTTCTATATCGTACGACTTACGCATTGGTAGGTGTATTGCGCCAGCGGGACAAAAGTATGTTGCCCACTTGGGCTAGATTCCTTTATTTTGGGTGCACTACTATTGTGATTACTACTAGTCGTGTTATTTAAACGTCTTGCATTATCTGCAAATTACATTTGCTTTATTTACCAGTTTTGTTAAAATAATGCTTGGTGAACATGTTACTTACTCGAACACAGCCCGCAGGTATACCAACTAGTCTGTTTTCTATTGCCTTGGTATGACTCAATACCATGTGACTGTATATATTGCACACTTTTCAGTTGGTTCTTTCTCGTGAAAAAGCAGGTTTCACCTGCGAAACGCGTCGAGAAAGCCGTTGTAATAAACACGCTTTGCATCTCTAAGTGGACCGGATTTCTTTTCTTTACTGGAAGAGTATTTGGCTGTATAGATTGGGATTCGCTATCCCATCCGAGGGCCGCCTCTGGAAGCGGCAGGGATCCAAAGCGACTTGTTGGGTTGGATATATATATATATATATATATATATATATATATATATATATATATATATATATATATATATATATAATTACCTACTGGCGGTCCCCAGTAGGTAGTTATAGTTAGGATTATTTTTAATAGGGAAATTGCAACAATCTATTGGGAATAACTTTGGCGCCCGTTGAGGAATCTGCCTTAAAATTTCCTCAAATTTGCCTCCCGGCGCTCCGGCCCTTCCCTGAAAGTTTGGGGGGGATTCGTCAAGAGGGGGCCGAGATAAAATGGGGGTCCCAAAACGTGTTTTCCCCATGTTAATTTCCATAGGGCGGCCAAACTCACTTTTAGCCCGAACGGCTGAATGGATTTCCACCAAACTTGGCAAAATTGTAGGGACTGGTAGCCCGATGTGCCTTTGCTATGTCTCAAGATATGTGCTCCAGTGGATTTTGAGTAATTTAGGTTAAAAAAAATATATATATCTATAAGCGTGCCCCGGTACGCGCACCAGGGCGCGAACTAGCGCGCTACGCGAGTTCACGCGAGGAAAGCTGATTGGTTCTCGGGTGTCTGTCAACTAAGCATGGGCGAATTTTGCGAATCTCGCGTTCGCGAATTTTGCGGATTTGCGAACTCGCAATCCGCAAAATCCGCGAATTCTCGCGAATTTGCGGATTTTTTTTTGTGTTCGCGCGGGTTTCTGCCAGTTCGCAAGGGTTTTGTACAATTTCGCAAAACGCAAACTTACCTGTCGGGTCGCAAGTTTCGCGAACTTGTTGTTTCTACGTGTCCAGCCTGTTTGGGACACTCTTCTTCATCACTGCCACTCTCTGTCACCACTGCCACTCTCTGACTACTCATGCCACCCTCTGGCCCACCCATGCCACCCTCTGTTTCATCACAGCACCCTCTGGTTGTCCAGTCAGTGTACATTATTGTGGCAACGCAAGCACACCTTCTTGCCTCAAGTGACCTGAATTAATTTGGGGCTGATTAATGTGTCACAGAATATTTTTTTAGCTGGCACCTGCTTCCTTAGTGCTTCCTGATTAGTGATCTTTTGCACTTGCTAAGTGCTTTCATTGTTGCAAAATTAGTTACAACACCTGCCCTGCCCCAACTGACAATAATGAATTAGGGGCTGATTAATGGATTTGAACTTCCAGCCTGGCTCCTGCTTGTCTCCCTTAGCTGTAATTCAGGACCTTTGTGGCATATATGTAACTATTCTGAGGTTCAGAGCAGAGTCACATAATAGTTGCAACTGGCAACTGAACTCTGGAGGGGCCCCTCAGGAAGCACTACAGGAAATGGCTACTAATGATGAGCCTGAACTTTTGAACCTGGTAAGTAGTTTCAGTTTTGCTAAGATCGTATTTCTGCAATTTTGCGCTTATTCGCGGGGCGCGAAGTTGTACTGGGAAGCCGCGAACTCACGCGAACAGTGCGAGCAAGCCATGAAATCGCTGCTCGCGGATTTGCGGATTTTGCGGGAGATTCACGAATCTCGCGGATTGCGAATTTACCGAAAATCCGCAAAATCCGCGAGCGAAACGGATTTTCCGCCCATGCTTACTGTCAACATTCCAAACAGTCTGGAGCGGCCGCCATCTTGTGTCTCGTAGGATCCAGACACAAGAGGTGGCAAAAACAAAGGGGGAAATGACCATAAGGGGGCAGAGTAGACCCCCCTGACCCCCTAGGTTTGATGTGGGGGCCATAAAAGGGCCCCGCGGGGCACAACATTTTTTTTCTTTTTTTTCAATTTGCGTGGGGGGAGCGTCTGGTACGCGCACCGGGGAGCGGACCATGGGGAAAAAAGAATGACAGAGTTTTAAAAAAAATGTAGCCTTTTTTTATAAATTGGAGGTAGTTCTAAAAAGAACAGTTTTTTTCTTCTTTTTGTTGTTTTATATTTTTTTAATGTTTTTTTGAACATTTTGTACTTTTTTTTGGCTATTATGAACTATTTTATATATTTTTTTTTATGGGGAGAAACAAAAAACAGGGAATTGAAAACGGCTCAACTGGAGCAAAAAAAAACAGTAAAAAATTATGGTTTTTTGGGGCAGTTGTGGTTGTCACCAGCACGGTTGATGAGCTTTATGCTTTGCTCACCATAGGTGATGGTTTTCCGACAAAATATACAAGTGATCTTGTATTGCCCAAACTGGGGTTGAATGTTTGGGACCATCTCCCTTGTCTCTGGTCCCGATGGAGTGGATTGCTTTCTTTTTGAGGTGCTGGGTGAAGATTGGGGAGGGTTACTGGCCAGTTCTCTCACCTCTGCCGCAGCATAGTTGTTGGGATGCCTGCGCTGCATGTGGCGAATCATGGTGTTATTGCCAAATGAGTATTTTTTGTTTGGGTTCCCCCTTGAAAGTTCTATTTTACAGATTAGGCAAGTCACCTTTGGCGTATTCACCTTTTTGAGGCCACTTGGGATGGAAAAAAACTCCCATACAATGTGCTGCTTTGGCCTATATGGGGTATTGTCTTCTGGCAGGAATGTCTTCCTCCCCTCCTCCTCCTCGTCCTCGTCCTCCTCTTCTTCATCTCCACCACTGTGGTCCAGATTCTGAGAATCTGGCCCTTTGCGAGCGCTATTTTTGCATTTGGGATTCATCATCCCAAATGCAAAAATCGCATTTTTAGAAATCGCATATTTGCGAATATTTGCATTTAAGGAATCTCAATTAGAGATTCCTTAAATGCAATTCAAGAAGCATTTAAAAATTGCGAAATTGCTATTTTTGGCTGCTATTTACCGTGAAGTCTGACTTCGTGGTAAATAGCGAAAACTTAGAAAAATGCACTTTAGTGCATTTTTCTAAGTTGTATGTTACACACACACATGTCCTTTGGACATGTGTGTGCGCCACATCAGTCTAAAATTACTTTTCAGGGGTGCTACAGGGTGTCCTTTGGACACCCCTGCCACCCTTGAAATCGCATCCTTATTTGCGATTGCATTTGCTAATCGCAAATAAGGAAGCTGTAGGAATCACAATTTTTTTAGCGATTTCTACATGAATCCCGTTTTGCAAGTCCTTAATAGCGATTCCTTAATAACGGGACAATGATGAATCTAGCTGAAATGTTAGCAAAAGGGCTAATGAGATATAGCAGGCATTTTTAGCTTTGTACAAAACCAATTTTGGTACGTCTTAATAGATTTTAAATGCTGCCCTTGACCCGAGCCTTATCAACATTGGTTTGTCTAAAAATTGTGAGTCTCGTTGTTTTATGCATTGTATCTTATCATGTATTTTATTATATATACATTTTTAGGTCTCGCGACCTATCAATGCGCGCAAGCGCATTGAGCAGAGCGAGAATTCATGTCCACAAAATCCTCGTCAAACCAAGGGCTTTTTGCTGCGGTTTTTTTTAAGGTCACGTGAATCACGTGACCAAACAAGCACGCACATCAGCCTCCCTCCCTCCCTCCTACTCGTACTTTCAGTTTCTCCCGCCCCATCCCGCCTCTCTCCAAGCGCATCGCGCGCATCAGCCTCCCTCCCTCCCTCCTACTGGTACTTTCAGTTTCTCCCGCCCCCATCCGGCCTCTCTCCAATCGCATCGTGCCTGCCACACTTCTCCTCCCTCGCATTCCCGCCCCCCACCAGGCTCTCCCGCCCCCATCCGGCTTGTTTCCTTTATCGCTGTATTTTCTCTTTTATCCTCTTTCCGCTGCAATTAATTTTTTCCCACGTATAGTTTTTCTTCTTGTTCGTTACATTCCTTTATTTTCCTTTGTGTCTCCCTTTTTCATAGGTAATGTTTCCTATCCCACTGTTCCGTCGTTCCTTTTCTCTTTCTTTCGTGTGTCTTTCTTTGATTTAAACACAGTCCCCACTCGTTAACTCAACTGCTTTATTTAATTGTTTAACACACAGTAACTGTGTCACCGGTGACCATCTGCTCTTGAATGATGACATGCTTGCCCAGCCCCCCTCCCAGCGCTATTTACTGTCACGTCTTTGAAGAGCCATGTGTCTCAAGTTTCGCTTTGACATATTTCCGCGTAAATGCTTGCATGTTTTCATTATACTAAGCACGAGAAAGAAGCACTCGTCGGTGTTTTCAGAAATGCATGCGCTCCCTTGGCCTGTCAGAGGTTGCTGCCTATTGTGAAACCTTACCCTCTCCTTACAGGCCAGTCCAACTTTGCGCAGTTTCTCATTACCTGCTCGCCCTCTCTTGGGGAAATATTTTCAAAACGGACTGGGCGCCCCCACCACACAGATCAGAATTTTGTGCCTCTGTGGGGCCGCCCGTTCGCACACACTATAAGTCCAGCTCAGTAACTCCTTCAAAAAATAACACGCATGATATAAAACATCATCATGGCACGATGTCGGAGGGGATAAGGACATTATGCCTCTTTTTGCCTGACCTCCTTACGTGTCTTCGAAGAAACACAACAACTCGGCTCCAAGTTACTGGATAAAAACACGTGCAGACACACAGCTCTGGGGTTCAAAGGCATTCCGCCTGCCACACTTCTCCTCCCTCGCATTCCAGCCCCCCCACCAGGCTCTCCCGCCCCCATCCGGCTTGTTTCCTTTATCGCTGTATTTTCTCTTTTATCCTCTTTCCGCTGCAATTCATTTTTTCTCATGTATAGTTTTTCTTCTTTTCCGTTACATTCCTTTATTTTTCTTTGTGTCTCCCTTTTTCATAGGTAATGTTTCCTATCCCACTGTTCCGTTGTTCCTTTTCTCTTTCTTTTGTGTGTCTTTCTTTGATTTAAACACAGTTCCCACTCGTTAACTCAACTGCTTCATTTAATTGTTTAACACACAGTAACTGTGTCACCGTTGACCATCTGCTCTTGAATGATGGCATGCTTGCCCAGCCCCCCTCCCAGCGCTATTTACTGTCACGTCTTTCAAGAGCCATGTGTCTCAAGTTTCGCTTTGACATATTTCCGCTTAAATGGTTGCATGTTTTCATTATACTAAGCACGAGAAAGAAGCACTCGTCGGTGTTTTCAGAAAGGCACGCGCTCCCTTGGCCTGTCAGAGGTTGCTGCCTATTGTGAAACGTTACCCTCTCCTTACAGGCCAGTCCAACTTTGCGCAGTTTCTCATTAACTGCTCGCCCTCTCTTGGGGAAATATTTTCAAAATGGACTGGGCGCCCCCACCACACAGATCAGAATTTTGTGCCTCTGTGGGGCCGCCCGTTCGCACACACTATAAGTCCAGCTCAGTAACTCCTTCAAAAAATAACACGCATGATATAAAACATCATCATGGCACGATGTCGGAGGGGATAAGGACATTATGCCTCTTATTGCCTGACCTCGTTACGTGTCTTCGAAGAAACACAACAACTCGGCTCCAAGTTACTGGATAAAAACACGTGCAGACACACAGCTCTGGGGTTCAAAGACAGGTAGGAAAAAATCTGAACAGCCTCCGGACAGGTGACACTATACAACAACACCCAACAAACGAATCCAGAAACCCAAGTTGTCCCTGTGTGCACGTGTAATCAGAACACAGAAAACATCTAAGCCGAACATTTCTACCCAAAATATGTACAATCGCGCTGTAAAGCTGCAAAAACAATGGCTGGCTCACACAACCACGCAAACGTACTGTTTAAAAGTGTAGGAGACGCATTCCTGCTACTACTGTCTGCTTTTTAACCCTTATTATTCATGCAGAGGAAGCAATGTATAGATACTAATACTGCTAATTAGAACAACGTTTTTCATCATGTGTTATGGTCTTGTATTGAAGTGAAACCACAATATAAATAAACATGACTGAATTGCAGTGTGAAATTAAAAAATCTGAGATTAATTCCGTCTCCCATGCTTCACCAATGTATGTGATCCAGGGATTTTTTTTTCTCACCAAGCCACCTTTGTATTATCACATATGACCGTCCCATCAAGCGCACGATTTCGGGGTGAGCACTGTTCAAACAAGCACTGGCGTTGCCAATAGGTCTCGCAGTAGGAAAGTTGGAGCTATTACAATTGCAAATAACAATGCCTTTTATTTTTGTTTTCATTTTAAAAACATAAAGGGCTTTGTCATTTACAAAACCAATAGCTCCAACTTTCCTACTGCGAGACCTATTTGCAACGCCAGTGCTTGTTATATTTATTGCTATATTTATGACTATTTATGACTATTTATATATTTATTATCATATTTTTTTTCAATGCGTAAATTTGCACAGGAGTGAACCTCTTGCTGCTTTGAACTGAGTAACTCTTCAACTGCTATGCACTGTGCACTTTGACCTGATTGTGCTACTTCCTGAATTTGTCACTTTAAAAGTCGATCACTCTTAAAGCAACGCGTCATGTGATCAAGACCCGAGTTGAGGTCGAACACGTAATAGCGGATATGCTGGGTACTTAATAAACCACTTGATATTGCACCAAGAACCTTGGGTCCACTTTTCGACTTTCCTGCATGGAATTGACCAGCTGCTTGCGGCGTATATATATATATATATATATATATATATATATATATACATATATATATATATATATATATATATATATATATATATATATATATATATATATATATATATACACATACATATATATACATATATATATACATATATATACATATATATATACATTTATATACATATATATATACATATATATACATATATATACATATATATATATATATATACATATATATCCACTTCTTCACCTAGATCTAAGATGACCGAACTTGCTTCCCAAGTGCTACTGGCATCGTCATCCGAGGTAGGAGCACTAGTCAGTGACTCATTATCGCTGTGTACTTGGATAGTTCTGCTAGTTGTGGGACCCAGAGCTGGCGCTGAGGTAGTTGATTGTCCATCAGATTTGCCCTGTTTGGCTAGTTGTGTTTGCTGAGCAAATTTGGAGCGCTTTGCGTTATCAAACTTGCGCGCGAAGGTAAATATTCTACCTTGTGCATAATCTTCCTTATCGCGCGCAAATTTGAAAATCTTGCGAGCTTTGATTTTTTCCTCCTGTTTAGATATACGCTCGTCAATTTCTTTTCTGGATTTTGTTATGAGATCGTGGGGTTCGAATTTCAGCAGCTCCTCATTAATTTCGGAGATCTCTTGCATGAGCTGCTCACGATCAATCACAGCGTATTTAACCAAAATTTGCATCAGTTTAGCCGATGACTCCAGGTTGGCTTGTCCCCACTCCTTAAGCATACTGGGATTTGGCCTATCGTAGCTCGGCGCCAACAAAATGCGTAACCCTCTAGGGACTCGGTTTTCTTCCAAATACATTGTCAAGGATTTGTGCTCCCACCATTTAGACATCTCTGAATACATGCATTTTTCTAATCTTCTCAATGCAGCACGTATTTGGTTTTCAATCGTATTGGAACTATCAGTTTGGTCAGTTTTATTGCTGCCTCCTCCCGCACCCGTTGTTACCTTGGGTAAATTGGAGTACAAGGCGGCCGCCGCCGCTTCCCTGCCACGGAGGGTCTCCTCTGACATGGCGCCTGGTTCAAATTGCTTTCGGATGTTGTATGCACTGAATTACCGGAGCTCGACAATCCCGCTCCCAGGGTAACGTGCAGGTGCTTAGTGTTCCTCCCCACCGTGCCGCTGATTAGCAGAGCGTTCGCCGTTGGAATCCAAGTCTTTAGGCGTTTTTGGCACGTCCGCGCCCTTTTCCGATTTTCAAAAAAAAACGCCGCAGATATTCTCCAACGTGAGCCTTGTACCTCCGCAGACACAGGGGCTGTCGTAGACGAATTTCCTGACAGGAAAGGCTTTAAAAGATGATTGAACACGACAGCCAACTTCAGGGGAGTGGATCCGCCTCGGAAGCAATCACCTTCCGAAAATTACATCAAGCAGGTGCAACCTCCCAGGCTCCGACCGCAGCGACCCAGGAAATCACGCAGATCCGGTAGTTTACTTAAAGCACAGATTTTATTTAGTTGAACCAAGCAATCTGACGCGTTTCGGGCATCCGCCCTTGCTCACAGACAATCAGAGTTGGAAATGCTTGCGTTTAAATACTGAATGCTTAACAGTGAAAAAGTGCATTTTTTTCATTTTTTCATCACACACCTCGTGGTAGTAGAAAGTGAGGACAAACTACTGTTAATGCATGGTCGGAAATAAAATTCATTAACTGGTTAGAATCCACATTTACAAGTGACAATATTAAAAACCCGTGATATTGAAGTTAATGTTGACATTAAAAGAGCTTAAAATGCATATACAAAAAATATATACAGATATAAAAGAGGCCCTCGCTTACCCAGAATATTTGCAGTGCAAAGTTGCGTAAAAAAGTGCAAAGTGCGTCATTTAAAAATGATTAATGTCATGATAGATGCAAGTAAAAATCAATAGTAATACTAATGATTTTGTGCAAAATAAGCTAATTGTAAACATTATAGTATAGCATCTATGTCCATCAAAGTGCAAATCAACGCAATATGTAAACATACGACAGTAGCAGCATGTTTGTAATGCGAGGGTTACTTGGTATACATATCACAGGAATGGCATTGTCTCAAATAAAACTGTTGAAAAAGCATATTAATCAGGAAACACAGAAAAAGCATATTGTCTATGTCCTCACGTAATAAGTGTACCAAAAAATTAATATAGATACATAACTAGTGAATCACCGTGAAAAACATATATACAGAAATTAAATGTTACGTGCAAAAACCCAACAAGGAGACATAATATTAATCACATGGAGGAGGGCGGCAGCCAACCAGGGCCCCAATACCTTAAGTAATACAGAACGGGGCAGCCAATGCAAAAATTGATTTACAGAAACACATGTAGGTCCTCCGTGGTGTTTAGGCCATTGGGAGATATGCTATCTAGCTCAAGAATGAAATGAGATTCCATTCTTCTCAACATCCTGACCCTATCTCCGCCCCTTCTAGGTTTATCAATTGCAGAGATAACAAAATAGGATAGGCACTCCAAGTTGTTGTTATGGACTGCCTTGAAGTGCCTAGCCACAGGATAGGCTGGGTCATTGTTGACTATGGCACGTAGATGCTGGAGGATCCTAACATGCACAGGTTGTCGTGTACTGCCGACATACCTAAGTGCACATGTGCAAGTTAAAACATAAATGGCAAATTCAGTTTTACAATTGTATTGCCCCCTGATCTGAATTGGGTCAGGACTGAATGGCGTGTGATATTGCTTAGTACTTTTGCCAAATTTGCAGGCCCTGCAGGAGGTACAACGTATAAAGCCTGACCTTGTTTACATCCATTCCTGCTTTTTTCTAAGCTCAGGAAAATCATGGCAAATGTGAGACCTGAGTGAGGGACCTTTCCTAAAGGTGACAATAGGAGCTTCTGTCAGTCAGGGCTTTAGTACAGGATCTGTAGTAAGGACCGGCCATCTTTTGGACAAGATAGATTTTATTTGCCTGGCCTGTCTACTATAGGGCGCTAAGAACCTAGGGTTCGTGGTGCTGTCATCAGATGCACAAGATGTATCAGCAGTGCTTTTAGTCTCTAATAGAGAGGCACGAGATCTACTCTTAGCTTTTTCCACTGCTGTTTTTAGCACTGATTCACGGTAGCCCCTAGCGCGGAACCTGATCAATGCTTCATTGATACAGGATTCCAAATCAGAGTCTGTACTGCAGATTCTCTTGATTCTTAAGAGTTCACCTAGAGGGATATTGTCCACTACATGGCGTGGATGTGCACTGCTAGCGTGCAAAATACTGTTACCAGCAGTACCTTTCCGATGTAGCTTAGTAGTAAGCTGGCCATTGTGAATAAGGATTTTTACATCCAAAAATTCCGCCTCACAATCACTGATGGAACTAGTGAATTTCAGGTTTTCATTATTGATATTGATAGAATCAATGAACAGTTGTGCACTATTCTTATCACCTTGCCATAACAAAAACACGTCATCAATATAAGGAAGCCAAAGCAAAACATGACCAGAAAAAACTTGGGCGTGTTGCCGCTTGAGGACCTGCTCCTCCCACCAACCCACGTGCAAGCACGCGTAGCTGGGAGAGAAGCAGGCCCCCATCGCGACCCCACGCTTTTGCAGATACAGATCACTCCCGAAAAGAAAGAAATTGTTATTGAGACACCATGATGTAAGCTCAATTAATACCTTGTTATGCTGGTAACAATTCATAGGCCTTTTCCCAAGGAAAAAATCTAGTGCTTTTAGGCCCGACATGTGCTCTATGCTCGTGTAGAGCGATTCAATGTCCAAAGTAATCATGAGCATTCCATCATTCCACTGGATATTCTGGATTTTGGCAAGAAAGTCGCCTGTGTCTCTAACATAAGTCGGTAGATCCTGGACAAGGCCTTGCACGAAATAATCAATGTATTCCGTGACATGTTCTGCCACCCCTGCAATGGCCGAAATGATCGGTCGGCCAGGTACCGGTCTAGTCAATTTGTGGATTTTAGGGAGTAAATAAAGTTTGGGCAAAACAGGAAATTCAACATGGAGGAACTCAAACTCTTGTGATGAAATCATGCCCTCCCTTTTGTACTTAAAAAGTAATTTTTTAAGCGTCTCTTTGGAGGTTTCAAAATGTCTCATGTTGGTAATAGAGTAGCCAGTTCCATCACTAAGCTGTCTCTTTGCTTCTTTGACGTAATCCTCCTGGGGCCAAATGACCACATTGCCCCCCTTGTCGGCCGTGGTTACAATGATGTTATGATCATTGCCCAACTTTTTAACCAAGGCATGGTAGTTAATTTCCTGTTTGCTCATGTATCGCTTTTTGTGTTTAATCCGATGATGCAAATGCTTGAGGTCTTCCACTACCACATCCTGGAAGACATCAATAGAGTCTCTGGGCATGGTAGGATTGAATTTTGACGCTTGCTTGAAAGGACTGATATTAGCTCCTATTTGGGGAATGGCAGCTGCTCTCAATTCATCCTGTGTGGATGCGAGCTCATTAGTGGGTGCATCATTTCCCAAAAGATTCAAAACTGTAAGTACTGTCCGTGTATCACTGGCCGGAAGTGTGGGCACATTCGGAAGAATATTAATAGTGGCTCCAATTCCTTGTGGTGTCTTATTGCTCAGACCCTCCTTAATTTCAAATAATTTTTTGAGCTTGAGTTTTCTTATATACATGTAGACATCTATGCGAGTCTTAGCATAGTTGAAGTCAGTAGCTGGACAGTATGAAAGACCAAGGCTTAAGAGCTGTTTTTCAGCCATGGTGAGGTCCACCGAAGACAGATTGACTATTGTATTGTCACTTATTTGTTTTTGCGCCAGTATTGCCGCTTTGGTTTTTTGGGCGCTTTTGTGCTTTTTCCGGCGCTGGCCCCGTCTCCTGTTGTTCCTGGAGCGCTTTGCTGCTGCTGCTGCCCCTTTGTCTGTTGTTTGTTCCGAGGCCTTAGTGACTGCAGTCTCTCGTTGGATAAAAAATCCACTTCTTCACCTAGATCTAAGATGACCGAACTTGCTTCCCAAGTGCTACTGGCATCGTCATCCGAGGTAGGAGCACTAGTCAGTGACTCATTATCGCTGTGTACTTGGTTAGTTCTGCTAGTTGTGGGACCCAGAGCTGGCGCTGAGGTAGTTGATTGTCCATCAGATTTGCCCTGTTTGGCTAGTTGTGTTTGCTGAGCAAATTTGGAGCGCTTTGCGTTATCAAACTTGCGCGCGAAGGTAAATATTCTACCTTGTGCATAATCTTCCTTATCGCGCGCAAATTTGAAAATCTTGCGAGCTTTGATTTTTTCCTCCTGTTTAGATATACGCTCGTCAATTTCTTTTCTGGATTTTGTTATGAGATCGTGGGGTTCGAATTTCAGCAGCTCCTCATTAATTTCGGAGATCTCTTGCATGAGCTGCTCACGATCAATCACAGCGTATTTAACCAAAATTTGCATCAGTTTAGCCGATGACTCCAGGTTGGCTTGTCCCCACTCCTTAAGCATACTGGGATTTGGCCTATCGTAGCTCGGCGCCAACAAAATGCGTAACCCTCTAGGGACTCGGTTTTCTTCCAAATACATTGTCAAGGATTTGTGCTCCCACCATTTAGACATCTCTGAATACATGCATTTTTCTAATCTTCTCAATGCAGCACGTATTTGGTTTTCAATCGTATTGGAACTATCAGTTTGGTCAGTTTTATTGCTGCCTCCTCCCGCACCCGTTGTTACCTTGGGTAAATTGGAGTACAAGGCGGCCGCCGCCGCTTCCCTGCCACGGAGGGTCTCCTCTGACATGGCACCTGGTTCAAATTGCTTTCGGATGTTGTATGCACTGAATTACCGGAGCTCGACAATCCCGCTCCCAGGGTAACGTGCAGGTGCTTAGTGTTCCTCCCCACCGTGCCGCTGATTAGCAGAGCGTTCGCCATTGGAATCCAAGTCTTTAGGCGTTTTTGGCGCGTCCGCGCCCTTTTCCGATTTTAAAAAAAAAACGCCGCAGATATTCTCCAACGTGAGCCTTGTACCTCCGCAGACACAGGGGCTGTCGTAGACGAATTTCCTGACAGGAAAGGCTTTAAAAGATGATTGAACACGACAGCCAACTTCAGGGGAGTGGATCCGCCTCGGAAGCATTCACCTTCCGAAAATTACATCAAGCAGGTGCAACCTCCCAGGCTCCGACCGCAGCGACCCAGGAAATCACGCAGATCCGGTAGTTTACTTAAAGCACAGATTTTATTTAGCTGAACCAAGCAATCTGACGCGTTTTTTTCATTTTTTTATCATACACCTCGTGGTAGTAGAAAGTGAGGACAAACTACTGTTAATGCATGGCGTAGTCTGTTTTCCAAACATTTTGGATATGCAACAGTCGGAAATAAAATTCAGCCACCTTTGTATTATCACATATGACCGTCCCATCAAGCGCACGATTTCGGGGTGAGCACTGTTCAAACAAGCACTGGCGTTGCCAATAGGTCTTGCAGTAGGAAAGTTGGAGCTATTACAATTGCAAATAACAATGCCTTTTATTTTTGTTTTCATTTTAAAAACATAAAGGGCTTTGTCATTTACAAAACCAATAGCTCCAACTTTCCTACTGCGAGACCTATTGGCAACGCCAGTGCTTGTTATATTTATTGCTATATTTATGACTATTTATGACTATTTATATATTTATTATCATATTTTTTTTCAATGCGTAAATTTGCACAGGAGTGAACCTCTTCCTGCTTTGAACTGAGTAACTCTTCAACTGCTATGCACTGTGCACTTTGACCTGATTGTGCTACTTCCTGAATTTGTCACTTTAAAAGTCGATCACTCTTAAAGCAACGCGTCATGTGATCAAGACCCGAGTTGAGGTCGAACACGTAATAGCGGACATGCTGGGTACTTAATAAACCACTTGATATTGCACCAAGAACCTTGGGTCCACTTTTCGACTTTCCTGCATGGAATTGACCAGCTGCTTGCGGCGTATATATATATATATATATATATATATATATATATATATATATATATATATATATATACATATATATATATATATATATACACATACATATATATACATATATATATATATACATATATATACATATATATACATATATATACATATATATATATATATACATATATATACATATATATACATATATATATATATATATATATATATACATATATATATATATATATATATATATATATATATATATATATATATATATATATATATATATATATATATATATATATATATATATATATATATATATTAGGGTGAGAACTTTTGGATTACCCCAAAATATCTTTTAGAATATCAAGATCTGTAAAAGATCATTTGGTACAAAGTCATCTCACAAAACCAACACCAGTCTCAGGTCTGCAGAACCTTCATGTTTCATTCCCATGCGGGAAATGCAAAGCTTGTAGTTCCAGTAAAAGAACCCTGACATATCAAATCCCTGGGTGCGGGTCAGGTAAAAGGATTTCCAAATTCATGACATGCACCACAACACATGTAGTGTACTGCCTGGAAGGTCCATGTGGCTATCGCTACGTGGGCAGTACAGTCAATGCAGTTAAAATGCAAGTGCTGGAACATCAAAGAGCAATCACCAATAGGGATAAAAATTACCCTGTACCCCGTCACTTTGCTAGCCACCATAACAGCAAAGAACCCTCTTTCAGTTTTTCCGTCTAGACTGTATCCCCAATGACATCAGGGGTGGAGATAGAGAGAAGTGGTTACGACGTCTGGAGTCGAGATATATTATTGAACTACAGACTTGGGCCTAGATGTATCAAGCATTTTGCGATTCGTTAAGGCCGAAATTCGCAGAATTTCGACCTTAACGAATCGCAAACGGACATTTTGCATCTTTTGGGATGTATGTGAAATTAGAAAAATAAGGAATCGCAAAAAATTGCGATTCCTTATATTGCTTAAGCATTTAAGGAATCGCAATTTTGTGATTCCTTAAATGCCATGTATGAAGCTTTTTTAATTTACAAATTCAGGTTAAGGAATCGCAAATTAACACCAACTTGAGGTTCGTGTTAATTTGCAAAATCCTTTCAAAAACCAAAATTTGGCAATTTTGAGGGTGGCATGTGACACACATACATGCCCATAGGGCATGTATGTGCGCCATATGCACACACATGTAAGTTTCAGGGGTGCAGCAGGGTGTCCATGAGACACCCCTGCACCCTTGCAATAATTTTCAAATTGCGATTAGCAAATTGCGAATTCTCAATTTGAGAATTATTTCGCAATCATTCCTATGGGCCTCCTGGCCCATAGGAATGAATGGGAAATTATTCCTTATTTGCGAATTTGCAACTTGCAAATTCGCAAATTAGGAATAATAAGGAATCGCAAAAAAATAGCGATTTAAAACATACATCCCATTTTGCGATTTCTTAATAGCGATTCGGTAAAAATCGCTATTAAGAAATCGCAAATTGGAACGATGATAGATCTAGGCCTAAGTCACCAAAGGAGCTGATAACTCATCTGTGATTAAAATCAATTGAACAGCACCATTACATGTCTTGGCAAAGAATAGAAGGACTATAACATAGTTTACACAAAAAATAGATAAATTGTAAAGAAATCAAAACAATGACTAATAATTGAATATAGTCAAAACTTAATTTGAAGCACAGGAAACAAATGCAAGATATCTATCTCGAAATAGAAGAATGTGCCTGCCCATCCAGGGCGTAATAACTTTAAGTTACAATTAATATTGTGCAAAGGTTGAATAATGTGTAAATATTTAAATCATGTAAGGTAGAGCGTCAAAACAAATGAATTTGCATACCGAATATTGAATTCATGAAATTGAACAGCAATGAATTGTATACAATGAATTGATAATAATGAATTGTACCAACATGATTTGCACACTCCAATGTAGCGCTGACAAATTATTTTGTATAGTCCTTCATTTATTTTCATGTAATTTGTAAATATTAACTTCAGCCTCCATGACGCTTGCTGAAACTGACAAAAGCTATGGCTGAAACACATTTTTTTTTTTTGTGCACAATAAATCCTAACCGGGTTTAACACTAATGGGAGTGCTGGATATATATATATATATATATATATATATATATATATATATATATATATATATATATATATATATATATATATATATATATATTTTTTTTTTTGTATATATGTATATATGTAACATAGTAGATTGCCCGTGTAAAGATGGCCGCCGCAAAAATAATGAATGCATTACCTTATGTACCTTCTTTTATGTTAATGCACATGAAGTCAATCACGTGATTGATGACGATCACAGTGTTCTTTGATTTAAATGTAATTTGTAAACAATGTCAGTTACACTGACGAAGGCGGCAACGCCGAAACACGTTTGTATACTGACTACCGAGGAGGTCTTTGATGAATAAAAGACTTGGCTGACCTACGCCGTATTGGCTTTGAGTGCTCTCATTTCTCTAAACCCGAGAGTTTGGGGTTTTGCGTTTTGCCAATATATATATATATATATATATATATATATATATATATATATATATGTGCTTTTACATCAATTAAGCTGTCTTTTGATCCCCAGAGCTGTGTCACACTCTTTTCTTTTTAGGAGAGAGACTGGTAGTGATGTTTTGCCAGCTTGCAGGTGCTGGCTTGTGACCGTCCTCTCGGTTTGGAGCAACGCGTTTTACCTGCAAACCTTGATTTGCGCATGAAACTGCTAAGCGTCGCCCCCCGGTGCCCCACATGGTGGAAATTGTTGCATTGGGGTGAGAGGAGGCAGAATTCATTTAGCCTGGTTTAAGGGGAACAAAGGACGAACTTTACCTGTTGAATGGCTGCAGCTCGAGGAAGCAACAGCCAACACTGTTTAGAGGCATCATATGATGTAATAGAAGTCCAGTCACTGTATTGGGCTCTATCAGTGGACTCCAACACCCAGGATGCAGTGCAGCAGCAGGAGTAGCGTAAGGTGCCTTGCAGATGTGAGGCATAGGAGGGGCTAGTGATCACATGATGGGATGTGATCACGATTTAAACACCATAGTAATAGACCCTCTGGAACATCTTGGACATAGAAATGGGCACTGATGAAAGCCAATTAAAGGCTGAAACGCGTCTGCCTAGCGTTTCAGGGACCTTTGGATTTCCAGCGCTTTTACAGCAATAAAGCCATCTTTTGATCCCCGGAGCTGTGTCAAACTCTTTTCTTTTTAGGAGAGAAAGTGGTAGACCTTTAGCCGTGGCTACAGCCCGAACTGCTGAACAGAATTACACCAAATTTGGCAAAAAAGGTAGAGTTTGGTTCACAGATAAATGGTGTAAATCCGTGCAGTAGTTCCTGAGAAAATCAAAATTAAAATCATAGATATATCTATGGATGAAGTAGCGTATGCGTATCCTCAGATGATCATGCGCGTAGTTTACGAGCACGAGCTGCATGCTAATTGGCTGTCAACTGTCTGTCAACACTCCAAACCAGGAAGTGTTGGCAGCCATCTTGTGTTTCCGTGGAACCGAGGCACAAGAAAAAAAAAAGAAAGGCGCAAAACGCAAAAAGGGGGTAGGGTAGACACACCCTGACCCCTTAGGCCTGCTCAGGACGTTCCACAAGGACCCCCAGGGCCCAATTTTTTTTTAAATCGTGGGATGCGTGTAGGATCCGCGCATCCTAGCGATAGAAAAAAAAAGAGAAACACGGTCTCCCACCGTAAATAAGGGAATTTGCCCCCGGGGGGCCAAGTCCCGGGGGCATTAATAAAAAAATGTGTGGGGTCCCAATCCCCCCGCAGCCCTGAGGACTGCCACCCCCGGGGCTTGTACAAAAAAGGTGGGGGGGCTCTCAGGCCCCTCAGCCCCGGGGACTTACACCCCTGTGGCTTTAAAACTTTAGCTGGTGGGGCTCTAAGGCCCCCCAGCTGTGGGGACCGCCACCCCAGGGTTCTAATTTAATGTATGCGGGGGGCTCACGGGGCCCCTCCGCAGCCCCTGGGACCGCCACCGTGTGGCCCCCCTCTTGGAGCTCTCGAGGGCCCTGGGGACCACCACCCCCCAGGGGTGGCTCCTGTTGTGTCCCGGGGTGCCCACCCCTGGGACATGGCTGTTTGCAATGGCAGGGCGGGAGCCTCTCAGTTCCCACCCTGCATTGCAAACTGCTTCCCTATTTGGAAGAGAGAGGAGGAAACCTGCTCTCTCTTCCAAACAGGAAAGCAGATTGCTTTTCCATATGGGGAGCAGCATGTTAGCTGCTCCCCATATGGAAAAGCAATGCTGGCTCCCGCTGGAGGCGGGGAGCCGGCGGGACCGTGGGGAGATTGGGGACCCCCCACAGTCCCCAATGGAGTGGGCCAGCCCCGGGGGATGGGGTCCCGGGGCTACAAGTGGCCCGGGAGGGGGGCCACATGGCCCCACTCCAAAAAAAAACAAGATTACAAAAAAAATGGCCCCAGGGAATGGGTTCCCGGGGCCTCAACTGGCCATAGGAGGGGGGCAAGTTAGCCCCCATCCAAAATAATATATATTTTTTTAAATGGGCCATGCCCCGGGGGATGGGGTCCCCGGGGCTAATTAAGGCCTTGGGTGGGGGGCCATGCGGTCCCCTTCCTGATTTTTATTTATAAATTAAAAATTGGTGGCAGGCCCTGGGGGCAGGGCTAAAAAAAATTGAAAAAGAAGGGGGACTACACAGCCACCCCTACTTAAAAAAAATACGGGATCGCGGCCGGAGGCCATGCCCCCTCATTGCACCACTCTGCAAACGCGACCCCTGGTGCGTTTGCAGAGGGGGAACAAATTCCCCTGGAATACTGGGGGCCCCTGGGGGCCAACTAGCCCACCAGGTACCTCCAATATGCCCCAGGGAGCTCCATTGCAGAGAGGTGTTCTGAGGCCACGCCCCTTTTTACACCTCTCTGCATCGCAGCTCTGTGGCGCTTACTGGAGGTAGCTGGTGGGCTAGTTGCACCCCAGGGACCCTCAGGATTCAAGGGGACTTAATCCCCCAACTTAAAACGTGCCACGGGGCGTGTTTGCACACATGTCACCTCAGGCCCCGCCCCCTTCCTTCACCATTGTACAAATATTCTTCTAAAATCAGCCAAACTATGAATTCCGATTTACTCACCTGTTATCAGGAGAGAACCCAGTGCGGCATCTTTTAGCCCAGCACTTACCCTGGAAAGTAATTCTAACCATACTTACCAGTAACTTTTATTTCCTTCCATAGGAATCAATTGTCTGGTTTTCAACAGAAAAGTTTCTAAGTGTCTATTTTTACAAACTAAAAATATTCCTTAAAAATCGCTTGTATGACAGAAACGCATTCTTTCAACTGTTTACAGGAGATGCACCAGCTCTGGATACAGGATCCACCACTGAGTAAGAAAAAGTAACGATAGCACTACTTTCCTGCTAAGTGAATTTCCTTCCATAGGGTAACATTGAGTGGTTTCACTTGGAAATTGTTCTGTGTGTGGAGTTTTGGAACTTTAAAATATTCACCTAAAATCAGCCGAACAACGAATTACGATTTACTCACCTGTTATCAGGAGAGACCTCAGTTATGCATCTTTGAGCCCAGTACTGATCCTGAAAAGTAATTCTAACCATACTTACCAGTAACTTGAAATTCCTTCCATAGGCTAACATTGACTGGTTTCACTTGGAAATTCTTCTAAGTGTGGAGTTTTTGAACTTTATAAAATTCGTATAAAATCAGCAAAAGCACAAATTCCGATTTACTCACCTGTTATCAGGAGTGACCTAAATGCTGCTTCTTTGAGCCCAGTACTGATCCTGAAAAGCAATTCTAACCATACTTACCAGTAACTTGTATTTCCTTCCGTAGGAATCTATTGTCTGGTTTTCACCACAAAAGTTTCTAAGTGTCTATTTTCTCAAACTAAAAATATTCTTTAAAAATCGCCTGTTTGACTTAAACGCATTCTTTCAACTGTTTACAGGAGATTTACCCATGTTGGATCCAGGAGCCACCACTGAGTAAGAAAAAGTAACGTTAACACTACTTACCTGCTAAGTGAATTTCCTCCCATAGGATAACATTGGTGATTCTATGTGAAAAAGTTTCCAAGTGTCAACTTTTAAAATACAATAATATTCCTTAAAAATCACTACTGTAACCAAATCGCTTTTACTCAACTGTTTACAGGAGATGGCCCAGGACTGAATCTAGGCTCCAGTACTGTGGTTAGAAAAGTAATCCAAAAAGTAACTAATTGGATTAAACTAGAAATTCACATTGACCTCAATGTTGCATTGTGTCTGAAATTGTGTTGCACATTACAACTGTAACTACTGTACTTAGAAGACTATTGCCTATTTGCAAAGTATTTAAACTAAAGTAATTCATTCTGAGAAAGTATATTTTGTAATGTAATGTATAATGTAATTATAATGTAATTAAAAAAATATCTAAAAATAAATTGTAGAAAAAATGTAGAAAATCAGTATAAAATAACAATACATTTAAAAATTGTCATTTACAAAACCTTTGAAATTCACTGAACAAACCATAGGTTTCAGACATGTTATAGTTAGGAATTAGCATTTAAAAAACCTTTGAAATTCACTGAAAAAACCATAGGTTTCAGACAAGTTATAGTTAGGAATTAGCATTTAAAAACCCTTAGAAATTCACTGAAAAAACCATAGGTTTTAGGGGTGTTATAGTTAGCTAGACATTTCACTCGTATAAAACTATTGAAATTCCCCCGTTATAGTTAGTTGTACTAACTATAACTCGCGCGCCCGCCATCCACTGCTGATGATGTCACATATTACATCATTCATGACATGGTCAGCGGCCTATGGTTTTTCAGTGAATATATATATATATATATATATATATATATATATATATATATATATATATATATATGAAAAAAGCAGTCCAGGTTCCGAGTAGATATCAGAGCCAGAGGTCAGGACCTCAAGAACACCTCGTATCCAGCAATGCAAAATAGCCTCGAATAAGCAATACACTCCACAATGGAACAGGGAAGACGTTTTAATAAAGGATATATATATATATGAAGTAATATATATATATATGTATATATATATATATATATATATATATATATATATATATATATATATATATATATATATATATATGTATATATATATATAATTATATATATATATATATACATATATATACACATATATATATATATATATATATATATATATATATATATATATATATATATATATATATATATATATATATATATATATATATATATATATATATTGATTACCAATCCAATTCCTTCGGATGAAAGGAAGGCACTGACACCGTGACTTGAACTCAAGGAAATATTTTAATCCGACATGCTGCACAGACGCGTTTCGGCGGAAGCCTCCGCCTTGCTCACTTAACTCTGTTGTAAATGGCATACGTTTTTATAATGCATTACATGCTGACACATCACGAGCTGAGTCATACAAAATGATAGGCTGTTGGTTGTTATGACAACGAGTGAGTCATGGCTAAACATACTAATTGCATAGACACAGAAGAGTCTGTAGTTTTTACGCGCACAAACCAGAATGGTAACACGTTATTCTTACTACTGACATTTACTCACAAATAGTGCATTGCAAGTTGTATACACATTGTATTAGTGCGTAATATCTATAAATGCAGTTTTAAATCATATATGCGTGTCTGCCACAGTTTCCATGACTGGACGCTAGGTAACTGACAATTACGTTTCATTGTGCTACGTTCCTATGTTGAACCAGTCATGTTATTTCACTACGGTGCAATTGTAAATTACTTTAAAAACAATAACAATTCAAGGTAATGCTACCTATGACATTATCTCCAAGTGGACATAATTGCTGCTGTGCAAAATACTAAACAAAGAATATAGTCGAAAAAACTGTGTGTTAAATAATAAACAACCAGAATATGCGCTCACATTGTGTCCCAAATACAAAATTAAATGTATGTTACATAGGTACAGAGTTAAAACTGGAATGGGATTGTCTTGTCGGGTAGGGCTCTACTTAGGATTCATAAGTGGACAGTCATGGCTTCGTCTGAGTTTAATCCATTCGGGATTTTTGAATTTAACAGGATTATGTATCTTGACTCAAGACGTCGTAAGGCAAGTCTGCGATTCCCTCCCCTAGGATTTTTTGGGACACTGTCTATCACATAGTAGGAAATATGTTTAATATTCCCGTCATGCATAGTATTTATGTGTCTGGCCACAGGGTACTTTTGGTCATTATTAGTGATAGCGCGCAAATGCTGCAATATTCTCACATGTGCTTGGTGGATAGTGCTTCCCACATAGCGCTTGCCACAGCTGCAGACCAGAACATATACGGCGTATTCCGTTTTACAGGAGTAGCCGCCCCTGATGGTGTAGGGTTTGTTCCTGAATGGTACCTGTACCTCCTTCATATTAAGCCCTTGTTTGCAGGCTTTGCACTTCGTGCATTTCTTAAAGCCTTTCTGCGGTGGGGGCCACGTGACTGGTTTTCTTAGTGTAGGGGAGTTGCACACTAGTTGGTCACGCATGGATTTGGCCTTTCTAAATGTTATACTAGGCCTGTTCCCACTCAGATGTCCTATTACAGGGTCATTTTTGATCAAGGGCCAGTGTTTCTGCAGGATTTTTCTGACCTGATTGTGGTACATATTGTAGCCAGTAATCATTCTTGGGGGGTACCAGTCACGGTCACGGTCGTGGGTGTAGTTTTAGTCTCCAAATCTTTTGTAAATAGTAAATCCTTCCTGTTTTTAGTTTTACACTTACTCTCAGCTTTTTCGAGGGTGTGTGGTCTATACCCTCGCTTACTTAATCTTTCAAATAGATCTTTTTTGGCCTTGGTGACTCCTTCCTCCGTGCTGCAATTGCGTGTCATACGCAAGCATTCAGCATAAGGAATAGATTCTTTTAGCTTAGTGGGATGAAAGCTTTGTGCATGAAGCACTGCATTTCCCGCTGTTGGTTTTCTATAAGTTCTGGTTTGGATTTTGTCATTCTGTACATACACTTCTATGTCCAAGAATTGGAGCATTGCTTTACTGGTTGTGCTGGTAAATTTTAAGTTTAAACTGTTTTCATTCAGATCTTTGGCGAATGCCTCCGCACTCTCAATGGTACCCCTCCACAGGATAAAAATATCATCAATGTAGCGCTTATAAAGCACCACATTGTGTGACATCTCCACCTCATGCTTAACGGCTAGTACCTGCTCCTCCCACCAGCCCATATGCAAATTAGCATAGCTGGGGGAGAAGCAAGTGCCCATTGCCGAACCTTGCAGTTGTTTGTAGTGCAATTTCTCAAATAAAAAGGTGTTGTTATTAAGGCACCACTCTACCATCTGTAGTAGCATCAACGAGTGTTGGTACAATGCTATTGGGCGTTTGTTATATATATAAATTAATTCATGCAGTTTTGTCCCTATTTAATACCAGCAAGCCAGCAGAACCCTACGCGTTTCGGTCTGTACAGAGACCTTGCTCCCGGGATTGGTAAAGAATAAAAAGCACATTTTTCTTAAGTGAATAAATAAAGTAAAATACATTTCAGCAGTGACGTCCCTTCCTGTTCCTAACACAGGGTGAAATTGGACATGTAGTGCAATGTGCAATTCAAACATTAATCTATATACAATTATGCATTATCGTTCTTCGATAACGAAGCATGGTATTTGTCTAACCAATATTGTAATCAAAGGGGGAGGCATAGTACTCCTTGACAAGAAGGGATATGATGAACAATGCCTCAGTCTTCTTTCAGGCACAAAGTGTTACGAAAAGATCTCCACAGACCCAACCACAAGATTTCAAAACACCATTAGAATAATGGTTAATGAAGCAGAAGTGAATGCATGGATAACAAAAAATGAAGCGGAATATCTGGTTGTACAAAAACCTAAAACACCATATTTCTACTCGTTACCAAAAACACATAAGAATCGAGTACCACCACCTGGGAGGCCAATTGTTTCCAGCATAGGTTCAGTACTTGAACCTCTGCCAAAATTTGCAGATCAATTTCTGAAACCACTAGTACAGAAGACTCCCACCTATTTGAAAGACACCAGAAATCTACTGAACCAACTGATTGATATACATTTTAATGAAGAAGAAATGCTTCTCGTTGTACTAGACATAGAAAGTCTATATATGAGTCTCCCACAGCAAAAGACCTTGGAGACTCTAGAAACTATTCTTTTTTCTGATAGATGGGAGCGCAGAACACCGAAACACTTCATACTAGAGTGTAGTAAATTGGCCTTAATGGAAAATTACTTTGAGTATGATGGCCAATTATTTGCACAAAAACATGGTACATCCATGGAGAGTGCCTTCGCGCCTTCGGTAGCAGGGCTCTATGTAGGTGACTTTGAATCCAAATACATTTTGAATAACAGCCATCCTTTTTTTCTCCAAATTTTATTTTGAAAAATATTCATAGACAACATCATTGTCATCTGGCAGAATAACAAAAATCAGTTGCAAGAATTCATCAAATGGATGAATGAAAGAGATGAATGTTTGAAATTCACATTTACTGCAAACAAAAGGGAATTGGACTTCTTAGACATATCCCTGTATGTAGAACAAAATAAGATCCAAACAAGAACATACTATAAGCCTAGAGCAAAGAACAGTCTATTATCATGTAATAGCTTTCATCCCAATCCATTAAGAGAAAACCTGCCATATGGCCAATTCTTAAGATTAAAAAGCAATTGCAGTAAGTTAGACGATTATAAAATTCAGGCGAAAGAATTAACAACTAAACTGACAAATAGAGACTATCCAAGGAAGATTGTAGAAAAATGTCAAAAGAGAGCAAGACGCCAACCACGAGAATGTCTTTTAGATGCCACTCCCCAAAAAAATGAAGAAAAATCAATTACTTGTGTGACAACCTATAACACAGCAAGTAATGAAGTAAAGAAGATAATCAACAAGAACTGGAAGATTATCACATCCGGAAATGTGGAATGGCAAAAACCGAGGTTTGCTAATCGCAGAACCAAAAAATTGAAAGATCTACTGGTTCACACTCACCACAAAGAAGATCTGAAGTCGGGAGCATTGCGAGATCTTGGAACATGGTTCGATAACTGGACACTACCCGTGTGGTGCATGTACAGTATGCCAACTAACATCAGCATCAAAAACTCTATCATTATCTGAGAACCTACTTTGGACTCAATGCCAACACACTAACTGGAATTCGTCCTATATAATCTATCTGATTACCTGTCCATGTAGACTCAAATATATTGGGATGACATGCCGCAAAGCAAAAGTGAGGATTGGCGATCATAAGAATAACATAATTACAAAAAAGAAACAACTAAAATGAGCAAACATTTTCTGGAGTCCAATCATAAAGCAGATGAATTAAAATGGACAATAATAGAGATGTTAACTAATAAGGACAACAATGCAGAGAGAATTCTATTTGAAAGAGAACAGAGGTGGGTGGATCACCTAAAAACTAACAGCCAGCGACTGAACGATGACATACCTTGGTCCCAACTCTCTTGATTTTTATGTTCCAAAACCCTTTAATCTCGATTCAGGTCAGCACACAACTGAATATAACACATAGCTAGGCAAATATATGTGTACCGATGCCTGCACAGAGATACCATCATCTCAAAAAACGATATTAGTACTGACCTTTGTGTCCTGATTAAGGCCACCATAACTACAAATCAATATAACACCTTGTTGTTATCGGCTTCTTGAAAATGCCCCAACTATATGCTTGTGTAGTAACAACATCTCCCGACAATGATATTAGTACTTATTTTCACAAGTATTATATAAATGGCCAAATAGGTATAACAATGGTATATATCGCTACGTCACTTCCGGGGATAGCGGCAGCACAAGTAAGGGACTTCCAAAGAGCTGGTGAGGAACCGCCATGCCGCTGCAAACACGCGGCAAAAACCAAGTAAGATCGATCCTTTAACTATGCATTTCCTTTTTACACAGACGATGGAGAAGACTATCTCTTGACCCCCGAAGGAAGTATTATTTTAGACTTGAGAGGTACGGCTAGAATTACAATATCTCATTAGGCACAAACGTTACTAACAATTGCGAAGTCGATTTTTGGCACAACAACTGTCGTAAGAGTGGCAAATACTTTTGAATTATGATATTGCCAAATACTATTGGAACGCATTACTGATTCTCTGCGCAGGGGAAGTTTTTGACATACTATGAGTCCACTATACAATTATAAATAAAGCACTTTAGACTCCATCTTCATTTACAATAATTTGAGTATAAGACAAACCTTTATACATCATAGAACTAACTTTCCATTCTCAGTAACATGTTTACAGTATCCTTCCGATCACAAAATGAGTGTTTGAAGTATTTATTTCATCACTAAATCAGTATTTGAAGTTATTCATATAGGGTCACATTGAATAATAGATATCAACATATTACCTTTACGTCTTTCTTTGGTTGTAGGTACTACTGACCTCACCAAACAGAAGGTGGAAAACCACTGTTGTGCTACACAAATTGTGCAAGTATTTTAACTTACATCTCGGTCCTGAAGAAAGCCCCCCCAGACCCGGGTGGGCATAGTGGGGCTGAAACATGTTGACCATCTGACCAAATCTAATGTATAGTAGATCTAGTAACACAATCTCAATCTATACAAAACCCTCTTTTTAATAATTCTTGAATCACGTTTCTTTATTAAAACATTTTTTTTGTTAATCCAAGGATTTTTTAAATTCACTTACATATCTTTTTTGAGCACTATTTCTGAACACTGCTACATAGCCAGTGGTTACCTCCGGGTGGAGGTTGCATACTACTATACAAAGACCCTATGATGATGCACCCACGCTACGTATAATGGTGGAGAATCAAGATATACCACCACACCGCTTACGTGCGTGTATGAGGGTTTTTTAAGAAGGTCTCTAAAGAACCCTGGTGCTGTAGTATCAAATGTTCCACTCCCCATTTGATTTATTGATTATTTGATTGTTTCTTTGCTGGGATGCGGTATGCTTTGACGAGCTCTAGCGGTCTCTCGAAAGTGAGGCCAGTTAGTTGGGGGATCATGTCCTCCAGCATCCTGGCGCACGCCCCCGGGGCGTCATTTTCCTCCTCCGGTACGCCCAGCAGTCTTATGTTCCCCTTGCGACTTCTGTCATCCTGCTCGGCCATCGATCTTTGTAGGGTTGTTGTTCTTTTTATGACCAGACCTAGGTCCTTGTGTGTTATATTTGCGCGGTCTTCTAGGTTGCTAATTCTTTTTTCTGCCTCGTCTATTCTGCCGTTGGCTTTACTTTGCTCAGCTCTTTTTGCGATTAATTCCATTTGTATACTGTCCACTATTTTTTTTGTTGCCTTCGCTAGGTCGTTGCCTTCTGTTATTTTCCTTAGTAGTGTGTCCAGAGTCGTTGTTTCGCTGCCCAGGTGTTCGCGCTCTTTCGCCGGTGATGCTGTTGGGTCATTTTTGTTCTTCTTTTGGGCATTTGTGACCATGCCGCCTTCCTTCCCTGCCATTACGTCAAAGCCCCTCCTGACTTGGTGTGTTTGAGGTCTTACTTCCGTTGGTTGCCGCTTTGTCGGTGTCTTTTTTTGTCCTTCGTCCTCTTTCTTCCTTTGGATCAGCCCAGTTGACAAATTGCAGTCCCTGAAGCGGGGTGGCCACTTGACCACTCTAGTCTTTGTCCTGGCTTCCGCCAGCCTCCTGGGGGTTTGCCCTATTTATTCCTTGTTGTGTCGGCCTCCTAGGGTTGTTCTGCATTACAGCGTGTGTGTCTTCTTCTGGCAGTGAACAGCACACCACCGCAAATCCCCAAGTAAGAGCGCTCCTGCAAGCCGGCAACTGAAAAACGCGCGACTCCCCCACCCTCATGCGAGCGCCCCCCCCCGACCCAAACTCCAAAACAACGAGGATCATCAACGCAGTAGGAGGGGGGCGCCAGGGCGGTGGCGCGGAGGGCGGCCATCTTGGTGGAGTAAGGGGATACCATCAAAACAACAGCGCTGAACAACCAGACAGAGGGAGCGTGAGGGAAGACATCAACCCCCGACACCAGACGAAGCGCCAGCCCGAGAACCCGGCGAGCGCTGAGAGCGACCGATTGCAGAGGAGTAGGCGAAGGCACAGAGCGCGGAGGATAGGCGCCATATTGGTTAGGTCGGCGAAGCCAATCCTCTGAGCCGATCTACACTATAGCGCATAACATACCAGACAGAGGGAGCGTGAGGGAAGACATCAACCCCCTGACACCAAACGAAACGCCCAACCCGGCAAGCGCTGAAGGCGACCGAGTGCAGAGAGGAAGGCGAAGGCACAGGGCGCGGAGGACAGGCGCCATATTGGTAAGGTCGGCGAAGCCAGACCTCTGAGCCGATCAACACCATAGGGCAGCGCGACTTCAAAACGACAAGTAGCAAGCCCCCGAGGTGCCGACTGAACGCCAACGCCACCGCCGACCACCAGCGCAGGTGCAAGAAGCAACTTGGCGCCAGCGACGAAAACGCCCGGCCGCTCGAGCGGCGGCCATCTTAGTGGGGGCTGCAAAGCTGCAAAGCGAAAAGTTTAACCACGCAACACTGCCTAGAGGCGGACATATTGGAAGTCCAGACAGGGAGGGGCTATACACTGAGTGGCGCCGAGCGAAAGGGGCAACAGGAACAGCCACTCGCTAACGGCCAAGGGAGAGAGGAAGTGAAACCAAGCCAAGTGCCAGTGTCAACCAAGGGGAACAGCGGTTCAGTGGTCTAAGGAGACACAGCCGAATGCGGATGAGCAAGGCGCGGAGCAGTGCCAACAGCCCATGATTTATTGATTATATAGCCTGGAAGCTGAGTCGATCTACAAATTCTACCTCCCTCCTTTTGAGTTTGAAAAAAAATAAAAATTTGTACCTCAGTCCAGCCCTCTGGTGGGCTTTTTGATTATAACCAAAACACTGATAGGAGGGTCCAAGGGGATGATTACCGACCTAGCACAGCTACAACCCCCAGAAAAGAAAGTTTTAGCAAACAAAGAGTAGCTGTGGGTCAAAAAAACACACTCTGTTGACTAACAATGTATCTGACATTATGAAGAAAACATATATTGAAAAAATAAATATATATGAGCGTGCCACAAAACAGGTCAGCAAGATACTTTCCATATGTGAAAAATACCCATCAGTTATCGACCGATCCCGCCCTTGTCATCATCTGGGATCTTTCACACCAGGAAGGTTACAAGGAATTTTTTTTTTATTATCAATGTGGATATCCCAGTGGGCTAAGAATATGTGGGTATGTGGTGATGACTGAAAAGCAGTGCGTGAATATAAGTGAGGATATAGAAAAAAGTGCAAAAAAGATTAAAATTGGAGAGGAAAGAGGAAAATAAATTTAATTGTTACCTCTCTGCTTCCAAATCAATACACCAGTGCGAAAAATATAGTAGTTGAACAAATAGCTACTACACAAATTCATAGGTGAACATGTTTTTGCAGTCTGATAGACCAAAGTAGGTGTCTGCTGCTTTCGTCAGGACCACAAAATCGCTACTGCTCAATAAATGGTGAATAAAGAAATATTTAAAAAGATATCACCTGGGTATCCTAGGTTTAGTCATTCTCCTGGCTGGTAATGTTAATTCAGTATTGTAGGATAATCAAAGTCAGATACATAGAAAGACAAACAGAAAACAATCACACAATAATTATCATTTGGGCAAGAACTGTCTCAGATGTTCCCAAATATAGGATGTCAATTAAACTTTCATAACACCCATCATGTAAACTCCATGTACACCAATACCTCATTTTGATAGTCACCTCTTGCTTACCTATTTGGCAGGAGAGAAAAGCTCCACCTCACCTGGCGACGGTGCAGGTAAACAGAGCACCGCTCTAGTAGGAAAATGCAAAGAGAGAGAGTTACACGGACAGGTCAGACAACCTGACTACACACAACCACTCATTCAGATGAGCGCCCATCCGATATCACTTTCTTGCAAAATATTAAACGGTATGTATTAAGCCCAATAGATTTCTATCCAGAGCCATACCGAACGAAAGTCTTCCCCCGTGGTGGCAATAAGCATTTGGGCAAGGAAAATAGTGCTTATGTACAGGCCTGGGCTTTTTGATTAACCTCTGGTGTGTCCATTAGTCCACTTATATGACCCTCCGGTGGGTTTGTTAAAGATGGTATGATTATTAACCCTTTTAATCTTTCTATTAGTGAAAATAAAAAAACTATGTGATAAACCAAAAGGAAAGTCAAACTGTCACGCCCATAACAGTGGAGACTGTGGGAATACACCCAGAGGGGGTGATAGTGAAAAAATACTGAGACAAAAGGAATCAAAACACATCTTAAACTTCTGTACCTTAAGCCCACATGGATTGAACCAGGATGAGGAGTTACAATACCACAGATGCATTTTATAATTATAGGCGTGACAGTTTGACTTTCTTTTTGGTTTTATCACATAGTTTTGTTTTTTATTTTCACTAATTAGTTTCACACAATGACATTTCATAGGAGGGACAATAGTGAACACGAAGTTAGGGGTATCATTCTCCCAATTAAAAAATGTTGGGATAGCAATGAAGGTTGCATTAATAGGAAGATTAAAAGGGTTAATAATCATACCATCTTTTACAAACCCACCGGAGGGTCATATTAGTGGACTAATGGACACACCAGAGGTTAAGCAAAAAGCCCACCAAAGGGCTGCACTGAGGTACAATTTGATTACAAAATTGGTTAGACAAATACTATGCTTCGTTATCGAAGAACCATAATGCATAATTGTATATAGATTAATGATTGAATTGCACATTGCACTATATGTCCCATATCACCCTGTGTTAGGAACAGGAAGTGACGTCATTGCGGAAATGTATTTTACTTTATTTATTTACTTTAAAAAATGTGCTTGTTATACTTTACCAATCCCGTGAGCAAGGTCTGTGTACAGACCGAAACGCGTAGGGTTCTGCTGGCTTGCTGGTATTAAAAAGCATATTTTGATTGTATTTTCCGACTGGGCACATCGAAAGGAATATATATATATATATATATATATATATATATATATATATTCACTGAAAAAACCATAGGTTTCACACCAGTTATAGTTAGGAATTAGCATTTAAAAAACCTATTAAATTCACTGACAAAACCAGTTATAGTTAGCTGGAAATTTTACTGATATAAAACCAATGAAATTCCACGTTATAGTTAGTTGGACTCACTATAACTTGCGCGTGCAATGCACTGCTGATGACGTCACATATTACATCACTCATGACATGGTCAGTGACATCACTCATGACATCACTGATGACACCATCCAGTGAATATGTGTCTTTCTGAAAAATAAATATTAGTGAGTAATGTTTAAATATTTAAATATATATATTATTGTTTCACTTTGTTTATAAGTGGCTACATGTGTTGGTAAGTAGCTACATGCGTATGTATATGGGTTATTAGATGTTTCTCTTAGTATCAGTATGAGTGTCTATATGGTTTGGTGGGGGTATTACTTAGCACATAGATGCATGAGTGACTGACTCGCTGTTTGTATGTGTTTTGAAGACAGCATATGTGCAGGACTGTATAGATGGATGAGTGTGTATATGTGTATGTTAGTGAGTGAATGACTGTCTCACTAGTGTCTTTATCAGTAACTACATATGTTTTAATCTAGTATATGTGAATATTGATGTATATAAGTGAGTATATGTGAGAGTAAGAGATTGTAAGAGTTCCTGTTTAAATAAGTATGTGTTTCTATAAGTGATTGTTTAAGAGAATAAATATGTGTATTTTTCAATACAAGTAAGGTGGAAGTGTGTGTATAACTCTATATTCAAATAAATGGATGTTCAATAGTTTATTTGCACGTGTGAGTATGTGTGTGAGTAACTTTTGGATGACTGTCGGTGTGTAACAGGATGTATAGGTGTATCACTTCATATGATAAGTGAGTATATGTATGAGTGACTATATAGAACTGTTGGTGAATGACTGGATGTGCATATAGATGGTGGAATTACTGAATTGCTTGTTGTAACTGATATGGGTATCTCCATTTTTTTTTAAATTTCAGTTTCTATTTTTGAATATGTGTTTCAAGGGTTACATTACAGTGAAAGGAGGTCTGTCACTATGTCACAAGGATGGTGTCATCAGTGATGTCATGAGTGATGTCACTGACCATGTCATGAGTGATGTAATATGTGACGTCATCAGCAGTGCATTGCACGCGCAAGTTATAGTGAGTCCAACTAACTATAACGTGGAATTTCATTGGTTTTATATCAGTAAAATTTCCAGCTAACTATAACTGGTTTTGTCAGTGAATTTAATAGGTTTTTTAAATGCTAATTCCTAACTATAACTGGTGTGAAACCTATGGTTTTTTCAGTGAATTTCAAAGGTTTTTTAAATGCTAATTCCTAACTATAACTGGTGTGAAACCTGTGGTTTTTTCAGTGAATTTCAAAGGTTTTTTTAATGCTAACTCCTAACTATATAAGACCTGAAAGCCCACCAGGAATCTCCAGTATGCGCCAGGGGACTGCATTGCAGAGAGGTGTAATGAAGCCACAACCCTTTTTACACCTCTCTGCAACGCAGCCCCCGTGCATGTTTGAAGAGGGGAAACTAATTCCCCTTGCATACTGGGGGCCCCTGGGGGCCTATTAGCCCACCTGGAACCTCCAGTATGCGCCTGGGGCTGCATTGCAGAGGTGTAATGAGACTATGCCCCTTGTTACACCTCTCTGCAACGCAGCCCACTGCCGCGTTTGCAGAGGGGGAACTAATTCCCCTTGCATTCTGGGGGTCCCTGGGGTCAACTAGTCCACCAGGAGCCTCCAGTATGCACGAGGGAGCTGCATTGCAGAGAAGTGTAATGAGGCCACACCCTTGTTACACCTCTCTGCAATGCAGGCCACTGGCGCCTTTGCAGAGGGGGGACTAATTCCCCTTGCATACTGGGGGTCCCTGGATCATATCTGCCCAAACACCGATATTCCGAACGATTGTAAATGACTTTTCTTGAGAAACATTTGGATTTGGATTATCATGTCCTATACTTTGGAATTTTTGAAAGACTGACTTTGAGGATGCTATAAATTACTCAAGTCTGCCCGAATTGTGTGGGTAAAATTGATACCTAGTCACTTTTAATAAGAATATACTTATGTCTCGTCTAACATTTGGAAGAAATATCTAGTTATATGACAACGGGATACCGACATAACTTGAAGGAAATAAGAACGCCCTGAAGAAGTTCTGTTGTACAGAACGAAACGTTTCGGCTGGCTGTGGTACATAAACTTAAGGAAAATAAAAGCATTTGAATATACACCAAGATTCAGCGCTTCAATAAGTACTCTAAGTGATATGATTTGATTGGACTCATTGTGAAAGTGGTGCTGTGCCAAACTTTGGAATATTCTCCACTACTCTCTACTACTTACTCTCTCCCACTCTCTACTACTCACTCTCTACTGCTCTCTACTACTCACTCTACTACTTACTCTCTACTACTCTCTACTACTCAGTCTCTACTACTCACTCTCTACTACTCTCTACTACTCACTCTACTATTCACTCTACTACTCTCTACTACTCACTCTGCTACTCTCTCTACTGCTCTCTACTACTCTCTACTACTCACTCTCTACTCTCTATTACTCACTCTCTACTCTCTACCTCTCTACCTCTCTACCTCTACACCTCTACCTCTCTACCTCTCTCTACACGCACACATATAGACATATATGCATATATATATGTGCATATGCATTTATATATATGTATGTGTATATATAAAAAAAACAACGAAACATTTTTTTTTCTAATCAGCTACTTTTAAAACTGTCATTCTTTTTCCCCATGGTACACTCCCCGGTACGCTTACCGGTGCGCGTACCGGGCGCTCACCCCGCGAAAATCAAAAAAAAATTTTATTTTTTTTTTGCCCCGTGGGGCCCTTTTATGGCCCCCACATCAAACCTAGGGGGTCAAGGGGGGTCTACTCTGCCCCCTTATGGTCATTTCCCCCTTTGTTTTGGCCACCTCTTGTGTCTCGATCCTACCGAGACACAAGATGGCGGCCGCTCCGGACTGTTTAGAATGTTTACAGACCCCCCAGAGCCATTCAGCTTTCTCCGCGCAAGTCGCGTGACGCGCCCAGTGCGCGTACCGGGCGCTCACCCCGCGAAAATCAAATTTTTTTTTTATTTTTTTTTTGCCCCGTGGGGCCCTTTTATGGCCCCCACATCAAACCTAGGGGGTCAAGGGGGGTCTACTCTGCCCCCTTATGGTCATTTCCCCCTTTGTTTTGGCCACCTCTTGTGTCTCGATCCTACCGAGACACAAGATGGCGGCCGCTCCGGACTGTTTAGAATGTTTACAGACACCCCAGAGCCAATCAGCTTTCTCCGCGCAAGTCGCGTGACGCGCCCGGTGCGCGTACCGGTGCGCTTACCGGAGCGCTGCTATAGATATATATATTTTTTTGAACCTTAATTACTCAAAATCCACTGGAGCACATATCTTGAGACATAGCAAAGGCACATCGGGCTACCAGTCCCTACAATTTTGCCAAGTTTGGTGGAAATCCATTCAGCCGTTCGGGCTAAAAGTGAAATCGACCGCCCTATGGAAATTAACATGGGGAAAACGCGTTTTGGGACCCCCCTTTTATCTCGGCCCCCGCTTGACGAATCCCCCCCAAACTTTCAGGGAAGGACCGGACCGCCATGAGACCATTTTCCTGAAAATTTCAGGCAGATTCGTCAACCGGCGCCAAAGTTATTCAAAATAGAATGTTGAGATTTAACATTGAAAATTATCCTAACTATAACTACCTACTGGCGACCGCCAGTAGGTAATATATATATATATATATATATATATATATATATATATATACATATATATATATATATATATATATATATATATATATATATAGAGAGAGAGAGAGAGATATATTCACTGAAAAAACCAAAGGTTTCACACCAGTTATAGTTAGCTGGAAATTTTACTGACATAAAACCATTGAAATTCCCACGTTATAGTTAGTTGGACTCACTATAATTTGCGCACATGCAATGCACTGCTGATGACGTCACATATTACATCACTCATGACATGGTCAGTGACATCACTCATGACATCACTGATGATACCATCCAGGGATTGTGTGTCTTTCTGAAAAATAAATATGTTTTATATATGTATATGTAAAAGTCAATGGAAGAATAAATGTTTAAATAAGTGTCTAAATGGATGTTTTTTTTTAAAAAATTGATTGGTTAACTGGCTTATTAAGTGTATCTTAGTGAATACATATATTAGTGAGAAATGTTTAAATATTGAAATATATGTATTAGTGTTTCACTTTGTGTATAAGTGGCTGCATGGGTTGGTGAGTACCTACATGTGTGTGTATATGGGTTATTAGATGTTGTTTTTAGTATCAGTATGAGTGTCTGTATGGTTTGGTGGGGGTATGACTTGGCACATAGATGCATCAATGACTGACTCTCTGTTTGTATGTGTTTTGAACACAACATATGTGCAGGACTGTATGGGTGGATCAGTGTGTATATGTGTGTGTTAGTGAGTGAATGACTGTCTCACTAGTGTCTTTATCAGTAACGACATATGTTTTAATCTAGTATATGTGAGTATTGATTTATATAAGTGAGTATATGTGAGAGTGAGAGATTGTAAGAGTTGCTGTTTAAATAAGTATGTGTTTCTATAAGTGATTGTTTCAGAGAGTAAGTATGTGTAAGTTTCCTTAGAAGTAAGGTGGTAGTGTGTGTATAGTTGTATATGCTAATAAATGGATGTTCAATAGTTTATTTGCATGTGTGAGTATGTGTGTGAGTAACTTTTGGAAGACTGTCGGTGTGTAACAGGATGTATATGTGTATCACTACATATGATGAGTGAGTATATGTATGAGTAACTATATAGAACTGTTGCTGAATGAGTGGATGTGTATATAGATGGTGGTATAACTGAATTGGTTGTTGTAACTGGTATGGGTATCTCCATTTTTTTGAAAATGTTAGTTTCTATTTTTGAATATGTGTTTCAAGGGTTACAGTACACTGAAAGGAGGTCTGTCACTCTGTCACAAGGATGGTGTCATCAGTGATGTCATGAGTGATGTCACTGACTATGTCATGAGTGATGTAATATGTGACATCATCAGCAGTGCATTGCAGGCGCGCAAGTTATAGTGAGTCCAACTAACTATAACATGGGAATTTCAATGGTTTTATGTCAGTAAAATTTCCAGCTAACTATAACTGGTGTGAAACCTATGGTTTTTTCAGTGAATTTAATAGGTTTTTTAAATGCTAATTCCTAACTATAACTGGTATGAAACCTATGGTTTTTTCAGTGAATTTCATAGGTTTTTAAAATGCTAATTCCTAACTATATATAAGGCCCCAAACCTATGTTTTTTTCAGTGAATTTCAAAATTTTGTTAATAGCAAATGTCTATAGCTATGAAAAGTAATATTTTTGAAAATGAATGAATCCTATATTATATTTGTATTTAAAACAATTTTTGTAATGTATATATATATATATATATATATATATTTTTTTTGCCCTGCAGCGCTCCTGGGGCGCGCCCCGGTGAGCGCCCCGGGAAGCGTAGTCTTTTGAAGCGCCCCGGGTCGCGCACCGGGGAGCGTCCCGTTAGCGCCAATGCCGCGACCGAAAACATCATTGTGACGTACCGCGTAGCCACGTCCACGTGATACTCACGGCGTAAACGCACCCGGAAGCACTCGAGCGCATACGATCGCGCAACGTAAGCATCCAACGCGCTTACGTGGCGTGCCCGGGGGCGCGTCACGTAAGCGCGTCAGGTCATGTGACCTGAAAATAACACTTTTAATTGGTGCAGAACAGTTTTGGTTTCATAATGATGAAACCCCTGGTCTTGTGACCTGAAAATAACACTTCTCATTGGTTCAGGACATCTTTTTTTTCCAAATGATGAAAGCCCCCACCTTTTTTCCTTATTCTGACTTTGTCCTTTGACTGAGGAAGACCTGTTTTGAAATCTTTGAGGTATATTTTGTACTTTGAAATGACTACAGTAGCAGCATCAACTGGAGCATCTGCACCACCACCACCAAGAGGACCACCACAACATCACATTGGTGGCCAAGAAGAAGAGGAGGAGGAGGAAGAGGAGGAGGGGAGGAGGAGGAGGTGGCTGGAAGAACACAATACCCCATACCAACCCAAGCCACACATTGTATGGGAGTTTTTTTCCATCCCTGAGGGAAAAAAGAAAGTGAATGCATCAAAGGTGACTTGCCTTATCTGTGACATGGAACTTTCAAGGGGTAACCCAAATAAAAAATATTAATTAGGGAATAATACCATGATTAGGCACATGCAGCGCAAGCATCCGAACAACTATGCTGCTGCAGAGATGAGAGAACTGGCCAGCAACCCTCCCCAATCTACACCCAGCACCTCCAAACGAAAACAACCCACTCCATCGGGACCAGAGACAAGGGAGACAATCCCTTGCATACAACCACGGTTTGGAGAATTTAGGGTCACATGTATTTTTTGTGGTAAGACCATCTCCTATGGTGAGCAGAGCCTAAAGCTCATCCTCCTTGCTGGTGACAACCACAATTGCCCCAAAAAACCCTAATTTTTTCCTGATTTTTTTTACTCCAGTTGAGCCATTTTCAATTCCCTGTTTTTTGTTTCGCCCCAAAAAAATAACAAAAAAAATACAAAATAGTTCATAAAAGCCAAAAAAAGTTCAAAATGTTCAAAAAACATAAAGAAAATATAAAACAACAAAAAGAAGAAAAAAAACGGTTCTTTTTAGAACTACCTCCAAATTATAAAAAAAGGCTACATTTTTTTATAACTCTATCATTCTTTTTTCCCATGGAACGCTTCCGGGTACGCTCCGCGGTGCGCCTACCGGGCGCTACCCCCACGCAAATAAATTTTAAAAAATTGTTTTTGCCCCGCGGGGCCCTTTTATAGCCCCCACATTAAACCTAGGGGGTCAGGGGGGTCTACTCTGCCCCCTTATGGTCATTTCCCCCTTTGTTTTTGCCACCTCTTGTGTCACGATCCTACCGAGACACAAGATGGCGGCCGCTCCGGACTGTTTCGAATGTTTACAGACACCCGAGAGCCAATCAGCTTTCCGTGCGCACCTCGCGTGGCGCGCCCACAGTGCGCCCCGGTGTGCGTACCGGGGCGCGGCCATAGATATATATATATATTTTTTTTAACCTAAATTACTCAAAAACCACTGGAGCACATTTCTTGAGACATAGCAAAGGCACATCGGGCTACCAGTCCCTACAATTTTGGCAAGTTTGGTGGAAATCCATTCAGCCGTTCGGGCTAAAAGTGAGGTCGACCGCCCTATGGAAATTAACATGGGGAAAACACATTTTGGGACCCCCCTTTTATCTCGACCCCCGCTTGACGAATATCCCCCAAACTTTCAAGGAAGGACCGGAGCTTCGCGAGGCAAATTTGAGGAAATTTTCAGGCACATTCGTCAACCGGCGCCAAAGTTATTCACAATAGAATTAATTTTGAGATTTTGCATTGAAAAAAATCCTAACTATAACTGCCTACTGGCGACCGCCAGTGGGTAATATATATATATATATTTATATATATATATATATATACATATATATATATATATATATATGTATATATGCATATATGTATATATATATATATATATATATATATATATATATATATATAGATATATATATATATATATATATATATATATATATATATATATATATATATATAGATATATATATATATATATACATATTACCTACTGGCGGTCGCCAGTAGGTAGTTATAGTTAGGACCTAGTTTCCATAGGAAATCCACAACATTCTATTTGGAATAACTTTGGCGCCGGTGGACGAATCTTCGTGAATTTCTCCAAGAAAATGGCCTGCTCTGTTCCGCTCTTTCCCTGAAAGTTTGGGGGCCGAGAAAAAAGGGGGGTTCCAAAACATGTTTTCCCCATGCAATTTTCCATAGGGGCCTTTAGCCAGGGCTACAGCCCGAACGGCTGAGCGGAATTGCACGAAATTTGGCATAGAGGTAGAGTTCTGTCCGCAGATTGTGCTTTTTGTTAAATGGTGTAAATCCGTTCAGTAGTTTCTGAGAAAATTACAAGTAATATCATAGCGATATCTAGAGACGAAGTTCAGTACGCGTACTGAAATCTGTTCAATTACGAGCGCGAGCTGCATGCTGATTGGCTGTGAACTGTCTGTCAACACTCGAAACCAGGAAGTGTTGGCGGCCATCTTGTGCCTCGCTAGAACTGAATCACAAGAAAACAGTAAAACAACGTTGAGAAATAAGGGAACGGGGTAGGGTAGAGACATTCTGACCCTCTAGGCTTGCTCAGGGGGTCGTATATGGATGTTTATGCTCTATTTTTTATTTTTATTTTTTAAAGAAAAATCGCGGCGTACATGTATGGAAATACATACAATTACGAGCAGGAGCTGCATGCTGATTGGCTGTCAATACTCCAAACCTGGAAGTGTTGGCATCCATGTTGTTTGTCGGGAGAGCAGAGTCACAAGGAAACAGTAAAACAAAGTTGAGAAATAAGGAAACGGGGCAGGGTAGAAACATTCTGAGCCTATAGTCTTGGTCAGGGGGTGGTACATGGATCTTTAGGCTCAATTTTTATTTTTTTCTAAATAAAAAATGGCGGGGTACTCGTGCAGTACTTGTACGCGGTGGAAAAGGTGAAAAAAAAGTAGAAGTCCATTTTATTCATTAGGTCCCGGTGGGGCAAATTACGGGGGCAATTGTCATTGGTGGCGTTTTCGCGGTCTACAAGAATGATGGCCCTGGGGGACATGCCATTGGGTAATGTGTTGGTTTGCAGGCTAAAAGATAGCAAGCATGCTAGGTGGTGGCATGTGGGTAGTGTGGGCGGGCGTGCACCGCGCATGTGCAAGTATGAGTGTGTGCACTAACATTTAACAACAGAGAGAGATGGGGGCGGTGTTATAATGTGCGCAGAGGCAGGCCCGAATCGGATCAGCAATGAGTCAGCACTTCTAATCATTCTCCTTAGCTCGCCCTGAGCTCTGATTTGTCACTGAGAGGGTGATCGCACCATAGTTTGTACTGCTTGTCATACTCAGCGTGTACCCGCGCATACGGTACTAATATGCTTTGACGTTACGCGTCGCATTAAAGCTTCGGAGTGACGTCATGTACGGCGTTCTGTATGCGAAAGGCAGCAATGTTTCTACTTGGTTTAAAACATTATGCATTTAATGTACATACTAAGGGCAGACATTTGGGATAACTATGATTTTTTTTAATACTTGTAATAATCATATATTACTTTTAAAAAGAATTACACAAATCACGGTAGAACATCATGCGTACTCGTATTGAAAGAGCTGCGCAAGCGCATCATAAGCGTACGCAAAGCCATATGACTTTAAAAGGAGAGATTTGATTAGTTCATAACTTTTCCTATTGCGACTGTTGAACGTTCCGTTCCATTATAATTATTTGAAGGTCAAAAAAAGGTTAATGCTCCAAAAGTAACCTGTAAAATTTGCGAAACATCTCTTTCAAGGGGTGATCCATGTAAAAAATACTCCTTTGGCACAGCAAATATGGTGCGACACCTGAAGAACTTGCACCCCAAGAACTTTGCTCGAGCTGCAAGACGGAGGTTGCATGAGAACCCACCTGCTTCTGCACCAAGCACATCAACTGCTGCAGCAGAATATTTAGCAAGCAGTCCACACCCACATATTGATTCTGACTTTGCTAAAGTTAAAATTCTATGCATTTATTGCGATAAACTTTTGTGTTATGGGGAACAGTCTATAGACTTGATGAAACGCAGGATGCAGGATCATTGCTGTCCTCAACATTAGTTGTTCTTTTTTTCATTCTTTTGTTCCGCTTGGAATTTATTGAAAAACACACATAAAATACAAAACAAAAAAAACAGTTCTTTTTAGAACTACCTTCACTAGTCAAAGAAAGAACTATGGGGCATATTATCAAGGGGGTTTATCTCCGCTTTTTTGGATTTAAAAGCCAAGAACGCGGAGATAAAATTATCTCCCTATTACCAAGCTGTCGCTAACACCAGTTAGTGACAGCTAATAGGAGATAGCGACCATCTTGGGCCCTGCTTTGCATGTCAGTGATATTTATCACTAATGACATGCAAAGTGGGCGTGCCAAGATGTTAGCGACTGGAAACAGTCGCTAACATCGCTATCTCCTATTACAAACTTTGACGAGATATTCGCGCTAAGCGCGAATATCTCCAAAAGCTAACACCTGCCCAGGAGCAGTTCTTAGCCATGTTATCCAATGGGAGGTGGATAACATGGCTAAGAGCATTTGCTCGATAATGCATGAATATCGCTGACTTTTCAGCGATATTCATGCATTGCGGCCGTTTTTTATCGCATTTGCGATAAACCTTGCTAATAGCAAGGTTTATCTGCGATAAAAATCGCCGATGTGCGGCGATAATTTTTGTCTCTAAACAAGTTAGAGACAAAAATTATCGCTAGTTGTTGGTAATATGCCCCTATATTTCTATGTTAGTTTGTAAAAGTTTGTCAGAATGAATGTGTAGTTCATAAATGAATGAATGAATATGTTACTAGTGTATGGAGAATGTGAAAGCGCAGAACTATAAGGAACTGCTAAAGCATAAATCTATAAGGTGTTTATCTATAGTATACTGTAGTATGTCCGAAGCACTTAAATGTATCATATGTACATAATATGTTACAAGTCTATGTTTCAATTTGCGCTGCTGGTGAAAGTGCCTGGGTGAATTTGTATGTGTTAGGGGTATATTTTCCATCCCCTTGTACCTCTTTTACAGAGCCGCTGCGTCACTTTTGTGACACAGCGGAGGTGCAAAATGTGTGCCATGGTGTGTGCTATTAACAATGTGACGCATCTGGAGGGTGTATTAGATTGTAAAGCGCTGCACCAGAAGAGGCTTTCTCGTGCAGAAGGGGGTACAGCAAGGCCTCCTAAAAGTGACTGAGGGAAATGTATAACATTTTATTCAGTGACTTTTGAGCTTATGCTGCGTCAAAACTAAATATGGGCGTAAAATCCGTTCCGCTCGCGTAATTTGCGGATTTTTGGCAAATTTGCGATCCGTGAATTCTCGCGAATTTGCTGAAAATTCGCAAATTTGCACGCAGCAGATTTGTTTGCTTGGTCGCGCTTGACAAATACAATATTGCGGCACACGGCGTTCACTTACCGTCATTCAGCGTTTGAAGAGTTGTTTTTCTCCATGTGTGCGTGTGCTGTGCCATTTTGGATCTTGCTGCGGGATCCCGCAGGAGTTTGTCGACCGCGATTACGTCATTGCGGCTTGCCACCTTGCACAGCGAGAGTTTGTCAACGCGAGTACGTCATAAAGGCCCGTGATCACGCATCGCGGGAGTAAACAATTGCGAACACGTAGATGCGGCGGGCAGCAACAATCTTGCGTTTGCGAAATTGCAAAATTTGCAATTCTGCACAAGAAAACCACCAGCAGGCAGCATAAACCTTCTGAAAATTATGATTTTTATCAGAATAACTCCTCAGGTTGACATTTGCCTGCACTTTTTTTTGCAAGGAGTCCATTTTGGGGGGGGGGGGGGAGGAAGGAAGTGCCCCACAGTCTCCAACTTCCTGTTCCTGTCCAGCAGGCTCCTCCCAGTGCTTTGTTCATGTCCTGGTCACTTTGATTTGGATCTTGACCTGGAAGGATTACTTTTTGTGGATGCTGCTGGATATTTGGATTTGAGGCCTTTTTGACTTTCTTTGGATCACTTTTGGATTAGAAATTTCACAAGTAAGTTTGTTTGGGGCATTACAGTTGCTGCAACTACAATTTTGGAACTTTTTCAGAACATTAAATGAAATATATTGTGGGTAGCCACTGTATCCAGTAGGACCAGGGTTAGTTATGGGTGCATAATACAACTGTTTTGTTGAATTTCAACATGATTTAGGGCATGGATGGCATTGGATTGTGGTGATTTTTGTGTGTTTTTCGATTTTTTGGCTGTTGTTGGGGCCTTTTTGCCCAGGGGTACTCAGTGGTGCATGGACTGAGTCTTTCTGTGGGGTCTCTTTAATGTAAACATCATGGAGGGCATGGATGGCATTGGATTGGGGTGATTTTTGTGTGCTTTTCGATTTTTTGGGGTGTTGATGGGGCATGGCCATGTGGGTGGGGGCCATTTTGAGGACTGGTACAGGCAGGACCTGGCCATGTGGTGGGGGTCAAGGGGGCATTTTGAAGCCAGGCAGTGGACCTTGTGCCATAGGCCTGCATCCAATGTGCCTTGCTTTCATCCATTATGCCCAGGGTTACTCAGTGGTGCAGGGGCCTAGTCTTTCTGCGGGGTGTCTTGAATGTAAACATCATTGAGGGCATGGATGGCATTGGATTGTGGTGATTTTTATATGTTTTTCGATTTTTGGGGGTGGTGTTGGGGCCTGTCCATGTGGGTGGGGCCATTTTGAGGCCTGGTCCAGGCAGGGCCTGGCCATGTGGGTGGGGGTCTAGGGGCCATTTTGAAGCCAGGCAGTGTGCTTTGTAGTGCTATAGGCCTGCACCCAGTCTGCCATGCTTTCACCCATTATGCCCAGGGGTACTCAGTGGTGCATGGACCGAGTCTTTCTTTGGGGTGTCTTGAATTTCAATGATTTAGGGCATGGATGGCATTGGATTGTGGTGATTTTTGTGTGTTTTTCGATTTTTTGGCTGTTGTTGGGGCCTATTCCCCAGGGGTACTCAGTGGTGCATGGACTGAGTCTTTCTGTGAGGTCTCTTTAATGTAAACATCATGGAAGGCATGGATGGCATTGGATTGTGGTGATTTGTGTGTTTTTTTACGATTTTTTGCCTGTTGTTTGGGCCTTTTGCCCAGGGGTACTCAGTGGTGCATCGACTGAGTCTTTCTGTGGGGTCTCTTTAATGTAAATATCATGGAGGGCATGGATGGCATTGGATTGTGGTGATTTTTGTGTGTTTTTCGATTTTTGGCCTGTTTTTGGGGCCTTTTGCCCAGGGGTACTCAGTGGTGCATGGACTGAGTCTTTCTGTGGGTTTCTTTAATGTAAACATCATGGAGGGCTTGGATGGCATTGGATTGTGGTGATTTTTGTGTGTTTTTCGATTTTTTGGGGTGTTGATGGGGCATGGCCATGTGGGTGGGGGCCATTTTGAGGACTGGTACAGGCAGGGCCTGGCCATGTGGTGGGGGTCAAGGGGCCATTTTGAAGCCAGGCAGGGTGCTTTGTGCCATAGGCCTGCATCCAATGTGCCTTGCTTTCATCCATTATGCCCAGGGTTACTCAGTGGTGCATGGGCCTAGTCTTTCTGTGGGGTGTCTTGAATGTAAACATCATTGAGAGCATGGATGGCATTGGATTGTGGTGATTTTTATGTATTTTTCGATTTTTTGGGGTGTTGATGGGGCATGGCCATGTGGGTGGGGGCCATTTTGAGGACTGGTACAGGCAGAGCCTGGCCATGTGGGTGGGGGTTTAGGGGCCATTTTGAAGCCAGGCAGTGTGCTTTGTTGTGCCATAGGCCTGCACCCAGTCTGCCATGCTTTCATCCATTATGCCCAGGGGTACTCAGTGGTGCATGGGCCGAGTCTTTCTGTGGGGTGTCTTGAATTTCAACATGATTGAGGGCATGGATGGCATTGGATTGTGGTGATTTTTGTGTGTTTTTTCGGCTCACGAAAAAGCAAAAAACCACGCAAACTAACACGCTGCAAAAAAACAAACATATTCGCACAAATTCGCGGCTTACGCGAAATTGCAGAAAAACGATTTTTGCAAAACTGAAAGCACTCAGCAAGTGCAAAAGTTCAAGCTCAACATTGGTAACCATTCCCTGTAGTGCTTCCTGAGGGGCCCCTCCAGAGTTCAGTTGCCTACTTGCAACTATTCTATGACCTTGCTCTGACCCTCTCAGCAGGCTCAGAGAATAGCTACAAGTATGCCACAAAGGTCCTATTAAAAAAAATTAATCTGCCCCTAATTCATTCATGTCAGTTGAGGCAGGGCAGGTGTGCTAACGAATTTTTCAAAACTGAAAGCACTTAGCAGGTGCAAAAGTTCAAGCTCATCATTAATCAGGAAGCACTTACAGCTAAGGAAGCAGGTGCCAGCTCAAATTCAGTGACACATTAATCAGCCCCAAATTAATTCATGTCAGTTGAGGCAGGGCAGGTGTGCTTTTCCCCCATAATCTACAGTGATGAACCAGAGGGTGGCAGTGATGTACCAGAGGGTCTCATGTGTGAACCAGAGGGTGGCAGTGGTGAAACAGAGGGTGCTGTGATGAACCAGACGTAGAAACAACATGGTCGCGACCGTTGCGACCCGACAAGTTCGCGTTTGCGAACTGGTAAAAAACCCTCGCGAACTGGCAGAAACCCTTGCGAACACAAAAAAAAAAGTTTGCGAAAGTTCGCGTATTTTGTGGATTGCGAATTCGTGAATACGCAAATTCGCGAATCACGAATTCGCAAAATTCGCCCATACTTAGTCAAAACCTTGCACATGCTTGAAGCAGGTGTAAGGATTGATACAGCATTGTGAGCATAGGGCCCAAGAGAATTGCTGGAGCTGTGTTATACTTGCAACCAATAATTCAAGCAATAATTCATCCAAAAATTACTTTGAAATTTAGTTTTGTTATTATTTTATAATAAGAATATGAAATATAATCTAAAAAATAAAATAAATATAAATATTTAAAATATAAGAAATTAGTATAAAAAGAAAAACATAATAATTAATACATTTATAAATTATCATTTACAAAACCTTTGAAATTCACTGAAAAAACCATAGGTTTCACACATGTTATAGTTATTTGGCACCTAGGATCTGGAACTCATTCCCACTTTCTGTCAGGAATTGTGACAATCTACTGGGCTTTAGAAAGACTCTGAAAACATGGCTCTTTGGGTAATCTTATTAACCTGGTCCCTGCATCAAACATTTATTCGACTAGCGCCATGAAACCTTCTGGTGACCGTGCACTCAATAAATTCATCCTAACATAACATAACATAGTTAGGAATGACCATTTAAAAAACCTCGCAAATTCATTGAAAAAAACATAGGTTTCACACACGTTATATTTAGGAATTAGCATTTAAAAAACTATGCAAATTCATTGAAAACACCATAGGTTTCACACGTTATAGTTAGCTGAACATTTCTCTCAAACAAAACCTTTGAAATTCCTCTGTTATAGTTAGCTCAGCTAACTATAACTTGTGGGCCCGCAATGCACTGCTGATGACGTCACATATTACATCACTCATGACATGGTCAGTGACATCACTCATGACATCACTGATGACATCTCAAATGACATCACTGATGACATCATCCTTGTGGCACACTTCCTCTTACTGTAATATAACCTTTGATACACACAATCAAAAATAGAAACTAAAATGTTAAAAAAAATGGAGATACCAATTCCAGTTAGAACAACCTATTGAGTAATCCCAAAATCTACATACACATCCACTCATTCACCAACAGTTCTATATAGTCACTCATACATGTACTGACTCATCATATGTACTCATACACCTATATAACCTGTTATACACCAACACTCATCTATAGAGTTACTCACAAACATACTCACACATGCAAATAAACTATCAAATATCCATTTCCTTGCATATACAGCTATACACCCACCACTACACTAACTTCTCCAGAATCGTAGACATACTTACTCTTTTAAACAATCACTTATAGAAACACATACTTATTTATACAGGAAGTCTTAGAATCTCTCGCTCTCAGATATACTCACTTATATACATCAATACTCACATATACTAGTTTAAAACATATGTAGTTACTCATAAAGATACTATTGAGACAGTCATTCACTCACTTACACACCCATACACACACTCCTCCACCCATACAGTCCTGCACACATGCTGTCTTCAGAACACATACAAACAGTGAGTCAGTCATTCATGCATCTGTGCACTAAGTAATACTCCCCACCGAACCGTACAAACACTCATTTTTGTACTCAAAATACCAACTAATAACCCATATACACACTCATGTAGCTACTCACTAACCCATGCAGCCACTTATATACAAAGTGAGACACTGATGCAGATATTTAAATATTTAAAGATTACTCGCTAGTACACCTATTCACTAAGATATACTTAATAAGTCAGTTATACAATCAATTTTACAAAAAAAACATCCATTTAGACCAGAGGTCTTCAAACTTTTGTAGGTTGAGCCCCCCCATCTGATTTTTTTTAGATGTTGGGCCCCCCCACCACCTTACAAATTTCTGGAATCGACCGCCACACGCACATTCCGGGCATATCCAGCAAATAATGTTCAATACAATAAGAGTGTTTAGTAAACTGCAGGTTTGTGAGTGAGTGTGGTGAAATGACAGAGGCTTATTATGGCAGTAACCAGGGATCAGGGTGGAGGAAATAATGTACTGATCCCTCAACAAACTTCCAGTCTTATGATTAGGGTTGCCAGCTCATTACGTGAATGCTTCGTAAAGTAAAAAGCTGCCAACTTGTTTTAAAAACATGACAAGCTGTAAGTGGCTCTGTGTGGCAGCAGAAACTGCTGCTGCACATGACCTGCAGCATGCTGCCGTTTTAAAAGTTCTGCATCTTAAAGATTTGACAAGCAGAGTTTCTGCCCTTCTCCAAAGCCTGAAGCACATCATGCTTGTTTTATGTTAAATTTGGACAGGTGCCAATACCTAAATTACCAGAGCGATTAAATACTTGGTTGTTGTTTGGCCAGTACCCAATCATCTTTATGGCCCACCCATGCTTCTTTACGGCCCTCTATGTTTGAGCATGGCCTGCTTGACAACCTGGAGTGGGAGGTCGCAAAATGTCCAAACCCATCAGCTGTCTTCAGAACGACAGCGTGCCTTTGGTTCAGGGCCGGCTTTAGGGTGGAGGGGCTGGTGGGGGCGCAAGCTGACCTGGAGGGGCGGCGCTGTGTTTAGCAATAATTTAGGATGTATAAAAACCTGCTGCGGAGCTGCTTGTGCGTCCAACTCTCAGGCAGCAATAAAATGTGAAGATAACTCTTTGTGAATGTTTTTGCTAAAAGAGAGATTGAAGGTTTGCCTAATGGCGGTTTTGACTCGCCATAAAGTAGCGCAGAAGATTAATATGCCTGCTGTGGAACAGATCTGCATTTTATGTGGATAGCTGAATGGATTAGGAAAGCAACCTCTTTAAAACAATAGAAATGTATGTGAGAGAAGGGATTTGGAGAGATGAGAGGCACGTTTACATGGTGTTAGTGAGGGAATACGAATTTGTAATGGGAGTTGGGGGCGACAAAAAGATTGTCGCACCAGGCGCCCCCATCGCTAATGCCGGCCCTGCCTGGGTATGACTGGAATCATAGGAATGACACAAGAGGTTTATTCTTCATCACGCTGTGGAAACAGACTCTGGAGCGCTGCAAACATTTAAGTCCAAATACATGAAAATGGAAGGAGACTGTGATGGCTTGCCGGTTCTCTAAAGCCCGTGATTAATATTTTCTTTTGCAGATTACCCCACTGAAAAAACTTGTTTTTAATCCGGGTTTGCAGCAGTAGGCGGATTAAATCAAATCTTGCCCTTCAGAGTGTGCTTTGGAATGCAGGAGGCACGTGCATTGCTCAATAGATGGACTCTGCAATAGACAGACTTGCGTGCGCACTGTTTGTGGCTGTCATGCTCATCGTGACCACTGCTGCTGAGGATTATGTACAAGCTGACTCTGCTTGCGCTCACAGGCTCTTAGTAATAAATTAAACATAAAAGATGCTCACATTTTGCCAGGTAATCCTCAGAATTGAAAGTGGCAAAAACATGTTAAATTCCTGCTCCACACGCTCCTATTCTGTTTAGTTAAAAGAAATAAAATGTAATGCAAATACGCTGTATGAAGAAACGCGAGGCGGTGGACGGCTCCAAGTATTTCTTTTTTAAACGGAACCAAATTACAGCAGCATTTTGCACGTTCTGCATTTTGTAGTGTTTTTCGTTTATCCAGGTTTTCACTCTTCGCCAATATGATGTGACCAGTAAGCACTCGTGTCCACTCCCAAAACTTCTACGGAAACTTTGTTTACTTTCCAAGGAGGGGGCCAACTCATACAGCTGAGATGCCCCGGCTGCAGTGGGAGGCAAGGGGTCTCCTCTGCCAAAACCGGCGTGTCTGTTTCTTTTCTTTCGGTTTTAGCAGTAGAGACCATCCCACTGCAGATCTAGCATGTCAGCGAAGAATTAACCCCCTCCTGGGAGAGTTATCAAGACAAAAGAACAGGTCGATTTCCCCTCCAACCATACCGGCTCAAGGAAGGCTTGCGACGGACGGACGAAAGAAAACAAAGATAAGATTGGGGTGGAGTGCGCGCCCCCCCTTAGATGGTGTTGCGCCCCCCCAGTGGGGCGCGCCCCACAGATTGAAGAACTCTGATTTAGACACTTATTTACCCATTTATTCTTCTATCGACCTTTAGATATACATATATATTAAAAAATTATTTTTCAGACAGACACACTTTCAATGGATGATGTCATCAGGGATGTCATTTGAGATGTCATCAGTGATGTCATGAGTGATGTCATTGACCATGTCATGAGTGATGTAATATGTGACGTCATCAGCAGTGCATTGCGGGCGCGCAAGTTATAGTTAGCTAAGCTAACTATAACGGAGGAATTTCAAAGGTTTTGTATGAGAGAAATGTTCAGCTAACTATAACGTATGAAACCTATGGTTTTTTCAATGAATTTGCATGGTTTTTTAAATGCTAATTCCTAACTATAACGTGTGTGAAAGCTACGTTTTTTTCAATGAATATATATATATATATATATATATATATATATATATATATATATATATATATATATCTTTTCAACAAGTCGATCCCTTGAATCAACAAAGTGAGCCGCCACTATCAGCCAGTGTTCTTGCCAAAAGGTTTTAATATGCACAGAAATCCAATCCCAAAGGTGACAAGGTCCGAAAATTCAGGATGTGACGTGACTCTCTTTGTCTTAAAAATGTTTCCCAGTGGCCACCTCGATCTGACAGGGACATTGTTACAAAACCCCAGAACTTCAGGAGTTTCCAATTGCTGTTGTGGCCCTTTTCCATATGTTTGGCTACAGCGTTGTTTCTGTCCTTGTTGGTCGTTGCATGGACGTGTTGTAGGATTCGTATTTTTAGTTCACATATGGTACTGCCTATGTACCTCAACTTGCATGGGCATTCTATCATATATACCGTGTATGGACTTTTGTAAGTGATGAGTTCTTTTATTTTCCGCATTTTTTTATTAGCCATTGTTAATTCTTTCATCGGTTTGGCAATCTCACAAACTTTGCAGTTAAAACATTTTACGAATCCTTGTGTTTTCAGCCAAGAAGTTTTCGGTTTATTGCTTTGAAAATGGCTGTGGACCAATTGGTCTTTTAAATTGGTTGCTTTCCTGTAAGTGATTACTGGGTGGGTCCCCATCCTTTCCCCCATCATGGGGTCTAGTTGGAGTATCTTCCAATTTTTCCTCAAAATCTGTGAGATTTTTTTGGATTCTTGGCTATAATCCAATATCAGTCTTATTGGCTCATTTTCCGGTTCATTTTGCTTCTCTTTGTTTGTGAGGCAATCCTCTCTGGTTATTTCTGCCGCTTTTTTCCAACTTTTGTTGATTAACCGTGTACCATATTTTTTGTTTTGAAAACATTTAATTGTACCTGCACTGTGCTTTTTCCACTCCAGGTCTTCACTACATATTCGTCTTAGACTGAGAAATTCCCCATAGGGAATACTCGAGATCAAGGAAGGCTGATGGAAGCTGGTTGCTTCTAGGGTTGCATTTGTTGCAGTGGTTTTGCGGTAAAGTGTTGATTCCAGCTGGTTGTTTTTTACATACACCTCTGTGTCTAAAAAGGTCACTTTGCTGTTACTCATTTGATAGGTGAATTTGAGGCACGGTGTACTGGTGTTCAAATATTCAAAATATTGTTGGAACTCCGCTGCACTTCCTCTCCAAATGATGAAAAGATCCTCAATAAACCTTTTCCAGGTCACTATATTGCGGGTGAAGTGATGAATTTGATCGTTCCAAGCTACTGCTTCCTCCCACCATCCCATTGCTATGCAAGCAAAGCTTGGGCTGAAGAAAAAGGCCATAGCGGCCCCATTTCTTTGTCTGAAAATTTTGTCTCCGAATAAGAAGATGTTGTTTTCTAAACAAAAAGAAATCATGTTCATTAACATTTTGTTGTGTTCCGTGTAGTGGATATTCCGATCTTGCAAGTAGTATTGGCAGGCTTGCATGCCCAAGTTGTTATCAATGTTCGTATAAAGGGCGATTACGTCCATTGTAATCATCTGATAGTTGGGTTGCCATGTTAGTTCTTTTATTGTACAAAGAAAGTCAGTGGTGTCTTTTATGTAAGATTTTAGATTCTGAAAAAAAACGTGGGGTGTGTGAGGAGCACTCGCTTTTAGAAAAGTTAATCCTACTTATAGGTTGGTGCTATGATTGTAAGGGCTGACACTCCCAAATTTAACTTAGATAAGACTAGCCTAGGGGTTAGTCCAAACATGCACTGTGCACTCGGTGTTTTCCCACACCTGTTCTGTTTGTAACATTCAAATGATTTCATTACAACATCATTATTCATACATTTTAATTTCTTAGTTTTCACCAAAATTCGTTTTATGTACTATGAGTCATTAATTCTTCATGATCATCTCAGAACTGTAAATTGCATATACATTTACATTTGTACATAACAATATTTTCCATAATACATTTAAAAATCAATCAACATTGACATTTAACACGCCCGCCCGATGCATTTCGGTACCCCCATGGTACCTTCCTCAGGGAAAATACTAAAAGGAAAAAGGAAAATGTGTGTATTAATTCATGAGCCCATGGTAGCTGTTTGTGTATGTTTTCCCTTGTATTCAAATGTTCATACCTTGTTATGGGTGATATCTGCGAGGTCTCCCTACAGAGTGAAAAAATATCTGTGTGTTACATATTTTTACTCACATTTCCATAGTGAGTTTAAACCCTAGCGGCTCGTTTCTCTTACCTACTGGTGCTTGTTGCTGGATCGTACTCGATGATTCTTAGTACATTTCACGAGCAATTCACACGGACTTATATCTAACCTTTTAAATCCCAGGTAGCCATTAAGATATAACCCAAACATTAATATATAAACACATCTTGATGTATTAATTCCAACACATCTTAACCACTTTGCCAGTTTGGCTCCACTCTAAGATGGCGTCCGACATCGGTATACTTCAGTCCGCTCTTAGTGTTTGTGAATATAGGCGTGCACAAACATAGGAATCAGTAACTAACACATCGTACCGGGAACTTTTTGGCATCCGTGAGAGAAGTTGAGAAGACATCTGCACATGGTATGTTACAAGGCGCGTAACGCTACCTAAACAGCCTTATTTGAGCTGACGTTCCCTTTAGATAATGGATAAGAACTGAATTATGTTTGTGTCTGTCTTTTCACAGATACACGCAAATCACCATCTTTCCAGGTAGGACCCATAATGACGCATATTATAGCGGCACTAACCCATCGGAAAACCTGAGACTTAACGAAATTTTGCATTGCTTTCTTTATAATAACCCACAAGTTTCCGAACGAGTAAACATCACACGCAGGTAGGCAGTGCAACTTGATTGCATAGAATTTCCTTTATATGGAAGTCGAATCAGTCATAGCCACGGTTTTAATACATTATATGTATGATCTTTGTTGCAGCATTAGATCCAGCAACACGCACCAGTAGGTAAGAGAAACGAGCCGCTAGAGTTTAAACTCACTATGGAAATGTGAGTAAAAATATGTAACACACAGATATTTTTTCACTCTGTAGGGAGACCTCGCAGATATCACCCATAACAAGGTATGAACATTTGAATACAAGGGAAAACATACACAAACAGCTACCATGGGCTCATGAATTAATACACACATTTTCCTTTTTCCTTTTAGTATTTCCCCTGAGGAAGGTACCATGGGGGTACCGAAATGCATTGGGCGGGCGTGTTAAATGTCAATGTTGATTGATTTTGAAATGTATTATGGAAAATAATGTTATGTACAAATGTAAATGTATATGCAATTTACAGTTCTGAGATGATCATGAAGAATTAAAGACTCATAGTACATAAAATGAATTTTGGTGAAAACTAAGAAATTAAAATGTATGAATAATGATGTTGTAATGAAATAATTTGAATGTTACAAACAGAACAGGTGTGGGAAAACACAGAGTGTACAGTGCATGTTTGGACTAACCCCTAGGCTAGTCTTAACTAAGTTAAATTTGGGAGTGTCAGCCCTTACAATTATAGCATCAACCTATAAGTAGGATTAACTTTTCTAAAAGCGAGTGCTCCTCACGCACCCCACGTTCTTTTTCAATAATTGTCAAAACAGTGAGGAAGCACCCATTGAAAAATGCAGTTCGATCAGATCACAGGAATTACGGACAACAGGGCAACTACATTGGCATACACAGCGGATCAGGCCGATAAAATATATTCACTAATACAAGAAGTTCGCACACAAGATGCCCATGGCAGCTTCATCAGCCAACAGCTTAAACAATTGGAATACCTAGCTGGTCGACAACTAAATCAAAAAATGCATGCATCAACACTTGTGCAATACCACAAGGCACAGCGAATACCTAGAGGACTTAGACTCGCAATTAAACCTATGTTATTTCGTTTTAACCTCAATGCCAAATTTATGGAAAAGTGGTACAGCATACTCAATAAATGCTCACTGGACCTGATACTCCTGATAGTAGAGGAATTATCGAAGACCATCAGGGAGTTAGAGGAAGAAATTAACATTCTCAAAATGGATTTGGAAGCAAGATTGGAAAACGACACTTGGCAAATGAACTTGGAAGGCATAAAACAAAAACTGGACAAATACAGCAAGGAGTTACAGGAAGGAAAGCTGCGCAAATATAAACGTGACACAATAGATCATAAACTCAACGAAGTGTACACGTGGGCTGATATTTATACTCGCCGAAGATTTGATCCTAAAAAAACAACAACTACCACCCACTCATCGGAGGAAAGTCTGGTTACAGATAAAGAAACAACAATCAATAGGGGCCCAGTCAACATACCATTTGAAACATCTAGGGCAACCAGCGAACCAACAGCAGCACAACCATCAAGCAGCAATGTGGCTTTTTTGTCACAAGTCCAAAACAAAGGGTTACAACCCACGCCACAACCAGGAGGACCCAGCGAAACCGCCCGACCAGGCGAGGAAACAGCAGGCAAAGCATTGAGAAGCGGGAGGACAGTGATTTAGTCATTAATATTTCAACCACACAATTGAATAAACTCCAAACTAAGGTTTTGAACAAAGGTTTATCATTTGTTTCCACCACCAGAGCAAATGAAATTGAAACGGAGGCAGCCTTGTACCGTTTTATGAGAACCTTAAGATTAAGACATTTTTTCACAAACGTGATAGAACCTGACACACTACCTGCTTTAGAACAGGGTGGAAAATTCAAACCTAAAAGCACCTATCAACCGCCGGTTTCACACAAAATGTTAGATACATTTGAGATCATGGTGAAAAGGACATTGAGGCATTGGACTTTAAAAAAATGAAACACCATTACTTAACCAAACTGGAACAACATACTCTACAAAAATTGTCAAACAACAAACACCTTACTATACACCCAGCGGACAAAGGGGGTGCAATAGTTGTAATGGACACAGCTTACTACATGAATAAGGTTGATATACATGTCAATGATAGTAACACCTACTTACAATTGGAAATTGAACCCACCCAGCAAATACAACTAATGCTCAATCGACTTTTACAAGAAGCAGTAGATCAAGGATGGATAGACACAAAAACTCAGGCATATCTCAATTCAGCACACCCCAGATGCCCTAAATTATACATGATTCCAAAAATCCATAAGAACCCGCAGGATCCACCATTCAGGCCAATTGTATCGGGATGTGGGTCAATATTTGAACCCATTGGAAGATATCTGGATCATTTTCTCCAGCAATTTGTTCAAACTTGGAGTTCATATATCAAGGACACCACAGATTTTTTGAATAAACTGGCCAATTTAACTGATGATTACTGTGAAACGTGGATACTATGCACTATTGATGTAATAGCGCTATATACCTCCATTCCACACGCAGCTGGATTAGACTCTGTTGAATGGGCACTGTTGCAGATGTGCGAACTACAGACAGAAAAAAATCTTTTTGCTTAAACTGTTAAAATTCTGTCTACAGAACAGCTATTTTGAATGGAATGGCCAACATTTTGCTCAACTAACGGGAACTTCGATGGGATTTTCAGGGGCACCAGCATATGCCAATATATTTATGGCTGAGTTTGAATCTGAAAACTTGATGAACACACCACATTGGCCAAACATCAGAATGTACTGTCAATTTATCTACGATATTTTTTTAATTTGGCAAGCTCCAATCCAAGAACTTGAAAGAATGATCGAGGAAATAAATAAAGTAAATCCCAGAATACAGGTCACACATAAAATTGACCCTCAGAGCATAGACTTTTTAGATGTAAGAATCATCAAGACGCAAACAGGCTTCCGCACCGAATTATACTCCAAACCCACGGATCGAAATAATGCTTTGGCATACAACAGCTTCCATCCTAGGAGTTTAATCAGCAATCTACCCTTTTCGCAACTTCTAAGGATCAAACGTATCTGCTCAGAAACACAAACAGGATTGATCAAAATGGATGAACATGTGCTCAAATACAGACAAAGAGGGTATCCAGAGGATATATTACAGTAAACCAAAGAAAGAGTAATCAAACTAGAAAGAAAAGACCTGTTACAAACTCAAGTAAAAACCACGAAGGATAAAATGGTTTTTGTTTCTAAATACACCACACAGTCAAAAATGATCAAAACAATCATCAATGAAAGATGGGAACTACTAGCCACAGAACCAGACTTCAAGGGTCTCTTTAAGGAAGTACCATTACATGCGTACACCAGAGGGAGAAATCTGAAAGAAATCTTAAAACATACAAAACCACGAAAGGAAACAACAGTCTATAAAGGAACAACACGTTGTCAAAATTGCATACATTGCAACAATGTTATAACAGGAGCTACTTTTAATCATCCAACAACAGGCAAACAGATAAAATTGAGACATACCAGTGATTGAAACTCACAAAATGTGATCTATGGAATCAAATGCCCATGTGGCATGATGTATGTGGGAAAAACTGAGCGTAAGATTAAAATCAGGGTGACGGAACATAAGAGCAAAATCACAAATTTAACATTAGCATCACTGCTAGCTCAACATTGGAAAGATTTCAATCACTCTATCTCCCAACTACGCTTTTTTGTAATTGAGAAATTAGAAATGCAACAAGGAGTGGATAATAGACAAAAACTATTCCAACGAGAGTTATTCTGGATCAAGACATTACAAACGATGTCCCCGAAGGGACTAAATTACAGATATGATCTATCATGTTACTTGTAAAAGACAGTCAACATAGTAACTGATGACGCTCACTGAATAGGACAAAGTGGTAAGATAATCAAGAGCAGGTTATATATTACACCAGATCCATAGAACTTCAGTTATAGATGAAATGTTCTGTGTTTTCATATATATCATATATATTTTTCATCATTGTTTGTTTTAAATTGAAGATGTTTTTGATATATATATACAAGTTTATACCCCACCAAAAAGTATCACTCTATCACAGTAACACAAGTTATTATTTCAAATTAATAACACTGGGTATTTGCTAGCGGAAACTACAATCAGGAGTAGACTCAAAATGATGGTTCCAACTTAACCCATAGAGTATTGTTATTACCAAATAAAGTATACTGAAAACAGGTTCTTAATAATGAATTAAGAATATACTGCCCCAAGATGGAGCCTGAGCAGGCACATGTAGCTTACATCAAGAATCATCGAGTACGTTTCATGAGCAATTCACACGGACTTATATCTAACCTTTTAAATCCCAGGTAGCCATTAAGATATAACCCAAACATTAATATATAAACACATCTTGATGTATTAATTCCAACACATCTTAACCACTTTGCCAGTTTGGCTCCACTCTAAGATGGCGTCCGACATCGGTATACTTCAGTCCGCTCTTAGTGTTTGTGAATATAGGCGTGCACAAACATAGGAATCAGTAACTAACACATCGTACCGGGAACTTTTTGGCATCCGTGAGAGAAGTTGAGAAGACATCTGCACATGGTATGTTACAAGGCGCGTAACGCTACCTAAACAGCCTTATTTGAGCTGACGTTCCCTTTAGATAATGGATAAGAACTGAATTATGTTTGTGTCTGTCTTTTCACAGATACACGCAAATCACCATCTTTCCAGGTAGGACCCATAATGTTGCATATTAAAGCGGCACTAACCCATCGGAAAACCTGAGACTTAACGAAATTTTGCATTGCTTTCTTTATAATAACCCACAGGTTTCCGAACGAGTAAACATCACACGCAGGTAGGCAGTGCAACTTGATTGCATAGAATTTCCTTTATATGGAAGTCGAATCGGTCATAGCCACGGTTTTAATACATTATATGTATGATCTTTGTTGCAGCATTAGATCCAGCAACAAGCACCAGTAGGTAAGAGAAACGAGCCGCTAGGGTTTAAACTCAGTATGGAAATGTGAGTAAAAATATGTAACACACAGATATTTTTTCACTCTGTAGGGAGACCTCACAGATATCACCCATAACAAGGTATGAACATTTGAATACCAGGGAAAACATACACAAACAGCTACCATGGGCTCATGAATTAATACACACATTTTCCTTTTTCCTTTTAGTATTTCCCCTGAGGAAGGTACCATGGGGGTACCGAAATGCATCGGGCGGGCGTGTTAAATGTCAATGCTGATTGATTTTGAAATGTATTATGGAAAATAATGTTATGTACAAATGTAAATGTATATGCAATTTACAGTTCTGAGATGATCATGAAGAATAATTGACTCATAGTACATAAAATGAATTTTGGTGAAAACTAAGAAATTAAAATGTATGAATAATGATGTTGTAATGAAATAATTTGAATGTTACAAACAGGACAGGTGTGGGAAAACACAGAGTGTACAGTGCATGATTGAACTAACCCCTAGGCTAGTCTTAACTAAGATTTTAGATTCTGGACATAAGGGTTGAGAAAGTAATCGATGAAATTAGCCATTGGTTCTAATACTGAATCCTTTGCAGACACTATCGGTCTCCCTGGTGGTGTTTTAGGATCCTTATGTATTTTTGGTAAAAAATACATTGTTGCAGTTCTTGGCAAATCCACCACTAGGTATTTCTTTTCATCCAAATAGATTAAATTCTGTGATTACCAGATGGTAAGTTTTTTGTCAATCTCCCTTTTGATCTTATCCGTGGAGTTCTTTAATAGTTGTTCATAGTAAAGGGGGTTGGATAATTGAGACAGTGCTTCTGTGATGTATGCGTTCCTGTCCCACAGAACCACATTTCCCCCTTTATCCGCCATTTTTATTTCAATTTCTTTGTCGTTGATCAGTTTCGAGAGTGCTTCTCTTTCTTGAGGGGTTAAGTTGTCTTTGCCTTGGGTTTTGGGGATGCTGTACAAATCATGTATCACTGCCTCTTGAAAAATGTCTATTTTTGTGAAATCTATGGTTGCCCCTGCTGCTCTAGCTAAGATGTTCTTTTTAAGTGTGCGTTGTGCACACCACAAACGCTGCTTGTCAAAGAGCACCCCTAGGTATGGGAAGGTAGACACTTTAGTTAGCTCGGTCCCCTTACAATAACATTTTGCCTTTGCTGCCCTCCTAGAACCTATTGTCATGGCATGTGATTTTTTTAAAATTTGTAATTAGATCCAAAGAGTCCATAAAATCTATAAAACAATTTAAAAGCAGTTTCAGCCCCCTAGCGGTCTGGATACTAGAACCGCGTCGTCAGTATACAGGAGTGCTGGAATCATTTTGGTACCGGCTCTTGGTATGTCTTTGCAGCAAGTTGACAAGGTGTCTCTTAATTTATTATTATATAGGGTGAACAGCAGAGGGGCCAGTATGTATCCCTGCTGCACCCCTCTTTTTACTGGCCAAGAGGCAGTCAAACTACTGTCTTCGTTGAAGCGTACTGTGGCCGCAGTATTGTCATAGGCAGTAGCCAGGAAGGAGATCAGATCAACATCTAGCCCCATTTCCTGAAGAATCACCCACAGCTTGGACCTGTTGACTAGATCAAAAGCGAGGAGAGGTCCATGAAGGCCAAATGCAGATCTTCCCCTCTGGCGACAGTATACTACCCTATCACCAGGGGAAGGTTATGGCACTGGTCCAAAGTCCCCCTCCCTGGCCTAAACCCATACTGGAGGTCGGAGACAATGTTGGCACTGTCAAGCCAGTCTGTTATGCGCTCCAGGACTACTTTCCCCATGATTTTGGCAGAGGAATCAAGTAGCAAAATGGGCCTGTAGCATGCTGGGTCATCTCTGGCACCTTTTTAAAAAATGGGGATGATCACAGCCTTTCCCCATGACAAGGGAAAACCAGACGTACAGGCTGCATTAAAAACATGTGTTAAAATCATAGCCCAAACATTTGAATCTGCCTTATAAAAGTCGGCAGGTACTCCCTCGGGGCTGGGCGCTTTTCTTCCTGAGGTTGTGATGATAGCTTTGTGTACCTCATCATCTGTGTTATAAACAAGCGGGCAACCTACTAGTCCGGGAACAGTTTGTCCCACAGAGTTCTCAAGGTTATCATCACTGTAGATTTTGCCAAAGTGCTGGACCAATATCTCTGCGGGAACTAAACACTCTGTGCAGAAGTTGGGTGAATCATCAAATAAAGGGCTATTGACAACAGACCAAAATTTGGAACTGTTTACCAGCACGCTGACTTGGCTGAGCTCCTCCCAGGCCATCTACCTCGGTTGTTTTTTTCTAGTCTGTACTGCGAGTTTGTATGCCTTTCAGCTATTTTGAATTAAAAAAACCTCCCTCGGATTTCGCTTAAGAGCCTGCATGAGCTTCTTATAGGTAGTCATACAGGTATCATCAAACCATCTTTTCAGATTTGGGTGCCTTGCTCTAGTTGTGGTAGATAAATTAGAGGCAACCCGTTTAGTGATTGACTCAAAGGCATCAATATAGAACTGGCATGAGATTCCTGGTCTAAACACACCTTAAGCTCTGGGGCGCAAATAATATACAGATTATCCATAAAACTTTCAGGGGTGATCATGTCCCACCTTACTCTACGTGCTTGATCTTTAGGTTTGATGTTTATATTGGTAAGTTGACTAGCAATCCTACCCTTAAAAATGGCTCGTAAATAGAGATCCAGTATCAGAGGGTTATGATCACTTAAAGGAGTCTGGGTAACACTTAAGTTTCCTACAGCAGATATTAATGGGGAGGATACCAATATGTGGTCAATTACACTTTGACAGCCATGGCCAGTATAGCTATTTACAGGTACAGGCCTTTCTGATTATTGTAGGCAGTTCAGGTTATGGGCTGATAGAATGCCTTCTAAGAAGGTACCAGACGGGGAATGTTCAAAATGGTTTAGCCCTTGCAGACCAACCTCCTCCTCTAAAAATGCCAAACAGTTAAGAGGACAAGTACGAGTGTTAAAATCTCCCAAATTTAGGGGCAGATTAGGATTGCGGTTTTTCCGCATCCTCGGGGCCGGCGGAAGCCACCGCCGGCCCAGAGGATGCGGAAAAAACCGCAGCGGACTGACCAAAGACCCACCGTCACATTATGATGGCTGGTGGGTTATGGTTTCCGTCCGCAGCTTTTCCGCCGCAGTTGGCTTACAACCGCGGCGGAAAAGCTCTAATATGGTGACGGTGTCTCTCAGACACCATCAGCCATATTAGGATGGGCTGTCAAATATGCTTTTCCGTGGCGGGTTTTCCGCCGTGGAAAAGCATACGGATCTTCACTGCGGGGGCCCGTTGCGGCCCCCTAGGTGAAGGGGGGTGGGGGGTGCACATGGGGGGTACCTATGGTACCCACCTGCATTTGTATGCAGAAAGCGGCAGGCACCGCGCGGTGCCTGCCTCTTTCTGCATGCAAATGCAATGACTGCATTTTTAACATTGCCGCAGGTGCAGCTTGAAGCAGCACCCGCCGCAATGTTAAAAATAGAGGATGTGACCGCCAGGGTGGCAGTCATACCTAATCGCACAGAAGGGGACTCCGCAGCCCATGCGGACGTCCCCTCCTCCTCAGTGATCGCGGACGGACGCAAGTCAGTTCGCGATCATAATCGGCCCCTTAGTGTATTATGGTAGTCTTCAGTGCTTTCCCCGTAAGCCACTAAAAAGCCCCCCCAATGCCATTAGGTGATCAGTCTTATTAGTCCTCGTAAAAGAGTTGTAGAAATTGGCCACAAGGAGTGTGGATAGGTTCTTTCCTGTCAGTTCTACAGCTAACACATGAGGTGAGCAGACATGAATCACATTGGTGTTATACGAGAGTTTAAGACTAAACAGCAAAAGAAGACCCCTCCCCCTCCCCCCCTGGCTCTGCCCATGCTTGACTTTATAACGGGTCTCCAGAATGATATATAACCATCCAAAAAGAAGTGATCAGTGGGCTCCCATGTTTCTTGTAATGCTGTACTATTGTGGGTGGTCACAAAGCGTAGCCAAGCAGTATCACCCTTTTTTGACCTTAGCCCAGCTATGTTCCATGAAAGAACTCTCAGCCTAGCTTGTTCAGTTATGGAGTCAATGGGACCAGATTTTACTCGGTTAGCCTACGTTGACTGTATTGGAAGGCAGGATGTGGTGGAAATATAGGGACCAGTATCAGAGTCAAGGATTTCCGCCTCCATGAAATGCTGGGAGTTTTCAATGTGGGCAGGTACTGCCGCAAGAGATGGTAGTCAATCTTGCGTATCCAGACCTGAGAGGGTTTCAAACCAATTCACGGAATAAACAGGAGGGGACACATTAAAGCCTGGCCCATTGTGTGGTTTATAAAAATAGCCAAGAGGTAAGGGGCAAATGTTTGTATTCATAGGCGTTTCGAGCTCACAAGGCCTCAGTAGATATCTCACCAAGGGCCTGCGGAAATTAATTACGATGAAGTCCCCCTTCGATGTTTTTAGTGGAGGCACCAATCCACCCAACTTTGCGTGCCATAATAATGTCCCTCCAATCGAAAGCTTGAAGCCTCCTGAACCTTGAAAGCCAATCAACACATTTGTTAAGCAGTTGTTCCCATGTCTCCCGCTGGTCCTGTTTTAATGGAGGTACTCCTGCTAGGACCAGAACGTAGGGGCAGGCGGCCAGCGGCAGACTCAAGGTGTCTTGGTTAGCTGCCTGGGATTTACTATTTGGGTGGAATGTTACATTACACCTTGACCTGCGAATTGATGGATTCTGGGCATCTCCTTTGGGTCTGCTGGGGCCGCCTGCATTCTCCTGCCGACATTGAGTGCGTGTAATGATGGCTGAGTTACTGATAGGTTCGGTTCTGGTTCCCTTAGTAACTAAATTTGAATTTGAGATGGGGGAACAGATTTTAGTCTGATGACACACAAGGCTTACTTACAGTGGAAATATCGCTGGGATTGGAGTGTTGTGTTTTGCTCGAAATGTTTGGTGCACTTATTATTGCCCCTGTGTTACCCCTCCCTCCTTGCTTTGAATTGGGGGGCATTTGTGCGTTTATTGCTAGGTCACCCCTGCCCCAATGAATACAGACAGGTTGTCAATGGATGCCTTAAGTAGTACAAATATTTCCTCCGAAAGGACAGTCACTTGGTTATTTACTAATGCAGCAATGGCATCCCCACAACCCCCAAGGCAAAATGATGGCTCTGTCTGTGTGCCAATTGAGCAGTTCACATTTTTGGTGACTAAAGGTGAATACGAGGGGGTGTCAAGAGTCTTAGTGTTGTCAGTAGAATTAATAGGTGGTTGCATCCAGGCGGTGAGACGATTTCGAGCAGGGGTGATACAGGTGGGTTGTTTCCTTCTGATGCTGGTGGGTTTCCCAGTCTTTCTCTTCCGTTTGGCCGCAGGGATTCCAGCAAGCGGGATAGAGTTGTTAATTGGGGGCACCTCGGTTATTTCTGTTGCATATATATATATATATATAGCAGCACAAATCAACTAGTCCTAGTTGATAAACGGCAAGCACACGGGTATCCTGTTGTGAAATTCTTTATTTCAAACCCCCTTCACCCTTGACAGACGCGTTTCGCTGTAAAAAAAAAAATATATATATATATATATAGATATATATAGATATATATCGATATATATATATATATATACACCAAAACTCCTCCCCGAAAGAAAAGAGCGGAAGCCACACGGGGAACAGTTTGAAGACTCATTTATTTAAAGATTACAGCATAATGCATTTCGGCAATTCCATCAGCCTTCCTCAGATGCCTTTGAATAATCAGGAGTAATTGGAAACGCCCATATAAGTATGTCCTGCCACTTCCTCGTTGGTGGGGATCCGCTCCGCCCCCTTCTGATGTTAGGCTCACTCCACCGCAGTTTATCGGAACTACTGGTCCCAGAATGCAATATTCAGGTAGGTGTTGCCGAGGGAAGATAGCGCTCACAATGGAACAACGGAGTTTAGGGCTAGTATTGGCAATGTCTATTTCCTGCAAAAATGGTTCTTGTGGCGTCTCCTTGAGTCCCCGCATACCGCATCAGCCCCTCGCTCTCAGCGACCATGTAGGCAGAGGCAGAGTGAAATGCAGCCTGCCTTACGTTTCGCAGCCACTGCCATCCAGAATTGAAGAGGCGGGCCACGGTACATCCGATCCCTCAGAAAAGAGAACCTGCTGAAGCAGCAGTAGCCAGCTGAGTCCATGGCCAACTTGTAATGCGGGGGCCTCCGTATCACGCTACTGGCCAAGCGTGAAAAATTTCCACCAAAGCTCCTTCCCAAAGGAAAGAGCGGAAGCCACACGGGGAACAGCTTGAAGACGCATTTAATTCAAGATTACAGCATAATGCATTTCGGCAATTCCATCAGCCTTCCTCAGATGCCTTTGAATAATCAGGAGTCATTGGAAACACCCATATAAGTATGTCCTGCCACTTCCCCATTGGTGGGGATCCGCTCCGCCCCCTTCTGATGTTACACACAAAGTGGTCCCAGAAAAACACGCACTAAACTCAATCGTAACCAGAATAAATAAATATAAGAGACTAGCGATCAGCGTTGTCGGATTGGGACCTTAAAACTAGCCTTTTACACGATCACGATCAAGGTATAAAGTTACCTGGACTGGAAGATAACTATGGACTTTGGAGGCAATGTCTATGTGGAGGCGGGTGGAAACTAGACAAAAATCTACTAAACCCTCCCCCCATTTCGAATGCTCTCGGACTTCAAATCCCATAAACACATCTTAGGGGGAGGAGTCTTTGTCCCGAGGTTGCAGCCCTCTTTTGATGTTTAACAGCAAGAACCATTGGAATCATTCTTACCTGTTCAAAACTAGATCAGGTTAGACTGCGCTGACTTTAAACAAGCTGAGGAAGGCACAACGCCGAAACGCGTCCTTGTAAATAAAGAGTCTGCAAAGGGGTCCCGTGAGTACGGCGTGTTTCTTTTGGAACCTTGAGCGTGCATTTAAACGTGGACCCACTTCCACAGGGTCACACCCGTCAGTAAGAGTGCACATACTGCCTATAAGTGGACTTGGAGCGTAATATATATATATATATATATATATATATATATATATATATATATATATATATATATATATATATATATATATATATATATATATATATATATATATATATATATACATATATATATATATATTATACTAACTTATAGGGGCTATCGGCTATTTCTCTTTATCCATTGGTCATATGTTGTGTCATTCACATTTTGTTTCTTCCCCTGCAGCATACAGGACGGGGCAGTGAATCAGCCCACTCCAGCCACTGGCTACCTTCACTGTGAGTGACAACAGTCTGCCCTTTCACCAAGAGCACATCTGCACACAAAGTAGTTGACCGGAGTTGCTATGTCACTTTATTCTTTTTCAAACAAAAAATATGCTTTTAACCAATATTTTCATATTTTGGTGAGCACACAACATCTACCACAACAAACAAAGACACAGACAAAGCAAAACAAGCTTTGACAATGTCTAAAGCCTAGCAGCCAGTGCCACACCTATTGCTTTGACAGTCCTTGTTTCTCCATGAAGTGTGCTTCCTACTACATTCCAGTCTCCTCGCGTTCTAGAGTGTAGGCTACGTTTATTCTTAAGTGTGGGCATTGGTGGGGGCACGCAGCATACCTTTCAGATAGCTCTTTATGATCCCGAGCACTTCCTAGTCTCTCCTGTACATACGCTGCCTTTCACAGACTCCTGAACATTTTTTATTGAGGAAAGAATTACCGTTGAATCACTCCCCACAAGACATGACCTCAACTCTCCGCGTCTGACCTTCCAGGAGACAAAAGATTTAGTTGCTCGCCTCCCTCCAATGTCTTATCTGTCTCTTCCCCTGCAGACATTGCAGACAGCGATTTGTACAACTTAGTGCCATAAACACGTCTACTCTAATTCAATCTACTGCTTCAGGAAGAGAACTGTTGTGAAACCTGGTATTTCAACTTCTGCCAACTAGTGTGCCTCATGCTGTCTGGCATGGGTTCCTATCAAGTCGTTACACGTGTTTCTTTGCTCCTGTCTTTCTGCTGCTGTCTTTTTCCAACATCTTTGGCATAGCTATGCTCGAATATTATTTAAACTATAAATTGATGTTTTTCTAGTCGTACTGCAAAAGCCGTGCTTTGTATGAAGACAGTTCTTGCTGAAGAAAGGCTGAAGCTCAAATAGGCTCTTAAAATGCCAACTGCATTTGTTGAACGAATAGCATGTGTCCAACGTGCACCCACAGGATTCTGAAAACGCCCCATGTGAGCACAGTCAATTGTTTCATAGTCAATGTATGCCAGTCAGGCTGAGATCTCGGCCAGGACATCATTTTCAGACCATCAGCACTGTGGTGCCTCTGGGGCAGAGAGATGAGAAACCACGTGTCTGGGCTGCAAGTAGCGAAGAGAGAGGAGTTGGTGACAGAGGCGAAGGACTATCTTGGGGATACTGGCCTCTGATTGGACTCCTGCTGGATTGTGGGACTGTTGGACATCATTTGTTTTTTATCATTCCCAGTGTCCCATGGGAAATTTTGTTTTGTTTGATGAATAAAAAGGGTTGCTGTACAATAAAATTGAGAAAGGAAAAGAATAATTCTCACCTCCTATCCTGACATAGAATTGATCTGAGGCGGGTACAAGAAAATCAGATCCCACAGGAATAAAAGTTAGTAAAACAAAGAGAATGATTTAATGAAAGGCAACTGTTAGGCCCATTATCCTTGGCGTGGTTTCTCCTGACTTTTTGCCTCTACCTCCTGTATTTTTGACACTGTGCTGGATTTAGTTGTTGCTGTTTTAGATGCTTTGGGTACTTTGCCACTGCTGATCAGTGCCAAAGTGCAAGTGCTCCCTAGTTACATTGTAACTGTGGTTGGTTATCCATGATTGCCATATTTGTTTTACCAGTAGGTCCCTAGTAATGTGCACTGAGTGCCAGGGCTGGTGATTCAAATGCTACTAGTGGGCCTGCATGGCTGAGGAACAACAAGGGCACCCAACGAGTCAGCGCAGGACCTCGGGGAACATAGTTTATATCTAACAACAGTGGTCCTATGCATAGGTAGGGATAAATCTGGATAAATATAGACACAATGGAACTATATTGGTTGGTGTGATTTGTCCAGCCGGACAGTGATCACAAACATTTTTTTACTATTCAGAAAATTTAACAGAAAAATTATCTTACATTCACAAAGAGTGAGACACAAGCCTGTGCCTTCACACTTACAAATTGGCAAGGTAGAGGGATAGGGAAAGGCAAAGAAAAGAAATTATTTAGGCAAAAAGTGAGCGATTTCTGAGTAATGAAAAGATAACAGAAATTCAGTTAGTCGCAGCAGCAGCACTTTTGACGCCATCCCTAGATAAGGCTTTCAGGGCTAACGCTTCCCTGATTTCACAGGCTATTGTGTAATGCATTTTTAGGCACAATACTTTTGTCCTGATGATGATTCCTTGTATTATGGTTATGGAATCGAAACGTCGTCGACCTCTTGTCACACCATATATGCAAATGTATACTAAATGAGATATGCGACTAATGGTGTAACTGAATTTCTGTTATCTTTTCATTACTCAGAAATCGCTCACTTTTTGCCTAAATAATTTCTTTTCTTTGCCTTTCCCTATCCCTCTACCTTGCCAATTTGTAAGCGTGAAGGCACAGGCTTGTGTCTCACTCTTTGTGAATGTAAGATAATTTTTCTGTTAAACTAGTGGGCCTGCAGCACTGATTGTGCCACCCACAGGAGTAGCCATTAGATGGTGTCTCAGGCCTGCCACTACAGTGCCTATGCACAGTTTGTTAACTGCCATGTTCACCTGGCCAGTGTACACACTTGCCAGACCTTACCCTTCCCTTTGTCTTACACATAGGACATCCCTATGGTATGCCCAAGGTACCCCCCTGGTTAGGGTGCAGTGTATGTGAAAGGTAGGACATGTACGAGTGTGGGTAATGTGTCCTGATAGTGAAATACTGCCAATTTCGTTTTCACTATTGAAAAGGCTATCTTGCCCATAGAACAGAATGGGGAATGCTGTGTAACATGTTTACCTGCATATCTTCCCGTAGCAGCAAGTTTTAAATTTGGAATCTGGTATATCTGAATTCAGAATCTAATAACACATCTTTTAGGGAGGATGGTTTTTAAATTCAGTGGTTGAAAATAGCACTTTTAGAAAGTGGCTATTTTCTTGTTCAACCTTTCTGTATGCCTCTGCATGTTTGTGAATTGACTGTCTGGTTTGTGAGTGACAGGGGCTCGGTTGGCTCCAGGAGGCTGGGTGAGTCAGCACTAGGCTGAATAGGCCTATCTGCATTTGGAGTGATCGGAGGAGTAGCACTTGGGCCTGAATAGGACTGTGCCTGCCTTCCACAATTCTGGCTCCACCCACTGCAGTGTGTCTGATGGCCCTGGCCCACACTCACAAAGGAAGATGTGCCCTGGCAGAGTGCACCCAGAACTGGTTTGGACTGGGTCCAGTACCCCTCACATATGAAGAACAAAGACTTTTGGGGTATACATATCAGATCTGAAAACCCTAAATGTTAGACTAGGAAACTTCATGATCAAGAAGGAATCCCTGCCAAAGAGAACAGCTGAAAGAAGACTGAGGAGAAGTGCTGCCCTTGCTGTGTGTCTGGGGTTGACCTGCAGTTTGCTGTTTCTGCTAAGGAGAGGACTAAGGGACTTTTCTGCTGTGTGCTGTGTCTCCCTGCTTGAAGAGGAACTGTGCTGTGTGCTTTTTACCTCTGAAGTGAAACCGACTCCAAGGGCCTGAGAAGAGCTGGCCTCCTTATATAGAACTCAGGGATACAAAAGTTTCTCAAGATCTTGAAGCTCCCACTTTCTGAATAGTGCTCCGCTTTCTATACTGTCTCTGGGGATAGTTGTATGCCCGAGGATGCCGCTGGTGCCCGCTGTTAAGCATGCCTTGCCTGAATGTCTCTCTGCTCCCAAAATCACAGAGAGCACTGTGTGTTTCACTGCCGCCGGCCCAGAGCCGGAGGGAAGAGCTGAGAGCTGGTATTTCATTGCTGCCAGCCCCGATCTCCAAGGGTGCTGAGGGTCTACTGTTCACCGCTGCTGCTCAAGTCGACTGCCCGAGGCTGGGTTCACCGAAGAAAGGAGCCGCGTCAGAGCCGCAGCGATGATGGAGGGTTGCCTAGCAACCAGGGCTCCCCTGCACTGATCAGCTGTTGCCGACCGGGATCGCCACACGAAGAAGACGAACCGCAACCCCCAGGTAAGACTCGGATCGAGTCAGGAGTCTCAGCGTGTGTCACTTGCCTGGGGGCGGGTTGCGGAACGAAGGGAAACTTCCAACGTTCACGTCTGAAGCAGAGCGGGATCGGCTGTCACGGGGGCATGAGCTACGCCTCCCTCCTCTGTTGGAAGAATTTGGGGGGCATATTTGCAATAAATCACTACTCACAGAGCCCGCAGGCAGTCGTGGAAGTTCATTGTTAAAAAGAGGAATTGCATAGATGACAACGGAACTGTGCCGGTGCTGAAGTGAACAGTACAGGTGATATTGCACTTTTATTACCAAGAGAGATACAGCCCCTGCACACGTTTTTCTTTTTAACCCTGAAACTAAGTTGTTGATCCCACGAGATTGGCCTAAGAAAGGTACAGAATCTACAAGAGGGCATTTTTAAAGAAGAGATTACTGCGTATGTGGATGTTTGTCATTAGTGGTCTTGCCTAAATTGATATAAAGAGTTCTATTTTTTATTCACTGTGCTACTGTGGATGTTGGTGCAAATATTTCACACATTGCCTTGGACATAAGCCTGTCTGCTCGTGCCAAGGTACCAAGGGGGTAGGCAGGGGTTATCTACAGTGTGTCTCCCCTTACCCTGACTAGAGGCAAGAGTCCCTATTTGGTCAAAGGTACCTACCTCTGCCAACTAGAGACCCCCATTTCTAACAGCAACTTTAAAAGCCTCAGAGTTCTAGTGCACTGAAAATGCCTCTGATGTGCCCCATTCGGCTCATCATTGAAGAAGAGAGTTTTCCAATCCAGAAATCCAGTCCTTTTTTATTTAATTATTCTTTATTTAAAATGTCACTTATCTCTTATTAGCGCGGGATCTTTATACTGTACTGCTCAAAAGGTCCATACAAAATGACATTTTGAAATACAGCAAGGGATATAAGTCAGAAAAGGCACATTTTGCTAACTTCTCCAAGCACATGGGGTAGCCTGTATTAAGATTGCTAACTCTTCCACTGATAGGCATAGATTCATCAACCAAAATTGCGATTGCAATAGTTGGGAAACAGCTATTGCGATCGCAATTTCTGTTCCCGCAATTCATGATAGATAAAACAACCAGATTGCGAATTTGCAAAAATTATTTAGCGAGTTCGCAAATAAATTCGCAGAATCAACGTGGAACCCCCTTTGCGATTCTGTAATAGTGATGTTCCACTGATTCTGCGAAATCATTTGCAAACTCGCTAAATATTTGCAAAGCAAATTCATCAATAATTGCAATTAGCGAGAAAAAAAAAATCGCTATTAGCGAGGCGCTATTTAAGGAGAACTCAAACCAGGTGGTAACCATAAAGTTAAATTGAAAAAAAAAAATCCTAACAAGATACAGGTGCGGGGCTAAACAAACACACTTAAGGAGACACAGTAGAAGCATGAGGACATTCACAATGCCAGGACTCTGCATCGTGGTAAGGTGGCGAAGGCTCCAGGCTGCAGACCGGAACCGACTCAGGATCCAGGAGAGCATCTTGCGGCTGCGGATCACACTCCTGGGCCAGACTGAAGAGGAGATCTACTCGAAATAGCGGCTGAATGGGGCAATGATAAAGAAGCTCATCAGAGACCTTGACCCCCTGATGCAGCACCCAACAAGGAGGACAAATGCCACTCCCACCCATGTCCAGGTCCTGTGCTGCCTGCACCTCCTGGCCTCCGGAAGCTTACAGGGGATAGTTGCAGTTGCAGGGGGGATCTCCCAGAGCACACTGTCCTGCTGCCTACGGAGTTTCCTGGACTCCATGCTGAATACACCGTTACATAACCTTCCCAACCACCCAACAGGACTTAAATCAAACAAAGCTTCAATTCTATAACATTGCGCAATTCCCCCATGTAATTGGATGCATTGACTGTACCCACATCCACATCTGCCCACCCGCTGAGACAGAATACATGTACCGGAACCGCAAGTCCTACCACTCACTCAACATCCAGATGGTCTGCAATGCAAAGACAATCATCACCGACATTGTGGCCCAATACCCGGGGAGCACGCATGATTCTTTCATCTTCCGGCACAGCGGCATGCACACCGGCTTGTCCAGGGGTGACTTTGGTGAAGGACACCTCCTAGGTAAGTACACATGCCCACATACAGTACATCAAGCCCATGTAGCTGCGCATGACAAGCACTGACCCTCTGCTCCTTACCTTCAGGTGACAGCGCCTATGGCCTCCGTGAGTACCTCCTCACCCCATACCTCAACCCTGCCTCACCACAGGAACGGCGTTACAATGCTGCGCACATTCGCACCAGGAATGTCATTGAACAGACATTTGGGATGTTGAAGAGCAGATTCCGCATCCTACATAAGACTAGTGGGGCCCTCAAATACCAGCCTGAGGTCTGCTGCCGCATCGTGGCCGTGTGTGCCATACTACACAATATTGCTATCAAGCGGAGGATACCTGTGGAGATCTCTGGCAGTGAGTTGGAGGGGGACAACCGCCCACCTGCACATGTGCTTCTTGCACGCGGGGAGAATCCTGCAGAAGGAGACAGGCGCCGCAACCACATCACACAGAATTATTTTTAGTGCTCCCATACCCCTCACACAACACTACACTCATGCATGCCAAATGAAATAATGACATGAGTAGGATTTACGTTTGAGATAAATTCTAATTATCATGTAAACAGGATCTTTCTTTTACTTTTGGTGTTCACAAAACATGAAAACTGCATTACGTCATACAGCCCCATGATTGGGAAGCAGGCCTGCTTGTTACTTCAGCATGGCACTGCTGCTAATAGTCAGTCAATCTCTAGCGTCTCCGGCCGAACGCGCCCTGTTGCCTCTCCACATCCACCTCTCCAGTCTCGGCCCTTGATGCTGCAGTGGGCCTGGTACTGCGGCGTCGTTCTTGTACCACCGGCAGGGACAGGCTGCTGAGACTGGATGTGCCCTCACTGGCATCATCACTCCCCCTTGCATGGGCATGGCTACACACCTGTTGGTGTTGGACAGCGGTTGTGACCTGTTCCAACGCCCTAGCGACATCCTGGCAGCATTGCACCATCTGGCATTGCATTGCCAAGGACCGGCGTGATAGTTTGGAGGTAGCATTCCCGATCAGGTGGCTTGACCTAGTGTATGCCGAGAGCCGGGTCAGCAGCTGGCGGTGGCGGCGGCGGCTGATGTCCTGCTGTGACACCATGACTTTGCTGTTCTCCCTCACTGCAGCCGTTAACACCTGCATGCTTTCAGTGAGCTGGCTCACGTTGCGCGCTGTCTTATAAAGCTGCAGCTGCATGGCTGCCATGTGCCGTGCCTGCTTTTGGTGGACAGCTAGCATCCGGCGTTCGATGGCAAGCCCTGGATCATGTAGCCCCCAGTCAGCCCGTGTTGCCACGTTGCCCTGCTGCCTCATCAGGCCACTTGACTGCGACCGCACAGTGCCTGTGCGCCGTGTCTGCCTCCTGGATGGTGGTGTGGCCTGTTCCACTGCCATGTGTATCGCATGGGGTGGTTGGTCTCCTCCTGTGGCTGTAGGGTGGCCCTGTTCGCATGGGGAGGTGGTGCTGGTGCAGGTGTGTGTGAAGGACCCGGTCGTTGGGCAGGATGGCTCTCTCCCTCTGTGTCCTCTGGGTTTTCCTCAATTTGGAGTGCCTCGCTGTCCATGCTCTATGGTTCTGCAGCACCTGTGATGCAAATGGGTGCATGATTAATAAAATGAATCTTGCACATGGGATGTTGCGACATGCATGCAGGCTTGCATTCCCTGACTGGATTTAGGGACATGTTTCACTTGACAGGTCTGGCTGTGTGTGGCTGTCAGGGAACTATTATCACACTTCAGGTCCCACAATGCAATATGGCGTTTCTGATGTGCATGGCCTGTATTACTGGGGCTATCAAATGGCTAGCTCTGGGGGCATGGGCATTGTTAGGGGACGGGGTTGCAGTTGCATGGCTCTTACCTTGGGATTGTTGGCTGGGTCGGGAGCTGTCCGGCTAGGTCGGGAGCTGTTCAGCTGGGTGACCCCCACGCAGGCTGCAGGGTTTATGGTGTCTTCCATCAGTTCTTCAAGTGGGGTGTTGGGCACAACTGTGGGGTCTCCTCCTCCGGTGGCATGTTGCTCCCCCAGCCCCTCTGCAATGCGCTCTTTGGCACAACCTCTGAGGTCGTACCACCTCTTCTTTAGCTCATCAATGGAGCGCTGGGTCCCTCCTACAGAGTTCACCTTGGACCTGATGCACTGCCAAAAGCGCCTCTTGTCTGCTTCAGGCACCTTCCGGGATTGCTTCCCAAAAAGCCTATCATGGTCCCTGCTTACACCCTCGATGAGGAACTCCAGCTCCTGTTCAGAAAATTTAGTTTTTCTTTTTCTGCCAGGTGCACTGCTTCCTGCTGCTTCCTGGGACATTCTGGTTTTGAATGTGTGTCCTGTTGTGGGGCTGCAGGGTGTGTCTGATGGAGCTCTGTGCTGTGCTTCTTCCACTCTCAAGCTCTGTGTTCAGAATGAGCGAGGGAACTGCCTACTTCCTGGTTGTGATGTCATCATTGTGATCGAAATGCACCTTCCCATTTTTGCGATCTCTTGCGATAGAGACAATCCACCGGGGAGACCAATAATTTCCGGTATAGGTGGTCCCACAGAGAGGATATCACAGTATATAGCTATATTTTTAAGACCTTATGTACAGTCATTGCCCTCATATATCCAAGACACTAAACATGTACTGAACATTATGTCGGATGTTATCTGGGAGGAAGGAATGTATTTGGTGACAGGAGGTTGAACGTACAGGAGAGGATTACTATTTTCCAGCCCTGAGGAAGTCTGGGTGTGATATTTACACACGACGAAACACGTGTTGGCAACAATATTATCCTCACTGAAACTGATGTATTGAAGATTTACAATCTGGAATTTGGAATTTACAAGGAACTTTGAATAAATCTTTGAAGAGGACCAAGAGATATTCACTTTGTCAAATTTGATTTGCAAATTACTGTATCTTGTGGACTGCTGAGTAATTTGAAGCAAATTAACATTTTTTCGGTATACTGGATTTAATATATAGTTGTGTGCTCAGAGGTATATCAAACTGTTCATTTCTGTCTGTGACAGAAAATTTGGGGTGTTGGGTACACGCCCTTCCTCTAGATGCACCACATTTAGATATAGTACAGAGCATACATTATCCCTGATATATAGAGAGGAGAGCCCTGAGATTGTTAGTATCCAACTTTTTAAGTCTTTGAGTCAATTCAGGTGCAGACCCATTGGGATATATCATTATGAATAGAGACCAGGAAGCACAGGATCTTTTCAGTAACTTTCAGACGGGTAGAACCAGCAAGCCCACAAATGTGCAACAACCTACCAAGAATGTAGGATTGAAGGAGAAATTTAAGAGACTAGAATACTTAAAGAAACAAGAATTGAACAAATGGTGGGACGCAGCAACCCTTAAACAGTATCTGACCCTCAACAGAATACCAAGAAGTCTCAGATCACAGATAATGCCTACCTATGAGGATTTGGAATCAGATCTATTAGATAAATGGGAGAAGGAGTTAACAGCTTCCTCCAGAAATCTGATGAATATACTTATAGAAAATGCAGACCGCAAAATCAGGAAATTACTGGAGGAAATACAGAAAATTGAGGAAGAAATTAAAGAGCTCAACATGCCTGAAGCTACCATTAAGAATTATACCATTCTAGATAACTATCTGAATGACCTTCAGGCTGATATCAAACGTAGGAAGGCAAGAAAATTACAACGGGATGAAAGGGATTATAAATCTGGCCGTGTCTTCACGTTTGCCAAACGTTTTGATTATTTGATTCAACAATCCCGAGGTTCTAAACAGAAGTCAACTGCTACACCAAGTATTAGTGCGAGTGAAACTGAAGCGTCCTCGCTAGCAAGTAGTGAGAATGAGGAGGTGGATGGCATACCACAAGCCGAGGCAAATGCAGAAGATAGTAGTAATTTTTTAGAGGAAGTGAAACGAGTCAGGATAGGGAATCGGGACAGTACCTTCAAGGGCAGAGGTGGAGGACTGTCAAGACAAGGAGAGGATCCGGGGGCAAGGGGTCAGCAGGCACCAAGAAGGGGAATGAGACTCAGATCTTGGAAAGAGTAACTGATAGTTCTATCAGATCAGATTGGGAATTGGAGATTATCAACTTATCGCATATGGTTCTCACTGAAGATATGATTTCTCTGTTAAAGAAGGGTCTTGGTTTTTGTCCTAATGTATTGCCAGATTGGTATCACATTAAGATTGATGTATACAGATTTGTCAGACTTCTGAAAATTAAGAAGCATTTTGTACATGTACCAATTAAAGACAAAAGTGAAGATTATTTACGGACTATTAGTGACTTGAGTATAGAGGGGGCGAATGCAACCAAGCTGCTACTATCACTCATTGAAAATGAACAGGATCCTATTACAATGGCTAAATTATTAGATGACCTTGAAATTAACAGATATCTGAGTGTGAGCAGTGGCTTAAAGCTTAAATCTAAGTGGACACCGCAACTGGGAACTGGTAACACTATTGACACATTTCACAAAATGGTGGAAGTGGATATTGATAAAGTTATAGACAAGGGCTCTAGAAGGGGACATCACAGAAAGCCAGATAATTTGACTGCTTCAGAAAGAATAGCACTTAAGACTTTGAGAAACAATGACAATATTACCATCCGCATGGCGGACAAAGGGGGTAATATTGTTGTCATGGACACGACTAAGTATAATGCAGAGATTTATTCTCAATTGAATGACTCTAGATACTATGAGATGTTAAGCAGTAATCCACTTGATACTTTGAAAACCAATATTAACAAGAAACTCAAGGATTGGTATGACTTAACACTATTAGACATTGATGAATACAACTACCTTACTATTTCAACACCCAGGGCACCTTGTCTATATACACTACCGAAAGTACATAAGAATAGAGACAATCCACCGGGGAGACCAATAATTTCCGGTATAGGTGGTCCCACCGAGAGGATATCACAGTATATAGCTATATTTTTAAGACCTTATGTACAGTCATTGCCCGCATATATCCAAGACACTAAACATGTACTGAACATTATGTCGGATGTTATCTGGGAGGAAGGAATGTATTTGGTGACAGGAGGTTGAACGTACAGGAGAGGATTACTATTTTCCAGCCTTGAGGAAGTCTGGGTGTGATATTTACACACGACGAAACACGTGTTGGCAACAATATTATCCTCACTGAAACTGATGTATTGAAGATTTACAATCTGAAATTTGGAATTTACAAGGAACTTTGAATAAACCTTTGAAGAGGACCAAGAGATATTCACTTTGTCAAATTTGATTTGCAAATTACTGTATCTTGTGGACTGCTGAGTAATTTGAAGCAAATGAACATTTTTTCGGTATACTGGATTTAATATATAGTTGTGTGCTCAGAGGTATATCAAACTGTTCATTTCTGTCCGTGACAGAAAATTTGGGGTGTTGGGTACACGCCCTTCCTCTAGATGCACCACATTTAGATATAGTACAGAGCATACATTATCCCTGATATATAGAGAGGAGCGCCCTGAGATTGTTAGTATCCAACTTTTTATGTTCCTCTTCTTGTAGGATGGGATCAGCCAGAAGGCCTAGTATGGTAAGCACCTCTATCACTCACAATACACCTAATCTCCAAGCAGTACGGTTGTTTTTATAAGTACAATTAAAGATTTAGTCACATTTAGCTAAAATATTTTTAAAACCTTTTGTCATTTTAATGCTGTGTATGAATGTCATGAATAAACGAGCAGCTGACATTCGCTCACTCAATCTATGCCAGATCAATCATTGTACCTACATCAGCATCAAAATACCACTGCTGATTACACCAACAGGCCCTCTAAGTGTAACTGACCTGCATTTCAGCACCTAACGGATGCTGATCACTCTCTTTTTCATTGACTTGCTTTCTAACACTGAATTCCCTCAACCAATAAATCATTCACACATTTTGAACATCCTGAACGCAATACTGTATGTTATCCACAAGGGGGACCAAAAGAAAATTGTCCTGAACGATCAAGTATCACTAGTAGAGGATCTCAGACCATGTCAGGGATAGCTGCTGCCCTATATGCCAATGCCATTCCTCCTCCAATAGAGTTCAATCCCACCTAACAAAATATTGACCCTAAATAGGCAATCCGCATTTTGAAATTAATCATGGGTATCCAGCACGTTTGAGCTGGGATGTTGCTGGTCTCGATTTCCACGAATTCCTTAGCTAGGCAACAGTAATGTGTCTGCAGGAAACATGGATAATAGCCCCTTATAAATACTGATGGGTATCTGTGAGCAGATAACTAATCGGGTCGTCCGCCCCTCCCCATTTTAAAAGAAAAGTGCGCTGGAGATTTGGTTTACCATGATTGATATGTTGATATGTGTTAACTTTATTACCATATAGTCAGGTAGGCATGTCCCAATGAGTCTTGGGTGGCTACACCTGGTATCCCCTGTTTCGGGATTGTCAAAACAAACGAAAAGTCTGGGAGTTGAGAAAACAAATGGCATGTAAAGTGAACACAGTCCACATCCACTGTTGGTTGTTTCCTCCCCTCCTCGCTGGTCTTGTACCCTCCTTGCTCCTGGTACTCTTGGTGGAGGGAGAGAGAGAGATGCTGGTAATGGATGTAGCAGGAATCAAGCAAAGAGACAAAAATAAGGGACAAAATCAGCTCTCTGTTTTGGGTCATACAAATGAAAAGGGAAGAGTGCTCCAGTCACCTGTGTTTTCCTAACGTGCGGTTCCTAGGTGCCAAGGGAAAATTCAGTGTTTTGGAATGGTGTGGCCCTTAAACCCCACCCACCAACCCCTCAAAGAAAAGAACCCGGTTTGGGGGACTTGCCTGGACCCACGACCCTCTTGGGCCGTGGGGGTGGAAGTCGCAGCCTTAGGCTATCCTGGCCGTGTGGCTCTGGATTCTAAATACTGAAGCTCAGCACTTTAATGTATATAATAGGGATGCATTCCATCAGAGACCCCTGCAAAATGTATTTTTTGCTTTGCTGAAAGGCAAATACAAATTGACTAGATTGTAGTAAGTACTGCACATTAGCCAATATTAATAGACATTGTGGTAGGCATGGGGTTGAATGTGACCACCACCCAATATTTCACTGGTTCAATCTGCTTTGAATAACACAGCAGTGTAATGTATTGTGAGATTTAAATGGGGATGCTGAGGTTTCCGCAAATCTGTAAACTATCAAATAGTTATCTCTTGATCTGGAATTTATCATTCACAACTTTATTTTGGTTGTATCTGAGTGTCTATTTCACAATTTAGGCTTTTAGTCCAAGGTCCCAAGCACGGAATACTCTTGGTTTTGCCAACATTTTCACATTATCATTCAGGAGACTAAGGGCCCGATTACGAGTTTCGTGGTCCATTGTACCTCTGAACCTGTAGTGGAGGCCGCACCAGCGGTTCGACCGTCATATTCAGAGTACGGTGGTCAGAGCGTTTTGGGACAACCAGCAGGGATCCATCTACAGCTGTGCACTCCACTGTTCAACTCTATACTCCACTCTATGCCCATACACTCCAATGTACAACAATCTATACACCATTTTTCCACTATACAACACTTTTCTATATGACACATCACTCCACTCTACTGTACAGGACCCCACTCCAATTTATAACAGTTTACTACTGTTTACACTCTATTGTACCTTACGCCACACTATGTTACACCACTCTACTTGATTCTACTCCACTGTACAATACTTTAGCTCACTTTACTCCACTATACAACAATCCACTCTAGGCAGCTCTACTGTTTCACACACTACTGTACTCTATGCAACTCCACTCTACTACATTGAATGGCACTCTCAACACTTTACTTCCATCTGTACCCTTCACTCCACTGTACAACACTCCACTCTAATATATGATACTCTAATCCACTATACAACACTGTATGCAACTCTTTGAAGGCCACTGCACCCCATTTTACTCCACTCTACCCTGACACAGTACTCCACTCTACTCCACTACTCCACTGTATGTCATGCCACTCAATGCCATTGAACTCCATAACACTGTATGCAAATCCAGTCCACCACACTCTACAACACTGTACTGTACACAACTCCACTCTACAAAAGTGAACTCGATTATATGCCACATCACTTTCCAAAACTGTACGACACCCCACTATACTCTACTGTACAATACTGTACTCCAATTTATGACACTTTACTCGACTATATGCTGCACCACTCTATTCTACTGCACTCCACACCACTATAGCCAACAGAACGCCCCTCCACTCTAGGACACTCAACTCCACTCTACTACGCTTTATCCCACTTACTTCACTTGACTATGCTTTATCCCAATCTACACTACTGTACTATACTCTGCTCTAAACCTCTCCATTGTCTGACACTCTACTCCACTATATGCAATGCCATCCTGCAACACTGGACTACACCCTATGCCACTCTACCCCACACTATGCCCACCCACTCTGTGCCTGTGTACTATACTCCATGACTCACATGACACGCCACTGAACTTCTCTCTACGATTTGCTACTCCACTATATGACACAGCACTCAACTCTATGACACTCTTTTACACTGTACTCTACAACACTCCACTTGACGATGCTCCACTCTATGCCACTCTACTCTACTCCACTCTGACAGTCTACGCCACCCTACTCTACTGTTTGAAACACCATTCCACTGTACATCTTGCTGCTCCAGTCTATGATACTTGGCTCCACTATATGATACACCATGCTACTACACTATATAGCATTTTACTACACTGTACAATATACTACTACACTCTACTCTACTCCACTTGATTCCAATCTACAATACTCCAGTCTGTAACAATAGACTTTACAACACTATCCTCCACTGTGCTGTACGACACTCCATATAACAACTCGCCGCTTGCGACACTGGACTCTATGATTTGAATCACATTTTTATTTGGAAAGTTTTTAAAACTCTTGAAATTCAATGAAAACCCAAAGGTTAAAGCTTAGTTATAGTTAGAAAAACATGTTTTCCCTAAATGAACCAAGTTTAAACTAAACAAACTTTAAAATTCAAAAAGTATAGCTATAACTTTCATTTATAATTTATCCACCACCTTCAAATTATTATAAGTAGTGGACCTTGCAACACACACTTCTCAGCTCGCTAACCAGACAACACTAACAAGAGCTTGACACTCTACCATGCACTGTATTCTCACAGATAATGATGCTCCACTGTACAACAGTACACTGTATGAGACTCTCCGCCACTCTACTGCAATACACTACACTTGATAACACTGCACCATACAACATTCTACCCCACTCTATGCCACTACACTCTACAACACTCTGCTACACTCTCTGAGACTGTAACAACACTCTACTTGAAGACACTCTACTCCCCCAAACTCAATTTCATGATAGTCCAGTCGACGCAACTCCACTGGACAACACTCAGCTCTACTATTTGTCACACCATTACTCTGTGCAACATGCTGCTCCACTCTACGATACTCCACTCCATAATATGACACACCACGCCACTCCATTTTATAACACTTTACTTCACTGTATGCTACGTCACTCCACTCTGTTTCACTCTACAATTTTCTACTCTACGACACCAGACTTCACTGCACTCTCCTTTGCTGAACTGTACTACAGGCCACCTTACGACATTTCAATCAATGACACTCCACATTGCGTTTTGATACAAATTGTAAATAAAAAAATAAAAAACATTAGCATACAATAAAAACAACAAACGTAAAGATAATTTATCGTTAGAAATATCTTATGCCTTCTTTCTATACAAACCAATTTAAAATACAAACCATTAAACATTGCAAAGTTATAATTATAAATGCAATTTATAATTTGCGCACCACCTTCAAATTACTATATGTCGTGTTCTTCTAACTACAGCCTTGTCACCTCACTCACCACATTACATTAACAATAACTCATGACTTGTCTATGCAATGTTTATACCCTTGCATACTACATTACTTACAGCATGTGAAATCATAGCATTCATAAAAAACAAGTTACTTACCTTTGGCAACGGATTATCTGATAGGGACAATATTTAGCTGCAGAATCCTTACCTTTGAATCTCCCAGGTGTCAAGCATGGGTGGGTATGTATGGAATCTGCAGCTAGATATTGTCTCTACCAGAAAATGCGTTACCGAAGGTTAGGAATTTGTTAATCTGAGAGAGACTTCCAGATGCACGTTCCTTACCTTTGAATAGATACCCAAGCCATGCTTCCAGCGGTGAGCTGTGGACAGATTTTCTAGACTAAAAAGACCTGGAGGACCGAATTGGCAAAATGCCTGTCCCTATGGACCTGACTGTCCAGGCAGTATTGTTACACAAAAGTGTGAAGTGAAGCTCACGTTGCAGCCAGCCAGATGTCCTAGACTGGCACTCCACGAGCCAACGCCATGGTCACAGCCTCTCCCCAGGTGGAAAGAGCTCGTAAGTTCTCATGAGGCAGCTACCTAGCCAGGGGTGCCAGATTTTAATGCAGATAATTACCCAGCATGAAATGGTTTGCTTCTGCAACGCCCGACTTTTTTTAGCTCTCACGTAACCCACAAAGAGGGAACCACCCAGAACTCCTTTGTACAGTCATGGTAGAATGATAATGCTCTTTTTGGATCCAGACAGTGGAGATGCTTCTCTTCCTTAGGGGGATGTGAGGAGCAAAATAGTTGGGCAGTGTGAACGACTGACCCAGATGGAATTGGGTCACCACCACCACCAGAAATGAGGCACAGGTGTGAAGCACCAAAGTATTCAGGAATGTCATAAGGTAGGGAGGCTTGGATGACAAAGCCTGCAGCTCACTCACCCTCCAGGCTCAAGTTATCACCACTTGAATGGCTGTCTTGAAGTTAAGCAGCCAGAGCCGACAATTGTGTATTGGCTCAGAGGGAGCACATATGAGATATGTGAGAACCAGACTGAGATCCCACTGTGGCATGATAAGGGTGCAGGGGGAACATATGTGCAAGCCCTTTGAAGAATCTATTTACAATAGGGAACTTGAATACAGAGGGTTGGTCCGGCAGCCTCAAGAAAGTGGACAGAGCAGAAAGATAACCCCTTGAGAGTACCCAAAGCAGAGCCCTGCTGGGAAAGGGTAAGAATGAAAAGGAGAATATTAAATAGGGAAGCAGAAAGAGGGTCATAGACTTTTCTGTAAAATATTTAAAAAAAATACCAATGGCAGGCATATACCATCTTAGTGAAGGGCTGCCTGGCCCCAAAATAACATTACATACTTCGGGAGGAAGGTTGAGAGCTATTAACTGTCGCCGCTCAATCTCCATGCTAGGAAGCAGAGAGTTGACAGGTTCGGGTGAAACACCCTCCCCTGCTGCTAAGACAGTAGATCCTCCTGAAGGGGTAGCCTGATCGGAGGATTGATGCTCATTTAAAGAAGCTCTGGATACCAGTCTCTCCTTGCCCAGTTCGGAGCCACAAGGAGGACTTGGGCCAGGTCATTCTTGATCTTCTTGAGAACTCTTGGCAGGAGTAGCATGGGCGTAAAGGCGTACAGGCAGGAGGCCTGAGCTCCACTCGCGACGAAAAGTGTTGCCAAAAAAATAGCTGCCTTGGAAACTCCAGCGTGCAATACTACTGACATTGCATGTTCTTTTTGGAGGCAAACAGATCTAACCAAGGCTCTCCCCACTGGTGAAAGAGTCTGTGCACCTTCTAAGACAGGAGACACCATTCGGGGTCCACTACTCATCAACGGCTGAGTTCATCGGACCTTTCGTTCAAAGAACCTGCCAGATATTAACCCACAAAGGTCATGCCTTACGGGTTTTAGCCATGTTCAGAGGTGTAGGGCTCCTTGACAAAGGTTCCAGGACCCCAGGCCACCCTGCTTGTTTCACATGGTTGTCATGTTAACCATGATCACTTGCATCAACTTCCTTCTGACAGAGGGAAGAAATGCTTTCAAAGCTAGCTTGATCACCCGAAGCTCCAACATGTGGAGACCAGTGACCCCTGAAGGAAGTGGCCCGATTAGGGTCACCTGGTTCACTTGCGACCACCTATCAGCCTTCCAAACAAATGAAGGGTCGGCCAGACAGCAGAGAATGCAAACCAAGTTATTTATTAGTATAGCGCTGCAGTGGAGCCCAGTCTGACCAGTCTTCTGAGATGGCTGCCGAGGGACTGCCTCCCCCCAACATGACATAAGATATTATACATTTACAAATCCATAAGAACACAAGCAACCTGGAAAATGCCAGTCCAGGCACTAGCAAAGAAAGGGGGCACAGGAGGATGAGCTTTAGTCCTGGGACTGGGTACATGTTGTCTTCACTCCAAGGTCGCTTCACCCATGCTCGCCATTAGAGTGAAGATGGGAACTAGCCTATCTAACAGCTAAGGTATGCAACAATAGAGAATACATTCATTAGTGCAACTGAAATCAGCCTTGGAGAAACACGAGCAAATGTGCTTGGAGACAGTTTTCTGCTGAGGCAGGAGCTTCGCTTCGATCATGAAACAGAATGGCGTTTAATAATAAAATGGCGCCATGAATGCACAGAATAAAATATGAGCAAGGGGACAATAACATTTTCAATTCTAACAGACCCTCCTTTTAGCATTCATTGCTAAATTTTATTATTGCCATCAGGTAAGGGCCTTACAAATCTAAACGAAGGGGAAATGCTCAAACATAAACAACATTCGTTAGCTCATTCAGTCATCAGTGTAAGCAAGAACACTGTGTGATATGCAACAAGCACATTGCAGGACTAGTAATACATCACTAATATTCAAAAATGCCCTCGTCTATGCACATCATATCCTGGATGTCCTGCATCATCAGGGCCCTTTTCTTAGAATCATGCTCAGAATGTTTAAGGCGAGGTGTCAATATATGTACACAGCAGGCACAACAGGCAAGAAGGCAGTGTATACAGAGACAACATGCCAGGATAACACCAGCTATGGCGATCAAGAAGATGATAATCTTCCACCCCCAAGATGTGAATAGACCCCAAAACCACCCAGTGAGAGACCATGTGCCATTCTCCTGGTGTAGGTCAGAGGCTAAGCTTATGGAGCTTCTGTATGATGGCATATACATTCGGGTGTGGTCCGTTATGTATACACAGCAACTACTTCCGATGACGCGGCAGGCCCCACTCCTATCAGCAAGGATGATGTCTAACACCATCCGGTTTTGAAAGGCAACACGCCTCGTAGCCTGGAACTCTACTGTGATATTGGTCAAAATCCGTGCAGTGGTGTTAATGGCCCCTTCCACAACCCTAGTGAGCTGTCGAATGTTAAGGCTATTGGCAGGGTGCCCGAGAAAGGTATGATACCTTTCATAGCATCAGTAAACTGCTGCAAAGTGGTGTCCGTCTGATCCATGTCGTCTGTGCTAATCATTCTTCTGAACAGAAAAAACATGGGCATTTCTATGCTGTAATCAATGGTCGTTATGGTAATTGGGCAGGACGATATATACCGGGGGTAAGAGGTAAGAAAGATAACACCTATCCAACCATTCCTCATGAAGCCAGACATAACCGTGAGATCCACAAACAAAGTAGACATTGGGTGGCAGTATTAGGGGCGGGTTATCTGATACTCTGAAATTATAAGTGGCATTGCATCTGCTCTCCCCCACCTCTATCTTCCCAGTCCCCTGGACACAGAAAGCAGCTGTAACACTAACCGCTGACAAGGGTATCGGCTTACCTTCAGTAACATTACGGGCCTGAAAGGACTGGAAGTATTCTGATGAATTGAACTGCAGGAAATTATCCATTTCCGCCTGGGACCATGTTCCATTTCTCAGTCCCCTATATCTTTGCATGCAAGAGCTTAGGAACAATCTGCCAAATGGCTCTCGGCTTATATGTGGAAAATGTACATTTTGCTTTAGGGTGCAGGAATCAGTACTCTTTCATTCTAATGTAGCAGCCCGGGCAAATGAACGTACCATACAGAGCAATGCAAACCACCGCTTGCAGCTATTGACATATGACAAAGGCATGGACAACAGGTTCTCACTTCTATGAATCACAGAGGGCAGCATCCCAACTGGACAGCATTTTGGCGTGTTATAAGCCTTGTGTGTTTGGAGCAGAGTCTGGATGAAAAGATTATCTCTATAGGACTTTCGGTGCTCTTCCTTGTGAGGTGCCAAAGCGACAAAAATATGTTCAGGGAGAACAGGTGTAGTACCAACCAAAGTATGCACAGGATATTTTTTGTCAAGGAAATACACTATCCAAAGTATTATTATTAGAGAGATCAGAATAATAGTTACAACAATTATTTTGCTTTTCACAGACCAAGTGGACCAAACAGGCCCATTCCGTTCAGAACTTAGAACTGCAAAGGCCTGTTCTTCCTCCCGAATGGGGCGACCAAAGGTGTAAAAATGTTTTTGTTTGTTTTTGCAAGCAGAGGAAAAGACTTATGATTGGAGCCAACTGGAGGTGAAACTAGGAAATGGGGCAGTGTTCTCAGCGTCCCTCTGAGTCCTGCTGACAGACTCCTATTGTTCATCAGTCATAGGCGCTATTGAGCACTGGTGGTGGAGCTGTTCGTCTAGCTCAAATCCAAATCCCACGTTGCAGGGCAAGGTATTTCTGTCTTGAGTATCACAGTCCTTTGGCCCTGATCGTTCACTGTCCTAACAATGCACCAATCTCCCTTTCCCTAAGCTACAGTTGGTACCATAGGCAGGGTACATTAGCCCTATTCTTCAACAATGCAGTCCATCCCTACTAATCAGACTTTTCCTTTGGTGCACTGTTCCTCCGTCTGGGGCGTAAATTGTACCTTGTCACTTCAGGCACAGAGGAGTCAGGAAAAAGGGGGCCAGGCTCAAAGGGACCCAGGGGCAGAGGCTCAGACACAGACTAGCCAACAGGCTGGGGCTCAACGGGCTGGGACTCAGGCATAGGTGGACCAACAGGCTGGGGCTCCTTGATGGCCTTAATCTCAGGTGGCACCGCCTCATTCAGCACAGCGTGGCTCTCTTCCTTAGCTGGTGCCCACTTCAGGTGTGCATCCAAAAAGTGAATGAAGCGTGGTACCTGCTCCGTCTCAGAGTTGCCAATTCCATCCAGCAGCCACTGGTCGTAAGGCAACGGCAGGGGTTCCCTCTTACGGTGGGTACTGTGGATCCAGTTCTTCCGGCCGTTGACCCTCACTGCTGTTCTGGTGGCGAGAAAGACCTGAAGCGGTCCCCACCAGAGCGGCTCCAAGCTGCTTTTCCTCTGGAAATTTCGCACGAGGACCCAGTCCCCAGGTCATATTTCATGGCCTGGCCCCTCAGGAGTTTGTGGTAAGGCTTCGGGGACCTTTTGGTGAATAGAACGCAAACTTTTAGTCAAATTATAGAGGTAATCTACAAGCAAAGGGTATTCTATATCAGAAAACCGGCGAGGTCAGGCGACGCATCAGACATTTGCTGGGCGGTCGAACACGACCTCGTAAAGCGACAGTCCTGTTCTAGAGTGCGACCTTGTAAAGTGACAGTCCTGTTCTAGAGTGGGCCATGGCTGTTGTGAACAACAGCACTAGGGGTAAAGTATCTGGCCAATGCAATCCTGGGCTCTCCTTCATCTTTGCCATTTTTAGTTTGAGAGTACCATTGTACTTCTCAACTAAACCTGCTAATTGTGGGTGTTTGCTGCATGAAATTTTTGCTTGATGTGCAACTCATCGCACACCAGCTGGATAACCTTTGAATTAAAGTAACTTCGATCGTCACTCCAAATCAAATGGGGCAAGGCAAAGCGCGGGAAGAACTCTTTCAATAGTACCTTCGCCGTTGCCATGGTTGTATTCTCTTGAGTGGGGTAAGTCTAAATCCATTTGCTAAATGCATAGACAACAACTAACTCATATTTCAGATCGTTAAACTGCTAGAAGGTGTAGGGGTACCTTTCCCAGGATTGTACATCACTTCACCAAATGTTGTTGTTCTGCCACACAGGATCTGACAATTTACATATCCCTTTTGGACTAAAGTGGGCTGGCCCATGCGCCATAGAAACCACAGGAATGACATATGCATCGGGTAACATCGATCTCTGTTTTCCTGACTTGTCAGTCCAACACCCATCCTCATCTAAACAGACCCTCCTTTTAGCATTCATTGCTAAAGAAGGGCAACTAACTCTGCAGCCTGGGCCGATTGGTAGGGAACTTGTGATGTCTCGACTACTTTGTGTAAAGTAGTTACGGCATACGCTGCTGTTGTGGTGCCATCTGGTAATTTGAAACAAGAGCCATCGACATATAGCTCCCATTGGGGATCAGATAAGGGAACATTAGTCAGGTCTACCTGTCCCTTTGTCTCCTCCGCTGTACGGAAAATGCAATCATGCATGTCTGCATCCTCACTCTCGAAAGGAGGGGGTAGTAACATGGCTGGATTCAGAGTGGCACATCGTTTGATGGTGATGTGTGTTGCAAACAGGGTCAGCTCATAGCTAGTTAGACGTGCACTGGTAAGGTACTGCATCTTCGTTCTGTTCAGAAGTGTATCCACAGCATGCGGTACCAGGACTGTGAGGTCAGTAACAAGGATGAGCCCTGCAGGTTGTCGAATAGAGGCGGCCACGGCTGCTCTTAGACAGCTCGGGAGAGCTCTCGTGACATTTTCAAGAAGCGCAGAAAAATAAGTACACAGCCTCTGCTTACCTCCAAAGGCCTGTGTTAAGACAGAGAGCGTGCAGCCAGCCATCTCGTGTATGTACAACACAAATGGCTTCTGGTAGTCGAGCGTGCCAGGCACAGGCGTAGAACAAAGGGCAACTTTTAGTTGCTCAAAAGCTTGTTGACATTCATGTGTCTAAGGCAAGGGTTCATACACATTTTTAGTGGTTAGTTGCAATAGAGGCTTTGTTAGTACAGAGTAGTTAGGAATCCAGTGGCGACAATGCGAAGTAATCCCTATAAAAGCGCGCACATCCCTTTGAGTCTTAGGGATGGGCATTTTAACAATAGTGCCAATGCGTTCAGGTATTAGTCTCCTTCCCTCCTTTGACAGTAGGTGACCTCCTGTCGACAGTACTGAAATTTTGAGAGGGGCACTTTATGTCCGTGGTGGGCCATAATGTAGTAACAATTTAACCGTTGCATCCTTGCAACCGTCTTCAGTGTCAGAAGCGACCAAGAGATCGTACACATACTGCAATAATACATTACAGGCGGGAAGCATGAGGGAGTCCAATTTGTTTTTTGAAGTTTGACTATAGATACTGGGGCTTTCATTATAGCCCTGAGGAGCCCGACAGAATCTAACGCTTCTGCTGGTGAGGGCAAATCCAAACAGATACCTACTATCTGGATGTATTGGGATGCTAAAGAAGGCATTTTTTTAAATAGATGACAGAAAAGTATTTGGCAGAGGAAGGATTAATAGTCAGGAGGGCAGTGATGCCGGGGATAACTAGGAACTGAGGGACCACAATCTTATTAACCTCACGCAAATCAATCACAAAACAATAGACAGTTGGATGATCATCAAAGGAACCCAAGGGTGTCCTCTAAAGAATGGGAAGAATCGGGCTTTTACACACATTTGCAGACGTCTCTTCAACAACGCCTAACTTGATCAAATCCTGTATAACCTGCAAGAGCGCTCGCTCCCCTGCTTGCGGTATTTTGCACTGAGGGATATGGAGAGGAGCAAAGTTGTTCTTGACTCTAATAGAGTCTGGTGGTATCTGCAATAGCCCCACATCCTTATCACCTGTAGCCCATAACGTTGCTGGCACATCCTTGAATTAATCTGAAAGTGTCCTGAAGCACATCCTTATTTGTTTTATGATTCTTTTTTCACTATAATTATTCCCCAAATTTGGCGTGCATGCACTCTTTTGTGCCCCGTCCCGAGTGCACATAGGTAAATACAGGTGTGACGCACGGTGTGTGAATCACCTGAAAGTTGCACAGCCTTATGCACATTTGTGATCCACATTATACACGTACTCAGAAGTATTAAAAAACGGTCAATCTATTTAGTTCCGCTAATTTTTCAGTTTTTGGCAGTCACATCAAAGGTACAAGGTTCCATAATTTCATGCATTATATTTGCTTAGGAATCCGGGCCTAATCGCAGGCACGTTAAGAAACTCGAATCCTCCTTATACATGTTAGTTCACTCAATGCATTTCGGTCATAATTGACCTTCGTCAGGGGTATCTGCAATAGTTATTCAATCAATGTCAGCCAACCAAAATAGTTCTTATGCAACAGCAGTAAATTAACAAACATTCCTTTTTAGACCCCTACCCTTTGAACAAAAAATTCAGTGTTACCAAAACTAATATGAACTTCTGTTTGTGTGTTCAGTGCCAATGATCCTGTCCTCCATTAGTTACCAACCACAACCAACTAAACAATGCCCTGTAACCTGAAGTGCAAACATAAATATCATATGCAACATTACTATCATTTCACTATTCAAACAAAATACAAATCACAGATGCCGCCTCTAAAAGTCCCCCCCGAATTACAACTGACCGAATCTACTATCTGTGAATTTTTTAGTCCCCGGTTCCCACCTGCGGTAATGCAGCCGCTTTACAAACAACATGTCTTCTTTCTTTCTGCTCTAATATAGTCACATTCGAATCGTCCTGCATGACTGCTTACAACACCATACGTAACGTTCCCCAGCTGTAAACAATCCATATCACCCAATCCTGTGCTCCACTCTCAAAGACTCTCCCACTAACCCAACTACAATGACCACAATCACTCTTCCATGAAATACACAATGGCATGCGCCCCGTGCCTAAGTGCACACCTAAACAACCAAACTTCAACAAATTAAAATGCATTTCCCATTCCTCCTGTGAGTGTCAGTCTATAAATTAACCTAAAAATAAAACGTGTCCATAAAAATCCAACTTGTGAGTGCTGTCCGAAATGATTTGCTGACCTGTGAATACTCCTCATTCTTGATGTTCTTCCCGACGGTAACATATTTCAACAGCCTTTGGCGTGAAAAGATGCTGCTGTTTGTGATTCATACTTTCTTTTTCAATCAGGGTGCTTGACAGGGTTCGCAACAGAAGGTCAACAAATCATCTGAAAGTGTCCTGGAGCACACCCTTATTTATTTTATGATTCTTTTTTCATATTAATTATCACTCAAATATTTCGTGCATGCACTCTTTTGTGCCCCGTCCCTAGTGCACATATGTAAATACAGGGCATTGTTTAGTGGGTTGTGGTTGGTAACTAATGGAGGATGGCGTGATTAGCACTGAACACATAAACAGAAGTTCATATTAGTTTTGGTAACACTGAATTTTTTGTTTAAAGGGTAGGGGTCTAAAAAGGAAAATGTGTTAATTTACTGCTGTTGTATAAGAACTATTTTCTTTGGCTGACATTGATTCATTAGCTATTGCAGATACCCCTGACGAAGGTCAATTATGACCCAAATGCTTTGGGTGAACTTAAATGTAAATGGAGGATTCTAGTTTCTTAATGTGCCTGCGATTAGGCCCGGATGGGCAATTCTTGAGCAAATATAATGCATGACATTATGGAACCTCGTACCTTTGATGTGAAGGACAAAAATTGAAAAATGAGCAGAATTAAACAGATTGAACTTTTTTGAATACTTCTGAGTACGTGTATAATGTGGATCACAAATGTGCATAAGGCTGTGCAACTCTCAGGTGATTCGCACACCACGCGTCACACCTTTTCTAAGTATTTACATCCTTGAATTCAGCAGGAAGAGGATAATCCTTTGACAAACATTGCTTGGAATTCACTACATTGGGTCCTATTGTCATATAGACACCATCCGGGGAGCAAGTAATAGTTGTGTGCAACCTCTTTAGGAATTTCGTACCAAATTTGCTGGATGCTGGGGGTAGGAAAGGGTATTTTTTCTAACATAAAACATTTAAATGAAAAGCAAGTATTTCAAAATATATCTGAATTAGTAAAGAAAGAATGAAGCACAGTTTTTTTACTACTTCTGAAGTGTGTTGGAAACAAATTCTTTAATATGATCAAAACAATTCTATATACTAGGATACACATTATTATTTGTGTGCTCCTTAGTCTTATTAGTAAAAATGTAATGTTACCAAATGCAAGTGATGAAAATAGGGTAACCTTTTATATTCAAATGAACATCATGATTGAAACAGTCCTGGTATTCAATTCTCTCACAAGACACGCAATATGCGATGTGCTTAGGTTGAGAATGTGTTATATCTGAACAAAGACAAACCATGTATATTACAAAAACCCTTTTAATGAGGTCTTCGTGACAGCAGCATTATTACAACTAAAGGAGTGAGCGGTAGCGTGGTAAACAATGCCTTGTCCCAATGTTGATATGCTGTTAGAATTCGACCTAGGAAACGTTCTTGGAATTTGTCGAGTATAGTATAAGAGGGAGGCCCTAGGTATGTGTTCTAAGATTGAGGCAAAAGCAGATAAGAAAACACTATGCTAAATACAGTCTCATTAAATGAAGTGCATAGCTAGATTTAGGATATTACTCAAAGAGATTGAAATAAACATGATGGTGAAGCGGACTTAGTAAGAGTGTATGTCTGTGCAAATGTAATGTTCATTGCAATGGAGAATGTGTTGTCTGTAATGCTGTGGTTACTTAGCAGTATTAGCATTACTCCGAGTCCTTTTCTCACTGTGATGAATTGCATAATGAGGCCCCTGTGCCTCCATTCACAAACCCTTCCCAACATATATATCTGCTCACCCCCCTCTTTACTGCCTGTTCCATAGCAAGCCCAAACACCACACAGTTGGACTGGTTGAAAAGGCTGGGATGAGGGCTTGATTGATCGCGGCAAGAGAAGGATTCACAGTAATGCTATTATAGGTAAGTAATCCCAGCATTACCCCCTCGTCCCTCTCGCTGTGATGAATCACATAGTGAGGTATACCCAAGCCACAAAACTGACCAGGACAACTGCACAGAATATGCAAACACAAGTTTAATTCCTAGGCAAATAACTGGTTACAATACAAGAGCCAAAACTTTGGAACCCAACAAGTCTGGAACCTCCCGACCCTGTACCACCCGATAATGAGTCACAAAAGTAGAGGGCACTGCCCGACTGATCTCCTGCAGAGAAGCACCTTGGATTTCCGCAACAGAAGCAGACCTGCCCCTAGTAGACCTCGCCTGAATCCCCAGAAGAGACGACCGACCAAACTGCTTACATGCAAGCAGAATCACTGAACTGATTCACCTGCTCAAGGTCTGAATTGAAGGTTTTTCCCTTCCTGGGCGAGACTAAAGTTCACAAAAAAGCGGACGAGAGTGAGAACTCTTCGCTTTTCCAGGTAGATCAGAACCGCCCTCTGCACATCAAGCACATGAAGTACCACCCCCTCAGGAAACTGAGGATCTGGGAAAAAACATGGGAAGAATCACTTCCTTCTGATGATGAAACAAAGAATGCACCTTGGGCACAAAGTCAGGGCTGAACCTAAGAACAATCCTGTCCTCAAATACATGGTAGAAAGATGACAGACAAGACAATAAGTCTTGCTCCCCCAGCTGTTGATCAGAAATTCCAGTCACCTGGAGAGCAATTATGACCATATTAATAATTCAGGAAGAAACCAATTGGAACTTGTGGAAGTCAATGAATCGAAGCAAACTGAAAAAAGAATAGTCCAGAATGTGGAAATTGAATTGATAACTAAATATATGCAAGAGTCACACAGAAAAATAAACACAGAAAAGGAAAATTACCAAGTTCAAAAAATATCAAAGAGGCAAAGGAAAAAAATTTGTAAGTCTAGAAATAAGTTAAAAAATGAAAATATAGTAAAATTATATCCTAATTTGGAGAAATCAGTAGAAATGAACCAGGAAGGATCTATGCAAGAAGAATCAGAAATAGAAAATAGTGAGGTAACTGGGACCCAATCCCTAACGGCACAAAGTAAGGAAAAATACTATGACATCTTCTCTAAATCGACAAAAGTCCAGATGGAAAATAAACCACAGGCAATCAACACAACAATGTTAGTAGGCACTATGAATCAGCAACAACTTGCCCAAAGGCAAATTATTGAAAAAAAAAAACAACAACAAGATGAAGAAAAAATTCAAGATGGAAAAATCACATATACTCAAAAAGGAAATGGATGTATATCTTGGAGCAACGTAAGTGATATCCAAAGTAACCTGAAGGAAAAAAAGAACGAGTTGACTTCAGTAGAGTCTAACACATTATTAAATGGGGATAAAAATCACTTAGATTTAAGATTCCAGAGAACAATTCGACAAGATCAAAATACTTCACTGAAGCCAACCGTAAATCTTTCGCAACAACGAAAACATTCAGATCCTACAGAACAACAGTTATGTGAGTCCTTGACTAACTCAGTACCACCAAAAAAAAGATGGACATTAGAGACTATATATGTAACAAGGAAGAACTAATTATTACAAAAGTTGGTCAAGAAAAGCAAATCATCTATAAAATCAAAATGGTAACGAAAAAAAGACAAACTCGTTACCTTCTAAGATGACGGCTCAAATAATACTTACACCATTATACGATTCAAGAGGCAACAGCGACATTCTGAATAGAAGTAATATTCTACAACTAATGAAATCTATACCCTCATTAAAAAAAATAACAACAAAAGATATTGAATCGGTGGGCTTTGTACAAAATCCGGAAGGCACTCAACCAATCACACTCCTAATGGTAAATACAGTCTCCTTAATTGATCAAATCATGCAGGAGCATGAAGTTTTTCAAAGTTGGGGGATAAAAATTAGTCAACCTGTATCTAAGCCTTATCCGAGTCCATTTATAAAGGAAGAACTTCCAACAAAAAACCCTAAAGAGATAAAGAACATCCCAGTGTATTCAATATTAAAAAACCCTCTCGGTAGTACACAACAGGATGAAAAAAAATGCATGGAAGAAGTAAAGGCTGTAGAAACTAAACAAATAAATGAAAACTGGATTAGGACAGCACTACATGAGCACTGACAGGATAGAACGCAATACAAATTAGAAGAAGGGAAGGACGATCAGCGACCAATAGGTATATGCTCATGGAACATAAATGGATTATGTAAAATAATTAAAAATGCTGGAATAGATTCCTTGTCAAATCGCTACCAAATTATATGCCTACAGGAGACATGGGAAACAAACCCTTTCTTTCTGCAAGGGTACAAAGGGTACAAAGGGTACTATGCGCCCGCAATCCGATACTGCAAATTCGGACGACCATGTGGAGGATTGGCAATATTTATTACGATTGATTTGCAAATCGAACATGAACAGTTGGATACTAATAATGCAAATATTCAAGCAGTTAAGATAACATATGTAACCAGTGAGCAAAAAAATAGGAATACGTTAATAGTACTCAATATATATATTCCACCAAAGCATTCATCACGGAAGAACATAAGTGCCGATTTAGTAGGATTTCTATTGGAGCAAATAATACTTGATCCGACTGTTAGCTTTCTAGCTACAGGGGACTTTATTATAAACTTGCTAACTCAATTGACACGGGACGATTTTATCCAGTCCCAAAATTATGAATGGTCCATCCCGGAACAAATGCTCGGCTTTAGCATAAATACCAAACAAAATCCAATCGGGAAAAAACTGTTGATGGATGTCGAAGCAATGGGAATAAGAGTACTAAATGGCAGGTTCCCAATCGATCAACCGGCTGGTTGGTTATTTCAAACTCAAAAATCAAAATCAAGAATAGATTTTACATTATTATCAATAAATATTTTTGATAAAATTGGCTCCTATAGATTAAAAAAAGTGAACGAGAGTGACCATAGCCAGCAAATATTAGAACTGAACTTGGGCCTTTCAAAACGCCAAAATTATCTAACTACACATGGCCAAATCAGTACGATCAACCATAGAAAACTTATTTGGAAAATGGATAAAAAAGGTGATATGGAAAAAAAGGCACAAAAATTAGCACAAGAGTGTTTTAAAGAACATCCTACCCAGTCTGCACTTAAACAATGGGAACAATTCACACAGAAGGTAGTCGAATTGAATGAAGTCACCTCAAGTGGTAGGAAAACACAGCAGATGACAATGGAAAAAAGAGATATTAGTATTAATCTTCCATATACAATTAAAAAGGTCAGGCAAACTCGTAATAAACTGAGGAAGCAGCTAACATCGCTCCCGGATAACGAAGAAATTCGAAACCAATTTAAAAGCACCAACAGTAACTTGAGGAAATTGTTGTGGAACGAAAAAAATAATATTCAGCAAGAGCTGTGGACAAAAATCTTTCACGCAAGTAATCAAGCAAACTCCAGGGAATTTTGGAAAATGATTAATGGTTTGAATAGACCTAATAAATTTGTGGTAGCTTCGCCAATAACCGAAGAGGATTGGCTAAAATTCCTCAAAAAAAACCTTCATGCCGAACCAGAACTACGCCCTCCGTATGACACTCAGACAATGAAGGTCGAAAAAGAACAAAAAATTGATCTGGTAAATGCTTTTTTGGACACCGAAGTAGCTAATTTAATAAGAAGACAAAAGGATGGAGCACCGGGACCTAATGGAATTCCGTTTACATTGTATAAAGAAGATCCCGATCTATGGGCTACATATTTGATAAGGTGTTTAATGTAGTGGTCCGAACAGGGCAAATACCGGAATCCTGGAGAGGGTCATTAATATCGCCCATCTACAAAAAGGGTAACTGGTAACTGACCTGAGAACTACTGTTTAATCACTCTCCAAGACACAGATTTGCGGGTCTTCTATTAGCAATTTTATCAGACTGGGTCAAAGTAAAACAAATATTGCCCCCAAATCAAACCGGGTTCATTAAAGGCTTAGGAACTTCAACAAACCTATTAACTCTATCAGTGTTAATGGATAAAGCACTCTTAGCGAAACAGTCTCTCTATTTTTGTTTCGTCGATTTTAAATCGGCATTTGATCTCGTAAACAGGAATTTTTGTGGAAGAAACTTAAAGATTATGGATTTCCGGACTCACTACTAAACCTTATTCAATTATTGTATTCCGAAAACTGGGTCAGGGTGAGGATTGATGATGGCCGAACATTATCTAATAAAATACCAGTAACACGAGGACTAAAGCAGGGTTGCGTCCTTGCACCATTACTTTTTAACTTATTCGTAGCCGACCTCACCACCGCACTAAATGAAGTTAACTCACATCCACCGAGGCTAGCAGGAAAACAAATGTCAAATTTGCTGTATGCAGATGACGTGGTTGGTGCTGTTGAGTCAGATCAAAGTGGGGCTGCAAAGATTAATTGATCGAACATCGAGGTATGCAAAAGATAATCAAATGGTAATAAATGAGGCAAAGACGAAAATAATGGTAGTCACAAAGAACAGAAAACAGAAAAATAAATGGATGTTGGAACAAACTCAGTTAGAGCAGGTTGATAATTACCGGTATCTCGGTGTCCTATTTAATGAAAGTGGAAGTTTTCTCCCTCAGAGGAATGATATTACAAGGAAAGCAAACAGTTTGGTGGCTGCATTTAGAACCATACAAAAGAAACTAACTACACTGTCATATGGTCATCTTTTAAAAATCATATCTGCTAAATTATTACCAATCCTGACATACGGCTCTGGAGTTCTAAACGGTAAGGATGCAGAACTAATTAACAACGCAGTGGCGAAAACCCACAAGATACTATTCCAGCTACCATGTAATGCCTCACAAGCACAGGTAAGGCTGGAGTTTGAGATAAATAATCAGCAATATGCCCGGCAAGGTCAAATCCTGAAAGTCTGGAATCGTGTTAAAAAATGACCTGGACAATCAATTGTCTCGAACATTATGGCAAGAAGTAAGAGACAACCGGAAGCTGCAAGCTTGGGCATACTTAAATAAAGCAAAGGAAGAATTTGGAATAATACCGTTTTGGGAAAACACAATTACACAGGAAAGCTTCATAAAAACAATTAACAAGCTGACTATTCATCTTTTGCTGGTAAAAGACAAAGAACTATTGGTAAAAAGAAGGCACACATGGCCAATTATAAATGATTACAAAAAAAAACAAGTCCAAAAATATTTTGAAACTCCTTGGTCACAGCAAAGTAAGCGAACTTTTATAAAAGTACGTTTTGGACTCTGGCCAGGTTTGTGCCATCGGCCACCATGGAAGACTATTGAGGACAATACGATATGTAGGTTATGTAGATGTGGTCAAGAAGATATTTTGCATCTGCTATGTCTGCGCCCTGTAATAGAGGTAGAAAGGAAAGTTACCCTTAAGAGATTATTTAATGCTAGAGGTATAAGAACATGCAGACAACCGCTAATGGCATGTCTAAACCCGAATGATGTATTAATGAACTCTGCATTTGTAAATTTTTTATCTGTGATTGCTAAAAATCTTAAGGAAAACATTTAGATTTCGTTTAAATTATGTAATATTAGAATAATTACGTGCATGGTGTTTTTAAACTTTTTATTGCTTGAAGATATTTTAAAATGTATTTTTGTAAGATTTTAATTAATCAAACAAATAAACTTGACTGACTGTGACAGTCACCTGAAAAAAACACCTTCAAGGTCAGCAGATGTAATCCCACAGATGTCAAAGATTCAAAGGAGGGATACTGAGAGCCATCAAAACCAGCTGCAAACCCAAGATGGACACACCATCTGAGGGACCGGGTGGACTAAAACCCAGTTGAAAGCTGTCCAGGAAAAATTCCAGCATCTGAGCCAGAGTAACAGAAAGCAGGACCACCTGCCTCAGATCACACCAAGCCTGAAATGTCTTTAAGTGCAGAGCATAAGAAGACCTGGTGGACAATCTCCTAGATGCCTGCACAGATGAGGCGATCAATGCCAAAAGACTGTGCAACAATGAGCCTCCCAACTCAACCACCAAGTAGTCAATCTGAGCTTCGCCATAGAGAGTACCTGGAGACTCAAAAACCTCAGGGGAGACAGAACCAACAGAAGCAGCCACTCCAGACTCACCTTCATCTCCATCAATAGAGGAAACCAGACAGACCAGGGCCATTCTGGAGCCACCAGAACAACCTGAGACCTCTCCCTCCGCACGAGATACCTCTGGATCAAACAAATCTGAGGGAAAGCAAACAGACTCACAGGCCAAGGACACATTAGGGCATCCATCCCTGAAGCTGACTCTTCCCTTCTTCTGGGGAAAAACAGGGTAAGAAGTGCATTGCCAGAACTGTTGAACCGGTCTACCCGGGGGTGACACCCACAACTTACACATCTTGGAAAACTCTTGGGAGAAACACAAAAGTCTTGAGAGGACAGAATGTCACTGCTCACGTTATCGCCCTTTCAATTCAGAACTCCCTGATTAAAGATGGCCCTTAACAAACCCACAGTCCATTGAGCCCAAAGGAACATTCAATTTACAATTGCAGACAAAAACAGGGTCCTCGTCGCCCCCTTCGATTGACATGGGTCTTGGCCTTGGTGTTTTCTGACTGGCTGATGACATCCCTGTTGTTCAGATGAGGGGAAAAGTGGAGTAGAACCAGACGAAAAGCCTCCAACGTCCTCCAGTGGACAACCAGGAACTCTGGCACACATGCCACAGGCCCGTGAGATTCCCTGACTAGGCCTCCCTCTAATCCACTTGCATCTGTCATGATTATCATTGGATCTTGAGACAACTAAGAGATTGCCTTCAGGATGTTATATAGAAGGAGCCACCGCCCCAGTTCCTCCCAGATCACAGACTACTTAGGAGAAGACACGACAAACTGCGCATTGGGCACCAACCGCCTTAGAATAAACATCATGAGCATATACAAGGGCCACTGAGCCCAGGGGACCAAGAACACAGTGGCTGCTAGATTGCCCTGAACCCTCATCCAAATTGAGACTGGCTGAACAGGTGCTAATAACAGATCCAGCAGATGCGACTAGATCATCCGCATCCTTGAGTCTGGCAATGTTACAATGCCTAGATCCGTCCGGGTCCGGGCCCCAATGAAAATGCGATCCTGAGTTGGAACCAGCTGCGACTTCCTCGCATTCATTAAGAAGCCATGAGATGACAGAAGATCCAGTACTGTCTAGACATGCAAACAAGTTGGGGGAAGAGATGTCCCCATGACCAGTCATTTAAATATGAGAAGACTGAAATCTCCTGCAGATGAAGAACTGCCATCAGGGGATCCAACACTTTGGTAAACCCTCACGGAGCCAACTTCAGGTCAAACGGCAGGTCTTGGTATTGAAAGTGTTAAAACCCCGCAGCGAACCTCCAGAAACATGAACAGGAACGTGCAGGTACGCATCCTGCAGATCGATCGTAACAATGAAGTCCCCTGGAGACATCAGGAGAATGAGCTGTTGGAGAGACGGCATCCTGAATGGAATGGACGCCATCCATTTGTTGAAGTATTTCGGATCGAACACTGGCTGAAACTCCCCATACACCTTCTGTACCAGGGAAAGGATAGAGTATGGCTTGACCAAACTGATCCAGTGGCACAGGGATGACCGCTCTTCATCACCAAGTCGTGAATCCCTTCCATCTTTGTCGAATTCTTTCGGACAGAAATAGGATGACGTCTAGGAGATGACTGCTCCCCACGATGCTCTTCACCGATTTGTCAGATGGAAAGCACCCATACTCTAAGGTATGCAGTTATCCATCCACCCACAGGTCTTGTGTCCATGGAATTCCCATAGTCGGGAGCGCGGACTGGAGGGCCCGCCTTTGTTGTGACACCTTGCTGCTTACGGTTTTTGGGTTGGAATAGATTCCTATGGGAGAAATAAATGTGTGTCCTTATGAGGGAAATCCCTCTTGTCCCTGGCATCCAAGTGATTCCAAGTCTTAAAAGATTTGCAGGAAGAAGACCTGTAGTTCCAAATGTATTTTTTATCCTTTAAGGTCTTCGGTATCAGACCATCAAACTTGTCACTGAATAGTTTGCCAGCATCAACCAGCAGTTTAAGAAAAGAAGACTTTTTCAACTAGATCTGCCTTCCATTCCTACAACTAGTGGTTTTGTCAGGCCATGGCAGAGCAGGAGTTATTTTTAGGGTGGGATGGGGCCAGGCATGTCGTCACATTTGTTTTTAGCACTGATTGTTTTGTATGGCGGGGATGGAATCGACCAATAACTTGAAGTGTTTATCATGTAATGTGCGGGGTATGCACTCTATGTGGCACCGTCAGAAGCTGCATGTCTACCTGGTGCGGAGAGGAGTACACATAGCGTTCTTACAGGACACACACTTGCAGGAGGATGTGGCATTGCAGCGAAGGTGGCGGGTCAATTGTTTTACACAACCTACTCTGCTTTTCCTCGAGGGGTATTAATTTGGGTCAGAGCAGGGGTGCCCTTTCTACGTATGGAAAAGCTCATAGACTCAGAAGGGCGGTATGTTGTGGTCCTTGGGAAACTGGATGGATGAGATATAGCACTAAGGAGCATTTATGCGCCTAACACGGAACAGCCATCTCTTTTCTCGCATTTATCTGGGAAACTGGCTCCTTTTCTCATGGGCTCGGTTTTATTAGGGCTGAGTTTAATGGCATCTCAGATGTTTTATTGGATCGTTCACAATCAATCAATCAATCAATCAGTCCATTTATAGAGCGCGCTACTCACCCGCGAGGGTCTCAAGGCGCTGAAGGGAGGGGGTACGCTACTGCACCCCCTTCTTTCCACTGCCCCCACACATAAGATTGCAGAGGCAAGACATAATTGGCAGCAAAGATGGGGACTAGTGGATACTTGAAGGGCTCAACACCCGGAGGAGCTTGAATATTTATATTTTTCTGCCCTGCATGACCTTCATGTGTGGTTGGATGCATCATTATGTACACCGGAGTTACATGCAGGAGTGCAGGGGGGTGAATATTTGGCTAAGAAACTTTCTGACCATAACCCTGTCTTGCTTTGGATGCAGTGGTCTGGGCTAGGATAACGACCTGGCGCTTGCGCCCTGAGGCGTAGGACCAGGTCTACCTTGAGGCTTTGGGAGTAGCCATCACGGAATATTTTGGGGATAAAGGAGGGACTGCTTCCATGCACCTAGTGAAATGGGATGCCTTTAAGGCGGTGAACCGAGGCCACTATCGCTGAGATGATAGGGGTGAGGCAGGTGCGGTTGGCGGAAGTGACAGAAGCAGAACGACGGCTGAGAGAGGTGGAAAGAGACCGACCTGGGAGGCCTGACAAACCAGCAGAGCTGCTGGAGTCAAAAGAGGGGGTAGCAGGACATGTAGACCGCTTGCGTTGTTTGACTATAAAGCTTATCTTGCCCGGACCCATGTGGAGGGGGACAAATCGAGAGTGCTGTTGGAATGGTTAGCTAGCCCGTCACGAAGAGGGATGCCGATATTAGAGACCAGGGATAATCAGGGGGAAGCCTGTTTTACCCAAGTGGATATCAACAGGTTGTTCTACGAATTTTACAGGGACCTATACAGGAGTAAGAAGCCCGCTACGGAAGGGGACTTAGTCGAGTTTATGCGTGGGCTGCAGCTCCCGCGACTGGACGATGAGCAGGCGGAGGCACTGAGAGGAGATATTGAACTGAGAGAGGTGCGGGCGGCAATTAAACATATTGCACGGAACAAGACACCTTGGCCAGATAACTTCTCGATTTGAATTTTATCTAACCTACTCTGAACTCCTATCCCCGCACTTAGTGGCATTATAAACCGAGGCCAGATGTCTGGGCCACCTCCCGACCTCCAAAAGAGAAGCGGTTATTATCCCACTACTTAAGTCCGGATAGCCAGTGTGGGATAGAGCAGCTTATCGCCCGCTCTCCCTGCTTAACACGGATTATAAGATACTAAGTCGCATTTTGGCTACTCGGCCATTGCTGCACATGCTGACCTTAATTGATTGTGACCAAGCCAGCTTTATTCTGGCCCGAAACATGGCCCTAAATATCCGGCGCTTACTACAGGTGCTTGAATCAGACACTTATGAGAAAGATCCTGCCGCAGTGTTTGCGGTCATATAGAAAAGGCATTTGATAGCTTAGAATGGCCGTATCTGTTCCATGTCATGGCGGGCTTCGTGTTGGGAGACTCGTTTACTGCATGGACGGCGTTATTGTACTAGTCCTCCACGGCACAAGTAAGAACGGGCGGGGTGATATCTGAAGAGTACGAAGTGAGTCTGGGTACGAGGCAGGGATGCCCGCTGTCCCAGCTCCTATTCGCATTGGCTAGGGAACCTTTGGTGGCAAAGGCTAGAACTGGGGGTATTATCGGGGCCTACAAATGAGAAAATTGACCCACCAACTGCCTTGTATGCGAATGATTTACTCCCGTTTCTGGTGGATACGGAGCGAGCACTAGAGGGGGCAAAGGCACTACTGCATGCACTGGGAGAGGCATCTGTCCTCAGAGTTAGCTGGTCCAAATCTGGGCTATTCCCGACAGACAATAGCATAGGGGACTTGCAGAGAGTGGCAGGAGTGCAATGGGAAACTGGATGCCTCCCGTACTTGGGGATTCAGATATATCATGACCGGTCAGAATAATTAGAGGGGAATGTGCGTAGAGTGCTAAAAGGGCTGATGGATAGTTTTGAGTTTTGGAGCACGCTGCCACTGTCGGTGGTGGGCCGAGTGGCCTTACTAAAATGGTGGCTCTCCCCCCGATTGCTTTATTATTTTATGACCCTTCTGGTCTGGATACCGGCGCGGGTATTCAAGCAACTTACATCAATGATCACCGGCTTTTTATGGAGTGCTGGGAGGCGCCCGGTAGCCCTATCTATTTTACAGCGTCCGCTCATGGAGGGTGGATGGGCGGTACCGGATTTCGAAACTTACTTGGCTGCGCAATTGCAGTGGCTGACACAGCTTGTGATGGCGAGGCTGAGGGGCCCAGAGCAGGAAAGAGGGAGCGTGCCTGAACTGAAGTTGCTATCACAAATCTGTTTGGACCTTCCCGTTTGGCTAGGTGACCTGCCTGAGGACCTTAAGACAGTGTGGCAGTGCTGGAGGAGGAGGGTTAAACGAGTGGGTATGGCATTGCCATATGCTCCCGATATACCACTTGCCGTGTGTGAGGCGCTCCCGCACGGGGGCTCGTGGCGTGATCGGAGTGACTGGGAGGAGAAAGGGTTGTCTACCATTGGGGACCTCTACGAGGACTGGACTATGCTGCCCTTCCATGTGTTGCAAGAGCGTTTGCATTACGAGGGGGAGACTTTTTTTTACACTGGCCCTTACGGCGGACTATTCGGGTGCACTGGAAGGAGAGCTACACTGAGCCTCGGTCCTCTTTGGGTTGTCAATACGTTGTGACTGCTGCAGGGAAATACAAGCCAGTGGTGTGTCTCTATAAGCGATTGACCCTGGAGAAGTTGGCCCCATTGGAAGGGCTTAAGCACAAATGAGAAGTGGATGTAGGAGTTGAGATACCAGATAGGGCTTGAACTGACATAGTAGTGCAGGCATGGAAGAGTACTAGAAACGCTAGGTTTCAGTTGATCCATTTCTATATATTGCACAGGGCTTATCACACCCCGGCGAAGATCAAAGCATATTTTCATACAGAGACGGATGAATGCCCACGCTGTAGAATGAAGGGTGCGAATTTCCCTCGCATGATATGGGGATGCCCGTCATTAACAGATTACTGGATGGAGGTGATTAACGTGCTGAATGTAATAACGGACAGGGGATTGGAGTTGGCTTTGGGAACATGCATCTTACACTGGTTTCCTCACACTGCTCACACTGCTCAGGAGTGGCAAGATGGAAGAAAGAGTTTCTAAAATGGGTGGAATGTGATGGGGTAGTTCAGCTCCAATTGGCAAAAAGATCCGGGAGCGAGAGGGTACTGGAGAGGCAAGATCATGGGAACATCTGGTAGGCTTGCTAAAGCACCCAGACACTGATGATGACACAGAGCCGAGCGTACAGGACCTGGAGCAGCACCACAAAGATTCAGAACAATAAGGAAAGGGAAACACTTACATCCAGTATAGTGGTCAACTGGGAGTGGGGTCATGCGCATGCACAAGTCGACAATATTGGGTCACGGATCTACCCCAGCTTTTCTGATGTTTACAGACTACTGAAAGTAAGGTTCAATTTTAGACATGCCTGGAGGGGGAGGTGAGGGAGGGGGAGAGGGTAGTTAGGAATGTTATTGGGTTAGTTTGAATCGGGATGACTATGATGAGCATATAGAGTACAGTTGCTGTATAATGCAATGTACAGAATTGGGGTGGGTTAGGTTGTCGATTATTTCTTTGTGTTGATTTAGAAGACAATGGAGGGAAGCTGGGAGGGTAGGAAGAGATCACCACAGACTGGGGAATGTTTTAATGTGATGGGACTTGTGATTTTTATGTTCAAGAATTGACATACCCGTGTACCTACTGAAAGTAAATTGAAAAGCCAATAAAGTTTGATATTAAAAAAATGACAGCAGGGGGAGGAGGAGGAGGCTACAGATGCTACGTTTGTTACATCAACCAATACATCAGCTAGGAACTTGGCTGGTTATTCAATATGTACCAGAATATTTGACCCCTCTTGCATGGTCTCCACCAAAGCCTCAAAATTCTCTGCTAAGGATTGAGCTGTCAAGCCTCCAAACGGAGCAGCCCTGAGCACCAGATTAGATCCCTTGAATGACATCTCAGGCCACCATTTCCTTGTGATCCACATGATCTGAAGGGAAACAATCATCAGGATTTCATGATTAACTACCAAGAAGAGGAGCCAATATAGAATTAACCTTAACGGAAGGTGGCAACAGCGTATCTACTTCTTCCAATGCACAGTACTTTTGAAGAAAGCAAGGAACCTGGCTATGCTCAGGCTTTTACCAGGATCTAAAGATCGTCTCCTTGATCTTTGGGTGCAGTGGCAAAGCGAGCACCTCGGGCATAGCACATTGCATAACAAGGGCCTCAGCAGCTTCCTCCACCAGAGGTGGCCCCATGCCCAGATTGTGTCTGATATGAGCTAGAACGTCCACCAGTTCATCCCTGGACATGAACTTCCTACCAGGCACCATAGGTCTCTCAAGGACCGAATGAGCTGAAGAGTCCGAATCCAGATCATCATCCAACTGGACTGAAACACGCTTGGCCTTATGACTGGCAGACAAGGCTTTAGTGACTGCAGCATGAATCATAGCCGGGTCTGGTGGCTCAGTGGACTAATGCATACACTGCATTGGCCTGTGTTCGACCTCCTGGTCACAGGTTCAAATCTGCGTGGGTCTACTCAGCCTTTTATCTGTCTAAGATCAATTAAAATGAGTACTATTGAATTGGGTAGTAATAAACTACTGTTGTTCAGCTCAAAGATACCTTTGGGTGAGTGTGCACTTTACAAATACACATGTTATGTTGCCTGGACTTCTACAGTGGACTGGGAAACAGACACCCCACTCTGGGCACCACCAGCTCCTGGTGACGCATCCTGCCGGTAATCACTCCTCTGAATCATGAGAGTGTGACCTACGCCTCTTCACAGTTCACTTCTCCATTGGTAGTCGACACAGACAGCAACATTAAATGTCTCCCTAGTAAATATTCTCTAAAGTGATACTTTTGGGGGAGCAACTCGCTCCAAAACAGACCGAACCTGTAATGTCACCTTGGGATTGGTCAGGCATGGTATGGGCCATGTATACAGTAACCAGTAGCACCATTCCACTTTACACCACACCACTGCACTCTTTGCCTCTGCAGTCTAGGCCACTCTGCTCTGCACAACCCAGTCGGTCTTTAGACAGACTTCCTTTAGTCTCTCCTGTCGTCTCTTCCCACATCCTCCCTCTATTTATGTCTCTCCTTCTCTCCTCAATGTATTGAGACTGAACTATTTTGTCTGATGCCTGATGGAGCTATAGGGGAGATGGGCCATGGATTCCCTCCTTGGTCATCACCTACCCAGTCGATCTTTAGTCAGACTTCCTTTTGTCTCTCCTTGTTGTCTCTTACCTTAGTCTCCCTTTCTCACCTCCCCTGCCCCCTTCACTACTTTTCTCTCTCCTTTCTCTCCTCTCCTAATTATATTGCCTATTTTTTTGATGTACTGTGTAATTGTTGATCTTTTTCTGTTACATTGTTGAATCTCGTGTAAAGCGCTCTGATACCTTCAGGTCTAGCCAGCGCTATATAAAGCTCTTTAAATAAATAAATAACTAAATAAATCAAATTTTCTCCACAATTAGATATCAATAGGAAAGGCAAATCTGCAGTGAAAGGACCGATAGTTAGGGCAAGTGGCTTCGAAATGGGCCTCACAACCGGTATACCTGAAAAGTCTACCGAAACATTATTTTGGCCGGACAGGGCTGCCCCGGGGACCAGTGAACAAGAAAAAGAGCTATTCATTGCATCTGTATCCACCAAGAATTTTTTAGCTGAGCCCTGCAAATCAGCTGAAACATAAGGTCCACGTTGATCGACAGGGATCTGAACTGATCCCTCACCTGCCTGTGGCTGTCCTAGCCATGTGTTAGCCCTGTCACTTCATCCAAATCGTAGTCATCATGGTAATACTGTTGCCCCCTAGGGTCATCAAAATAGTTCTAATTAGACCAACCTGGCTGTTTCTCACCTCCCTGGCCTCTGTCGTGGCTGTCTGCCCCACGACCCCGAGAACCCCGTCCTTTAGGAACCACAACTTTCTGTAACAACGCCGAGCACTCACTGTGCCAGTGTCCCTCCTCCTTACAATATGCACACTGGTTTGGACCCAGAGGCGCTGCATTTCTGCTAGTGTGAAGCAGCTGTCGAGCTGGGCCTATGCCTCATCCCCTACCGTTCCCCCTGGATGCCGGGTGTATTGATGGAGCCAGGGTGAAAACAAACATTTTTGTATACCCTTCGTGAAATTTCTTCCCCATAACAGTAATATGTATTAATCATGTGGTTTTGAAGTTAACCAACATAGAATAGAATGCACACACACAAATGCACGTGAGATACTAATTTGCTTGTGTTGCGAATGTTAATCTAATAATAAAGTGAAAATCTATGTGTATATGCCTTTTGTATGTCTTATTGTGCCAGAAATGATGGAGAATGGTAAGTAAACTATGCTTATTTGTGGCTAAAAACGCTAGGTAATTATTAACAGGGTTACCTTAGAATGGGGAAGGTTAACAGAAGGGCCATACTTCGAAATCTAACGTTTAATTGTGTTTATTTCTGTAATAGTTCCCATAAAGGCCCATGAGGCCTAGAGTAAAATGGAAGATTGCAAGACTCCGAGACTGTGATGATCTACGCATGGACGACTGTGCTCGAGAGAAGTGCAAGCAGCTTATGCCTGTACAGCGTGGGTCAAGGTCAGGGTGTCCTGAATATTCAACCAAGTGCCAAAATTTGTATGTCCGCATCGTGAGCATGGGAAACCAGTCTGAAATAACAATTTAAAGGACACAAGTGAAAAAACTATTAAAGAGCAACCAAGACCTTATTCTTTTGACTATAACGATGACTTGGCGGAAATATGGAAAATGAAGAGATGAGGTTATGCTCATCCACCCCCTACTTCGACCAATGAGGATAAACGAGGATCCTTAAAGTTTCAAATCTTATATAGATAAGTTAGGGTAAAAGGGTATAAAAGAGGACGTTTAGAAGTGAGAAAAAAGCTTGCTTTTGATTTTATTTGCTGTCGGATTGATGAACTTTTTCTATGGTGTGAAGACTTTGAATTTTTCTTGACTTTAACTTTTGATGGGCGCAGAGTCCGGATCGAAGGTGAATATCAAGAAAGAATAGAGAGGTGGTTTTGGGGAACTATACTGTCCTTGTTCTGATGTCTGTGTCCTGAAATCTTGGTAATATTACTTTGATTTATTTTTCTAAACTGTTATGCTAATAAATATAAATGTTTGAATTTAACTTCTCTTTCTCTCTAGGTTATTGAATGTTTAACCGATTATTAAAATAGAGCGAATAAAGGAAGGTTATGCTAGGAGATTTAATCTCTAAATAAAAATTAAATAAATGGAGAATTAAGCTGGTCTTGTTGTCCATTAGTTAACTTTTACTAGCAGATCCATTGACAAAATGGTGGGGTGTTTAAAGTTTTCTTGAGAACAAAACCATGGTAATATTGACAAACTGCAGATGTATATAAGTGTATGAAGTTTAGAATGAAATAAAGACACTCCACTAGAATCCAGCAGCTCTCCTCTGATCTTCACTAATCCTGGGAGCAAGTTGAATGTGTGTGTGTAAATGACTCGCGGTGTTATGGGCCCCACTGACAAGTTATGTGTGAATAGCTTCTAGGAAGTATAGTGATAGTTTGTGGGTTTTGTTTTAAGCAGCGCTGGATCAGTTAAACTTGGTAGCAGAACTTTGGTTGCTATAGGTTAACTAGGATAAGTAATGTATAGAATAAGTAGGGTAATGTATATAGAGTTTTGATGCACAGAATGTATGACTAACTCTATATGTTGAGTCTGTATTACGTTATTTGTAGTCCGGAATATGAGGCTTCTGGGAAGTAGGAAGCTGGTTACTCTGCCTAGGAAGAGGAGCGTGTGGCATCTAAGTCACACACGTGTGGCATGTAAGTCACACATCACATAGTCTGTTTCAAAGTGGTGACATTGTCGTATGTTACAAGTTTAGGGACCTTTACGTGTAAAAGTGTTGAAAGCATAGCGAAGGCAACCTATAAAATCTGGGGTTTAAGCATAGGAATCATTGCATATTTTGACTTAAACTTATCCCTGAGAGAGTAATAGAGTTTTCACCTAAGCTTGAGAGAAGGGTAAGGTAGAGGGATGTGCTACTTTATCGGCGAAACTAAAATTCTGTGGTAGAGAAGAGGTAAGTGCTGTCTACTGGAAATACAGAATACTTGTGAGTTTGAGAAAACTATCACTTTGGTTTTAGCGAAACCGACGAATGGAGATGTTGATATCGTTACTAACTGATTTTAGTTGTATAAAGTAAGCATGGGCGAATTTTGCGAATCTCGCGTTCGCGAATTTTGCGGATTTGCGAACTCGCAATCCGCAAAATCCGCGAATTCTCGCGAATTTGCGGATTTTTTTTTGTGTGTTTGCGCGTGTTTCTGCCAGTTCGCGAGGGTTTTGTACAATGTCGCAAATTGCGAACTTACCTGTCGGGTCGCAAGTTTCGCGAACTTGTTGTTTCTACGTGTCCAGCCTGTTTGGGACACTCTTCTTCATCACTGCCACTCTCTGTCACCACTGCCACTCTCTGACTACTCATGCCACCCTCTGGCCCACCCATGCCACCCTCTGTTTCATCACAGCACCCTCTGGTTGTCCAGTCAGTGTACATTATTGTGGCAACGCAAGCACACCTTCCCTGCCTCAAGTGACCTGAATTAATTTGGGGCTGATTAATGTGTCACAGAATATTTTTTTAGCTGGCACCTGCTTCCTTAGTGCTTCCTGATTAGTGATCTTTTGAACTTGCTAAGTGCATTCATTGTTGCAAAATTAGTTACAACACCTGCCCTGCCCCAACTGACAATAATGAATTAGGGGCTGATTAATGGATTTGAACCTCCAGCCTGGCTCCTGCTTGTCTCCCTTAGCTGTAATTCAGGACCTTTGTGGCATATGTGTAACTATTCTGAGGTTCAGAGCAGGGTCACATAATAGTTGCAACTGGCAACTGAACTCTGGAGGGGCCCCTCAGGAAGCACTACAGGAAATGGCTACTAATGATGAGCCTGAACTTTTGAACCTGGTAAGTAGTTTCAGTTTTGCTAAGATCGTATTTCTGCAATTTTGCACTTATTCGCGGGGCGCGAAGTTGTACTGGGAAGCCGCGAACTCACGCGAACAGTGCGAGCAGTGCGAGCAAAATCCGCTGCTCGCGGATTTGCGGATTTTGCGGGAGATTCGCGAATCTCGCGGATTGCGAATTTACCGAAAATCCGCAAAATCCGCGAGCGAAACGGATTTTCCGCCCATGCTTAGTATAAAGGTGTAAATACAGTGTGCCGATAAATTTTATAAAGGAGGGTGTCAGTCGAAGTTGCGGAGACAGGAGCAGGGCTGACGTTAAAAGTGTTGCACTGGGATTGGTACACGTGACTAGAACAGAGTAAGCGCTGATTGGTGCGCTAGCAAAGGCTGTACAGGCATTGGTGGTGAGTGATTGCAAGGATTATGGGGAATGACTCATGAGAGTAGAATGCGGAGATGGAGAAACGCTGATATGTGTGATGGAATGCATTCGGTGAGGACAGTTGATGAAATGGTAGGACGGAAGTGTACGGAGAAAAGGTATAATGTGGAGTCAGAAAGGAAAGGTTATGAAACAGAGGATGTAGTACTGGAGGAGATATTAAATTGAAGACCCCCTCCATACCAACCAAGTTCTGTAACTGTGACTCCAAATGCTCCGCCAATGGAGGACCAATTTACTGAAACCTCGAGACGACTTTCTAATTTTAGAGACCTTCCGGAAAGAGAAGAAATTAGATATGATTCTAATGCCCCATTAATGGAAACCAGACTTACTGGTACTCCCAGACAACGTGATGAAAACAGAGGAAGTGTAGCCAAAGTAGAAAGGAGAATTGAAGAACACCCAAGTACTTCTGAATATGTACGGTCTACTAATGAATTGACTGAAAAGATACAGGAGCTCACTAAAAATATAGAAGCTGTAACTGTCCCAGTAACAATAGGTCCTGTAATTCCAGTGTGTGAAAACCAGAAAAAAAAGAACCATTGTTAACAATTCCTTTGCATCAGTTTTTACAAAAAGTAAGAGAAAAGGTTTATCCAGATTTGTCTGAGGTTAGGCGTACTAGTCACATGACAGCGCCTGATTTGACTTTTATTCAAAGTCTCCCATATAAGTTTCGTGCAGGTGTGGAATCAGATTCTGCAACACCTGAGAAAAGTATAGAGAAAAAATTGATTTGTCACAAACTCCGGTAGGACCAACAGAGCAGGAATTAAGTGATTGGCTTAAAACATTAAAAGTAAGAGACCAAGAACCCAAAGTATTAGATGTGGTTAGGCTGAAAATTGATATGGAAGAATTAATAATTGGAACAATTGGAACAGATAGGTTAGAAGCATACCAAGATGATGAATAAATGTTTATGTGTAAAAGCATTACTTGGGGAGCGAAAAACCTGCATGATCGACTAGAGGGATTGGCAAGTGAACTCAATGTAGAGTTTGCAAAGCATACATTGTTACAAAAGCCTTACAGAGTAGATTTTACTGTAAAATATATTGACAACATGAATACTGCTGGAAGATTAACCCAAATAAAAGAGTTAATTGTGTTGCTGAGAAAATGGGGAGATGTGGATAGTGGAAGGCTAAATGGACAAAGAAAAGGGAAGAAAGTAATGATAAAACAACGTTAGCTTTCCCAGTTAGAGAAAAAGAGACTGTAGTAAATGAATTCCCTATGAGAGAAATACCGGGAGGAGGGTATGTACATGTTCCCTGGACTAGACAGGATATATTGTCTTTCACAAATGATTTCCCCAGATTGAGAGAGAAACCAGTAGAATGGTATCGACAAGTAGATCTATTTGTAAAGGTTTCAAAGGTGCTATGGGAAGATTAAGATGGATTGTTTGACATAGTAGTACCAGCAGACCTATGGTCTGAGTGCAAAATTACCGTGGACTGGCCAAAAACTGAATATCCATGAGATCCAATAACAGGTGCTCCTGGACCTGAGATAATGCGGAAGTGTGAAAAATAAAATCCAGCCAAAAGAGACGGATTGGGTAAAGATTGATAGGACATTGCAAGAACCAAAAGAATCAGTACATGCATTTTATGAGAGATTACTATTAGTGTTTAAACAATACAGTGGATATGAGGAGTTGAATTAAAAAGACATGAGTCATTTTGTGTATCGCTTTGTGTTTGGATTAAGGCCAGAAATAGGAAGACATGATTAAGCATAATTTGATGGGATGGCAAAGATGCTCGGTGGATGAGGTTTTGAGACATGCAAAATATTGCAGTAATGAGATTGAGGTTAAGTAAAGAAAGCTTAAAGAGAAAGCAATGTGGGCACAGGCAAAAGTAGCAGAACATCAAGTAGCTAAATTAGAAAATAAAAGCTCAGAAGGAGGTCAGGCAAGAATGAAGGGAAATTTTAATAAAACAAAAGTGATGGGAAATCTGGATGAGGGCAAGAAAAAGTTTCCTTGTCACAATTGCGGCAGGTTAGGGCATTGGAAGAAAGAGTGTAAGTATCCACCAAGAGTTAATCCCAAAAATGCATCGTTGCATCCACAGGTGCAGAATGAGGTAATTCAACAGCCAACGCCACAGCAGCAGGTAGTTATTCAACAGATTCAGGTGCGACCGCCACCACTTCCACACAGTGTAAATCTACAGAAATACAGTGTAAAGACAGGATTCTGCGGAGGAGAACAGGTAACAAGATCACCTAGAGTGAATGTGAGTTTGCAGTATTGGTTGAAGGAAGTTGGGAGTGAGTCGGATGACAGCTTCTGATGGTGCCTAAGAGAGATCAATCTGGTCCTTTTGTGAATGGAAAGGTGAATGATGTAAATGTGACTTTCCTAGTGGACACAGGTGCTACCTGTTCTACTGTCAGATCAGTAGAAGTTCAAAATCTTCCTCTCTCTGGATAAAGCTTCCAAGTCGTAAGTGTAGCGAATAGACAGATCAAAACATCCCTAACAGAACCAGTTGAAGTGGAAATTGGAGATTACAAAGATATGCATCTATTTGTAGTATGTGACAGTTGTCCTGTTGACCTTCTTGGCAGGGACATACTGTGTAAAATGAACTGTGCCATTTACTGTTCACCAGATGGCATTGAGCTTCATACCTGTGGTGAATACAGCTTATATAAAATGACGATGTCACTGATAGACTCAGAACAAAGTAGTATGTTTCCTGTATTTGACATAGAGAAGATACCTGTTAAATTGAAAGTTTTAGTCAAAGAACACGTGTGGGATTTCACTGGGGAAGATATTGGACTAATGAAAGGTGTAGATCCTGTGAAAGTTTCTGTAAAAGAAGAAGTGAGTTACCCAAACATTCCCCAGTACAAAATGACAGCAGAAATAATTGAAGGAATAACTCCAGTGATAAACAAGATGATTAAACAAGGAATTCTAAGAGAAATAGTTAGCAGTCCATGCAATTCACCTATAATGGGATTGAAAAAGCTGAATTGAACGTTTAGGATAGTGCAGGATTTGAGAAGAATTAATATTATTGTTGTCCCATGTTGTCCAATTGTGCCAAATCCAGCAGTAATCCTGTACCAAATTCCACATGATGCAGAATGGTATACTGTTATTGATCTTTGCAATGCATTCTTTACAGTTCCATTACACCCAGATAGCCAGCCAATATTTGCTTTCTGGTTTGGAGACCGTATTTTGGCATGGTGCCGAATTCCTCAGGCGTATACTGAGAGTCCCTCCATCTTTAATCACTTGCTAAAGAAATCATTGGAGAGTTTGAACATGCCCGGAGATTCAGTACTGGTCCAATATATTGATGACCTATTAGTGTCATCAAGAACAAAGGATGCATGTGTTTCAGACACTATTGCATTACTGAACCATTTGGCAGACGGAGGACATAAGGTGCCCCCATCAAAGTTACAGTTCTGTCAGAAAGAAGTACAATACCTAGGTCACAAAATTGCTAAGGGAATCAGACAAGTCACTATAGAGAGAATTAGAATGATACAGGGAATGAAACCTCCAAAAACTCAGAGACAAGTGAGAATGTTCCTAGGAATGGTAGATTTCTGTCGACAATGGATTAGTGGATTTTCACTAATAGCAAAACCATTGCAGAGGTTGACAAGAGCAGATGTAAAAGATCCCATAGCGTTGAATAAAACTGAAATGTAAGCTTTTGAGCAACTAAAACTAGTCTATGTGAAGCACCAGCATTAGGAATGCCTGATTATGAACAATTGTTTGAACTATATTGCAGTGAACGAGAAGGATGTGCATTATCAGTTCTAATTCAGAGACATGGAAACTGAGAAAGCCAATTGCATATTTCTCAGCTGTTTTGGATCCAGTTGCAAAAGCATTGCCAGGATGCTTAAAAGCCGTAGCTGCTACAAGTGTGAGTTTGGAACAAAGTGAAGGTATAGTGAGGGGATTTCCTTTGAGATTATATGTACCTCATTCAGTGGAGATTCTCCTCACTAGGACAAATACACAGTTCCTTCCTAACAACAGGATGACAAAATATGAGAAGACAATTCTAGGTTCAGATAATGTGACAATTTCACGATGTGTGAATGTAAACCCATCTACACTGTTACCTGATGTCATGGATGTTGAGGTGAGAAATAAAGTTGATCATAAATGTTTGGGTGTTCTTGAATACTGTACCAAAATAAGACCTGATATTAAAGATGAGCCATTGCCTGAATCTGATTATGTAATGTTTGTGGATGGTTCGTGTCTGAGAACAGATGAGGGTGCTCTGAGTGCTGCATATTGCTGTATGCACAGTGGCAGATGTCCTAGAAGCATCCTGTCTAAAAGGAATTTGTTCTGCTCAAATAGCAGAATTGATTGCTTTGATTCGAGCATGTGAACTGGAAAAAGAGATAAAAGTCACCATAGTGACTGACAATCAATATGGTTTTAGTGTTGTCCATGATTATGGTCAATTGTGGTCCCAAAGAGGTTATTTAACTTCTGCAGGACCCCCCATCAGAAATGCTGAATTTGTGAAAATGTTGATTGATGCAATCCATTTACCTGATAAAATTGCTGTTGTAAAATGTGCAGCTCACAAGAAGGGAGACGACTATGTCACCAGAGGTAATCGTTTTTTTGATTCAATTGTAAAATACTGTGCCAAAAATCTTGCATCTATAAATCGGGACAGAAAAGCTGAACATGTTTCAAGTCCTTTAATGCTAACCACAATAGTTGAGACTTGGCAGGAAGTGAGACAAATGCAGGAAGAAGCAAGTGAGGAGGGGAAAGATGTCTGGTTCAAATCAGGATGTAGACAAAGAGAAGAGGATGAAATTTGGGTTTACAAAGATGAAAGATCAGTAATGCCTGATAACATGATTTCAAATATGGCCCGAATGTACCATGGTCAAGCCCGTATTGGGAGGGATGCCATGATCCGAATGTTCAGACAGACATGGTATACTCCCAAGTTCATGATGATCGCTGAGAGCCTTTGTCAGCGATGTCTTGTTTGTCAACAGTTGAATCCAAGAAGAAAAACAGCTGTGAGTTTGGGAACCATAGGATGGGAGGGTGGTCCATTAACACAAATGCAATTAGACTCCATAGAACTACCACCCTGTAATCGACTTAGATATGTACTTGTGTTCATTTGCCAATTTTCTAGGTGGGTGGAGGCTTTTCCTACCAGGAGGAATGATGGAGTTACTGTTGCAAAACTATTGTTGAGAGAATTCATTCCACGCTACGGTTTCCCAGTAAACAATTGAGGCAGATCGTGGAACACATTTTCACAACAAGTTAATGCAGATGATTTATGAAGCACTGGACATTCGTCATAAATTGCATTGTGCTTACAGACCAGAGGCTTCTGGGGTAGTGGAGCAAGTAAATGGAACCATAAAGAACAGAATTGCAAAAATGTGTTTGGCCACTGAACTGAAATGGCCTGATGCTTTGCCACTTGTTCTGATGACCCTAAGGAGCATACCTGATAAAAAGGCAGGATTAAGTCCACATGAGATTCTGATGGGAAGAGTGATGAGACAAGCATTTGTGCCAGTTGATAAACTATTGACTATTAATGATGATATCACACTAGATTACTGCTAAAACCTGTCTGACGTGGTAACTTCTGTGTTCCATCAGGTGGGAACTGAGGCAAACTCGAAAGAAAAACATCCAGCTCATGATCTAGTCCCTTGAGATGGGTTCGGATAAAGGTACACAGGAGAAGAAACTGCTTAGTCCCTCGTTGGCAGAAGCCCCGAAAAGTCATTCTGGTTAGCACGACTGCAGTTAAATGTGCTGGAATAAACAGATGGGTGCACGCTAGCCACACCATCCGTGTGCTTAAACCTGAAAATCCACAGGAAGAAAGGAGAAAGCACAACTGACTCAGATTCTGAAGGTGAACCAGAGAAAGATCCAGATACTGAAGCTCAACCTGTTCGTCGACATCTGGAAATATCAGATGCAAGTTCTGCGTATGAAGGAGAAAGTGAAGCTATTAAAGTGCCAAATTCTGACCTGAAAGTCGAGATTTGGTAAGAACTGATACCATGAAGGACACTGAGCAAAGTGAAGATAAAACTGGTAGTCAGGAAAATACTGAAAGACAGTCTGAGAGCTCTGAAAGCAGGAACCGGAAATCTCGAAACTGGTGAAAAGGAAATAACTCACGATGAGGATGAGCTTTCAAGTACCAGCTATGGAGAAGTTCCTAACAGAGTGAAAGAACTGACCAAAGAGAAAACAAGCTCAGTGAAAGAAACAGACATTATAAAGTTCACCACAAATGAAACTGTTGAGAGATCTGAAACTGAGTCTGATGACAATGAAGATGAAACTCAATTGAGAAGAAACTCAAGAAAGAGCTTGGAGAGTGGAACGTAACAATGTCGGACCTGAAACCAAGAGAGCTCGTAAAGGAGATACTTGGCCTAAAGAAACTGATGGACTGAAATTTAAACTGGTTAATAAAGCAAAAGTACAAGAGGATCAAGTAAACAAAATAACCAGTCAAAAGGAGTTGTTGGGTAAAAAGATAGAAATTGTGCAAAGGCCAAAAAGAGTGAGAAGACCAAATCAGAAATACAAGTCACCTGAGTGGACTTATATGATTTTGCCTCCAATAAGTGAAGTGAATAGCAGTCAAGAAAATGTGAGTTTCCAAAACGAAGAAAAAGAAAGTGAGTGAACTGTAACTCAAAATCATCTCCTACGCTGACGACACCCAGCTGATCCTCTCCCTGACCAACGACCCCGCCGCCGCCAGAGCCAACCTCCACGAAGGGATGAAAGACGTAGCCGAGTGGATGACGACCAGCCGCCTGAAACTGAACTCAGACAAGACAGAAGTCCTCATCCTGGGATCCTCACCCTCCGCCTGGGACGACTCCTGGTGGCCCACCGCCCTGGGCAACGCACCCAAACCGACAGACCATGCACGCAACCTGGGCTTCGTCTTGTACTCCTCCCTCACCAGGACCAGACAAGTCAACGCCGTCTCCTCGTCATGCTTCAACATCCTGCGCATGCTACGGAAGATCTTCCGGTGGATCCCCACCGAGACCAGGAAGACGGTCACCCAGGCCCTCGTCACCAGCCGACTGGACTACGGCAACATCCTCTACGCCGGAACCACCGCCAAGCTCCAGAAGAGACTCCAGCGGATCCAGAACGCCTCAGCCAGACTCATCCTCGACATCCCACGACACAGCCACATCTCCGGACATCTGAGAGACCTGCATTAGCTCCCCGTCAACAAAAGAATCACCTTCCGTCTCCTCACCCACTCACACAAAGCCCTACACGATCAAGGCCCGAGCTACCTCAACAACCGCGTCAACTTCTACGCTCCCAAGCGCCATCTCCGATCAGCCAGTCACGCCCTCGGCCCGTCCCCCGCATCCGAAGAACGACAACAGGAGGAAGGTCCTTCTCCTACCTGGCCGCCAAGACCTGGAACTACGCCTTGAGACCCTCCGGGTAAGTAGTGCGCTCTATAAATTTCTTGATTGATTGATTGAAAAGAAAGAAAAGAAGTACCTACATTTGGGAAACTGTGAAAAGGGAAAAAGGTGAAAGAACAAGACTTTTTGAAATTTCTGGTGATAAGGACACTTTGAGTGCAAAGAAAAGATTTAAAAGAGAGAATATAGGGGCAGAAACGATTGTGGAAAGCGCTGTGTAAAAAAAAAGGCTACTAATGATGTAACAAAATCGAAATGTACCATTTTTTTGAAAATGGTGTAGGATGTGGCTAATATGTACTGTATTATTAATGTTGGTATGGTTGATTTTAGCTATTATATTTCCTTTCAGGCTAGATTTTGAAAAAGCAAAGGCAAATGAGAGTATGAAAGAATAGACCTATGAGGCAAAAGGTGAAATGTTACATGTGTATAGACCTGAAGTACATCAAGATAACTCGATTAGCGATTTTTCTCGTAAAACGTTTTCAAAGTTATTGTCTGAATATGTGAGGAAAATGGATGCAAGTGATTGTTACGTCTGTGTGAAATTACCAGCATCTGTATCAGAGGGAGTGGCATACCATCATCTTCCATTAACATATGGAGTTACATGTAGTGTAATATCTAGTTTGTTTTATAGAACAGGTAAATTAGAGTATTATTATTCTAATTCTGATGATGTTTTTGCGAAACTGAAAATTGTAGTTGAATTGAATCAAATCAAACCTGCAAAAGTTTTTATGGAATATTTTCTGGAGACACAGGAATTGACCCATGATTATGCGTTTGAACATAATTTTACCTCTAAAATGAAAAATGAAGAGAAAGCCTTTTTGGATATGGTAGAAGAAAGGAGAAATCAGTATAAAAGGAGAGAAAAAGCAAAGCAAACTAAATCTACAATGTGGACATTTGAGGATGATAATATTGAAGGACATAATGTGAATGTGGCTATAAATATAGATACACCATTATTGGGGAAATTATGTATTCGGAGAGATAACACTGTGTATGAAAATTATTTTGTGGGAACAAGTCAATGTGAAGATACGTACATTTTAAATGGGGGTTGGGGATTTAAAGGAGGTAATGATCCAGTCTTTCCTGGGATATACTTTCTCTGCGGGAACAAAGCTTATAATAGATTGCCAGATCACTGGTATGGGTCCTGTTATATAGGCCTGGTCTTTCCTAAAATTTTCCATGTAGCTAGAGGAACTAATGGAATTCACGAGATAGGTAAACCTTTAAGTCGTAGAAGAAGAAAAAGTGTGATAAAAATAATAGGTGATTTTTTGGAGCATTGATACCAGCATTGGGTATATCTTTTATTGCAAACAGAATTCAGAAATTGTCAACGATAGTAGATCGTTTGTCAACAGATACAGCAGGAGGATTTCTAATGGTAAATACCGAAATGGTTGCTACGAGAGCTATGGTGATGCAAATCGACTTGCTCTTGATATAATTTTGTCAAAAGGAGGAGTCTGTGGAATTTTAAAGGTACAACACTGTTGTACATACATTCCAGATAAAAGTAAAAATATTGAAAGATATATTACAAATCTTACAGAGTTGCATAAGGAGATGAAACCACTGGAGGTTAATGGTGTTCTTGAGAAACTAGGTAGAAGTTTTTCAGCAGTTAGAATATGGTTTTATGTAATAGGTAGATCCATAATAGGGAAGATACTAATTCCAGTAACAATAACAATAGTAGTGTTTTTGATTTTATGATTAGGTTGTAAACTTAGCAAAAGAAGAAATCTTAAAAAGTCTATAAATAAAGGATTTGAAGAAAGGCAAGAAAGAGAATGTGAAAAAGGTGACATTGAAATGGAGGAGTTCAAAGAGAAACTTTATCAAGATAGAAAGAAACTGGAAGAAACTAGAGTATAACTCATACTAATTAAAAGAATTTGAAACATGGTGAGATAAAATGTACAACATTTTTGGGTGTTATTTGGTGATAAATCACCAAAGGGGGGAGTTGATGGAGCGAGGGTGAAAACAAATATTTTTGTATACCCCTCGTGAAATTTCTTCCCCATAATAGTAATATGTATTAATCGTGTGGTTTTGAAGTTAACCAACATAGAATAGAATGCACACACGCTAATACACGTGGGATACTAATTTGCTTGTGTTGCGAATTTTAATCTACTAATAAAGTGAAATTGTTGTATTAATCTGGTACGCAAATGTCATAATCTAACGAAAATCTATGTGTATATGCTTTTTGTATGTCTTATTGTGTCAGAAATTATGGAGAATGGTAAGTAAACTATGCTTATTTGTGGCTAAAAACGCTAGGTAATAATTATCAGGGTTACCTTAGAATGGGGGAGGTAAACAGAAGGGCTATACTTCGAAATCTTACTTTTAATTGTGTTTATTTCTGTAATAGTTCCCATAAAGGCCCATGAGGCCGAGAGTAAAATGGAAGTTTGCAAGACTCCGAGACTGTGATAATCTACGCATGCGCGACTGTGCTCGAGAGAAGTGAAGGCAGCTTGTGCCTGTACAGTGTGGGTCAGCATGGCCTGAATATTCAACCCAGTGCCAAAAATGTGTATGTCCGCATCGTGAGCATGGGAACCCAGTCTGAAATAACAATTTGAAGGACACAAGTGAAAAAACTGTTAAAGAACAATCAAGACCTTATTCTTTTGACTATAATGATGATGATGATGATGATGATGATGACTTGGCAGAAATATGGACAATGAAGAGATAAGGTTATGCTCATCCACCCCATACTTCGACCAATGAGGATAAACGAGGACCCTAAAAGTTTCAAATTTCAGATTGTAATTATGTTGTTTTGTAATTGCATTTATATAGTGCTTACTACCCCTGTCGAGGCGTCAAAGCGCTCTCCGGGACCCATAGAGGATTAGTGTTGAATAAGTATAGTGAAACATGCAAGTACATTTTAAGTGGTGGTTAGGTTAGTCAGCTATTTGGATTTGGAATGATAGCAGAAGGATAGAGGAGGACAAAGGTTTGTATTAATATAGCGCTTGTTGACGCACGCTATTCAGGAAGCCTATAAAGGATTAGTGGTGAATTAATATGCTGAAATATGAAGTAATTTCAGTAGTGGATATTAGTCAGTTACTTGGAGTGAGCAGAATAGCAGAGGGATAAAAGAAAGATTTGCATTCATATAGCACTTGTTTCCCTGATGGGTGTTGAAGCTCTTTTCTGGCGAGTAGCAGGCCACTCCGGAACCCATAAAGGATTAGTGTTGAAAATTAGTATAGTATAAATATGAAGTAATTTGAATAGTCGATATGTTATTCAGTTATTAGGTTAGTATATTAGTATAGTTGAATATGGAATTTGAGAAGTGATCATGTTAGTCTGTTAATTTTGATTGAAAAGGATAGTGGAGGGATAAAAGAGTGAATGATTTTTTTTAGGTCTTAGCAGCAGGAGGAGGCTTTTGGGTGAGTAAAAAGGAGTTTTGGAGGGGAGGAGTCAGAGTGAAGAGTTTGGAAAGGTTTGTTTTAGGGGATAGGTATAGTAAAAAGAGGTGTCAGATGATGCAAGGAGGGGTAGAGTAGGAGAGAGTTTAGAAAGGGTAATTTTAGCGATCATAGTAGTGGTATGGGGTTTGGGAAAAATGAGAGAGTGGATGTAGAGGATGTATTGATAGATGTATAGGATGAGAGATAGGGTAGTGCATTGGAAGGAGTAGTAAAAAAGAATTTTGAGATGAGTCAGAAGGTTGGGCTAGAAGATATATTGAGCGAAGTATAGGCTGAGAAATAGGGTAGTGCTTTGGAAATGCTAAATTAGAAGAAAGTGATAAATATATAGATCCATAAGTACATTGAAAGTATATAGATACATAAAGGAGGTAAGTATATGTAGATTAAAGATATTGATAGAGGCACAGGATGAGAAATATGGTAGTGAATTGGATATGTTTTTTCAGGAGAAACGTAACAGACACACAGATCCAAGTACATGGAAGGTACATAAATGCACAATGGAAGTATGTACATGTAGACCAAAGATGATTTTTATTTATTTATTATTATTTTTCTCTTAACATAATATTATTTTAGATGTTTATACAAAGTATTACACAAAGATAGGTACATATCTTTAGTGAAAACAAATGCTTATATCCAGAGGGATATGCTTTAAATTTATGTTTGCATATGGTGCTTATGAGGTGGAAGAGCCAAATCTTGAGTAGTTTTCTGAAGATAAGGTGGCTGTCGGTGGACCTTATGTTGCGGGGTAAAGAGTTCCACAGTTTGGCTGCTTGAGCAGAGAAGGATGTGCCACCCATGAGTTTTTTTCTTGTATGGTGGGATTTGGAGACAAGATGCTCCTTTAGAGCGGAGGTTCATTTGTTGAATGTGTTTGGTGATTTTATTCCTGATGAAGAGTGGTCCTATTCCATGTATTACTTTGTGGGTGATACAAAGCAGCTTGAACGTGGATCTTCTGGCAACCGGTAACCAATGCAGGGCTTTCAAGGGATGGGAGATGTGGTTTCGAGGTTTGATATGCAAGAGTAGTCTGGCAGCCGAGTTCTGAATCCGTTGTAGTCTTTTCATTGTCGTTAAAGGTGATCCGTGGTAGAGGCTATTGGCGTAATCGAGTTTGGACAGAACAAGGGAGATGGTAGCTTGGACCTTGTGTGGAAATCCCAAATGAGGGAAAATTAGTTTCAGTGTTTTTATAGTAGCAAAGCCTGATCTTGCTAGTTTATCCACTTGGGCATTCATCGACAGCTTGGAGTCCATGGTCATTCCGAGGTTTCTTACTTCCTTTGATACTTTAGGCAGTGATCCCAGTTCATCAGGCCATGCGGCAAGCGGGTTGTAATGTTTCCAATCACCACACATGAGTTTTTTTGAAGCATTCAATTTGAGATGGCTCCAAGTCATCCAGTGAGACAGCTGAAAATTGGCGATTTTCCAATGTCTTTGGGGCATTCCAGTTGAATGAGTATTTGCGTGTCATCTGCATAGTTATAGCACATGAGGTGAAATTTATTGATCAGTACTGGTAATGACTTCATGTAAATGTTGAAAAGCATGGTCGAGATGATAAAACCTTGAGGGAACCCTGCTTTTGTGGAGTACGGTTTGGACGAGAAAGGTGGGGTATTGATGACATTAGTTCTGTTTCAAAGGTAGGACGCAATCCAGTCTAGAGCAGTTCCCTCTATGCCGGCTTCATAAAGTCTTTGTTTCAAAGTGTCATGGTCAACCGTGTCAAAGGCAGCTGCGAGGTCGAAGAGAAGTAGAGCAGCAACCCCGTTGCGGTTAACTGTATTCTTTAGGTCGTCCCAGATGGCAAGGAGGGCAGATTCAGTGCCTCTTCCAGGACAGAATCCTGTTTGGAAGTCTGAAAGTAAAAGTATGTCATTCTCTTCAATGAATTGTGACATCTGGGTGAACACTGCTCTTTCTATCAGTTTGCCCAGGAAAGGTCCATTTGTAATGTGTCTGTAGTTATCAGGGTTCAGTGGGTCCAAGTTTGTTTTCTACTGTAAAGGGCGTGTGTATGACTTTTTGAGTTCTTCTGTAAATATTCTGGATTTAAGGAATCGCTGATGATTCTTCTTACTGGAGTGGCAGGAGAGGTTGTTAAAAGAATTGTCTTGAAAGTTTGTGGCGGACAGGGGTCAGAAGGGCTGCCGACAGGCCTGCTTGCTTTGACCAGGTCCATAAATTCATCGTGTGAGATGTGTTGGAAGAAACGGAAAGGCTTGATTAGAACATTCTTGGATTGTTGTTTTGTACAAGGGTTAGTGCTGGTACTTTTTTTCTGTTTTAAGTATGAGTCCAATGTGTCTGCTTTATCCGTGTAATGATTTGCCAGTTTGTCTGTGAAATCTTGAGTAACAGGAGGAGTTACTTCTAGGCAATTTGGTTTGAAAAATTCATTGAGTATTTGATAGAATTCTTTATTTGCACATTTAGCATTTTGAATTCTGTCTGAATAGTACCCTTTCTTAGCTTTTTGATAGCCGACTTGTATAATCCGTTAATTTTCTGTTGGTAAAGTTTGTCTTGTTTGGCGTTTGTTTTGAGCCAGGTATGTTGCAGCTTTCTAATTTGTTGTTTTATGTCTTTTATTTCTATTTTTACTCAAAAGGCACTTTTTTCTTTTGTTCTGTTGTGTGGTTTTGAGTGGTATCAGGATGTCAAAGGTTTCCTGTAGCCACTCATATAGATTTCGAACAGAATTTATGTTTTCCAGATTTGTACTGGATGTTAGTTGTGTTTCCAAGTGTTCCAAATTGAGTTTGTTCCACAGCCGATAGGTGGATGGATGTAAGGTTGTTTTAGGTGAGTCGCTTAGAGTTGTTTTATGTTGGAAAGCAAGAAAGTGGTGGTCTGACCATGTCACTGGAGTTATAGTTTTAAAGATAACTAGTTCAGTATTAGCAAAAATGACATCTAGGATATGTCCAGCTGTGTGTGTTGGATTGTGGACAATCTGATGCAGGTTCAATGCGTCTAGGCCGGTGATTATTGTTTTTGGATGGGCCATATTGGGTTTATCAAACCAAATGTTAAGGTCACCCAGAACGCATAGGTTGGAGTGTATTGTTATCAGGTTTGAGACTGTGTCTAGAAGTGCTTCTGGGAATGTTGCCTTGCTAGGTGGAGGTCTATAAAGGAGCAGGAAGTTACAGGAGGAAGACGGTGTAGGATTGCATCTTGTTAGAAGAGCCTCACAATTCTTTATGGAGATGTTGTCAGTTTTAGTGATATGTTTTGTTTGCCTGAATACAACAGCTAGACCACCTCCTTTTTTGGCTATACGATTTTGGGTGATTATTTGATAGCCCAGAGGAATGGCTTCACGCAGGACTGGAGCCATATCCTCTCCCAACCATGATTCGGTTATGAATAGTATGTCTGGTTTTGCATTGGTGAGAAGGTCGTAGATGTGATGCTTTTTTTTAGAGAGTTATTACTCATAATGTTATTGTTATGAGTTATTACTCATAATGTATTATTACTCATACACCCACTGGGTGTATGAGTAATAATACATCCTGGCAATGCTAGTATCTCAGCCGTAGGCTTCTCACCAGGCTTCCTCTCTTTATTCCATGTCCTGATCTCATCCCAAGTGCCACCCAACTCCAAAACAAGGTCCTGTGTATGCACTTGCCACCAAATATCCACGGGCACCAATAAACCGAAAAAGATCCCAATGTCTGCCAACGTCATCACCGTCGAAGACATGGCCTCTGTTAATTCTTTATAATATGCAGTTGGATTTTTTTCTAGGGTCGGGTAGCTGAGTCTTAAGAGACAAAACCTTACTCCTTTTCCAAGGAATATAAACCCCTTGTTCCTGGAAACAGGCCTCTGCTCACTGTCTGACAACAGTATATGAAAGGGTCCCAGACCAGAAAACACAATGAATAGTTAATCTTCACACAGTTACACAAGATCAAAACCAAAAGGTACTTATGGTTGACAGTGTTTTTATTTTCACTGAACCTAGAAAAAACGTATAATGTTTTTACATTCGCTAATAATATACACAAAGATCAAGTGTGCCCACACAGGGGAGGGGGAGGAGTGTGGAAGGAAGGGTGAGGGGAGGGGGGGGGTTTCAAGTGTCACAATTAGTTAACATCACTAATCATAAGCACAAATCCACAAGTGAAACCATCATTATCATTGATCCATGAGTGAGAGATCAAGAACAAACACATGTTAAATAAACCATTATACATGAAACAGAGACTCCTGTAATGATTATTACTATCAAAATTGGGGTAAGGAGTTCGTATAGGTAGAAAATGGTCTACGTTTCGACCCAAAGGTGTAGGACATTGGATCCTTACTGGAGGGTCTTCATCAGGACGTGAGGGGGTGAAGGGAACGGTGGGGCAAAGTCCTGAAGTATAATATGGAAAAAATACGCGTTATTTTAAACGGTCTCAAAGGAGTCCCGACATACATAATTTAAAAAGCCCGAAGGCCGGTCACATTAAATTACACAAACGTGAGAGAGAAATTGTAGGAGTTAAAAAGGAGGGTAGATAGACTGAGGGCAGAATAAAGCAAAAAGGAGTACCTGACAGCGCAGGTAGACACAGTCACAAGCCTCCTGGGCGTGTTGCGTCTCCAGGCAGGGCCGGTGCGAGTAAATATTAAATTAGTCTGAAAAAACATGAAAAACGTTCGGTACATTAGCACCAAAAAACCAAAAGATACCCTGTTAGGGGACAGGTAGGGCACAGGGCCGTCAACAGCCTACCTGTTAGTAAATCGGTCAACCGTTCTGGATGGCACGGCAAGTGAGGTCCCTCAAGCGCGATTATATCAAACTCCCAGGCGCTCGTCTGTGAAGAGCGGGCGGAGTATCAGATATCAAACAATGCAAGCAGTATGGCACGCATTTGTAGAAAGATGTAGAAAACGAGCCATGACTCACCCAAAGGGGAATGAAAATTACTGTCAACAAGGAGCCGGCTCAGCGTGTCTCCTTGGCAGGGGCAGGGGGCCTCCGTAGCCTGAGCGTCCCAAAAAGTGGATCAGGCAGCCATCTGAAAAACGATAGGCAGGAACATAGTAAGGAGACCGGTTTGGCTCTGAGATACAATAAGGACGGTAGCAGACGCGGCTGCTTACAGGGAGCTTACCCGTGGAAGGTCAGAACGGAGCAAGCGTTCGCGCGTGTATGCCTGGAACCAGGAAGTGTTGCCATGGCTACCCGGATCGATTATATAAACTACCAAAAGAAAGACTCAGACGCGTTGCTGGGTAACAGGGAGGCGTCCCATTTGGAGGAAAGACTGGATCACGGGGAACAGGGGTTGATATTGGTGTTAGTTCAAAATACAGTAATTTACAATTAAAAGCGAAAAAATGCCCCACATGTCGGTAAAATGGCCGGTGTCTCAAAACAGGGGAGGAAAAACCTTTTGAAAAACACATTCAAGGGGAGAAGCTTGATGGTCATACATATGCACGTATATTGGTCAAAAAAAGGGGTTTATACAAAGGTTACGTATGTGTCGATTTGCCATCATGTGCGCGGACCAACCCAACATGGTGGTCAAGGCGCATATGGTCGAAGGAATATTTTACAAAGATTCCGTGTGTGCTGATTGTTCACCATATGCGCGGACCAACCCAGTATGGTAGTCAAGGAGCATATGGGTCAAAGGGAAAAATTATGCAAGAAAAACATTATAGCAACCATTCTGTAATAGCATAAAATGCAACCTTGGTATACAGCATCTGTATTCCATGGTCGCGGACAAACCAGACATGGTAGTCAGGCGACTATGGGTCAAAAAAGCAGCAGTTCACAAGAATACGTATGATTCCCCAGAAAGGACCCTGCATAGATTCAGAAAGAGACGCTCACAATGTGTTAAAGAGACTGGTGAGTTAGATAGTCAGCAAATTAGTATGTAAGGCACCGCAGAGCAAGGAAGGGAAAGACCTAATTCACAGCATGGCCATCTGTGCAAAACTACTTTCTGATTCATTTAAACCACTGGATGCAGAATCAAAAAAGCGAATCCACTTAATCTCCCTTACATTGAGGACGGGTTCGATGCTACCGCCCCTGGGGCCCAGTCGGACCTGTTCAAGGATTGTCCACTTCAGACTTTCAGGGGGGTGGTTGTGTGTGTTGCAGTGATCGACCAGGGGGGCTCCCACGACCTTACATCTCACACGGCTGCAATGCTGCAGAAAACGTACCTTAGCACGTTGCTGTGTCTGACCCACATATATCTGGTCACAGGGGCATATTATACAATAAACCACATTGGTGGAGTTACAGTTGGTGTGTGACTTGAGGAGAACTTGAAAATGTTTGTAGGTGAAGATCTTCGTCTGGATGGTCGACGGACAGGCTTTGCAGGACCCACATCGGTAGTGTCCTACAATAGGGGGAAGGTTCCACATGGTTGTGATAGATTGTTCAGCTGGACTCGATAGAAAGGAGCGCACCACATAGTCTCGGATATTCCTTGCCTTTTTGAAAGCGTGGAGAGGAGGGCATTTCATCTTTAGGTCCTCAGATATCAGGTTCCAATATTTATTGATGGTATGTTTTATCCTGTTGCTTTTTGTGGAAAAAGTTGTAACACAGATCATGCGATCCTCATTCTTGTTCTGTTTGTCGCCCGGTTCTAGTAGAGTCTCTCTGGGGTTGAACCATGCTCTCTTCATGGCTTTCTTTACCAACCGCCTGGGGTATCCGCGTTCAAGTAGTCTGCCCAATAGGATTGAGGATTGGTCCATGTAGTCCTCCTTCCTGCTACAATTTCGGCGAATCCGCAAAAACTGGCCGAAGGGGAGGTTATCACGGAGGCCCCTAGGGTGGTGACTGGAGTACAGAAGGAGGGAGTTCCTCTCCGTGGGTTTCCTAAACAAGTTAGTTTGGAGGATATCATTTTCCACAAAGATGGTTAAGTCCAGGAAATCGATGGATTTTTTGTCCACTTTAGTGGTAAATTTAATGTCCGGTGATCTATCATTGAGCCAGTTGAAGAAGTTGGTAATGTCGTCCTCGGTGCCTGACCAGATGCAGATGACGTCATCTATGTATCTCATCCAAAGATGTATTTGAGATCTGAAAGGATTAGCATTGGTGAGTACAAAAGTATCTTCATACATGGACATGAAGATTATGGCCAGATCAGGAGCAAAGGCCGCCCCCATCGCCACACCCTTAGTCTGGAGATAGAAGGAGTTGCGAAAAATGAAAAAGTTCCTCATCATTGCGATCTTGAGTAAGAGGATGATGAATGTTGTTGGTACCTGAACGGGTGCCTCCCGTTTGTCAAGGGCAATCGACATTGCCGCCAGGGCCTCATCCTGGGGTATGCTAGTGTACAAGGATACAATGTCGCACGTTACCAGGAGGTCTCGTGTAGAGTCAAAAGGGTGTCCATCGATCAGGTTGATGGTTTGAGTGGTGTCCCTTAAGTATGTGGTTGTAGCCTCGGCCAGTGGTTTTAGGAAAAAGTCTATATATCTGCATAGTGGTTCCAGCAGGGAGCCACAGCCGGACACAATAGGGCGTCCCGGGGGCTTTTGGAGATCCTTGTGGACCTTGGGTAAAGTGTATATGGTGGGGAGGCGAGGGTGCTTCTGATTCAAATACTGGAACTCATGTTCCGATAGGAACCCTTGTTGGAGGCCATCTTGGGTGACCCTCAGGATCTCAGCCATAATACTTTGAGATGGGTCCCCACCCAATTGTCTATAGCTGATCCCATCGTTGAGTTGTCGTAGGATCTCGTTAGTATAGTTATCCTGGTCCTGTATAACAATTGCTCCGCCTTTGTCCGCGGGTTTCACAACTATTGTGGTGTTATCCTTTAGGGATTGGAGTGCCAACTTCTCAGATCTACTCGTGTTGTGTTTCGTGAAGGTGTTATCATTCAGGATAGTTTGCACATCGCGGAGCACTAGACTCTCGTAGGCCAGAATTCGTTGAGTCATGGCATACGTGGATGGTACAAAGGTGGACGGTGGCCTAAGGTTGGTTGCTGAAGAGGCTGGTTGAAAGGGCTTATCCATGAAAAAATATCGCAGTCTTATCTTCCTAAAGAACTTATGGAGTTCGACCACAGTATTGAAGGGGTCCGGTGTAGAGGTGGGAACAAAGGATAGGCCACGACTTAATACTTTGGTTTCATCCTCCTTGAGTGTGTAAGTAGAGATGTTAATCACAGGGGAGGGATAAAATCAATCAGCTGGAGCGCCTTGAGAAGAAACTTATTCGAACTAAACTTCATGGGCACTTCTTAGCACAGTGTCTTCAATCCAACATCATCCCTGTGGGCCTACAGGTCAAAGTTGAACCCGCCATTTTTATCGACGTTCCCAAGTTCCGTGAGGGTTTCAGTTTTGTCGCGAACAACTGTTCGCGACACTGGATGGTTCTCGGCATCGAAATTGCTATCCTAACTAAGCAGATAACGGACCTGAAAGCCGAGATAAGTGGGGACTCCACTCTCACAAACTCCAAAGAGGCATTGACCAAACTGGTGGCGACCCTCCAAGATTTTGAAACAACTACCATCAAAAAGAAACTGGAAAAATTAGCCCGCGACGTGAGGTCGTACGACAAAAAAAGAACATATCCCTACCTCCTGGACGAGTACTACAGACAAGACAACCAAGGGAGATTTACCAACCGCGGCCGGGGTTCATACAGAGGCAGGCGAAATTTTACAACTTTCTCAGATTCCTCGTACAGTTCAGGGGAGGACTCCGAACGAGCCGGCCCTAGCGGCGCTTACGGGTACCAGGACTCCTACGGACCATCCCACCAACCCCAACCTTTTTTAGGACAGGGAGGATGGAGACCTCCACGGGGCAGAGGAAACAATTGGGACAGGGGCACTGGCAGAGGCCAATACATTGCGGACCAGGAGTGGGACTCCGGCAGAGGGAGAGGCACAAAGCAAGTGAGCTTCCGCCAGGAGGAACATGGGGAGAGATCCACACGCAGGAAGAACTACAGGTGGTAAAGGAGACCTCCCCTGTGATTAACATCTCTACTTACACACTCAAGGAGGATGAATACCAAAGTATTAAGTCGTGGCCTATCCTTTGTTCCCACCTCTACACCGGACCCCTTCAATACTGTGGTCGAACTCCATAAGTTCTTTAGGAAGATAAGACTGCGATATTTTTTCATGGATAAGCCCTTTCAACCAGCCTCTTCAGCAACCAACCTTAGGCCACCGTCCACCTTTGTACCATCCACGTATGCCATGACTCAACGAATTCTGGCCTACGAGAGTCTAGTGCTCCGCGATGTGCAAACTATCCTGAATGATAACACCTTCACGAAACACAACACGAGTAGATCTGAGAAGTTGGCACTCCAATCCCTAAAGGATAACACCACAATAGTTGTGAAACCCGCGGACAAAGGCGGAGCAATTGTTATACAGGACCAGGATAACTATACTAACGAGATCCTACGACAACTCAACGATGGGATCAGCTATAGACAATTGGGTGGGGACCCATCTCAAAGTATTATGGCTGAGATCCTGAGGGTCACCCAAGATGGCCTCCAACAAGGGTTCCTATCGGAACATGAGTTCCAGTATTTGAATCAGAAGCACCCTCGCCTCCCCACCATATACACTTTACCCAAGGTCCACAAGGATCTCCAAAAGCCCCCGGGACGCCCTATTGTGTCCGGCTGTGGCTCCCTGCTGGAACCACTATGCAGATATATAGACTTTTTCCTAAAACCACTGGCCGAGGCTACAACCACATACTTAAGGGACACCACTCAAACCATCAACCTGATCGATGGACACCCTTTTGACTCTACACGAGACCTCCTGGTAACGTGCGACATTGTATCCTTGTACACTAGCATACCCCAGGATGAGGCCCTGGCGGCAATGTCGATTGCCCTTGACAAACGGGAGGCACCCGTTCAGGTACCAACAACATTCATCATCCTCTTACTCAAGATCGCAATGATGAGGAACTTTTTCATTTTTCGCAACTCCTTCTATCTCCAGACTAAGGGTGTGGCGATGGGGGCGGCCTTTGCTCCTGATCTGGCCATAATCTTCATGTCCATGTATGAAGATACTTTTGTACTCACCAATGCTAATCCTTTCAGATCTCAAATACATCTTTGGATGAGATACATAGATGACGTCATCTGCATCTGGTCAGGCACCGAGGACGACATTACCAACTTCTTCAACTGGCTCAATGATAGATCACCGGACATTAAATTTACCACTAAAGTGGACAAAAAATCCATCGATTTCCTGGACTTAACCATCTTTGTGGAAAATGATATCCTCCAAACTAACTTGTTTAGGAAACCCACGGAGAGGAACTCCCTCCTTCTGTACTCCAGTCACCACCCTAGGGGCCTCCGTGATAACCTCCCCTTCGGCCAGTTTTTGCGGATTCGCCGAAATTGTAGCAGGAAGGAGGACTACATGGACCAATCCTCAATCCTATTGGGCAGACTACTTGAACGCGGATACCCCAGGCGGTTGGTAAAGAAAGCCATGAAGAGAGCATGGTTCAACCCCAGAGAGACTCTACTAGAACCGGGCGACAAACAGAACAAGAATGAGGATCGCATGATCTGTGTTACAACTTTTTCCACAAAAAGCAACAGGATAAAACATACCATCAATAAATATTGGAACCTGATATCTGAGGACCTAAAGATGAAATGCCCTCCTCTCCACGCTTTCAAAAAGGCAAGGAATATCCGAGACTATGTGGTGCGCTCCTTTCTATCGAGTCCAGCTGAACAATCTATCACAACCATGTGGAACCTTCCCCCTATTGTAGGACACTACCGATGTGGGTCCTGCAAAGCCTGTCCGTCGACCATCCAGACGAAGATCTTCACCTACAAACATTTTCAAGTTCTCCTCAAGTCACACACCAACTGTAACTCCACCAATGTGGTTTATTGTATAATATGCCCCTGTGACCAGATATATGTGGGTCAGACACAGCAACGTGCTAAGGTACGTTTTCTGCAGCATTGCAGCCGTGTGAGATGTAAGGTCGTGGGAGCCCCCCTGGTCGATCACTGCAACACACACAACCACCCCCCTGAAAGTCTGAAGTGGACAATCCTTGAACAGGTCCGACTGGGCCCCAGGGGCGGTAGCATCGAACCCGTCCTCAATGTAAGGGAGATTAAGTGGATTCGCTTTTTTGATTCTGCATCCAGTGGTTTAAATGAATCAGAAAGTAGTTTTGCACAGATGGCCATGCTGTGAATTAGGTCTTTCCCTTCCTTGCTCTGCGGTGCCTTACATACTAATTTGCTGACTATCTAACTCACCAGTCTCTTTAACACATTGTGAGCGTCTCTTTCTGAATCTATGCAGGGTCCTTTCTGGGGAATCATACGTATTCTTGTGAGCTGCTGCTTTTTTGACCCATAGTCGCCTGACTACCATGTCTGGTTTGTCCGCGACCATGGAATACAGATGCTGTATACCAAGGTTGCATTTTATGCTATTACAGAATGGTTGCTATAATGTTTTTCTTGCATAATTTTTCCCTTTGACCCATATGCTCCTTGACTACCATACTGGGTTGGTCCGCGCATATGGTGAACAATCAGCACACACGGAATCTTTGTAAAATATTCCTTCGACCATATGCGCCTTGACCACCATGTTGGGTTGGTCCGCGCACATGATGGCAAATCGACACATACGTAACCTTTGTATAAACCCCTTTTTTTGACCAATATACGTGCATATGTATGACCATCAAGCTTCTCCCCTTGAATGTGTTTTTCAAAAGGTTTTTCCTCCCCTGTTTTGAGACACCGGCCATTTTACCGACATGTGGGGCATTTTTTCGCTTTTAATTGTAAATTACTGTATTTTGAACTAACACCAATATCAACCCCTGTTCCCCGTGATCCAGTCTTTCCTCCAAATGGGACGCCTCCCTGTTACCCAGCAATGCGTCTGAGTCTTTCTTTTGGTAGTTTATATAATCGATCCGGGTAGCCATGGCAACACTTCCTGGTTCCAGGCATACACGCGCGAACGCTTGCTCCGTTCTGACCTTCCACGGGTAAGCTCCCTGTAAGCAGCCGCGTCTGCTACCGTCCTTATTGTATCTCAGAGCCAAACCGGTCTCCTTACTATGTTCCTGCCTATCGTTTTTCAGATGGCTGCCTGATCCACTTTTTGGGACGCTCAGGCTACGGAGGCCCCCTGCCCCTGCCAAGGAGACACGCTGAGCCGGCTCCTTGTTGACAGTAATTTTCATTCCCCTTTGGGTGAGTCATGGCTCGTTTTCTACATCTTTCTACAAATGCGTGCCATACTGCTTGCATTGTTTGATATCTGATACTCCGCCCGCTCTTCACAGACGAGCGCCTGGGAGTTTGATATAATCGCGCTTGAGGGACCTCACTTGCCGTGCCATCCAGAACGGTTGACCGATTTACTAACAGGTAGGCTGTTGACGGCCCTGTGCCCTACCTGTCCCCTAACAGGGTATCTTTTGGTTTTTTGGTGCTAATGTACCGAACGTTTTTCATGTTTTTTCAGACTAATTTAATATTTACTCGCACCGGCCCTGCCTGGAGACGCAACACGCCCAGGAGGCTTGTGACTGTGTCTACCTGCGCTGTCAGGTACTCCTTTTTGCTTTATTCTGCCCTCAGTCTATCTACCCTCCTTTTTAACTCCTACAATTTCTCTCTCACGTTTGTGTAATTTAATGTGACCGGCCTTCGGGCTTTTTAAATTATGTATGTCGGGACTCCTTTGAGACCGTTTAAAATAACGCGTATTTTTTCCATATTATACTTCAGGACTTTGCCCCACCGTTCCCTTCACCCCCTCACGTCCTGATGAAGACCCTCCAGTAAGGATCCAATGTCCTACACCTTTGGGTCGAAACGTAGACCATTTTCTACCTATACAAACTCCTTACCCCAATTTTGATAGTAATAATCATTACAGGAGTCTCTGTTTCATGTATAATGGTTTATTTAACATGTGTTTGTTCTTGATCTCTCACTCATGGATCAATGATAATGATGGTTTCACTTGTGGATTTGTGCTTATGATTAGTGATGTTAACTAATTGTGACACTTGAAACCCCCCCCCTCCCCTCACCCTTCCTTCCACACTCCTCCCCCTCCCCTGTGTGGGCACACTTGATCTTTGTGTATATTATTAGCGAATGTAAAAACATTATACGTTTTTTCTAGGTTCAGTGAAAATAAAAACACTGTCAACCATAAGTACCTTTTGGTTTTGATCTTGTGTAACTGTGTGAAGATTAACTATTCATTGTGTTTTCTGGTCTGGGACCCTTTCATATACTTTAATCTATTACCCAGGTCCCACTGACCACATGGGTCGAACCCTCCTTTCTACAACACACTGTCTGACAACAGCATTATGCTGATCTCGCAGCTCAGGTCACTCAGGATGAAAAATAGGGTGCACTTCCCTCATCGGAAACTGGGACGCTGTCGTCGGACTCTGCTGGTGCAGCCTACCTCGGTATCCAATCAACATTGTAACATTACTAAAAACGATGTTAGGGGGCTATGTCATAGGAAAGATGGCCCCAGTAAACAATATACGAATGCAGAAATATATAACAATCAAAACAATTATTCAAACACACATTGTTATGGTTTACACACAGTGTTATTTAATCACACTGGGCGTATGCGTTATTTATAGTATTACACAGTTCTTTTCAAATAGTGCCCCTGAAGCAGGGAGGGGAAAGGGGGAGTGATGTGTTTGAAGTGAGGATAAAGGATAGGTAAAGAGTTCAAATCACACGCATATATTATTGATACAAAGATGGGCTTATGTTTAAACCCAAAACATTCTTGTTGTGCACAGGTATTCAGTTAGCCATAAATATATACATTGTCACAGTGAAAAATTGCTGTTGATCAGACTAGCTATACACAAAGAAGACGACGTTTCGACCCCTGGTTTATAGGTTACTATTTACTGTACAGTGGGGTCTTCATCAGGACAGGGTCATGGGGTAGGTGCAGTTCTCATTTAGAAACCTTCACGTGTGGTTGGAGGAATGTATTGGGCACATGGGCTCCAAAGCAAGAGCGGGAAAGTGAGCACTTAATTGGGAGGTGCGCTGTGCGGCATATTGCTGTTCAAACTGCGTTGCCAGGTTGAGGGACAATCCTTTACACATATGTAGAAATGAGGGCAATGGCTCAATCGACTGTATTAAATACGTCGTAGTCCATGAATATGACAGAGCATAGAGACTTCTCCTTCAGCATGTCATCCATGTCAGCAGCATACACACGATCTCGGATGTCGTAAATAATTTGGGGCACAACACCATTGAAACACTGCTTCCACAACCCAAACAGAGTAGCCAACATATGCTGGAGGGCATGCTGCTGTACAAATGGCTCATACTACTTCAACACACTCCATACATCTTCCACACTTTAAACTGGATTCCGGGCCTACTGGGCAGCCTGATTTGCTACCGTCCTTTTCTCTGCATCTCCCACCACAGACCGAATCATCACCGACCCCATTCGCTCCCGTGCAGTCGCCCTATCCCCTTCGTCCAGTCCACGCACAGGCGTCCCAATGCTCAACGAGGTCGGGGAGAGGAAAAGTGAGGCAGGCGCAGGCATCGAAGGGGCAGGCCTCAGAATGATTAATGACTGTGTCATAGGTGTAAGTGATGGGAAGAGGGAAGAAGTTGGAACAACAGGCGTAGCAGAAAGACCTGCAGTCGCTGCAGGAGCGACATATGAAGCCGAAGAAGAAGAAGGAGGTGCTTTAGCCAAAGCAGCCAGATCAATAGCAGGAGAATCAGGGACAGAGGCAGACGAGGCAGAGGATTGGTGTTGTGGGACAGCAAAATATATACTTTCTGTGGAGCATATGGAGGCGGAGGTCGAGTAGCTAACAGGTCCTCTACAAAGGCTTCGCCTTCTTCTCAGGCAGCATAGGATTTGCACATTGCAACCTAAACGTCCGGTCAGCACACTCTATGCCCTTCTTTATTTTCTCTCTATCATACGCTATTGCCTTCTGTGTTATGATCTGCATCTTTCCCCTTCGAGCCTCCTTGTCTGCTCTCATTCGCCTCTGTTTAGCTTCCTTTTGCCATACTTGAAGATAATCAAACATCCACTGCCTACTCCGTTTTGCAAACTATTTATCCTGCAAGAAATTCAATTTCTGTTTGTCAAAGTTACCTGTTAACGGCCATTGTAGCTCGGCATTGTCCCTCATATATTTGTGCCATAATGTACTAAATATAATAGGACCAAGGCTGTGCTTAACATACATGTCATAGTTTGGATTGCCTTCCGGAAGCACAAGTTACCTCTCCTCTTATCGAGCCTCAGCAAACAGCGACGGCACCCCAAACAACACAACTTACTAAAAAATGGTATCTTGAAAGGGGAAACAGATTCGCTATTCGTACCTGAGGAATAACTGACCAATCTAATAACTTTCCCGAAAGTCGGTCCTCGGACCGTACAAAGCAAAGACAAATCAAAAGTCAGTCCTCAGACTGCACCAAAATTACAAGCCTGAACCAACAGCACAAGAACCAAAGACTAGTCAAACCCCAAGCATTTTCACCAGCAATCCAAATCCATTATGCTGCCTGACAGAATGTCTGCAGACACTCACCCAAATCGGTCTGCAGACCTACCAAGTGCAATCAAACGGTCTGCAAACTATACCAAATATTATTCAAAATGGCGCCATATTCACAAAGAACCAAAGCAAACTCACCTGGTGCACACAGGTCGAACAAATGTATTCTCCACTGCCGACTCTTCGGACCAAATGGTCAACTCCAAGGGTTTCGCCTTTCAGGATTCCAGCCGGGATGACCACTGGATGAGGCAGCGCCCAATCATTCATGCAGGGCAGCTGCGAGAACTAAGCTCTGTCGTGCGGGGATCCCCGATCTGCCCATCCGACCTGAGGCTGGCCGTCCTCCCCACCCATCCGCGGACGAGGATGGGTCACGCGGTGGGTCACTGTTCGGGTGCCAAATGAAGGAAGTGGCCCAATTAGGGTCACCCGGGTCACTTGCGACCACCTCTCAGCCTTCCAAACAAATGAAGAGTCGTCCAGACAATAGAGAATGTAAACCAAGTTATTTATTAGTATTGCACTGCAGCGGAGCCCAGATTGACCAGCCTCCTGAGATGGCTGCCGAGGGACTGCCTCCCCCCAACATCACATAAGATATTATACTTTTCCAATTCTAGTCCAGACACTAGGAAACAGAGGGGGCACAGGAGGATGAGCTACAGTCCTAGGATCGTGTATATGTTATCTTCACTCCAAGGCCACTTCACCCATGCTCGCCATTTGAGTGAAGATGGGAATGAGCCTATCTAACAGCTAAGGTATGCAACAATAGAGAGTACATTCATTAGTGCAACTGAAATAACACCCCTGATCTCCACCTCCCAGATAGCCGCCCCATCCCAGGAATGATGCATCTGTCACTGCTGTGAGATCTGTTTGAGGAAGGGAGAGGGGTCTGCCTCTAAGCCAATCACCAGCCACCACTGCAGGTCCTTTGCAGTTCCTTCCATATCTGAACCATGTCGGAGAGTTTCCGCTGATGCTGCGCCCACTGGAACTTCAGGTCCCACTGCAGAGCATACATATGCCATTTGCCATGATTTACTAACAGGATACAGGAGGACGTGAGTCTCAGCGGCCCCAGAGTCATTCTCACTGAAATCCATTGTAGAAGCTAAAATATCAGTATGATAACCTGAATAACCTGTATTCGCTGCTCGGGAGGATAAGCCCAATTCTGCACTGTCTCCAGAACACCACTGATAAAAGAGAGCATCTCAAGACCAAGGTTTGGGGGTCAGGGTATTCCTACCCTGCCCCTTTTTCTTTTATTTGGCCCTTGTTTTGGGACTCGGCTGAAGCTGAGTCCCAAGATGCCTGCCAACACTTTCTGGTTTGAGCGTTGGCAACCAATCACAGCTCTGGGGATCTCTGCAAGAGCTCGTTATTGTTCACAAAGGCTTCGCGATTGTCTTTATTGCCACTGAGGGTAGGCTAAGGTCCATGACCTCTGATGCCCTTTTTACCACCATAGCAAAAAGGGTTCATCCTCTGCAGCCAAGGTAGGAGGAGAGACCATTCCAGTCCACTGGCGTCTGCCAAATCCTTACACCAATCCATGTTAGGGTCTAGGAGCTGTTATTCCTCAGGGTCCGGTGACCCCTCCCAATCCTCCTGGAGTCCCAGCCTATGTTGCTCAGGCTCCGGCCCTGAAGACATGGCTCCAGTTGGAGCCGGTGTTGGATGATGCCCCTCCGGCTCCATGTCAGGAATGGTGATGTGAATGGGGACGGTCAAGGTGGTATGATTGGCACCAGTCTCGATTCATCCATAGATCCAAAGGACCCGAATGAAGCAAGGGACGGAGCCAACAGCGGAGAACCAGTGTGGGGCCCTCCCGAACACACAGAGCCCAAAGGTACGGCAGCAAGTACGGGCCACCCAAATATAATGTGCATGGCCTAATAGAACTCACAAATTTGGGCGGGGTTGCTTCGGCTCCTGGAAACTCTGGGAGGTTCAGAGCTGGCCCAGGTTTTTGAATGATGACACTCAATTTTCTCGTCGGAGAACTTCAATGGATGGGGTGACGTTGAAACCTCTTTGACTTCTTTTTCCTGTAGGACTTATGCAAGGACAACTTTTAGTGCAAGAGGACCTTGGGCTTTGCGACTGATCCCAGGACCTTCCTCTCGACTAGGATCTGGACTGTCGCGGTGTTGCACATCAAGCAGCAAAAAGCTTAAGGAAACGTCCCTCAATGCCTTGGGTTGCATGGCACGGCAGTTGACGCAGGATTAATGTTGTGGCTGCGCTTGAGGCACCAGAGATAAAAAAAAGTGTGGGTTCATCACTGACATAGGCTGGTGACAGGGGCCACAGGGATTCAAACTGGCCTTCCTAGTTGAAATCCTGCCACACCAGGGAAAGATTGACACTACGACTTCAACAAAAAGTCGAAAAAGGTCAGTGAAAAAATTACTTGGGGTAGCTCTCTCCAGATCTGTGCTGACTGGCGTGGAACAAAAAGATATGACGTCAGCATGCTGTGGTGGCAACACACATGTCAACTTCTGGCGTGGATGACGCCACGCAGAGCCGAACTATACCACCTACTGGAAAGCAGGGGAAATGCTGACACAAAAAAATTCCCTGATTCAGTCGGACACCTGGTGATGTTTGTAAAATAAGGAATATGCGGCTCGAAGTCTCTATCAGATTTTACAGCTACAGGCCTTAATGATATAAATTGCGATGGTACATAAATATGAAGTTAAGAACATTATAACTATATTTACCTACATGCGCACATTTATAATTCACAAAAGTGGGAGAGTCGGTATTTTAGCTATGATTTCATGTATCACAATAGTTAAAGTCTGATAGTTTGCTTTTGCATATCCTCCTACCAAGATTAGGAGAGTGGAGGAGAGGTGTCCGATATCAGAATTTGAAAGGAAAGAGTCTATGGGTTACTCATATCATCATAATAAAAGGGTAAGTGAAGGATAATGTAGATGTGATAATCAATAAAATGGACGGGGAAGAGTGACAGTAGTGCAGAAGAAGAAGATTTTATATGGAAGGTACAGAGGGCATAATGTTTCATGGCTCCACAGGTTTGCCTTCAGAGGACCAAGTTAGAACGAAATTATGGCATGACCCCATGGGGGTGCCATTTTATTTTATTGTACATCATGTTATTTACAGAGTGCATAGAACTGATAAAACTGGCTCTGGTCTCTCATCAAATGAGGTGGGTTGACGGATTTTTGAAACAGCATATGACAGTATGGACTCTCTTGTTGGGCACCTGGTGAGAGATGAAGGGAAGGCTCACACTTGATCAATACATTCCTGTTTTCTGCTGTTCCCATCTAATCCACTGGTCAACAGACTACTAGATCAGTTCAATTCCCTATGACTTAGATAGTAGGAATTCAGTGCATGAGATGGTGGAGGGTCGCTTCGAGACTCTAATTAGGGGATTATTTAGGGATCAATTATAGGCAGCAGGGGATGTGGGATGACTTTATAATATCAATGAGATATCAGACATTTGCCCGAGCTACATAACTTTGTACTCGTGGTGATGGATGGTTTGAGGTTGATACGTCACAGCTAAATAGACAATAATTTTGCTGGGCAAACACCTACCTACCTAGCTTGTTTCACTCCTTCAGATTCGAATAATCACTCCTAACCAGGTAGTGATGATTCCAAAACTGCAGAACAGTACTCTGCTTTCCTGCCATGTTTGCCTTCCTTCTGTCCTACAGGAACAACGACCCACCCGTCAGCAAATCAAACTAATATCAAGCAGCCCTCATGGGTCAGCATCTTCCATTTCATGAATCAGTGAATAACCCATCATTCCAAAGAACATCACAGTTTATATATAAAGATCTCACAGGCTACCCCATCAGGTAGAAATAAGAGTTGGTACATAAGGATTTAGAAGCGAATCAGAAGATATAAGAGAGAGATCCTTCTCTGAATAAACCAAATGAGTCAAAAAACAATATAGCAGAGAAGTGAGAATGAGAATAATGCTATTCAGAAACACAAATGGAACATAGGTTCATGTAAATACAGGAAAATGGGACACTTTTCTAAGAGGAATATCATTCAGAACCCCACATAGGATTAGCTCAACCAAACTAGTCAATGCAACTAATTCTACATTAAAAGATGGAATTAGACCACTCTAATAATCAATAGGATCAGTTAAACAACTGGATACAAACTAGTAGCAACCTTCATCACAGAAATGGCATGGGTACAGCATTTAATTGATACCTTTTCAAAAAATTCTATGATACCTCTTCCATCAACAGAAATCCCAGTATTTAAAACATCTAAAGCAGAGACTCAGTTGTCAACAGCGACGATTGCGCGCCGAAGGCGCGCATAAGGCAAGCTCGTCTGAGCTCGTCCGCGATCAGGACGCGACCGGGGCCGGTCCTCATGCCCGACCCACCAGCCACAACATCGCACCTTATACCCAGACCGATCTGTTGTCTCTTAGACCCCCCCGCTGCAGGACTCACTCTGGCTTTCTCTTGGACGCCCAAAGCGGAGACTTTGTCTGCAGAACTTGTCATTTCTCCTTGTCACCTGCTGGCTTAACATCCCGCCCAATCCACGCCCCCACCTCAGCTTCTATTTCTAGCGATCACCCCCCGTTGACCCTTAGATCTGCACTTATTAACTGCAGATCTTTGACCAAACATGCCTTTGACATCTGGCAGTCCCTCCGAGATAACAAGTGGGATCTGCTTTTCCTAACGGAAACATGGCTCAATGACACTACGAACCCCGCCATTTCCCTTGCCTTACCGGAGGGTTACAGTATCAGCTGTGCCAATAGATCTAATGGCAAACCAGGAGGTGGCATTGCCCTAATTCATAAATCCACCTGGACAGCCACCTTTCCCCCATTTGACCACATCGACTGTATAGAAGGTCTGCCTTTTAGCATCCAAACCTCACCATCCTCCTCCTGTTCGGGAACACTTATTTATCGTCCTCCTCATTCCAATCTATCGCACCTACCGGCTTTGACGGACTATATCATCCAGCTCAGTACACGATACTCCAACTTTACCGCATTAGGAGACTTCAACCTCCATGTCGACAATGAATCATGTCCGCACAGTAGTCAATTTATCTCCATGCTAGCGGCCTGTAACCTAGTCCAATTAATAACTTTACCCACGCATAATGCGGGTCACACACTGGACTTAATCTGCTCCAACCTCTCTTCCATCCGGGTGCCCCCCCCCATCCTGGTCATCTGGTCCGACCATTTTTTTATTTCCTTTGAGATTGATATTCCCCGCCCCTGCAGATCTTTTATCACGCCTAAATCTTCAGGAAGAAACTGGAGTCGCATCACTTTGGATGCGCTCCAGAAACATCTCAACAACTCCCAACCCTGCTTGTCAACTGACCCTGACCAAGCTATTAACGAACTAGACACATGGATCAGTCAGGCCTTAGACGCACTGGCCCCCATAAAACCCGTCAAATCTTACAGGACGGCACCTTCTGCCCCCTGGTACTCCAATGAACTTCGGCAGAAAAAGACCTTCTGTAAATCTCTTGAACGCCGCTGGAGACAGAACTACTCTCCGGACAGTAAAGTCATCTATAAAACTGCCCTCAAAGACTATCGGAGAATGATAGAGGAGCACAAACGGGACTTCCTGGCCTCTAGAATAAAACTCGCCAGCAACGGAGCCAGGGAGATCTTCAACATTGTTAGATCCTTCACAGACCCCGCTGCGTTGACCAGATCCCAGCCCGCCTCACAGGCATTATGCAACAAGCTTTCTCAATTCTTTGAGGACAAAATTGAGAACATCCAAACATCCTTTTCCCCCTTCTAATACAGAAGGAGACGACGAGCGATCCACTCCTCTCATACCATCGCCACTCTCTTTGACTGAATTTGCGGTAATATCGGAAGCAGATTCTACGATTGAGCTCCTTAAATGTAAATCAGGCTCCCCTAACGACCCTTGGCCAGCCAAGGAATACAAAAAACTGGCACCCCTACTTAACCCCTATTTAAATCACATTTGGAATGACTCACTCCGTACAGGATGCTTCCCTACCAAATGGAAGCATGCCTCCCTAGTCCCCATTCTGAATAAACCCAATTTAGATCCTGATCTCCCCTGTAATTACAGGCCCATTTCCCTCCTGCCTGCCCCAGCCAAGGTCTTGGAAAAGCTGGTTCATTCCCAATTGGCTAGTTTCATCGAATCCAATGGGCTCCTTCATGCTTCCCAGCATGGCTTCAGGTCGGGCCACAGCACGGAGTCGGCCCTCATTGAAATGGCCGACTCTGTGAGATGGACGCTTGACCGAGGGTCGAGGGCGGTGTTAGTGCTGCTGGATCTTTCAGCAGCATTTTACACCGTCTCTCATAAGAACTTGCTGAGAAGGCTGGAGGACTTAGGGCTAGGCGGCTCTGTTCTGAAGTGGCTGTCATCGTACCTGTCTAATCGCACCCAGCAAGTCTTTACCCCTCCCTTCACTTCCTCTGCCAGGCCACTTAAATGGGGAGTCCCACAGGGTTCTTCCCTTAGCCCGCTTTTGTTTAATGTTTATTTCACCCCTTTGGCTAAGCTTATCTCCCAGACTGGGATCAAATCTACATCTTATGCTGATGACATCCAGCTACTTTTCACGTTCGATACCCCTTCTGCATCTGCTTTCGACCCGCTGAAATCCTGCCTAAGAGACATTTCCAACTGGATGGATGCTAATTCCCTCCGTCTCAACGCAGGAAAAACGGAGATTCTGTTTTTCAACTCTCCTTCCCCCTTGGATGCCAGCCTGTGGTGGCCTGAAGACTTGTGCCAGGCCCCCACGCCTAAAAACTCGGTGAAAAACCTAGGAGTACGCTGGGATACCCATCTCAGCTTCGATACCCAGGTACAAACAGTTGCAGCCTCATGCTTTGCCAAAATCAGAACAATCAAACGGCTTATTAACTATCTGCCGGAGGAATGCCGCAAGACTGTGATCCAGGCATTAATCATATCCCATCTTGATTATGCCAATGCCCTTTATCTTGGTATCACAGCAGGCCTGTGTTACAAATTGCAGACGGTTCAAAACGCCGCCGCCCGGCTGATGGAGAGAATTCCTTCCAGACATCATATCTCCCCTCACCTCCGTAAACTGCATTGACTACCCATTGCGAAAAGATGCGTATTTAAAGCAATGACGCTGGCATTTCGTGCATCTAAAGGCAATGGGTCGGCCCATCTGAAAAATACTCTTCGCCCTTATGCCAAATCCAGGGCACTACGCTCCAACTCCTTATTTTTCCTTGAAACTCGATTTGAGCGTTCCCGCGCTGGTGGAAAAACCTTTGAGTTCTGTGCTACCAAGCACTGGAATAAGCTTCCGTTAGCTCTTCGCACATGCCAGACAGAACCAGTATTTCGTAGATCCCTTAAAACCCTTCTTTTTTCCTCCTAGTTTGGTACCTACCTCCGACCTGTCCCTCTAGTTCTCAGAGTCTCCCAGCGCCGGGATGCCCCGTTGGGGCCGCTGTGCGCTTTACAAAACACACTAATAATAATAATAATAATAACAGTACTCGATCTGATAAACACCCCATATAACAAACAGAAAGGACCAGTCCACACTCCACGACCAAGTGAGGAAGTAGAAATACTACAAATAATAAAGAAAAGCAGGCAAGACACTGCACCAGGACCGAATGGCGCCCCCCAGGCAATCTATAAGGAAGATCCCCACTTTTGGGCCAGTAACTTCAACAAACTGTTCCGGACGATAAACATCTGTGGTCGGATCCCAGAAAGCTGGCGAGGGGCGATCATCAACCCAATATATAAAGGCGGTGATCGAAAAAAATCCTGTAAATTACCGCTTGATAGCGCTCATTGACGCTGAGGCAAAGTATTACGCCTCACTGGTGTTAACCAACCTCATAAAATGGTCCGATGACAACAAAAAAATCCCCGTAAACCAGTCAGGGTTTCGCCGAGGCATAGGCACCATGGCAAACGCCATAGCAATAAGCCTGATAGCTGAAAAAAGCCTGCAAAATCATCAAGCATTACACTTATGCTTTGTGGACTTTAAGGCGGCCTTCGACCGTGTTAGCCGACAATTACTTTGGGCCAAACTTAAGCAGCAGGGCCTGCCGGATACGATCTTAAATCCAATAATGGACTTATACACCAACACCTGGATGCAGGTAAAGATTGATAACGGCCATCGGCTCACGCGGAAGATCAGAACCTGTGAAGGATTAAAGCAAGGCTGCGTCTTGGCCCCTCATCTGTTTAACTTATTCATGGCCAATCTGACACCAAGGCTAGACGGGGTCAATGCACACCCCCCACGACTAGGATTAATGCCTCTCACGCATCTTTCCTACGCCGATGACGTTGTTCTCCTCAGTCAGACGAAAATAGGACTGCAACGTCTTATGAACGAACTGGCTGAATACACCAAACAGAACCTATTGGAAATAAACAGTAAGAAAGCAAAGGTCATGATAATAACCCTTCGCCATATAAAACCGTTGAACTACACAATTGACAATAAGAACCTGGAAGTAGTGGAAAGCTACAAGTACTTGGGGATACATCTTGACAGACGGTTCACCTTTTCCGCGCATTTTGATGCCATCGAGAAGAAAGGAACAGCCTTACTTCACGCATTCAGCAGTTTATCTAAGCAGCTAAAAGGCCCTTTGTTCACCCCCCTCCTAACAGTCATGAAAGCCAAGCTACTTCCAACAATAGCTTATGGCAGTGTGGTACATTGTGGAAGGAGTGCACCGCTCTTAGATAAAATTCAAACAAGAGTGTATAAACACGTATCAGCTTACCATGCGACGCTTCACCCGCCCAGGTTTGGCTCAAATTTGGTTTGCAGTGTCAAACATTGCACAAAAAATATGAGACAGTCAAATTTTGGTATAGCATCTGGTTGAACCGCGAAACAGAAGTCAACCTTGCCATTTGGGAAGCCATGCAAAGCAATCCAAATTCCCAGTACGCGAAGTATCTAAACTCCTCCGTTGAAATCACGGAGTAGGTGTCATTGTGGAAAAGGAAGCTACCTGTATCCTTATTTAAGCAGGCTGTAAAAAAGGCAGTTAACATGCACTCGTTGATCGATGATAAAACAACCCTGAGAAATCGCTCACACGCATGGATGATAATACAATCCTATAAAAAGCCGGCACCTGCAGCCTATCTAGGGCTTGCCTTCCCTTCACATTTCAAACTAAAATACCTAAACCTACGTATGGGCAAATTGCCTACAAATGCCGACCAACCTGGCTGGAGGGCACCTGGTCCAAAGGAGTGTAACTTATGTGGTGCTGCTGCACAAGACATTATTCACTTGATCTGCATTTGCCCTCTATTGGATAGTGAAAGACGGTGCTTACTTAAGGCAAAATTTAATGAAAAAGGAATTCGCACATGCCGCTTAGCGATTATCCAAGCCTTGGACTCAGTGGACTCACAATTTATTTGCCGAACAATTAAATACGTTATTAATTTTGAAAAAAAAAATTGTGCAATGAGCTAATACAAATTTGACCCTCTTGAACTCTTAATTTGTATTTTCCAAACATTGAATCAGCTCTTTGAATCATCAGGTCATTAACAACACCATGTTCACCATTTTTAATTAACGGTTGTTTTAACACTGTATAAGAAAGTCTTTCTCTATATATATTTTCAAATAATGCTGCATTTTATATTGTAATGGTTTTTATTAACTACACAATAAAAGAATGTATCTTACTAGTAGCAACCTGTCACCACAAAGAAATCACCCACCAACATGTAGGAGAAACAGCGCTTTTCTGGTGCAGGTTATGGTCCAGTGAGACCCCAAACAAATGGGCTACGCTTTCACGGGTGAGAAAATTAGGTGGAAAATCAGAAAATCCACACCACTACTAGGAGCAAACCTTCAGGGATATACCAACTTGAGAGCATACCTCACTTTCAAAGGTCCAGCATGATGTTGACATGATATTGATTTGAGGAGAAAATGTCTCTTGAATCCTGTGTACTGTTATCACAAGGCATTTTTTGATCTAATCCATCTTTCGCGAGGGTAAATAACTCAAACAAGAAACACCTTATACTCATTGTAAACCACACCTACTCATATGACCAGGGCATGTTCATGGATATCCCTGAAACAGATCTAACAACCACAGACAACTGCAGACAGTCTTTGCACCAAAGTGTGAATGGGCCAAATAATTAGTGAATGCACCCATATTCGAAAACAGTGTAACATAATATATTACATATCAATCTTTAATCAACCCATACCTCAGCCCACAGCCACAAAACATGGGGGCATATTATCAAGCCTGTGCGCTAAAATTATCGCCGCTTTATCGGCCGAAAACGCTTTATCAGCCGTTTTCGGCCGATAAAGCGGCGATAATTTTAGCGCACAGGCTTGATAATATGCCCCATGGTGTCTATAAGAAATTAGGCGACTGGTTGAGGGGGAGTAAGGTCAACTTAGCCAACAGCCACAAACCTTGTTAGTGTGAACCATAAAAGTCTCCTCAATAACCTATACCTAACCCTCTGGACACTAGCAGAAGGTACAAATGGCTGAAACAAGAAAATGCCAACTTTTGCAAAAGTGGTATTTCAGAATTCTAGCTTAAAATCCAACTTTACCTTTACAGAGGATTTTAAATTACAATTCATCTGAGTATAAACAGTACACGTCTGCCCCAAATCCAAAGTTAGCACTTATTACATTTAACAAAGTAACCCAGTCTTAATCAATAGGTGAGGCCTTACAACAGTCAAAAACTGCTTTAGGAGTTTTCCATTGCCAAGACATTTAAAACTTAAGTACACATGTCCTACTTTTAAAATACAATGCACGCTGCCCAATGAGTCTTTTGGTGTAAGTCAATCTTACCTTGTTTTAGGAAGAGAGCACAATAACGTTAGCACTGGTTAGCAGAGGTAAAGAGCACCTAATGCCAACAAAAACAGGTTCAGCACCAGAAAGTACAAATCTGGGGGTAACCCTGCAGAAAAAGCGAGGTCCCCCAATGGCTATGTGTTTTACTGGCCCCTGCTAAATCTATCGTCTTGTACATAGACGAAATGCTCTGTTGCACACTGAGGTCCATATCATCACGCATCCTCTGTGTTCCAAAAAGAATTTGCACTTTCTTGTGATTTTCCTAGCGCCCCTATGGTGTAGTATAACCCCAACTTCTAGGCTTATCATCTACCTCAATGTATAAAAGAAAACCAATAAATCAGCCTCCTCCTCTGTTGTAAGTGCTTTATAGTGCTTGATCCTCAATTGATGAGAAACAGTGCAGTTTACAGGAAACAAATGTATTGCCGCAGGATTGCTAAACTTGCGCTGTTGTACTTAGAACATTATGGGAGTGTTGATCAGGGTGTGGAGGGTAGGGAGGTTGAAACACATATCTGGAATGGTATTAGCCAGCCAACTGCACAGTTAGATTGCTACATTAATTATATTTACATTATTTTGCACGTATTCATTGCAGCGGGAACATAGAGATGAAACAATTTGCTCAGTCAGATAATACATTGCCAAGTGTTCAATCCATGAGTAGACACCAAGTGTCTGCTCTAAAGACCAGGATTGTAGCCACTGTATCTCATCTCTACAACCAAGGTGTTCAAAACCAACTCCATCTCTGTGGACAAGGATCCCAACCTCTTACCGGCCCTGAAACTTATCAAAACCTGACAGTCGTAGCCATGTCACCATCTGCCACCCTCACGCCAGGAACCAGGCGGGCAACTAGAGCCAAATTTCGGGGGGGGCTGAAAAATATTTCGTGGGGGGGGCTAATTCTTCCAACCACAGACAGAGTGGCTGTAAGAACGGGTGATCACACAACAAAAGCCTCATTTACAATTAATGGTCTTTTAAAGACCTGTTAAGTACTCGGGTGCGGCTGCAATTAGATGCTTGCCAACCCGCGAAGACGTGTCAGTCCGGGCTGACACACACGACGGGGCGGGGGCTAAAGGGGGGGTAAAGGGGGGGGGGCTGAAGCCCCGTGAGCCCAATGGGTGTTGCGCGCCTGCCAGGAACAGCCATCCACAATAAAATCAAGCTAATAAGACCTGCCTTTTGGCTTGCATGCTACGCCCACTTAGGAGATGCACGTAAAGTCAGGATCCATTGTCTCAGGCCCAGTGCTATAAAATGTGCTGGTTTTCCAATGCACAGGATGCGCTCCATAGCCTCTGCTCCCCTAATTGTGCCATTTTTCTTGCCTCTGCTCCCCTAATTGTGCCATTTTTTTTGCCTCTGCCCCCCTGATTGTGCTCATTTTTTTTGCCTTCTGCCCCCTGATTGCACTAGTTTTTCTTGTTTTCTCTGTTACTCAGGAGTGCATCTTCTGTGGCCCTCCACGGCCCGAGAGAGCAGAGGGTAGGGGGCAAGCCCGTGCCTTGGGCATCCATAGCTACCCTGTGTGTGCTAACAGAGATGGGTGGTTGTCCTGCATAGAGGGATTGTTTGAGAAAAGTTGTGTTTACGTGAATTTAAAAGACTTGCCGGGAATAGGACTATTGATTTGGGGGCATGATGAGCATTGAGCAGGCCAGGGTTGAAAACCTATTGTTAAGCCCTACTTTATTAGTTATATCACACAGAATGTTTTAGTAGATGTCTGACAACCCGTGCGGGTCCACCGGACTTTTGTCATCCTGTTTCCTCTGCTCCGCAAGACATGGTAGAGTTAGTAAACGACCTCCTGCAGCTGCAGGACGTGGGTGCGTGGAGGGACCTGACGACCAGCGACCAGCTGCGGCCCGCCACCGTGGAGGAAGGGGCCTTCGTGCTGGCAGAAATAGTCCCGGAGAACACCGACAACCACCGTGAGTACCACTTCCGTCCCCTTTAAGAGTCACACAACAGGCTCTGTGTGTGTGCGTGGCTCAGTGTGTGTGCGTGGCTCTGTGTGTGTGTGCATGGCTCTGTGTGTGTGTGCGTGGCTCTGTGTGTGTGTGCGCGGCTCTGTGTGTGTGTGTGCGGCTCTGTGTGTGTGTGCGCGACTCTGTGTGTGTGCGCGGCTCTGTGTGTGTGTGCGCGGCTCTGTGTGTGTGTGTGCGGCTCTGTGTGTGTGTGTGCGTGGCTCTGTGTGTGTGTGCGCGACTCTGTGTGTGTGCGCGGCTCTGTGTGTGTGTGCGCGGCTCTGTGTGTGTGTGTGCGGCTCTGTGTGTGTGCGCGACTCTGTGTGTGTGCGCGGCTCTGTGTGTGTGTGCGCGGCTCTGTGTGTGTGTGTGCGGCTCTGTGTGTGTGTGTGCGTGGCTCTGTGTGTGTGTGCGCGGCTCTGTGTGTGTGCGCGGCTCTATGTGTGGCTCTGTCTGTCTGTGTGTGTGGCTCTGTCTTTCTGTCTGTGTGTGTAGCTCTGTCTGTGGCTCTGTCTGTCTGTCTGTGTGTGTGTGTGTGTCTGTCTGTCTGTCTGTGTGTGCGGCTCTGTGTGTGTGGTTGTGTGTGTGTATGTGTCTCTGTGTATATGTGTGTGGCTCTGTGTTTGTGGTTGTGTGTGTGTGTGTGGCTCTGTATGGATAGCTTTTTTTGTAGGTGGCTCTATGTGTGGGTGGCTCTGTGTGAGGGTGGCTGTGTGTAGGTGGCTCTATGTGAATGACTCTGTGTGGGTGGCTCTGTATGTGTGTGTGGCTCTGTGTGGGTGTAAATGCAATAGGTCATGCATATGCGAGCGATTAAGCTATTGGCATTGTAAATGAGAATGCCATTTATTTAACGATTAAGCTATTGGCAATGTAAATGACAATGCCATTTATTTATGATTTAAAAAAACAAAAAAAAATGTCATGAGCAATGCCATAAGCTCTACCTTTAATAATGCCGAGACCATTGCATTGTAATGCTTGTATATATCTGAGGTCAATAAAATGTGTACCAGTTAGCTGGATAACAACATTTTTAATTCAGTGTTAAGGCCCCCTTTGGTGAATATGTGCTTTACAAACATACATGGTATGTTAAGGACACAAATGTATTTCAATCTTTTGTTTTTCAATTTCCATGTAATATTACTCTGTCATTATTCTCCTTGTCCCTCCTTGACCCAGTACCTTTCATACTCGTATTCATTCCCCTGACCTCCTTTCTTTCCTTCGTCCCATCTTTTTCTTTTCCGTTTTCTCTTCCTCAGGACCTCCAGCCATGCCTCCTTTCCCCTCTTGCTTCTTGCTTCCTTACACCCTCATTCCATTCTTGCTTCCTCACACCGTATTCCATTTTTGCTTCCATACACCCTCATTCATTCCCCCTACTTCCTCCCTGGGTGCATTTAATCCTTCTGCCTCCATTCTTTCCATACTTTTTTCCTGCTCCTTCCTTCACCTCTTCTATAATTTCTTCCTTTCTTATCATCAACCATTCCTTATGCTTATCTTGCTCCTTTCCTTTCTTCTTTCTTTTCATCAACACTTCCTTTCTCCCTCTATTCCTACATTTCCTCCTTTCACATTATTTTCTTATTCTCTCCTTCTTTCATCCATTGCTCATATACATCATTGCTTATATACTCCAGTACTCCCCTTCCTGGCTGCATTTGCTGCTGTCTTCTTTAATGTATTGCTTCCTTCACCCCTTCCTTTCTTTTAAACAGCACAGTACGAGCACATTCTCTTTAATTTGCAAAGCTACTTCAAAGTCCTCCAATGACCGTTCCTGAAGCTGCATTTTGAGATTCACACACATTATCCAACTTGAGTTCACTTTTGAGTTGATGTCGTAGGCTTCCCATATGTTGCATTATGTTAAGTTGTATTGACTTGTAGAAAAACTAATAACCCAAGAGAGTATCCAGGCACTAGGGCAAGTGTGCAGGTGTGAGATCCCTGAGGTGCTTATGTGAAGAGCCAGGTGTTCAGCTTCTCGCGGAACTCAAGATGTTAGGGGGTGGCTATGATGTGTTGGTGCTTACAGATGTGGGTGGAACTGATAAAGGAAGTGGGTGGAGCCTCTGAAAGGAGTGGGCGGAGCTGATAAAGTGGGAGTGGCCTCCTAAAAAAATTTGAGCACCTGCACTTAATATTTTACAAGTTAAGCACTGCCCAAGAAGCTGCACTAAAGTGGTCGTCAATGCCAGCCCAGTTGGGCTAGGTGCTGTCCTCCTCCAAGAAACATTCAGCAATGACTAGGTCCTCGTGGCCTATGCCAGCAGAGCAGTTTTGTGGATGGAGATAAGATATGTGCAGATAGAGAGAGAGGCCCTTGCCATCAAGTGGGCCTGCTACATTTTCACCTTTATCTCCATGGACGTGACTTCCAAGTGGTGATGGATCACAAACCACTGATCCCTCTGTTTGTAGGAACTTGTGTGAATGATACAGCAAGAAGCGTGCCCAAGGCACTGACTTTGGAGGAGATAGGGGCCGCAACAGTACTAGATGAGAATTTTGGAAATGGCCAAGGAGGGGTTAGACAACAAAAGGTGGCAACATTTCCTGGACGGTGAACGGACGCGGAATATGGAGGGCCAAGTGACAAGACAGCAGCTGTGGAGAGCCCCCAGTGAACTCAGTTAGGGCCCCCATGGGGTAGTGCTCAGAGGTACAGCCAGTGTGGTCCCACAGAGCCTGCAGCAGCTAATGGTCAATCTCGCACAAGTGTAACACAAGGGCAAAGCCAAGACGAAAGCCTGCCTCCGCAGCAAAGTGTGGTTCTCTTGAATGGATGGCATGGTCAAAAAAATGGTTCGGCAAACTGGCCCTCTTGTGCAATCACTGGAGGCGACCCAGCACCCCATCCCGTCATCACAGAGGAGCCATGGTCACAGGTCAGCATTGATTTTGGATGATTCCCTGATGGATGCAACACTGTTGTCCTCAAAGACTCTCATTCCAAGTTCCCAATCGTGGATGTGGTATCGTCTACTATCTTCCCGCACGTCAAGGCGTCCTCAACCAGACCTTTGCAATGATGGGGTTTCCAGATGAAAAACGCTCTGACAATTGACCCCCATTCCAAGGAAAGGAATTCCAAGACTATCTGGCAGCCCACGATGTCCGACACTACAAGGTAACCCCGGCAGTGGCCTCAGGATAATGGTAAGGTGGAGCGCTTCATGAGAACCCTTAACAGAGCTCTGCGGATCGGCGTGGAGAGAGGGGAAGATGTGGAAGAATGTCTCCAACTATTTCTGAACACTTACCACCAGACCCCACTCTGCACCACCTGCTGCGCTCCGGGACATGTGCTGTTCCAAAGTGCTCCACAAGACAACATACCGTCGGAACCTGCATGGCGCCTGGCAGAACTGGACAGCATGGCAGCTCAAGCAAGGAGAACGACCACCAATCAAAAGGAGATTGTGATGCAGGGAGCCGAACCAGCTGTCATGCATGTAGGTGAACATGTGATCGTGTAAGTCAGGCACCCAGGACGGAAGTTTAGGACACCATATGACCCCGAAGTGGGGGAAGTCACTGACATGCGAGGACCCAGAGGTGCTCATACACAATAACACGGAGCATATGGTTCAAGAAAGTGGACAGACACCAGATAGAGAGAGGAGTAGACTCTGTTCCGGTCATGGTTGAGGAAGAGGCCATGACTTTGTCGCCTGCCCCCAGGGCGGGAGGATTCATTTAGTTCAACCCAAGGCAGCACAGCCCCCTCCAACAGTCCTGTCAGGGGATGGCCAAACTCCAGCTCCTGGATCAAGACCTGTGGTCTCCGGCCGAACCCTGCCCCGAATCAAAGTCTTCGAGACTTTGTATGCTGCCTGTTGTGAGAGGAATCATAGAACAGAAGAACAGTAAGCAGCTAAAGAAAAGGAGGGAATGTAGTGTGGGAGCCACCTGGCCCCACACTAGACAAGGTTGCTCCCTGTAACACCCCGGAGGGGGTAAAGAGGCACATGACCGCTCGTGGTCTTGGCCCCTACCTGAATGCAGTTTGTATGTGTGCCCCTGTTGCGGGGTCTTTGTTGCGGGCCTCAGCACATGTCACAGGGTCACCCTTCACCTGACACACCACAAGGACCACATAGCTCATACTGCACTGCTGGCCCCGGTTGCTGGAGGAGAAGGCCGGCCAGTTTAACTCAGTGTTATAAAGCGTGCTTCTGCTTCCCCTGTGTAAGACGGGTTGAAAGACACTCGGGGGATGTAAGGACCACATAGCCCATACTACACTGGTCGCCCTGGTTGCTGGAGGAGTTTTGGCGCTTAAACTTGGAGCTAAAAAGCACTCCTCTGATTCCTGATGTGAAGGTTAACCAGGCAAAGAGCGGGCCCGTCAGAAGCTGCGTGGTCCACCACTCGTGGACCGTGTGTGTCGATTTTTAAGGGTACCTGGTGAGACTGGTAAAAGGAAGTCAGCCGCTGTTAGTGGCAAAGGTCGTCCCTTCACTTCCTATACTTCAATTTTTTTTAACTAGCGGCTTGTCATTTACATGAAGTGTTAACTTATGACTGAAGCCCTCTCATTCTAAATTATCTAGTTATTTAACACACTTTAGCAGCAGTACATGTCATGTTTGTGCCCCTAAATGATCAAGCAAAATAAACAAAATGATCACAGCTATGTGGAGGGCAAGCACTTTTTTGTGGAAGCTCACAAATTCTGCAAAATCAAAACATGTACTCCCGTCCTCCCAACATGTGGGCAGAGCCAAAGTCTTTATCTAGGAATGCTAACACATTGTGTTGCCACAGCTGTGCTGTCAAGCCAGACCATAAAAAGATTTAATTGCGTGCTTTGTGTTGTAGGGATAAAGTGCTGAGGTGAGATTATTTGACTCAGTTATGGGTAGACTAAAAGCAATTGAGTGCACCATTTCGAAACCACCCACACGCATCACCTACCCAAGTTCATTTGAACAGTCGCCAATTAACCTTGCCACTGATACCCGCGGGATTGGTTGCAACCTAATATCCATCATTCTTGAGGGACTATACAACGCCCTGATTCACACAGCTGTAGTTCTAAGAAAACTAATACAATAACATTTGACCCTCCAATTCATTCAGCTGATCTTACTGATACTGTCTGAACAGCCCCCAGTGCCTCTTCAACTGCCACCTCGAGTAGCTCTTTTTGTTATAGCCTCAAAAGAAGGCCCCTTATACGATCTGCACAGGGAGAAGAATGTTAACAATTGATTAATAAAGTTGTGCGTCCAATCAATGGAAGATTAGGACATTCTAGTTTGTGTTCAAAATGAAATTATTATGGCGAGAAAGGTTCCTTGGGGGGCAATGGGGACAAGCAAGAATTTGGAGACTGCATAATGATTAATTTTAGAGAGTGCATGTCATAGGTGACCTCTTAAGGAGACTCAATTCCACCTTGCTATGTCACTATAAGATAACAGTGCTACTGCTGGAGTATTTTTACAAGCGACTGACTGTTTGCGTTCTCAGGAGCCACAAGTGATCAGGGCTGTTACACCTTCCTGTTACTAGTCTTTTACATACTTACTGCTACCAAGAATGCTCCGCTGGCGCTATCTATCTATCTATCTATCTATCTATCTATCTATCTATCTATCTATCTATCTATCTATCTATCTATCTATCTATCTATCTATCTATCTATCTATCTATCTATCTATCTATCTATCTATCTATCTATCTATCTATCTATCTATCTGTCTGTCTGTCTGTCTGTCTGTCTGTCTGTCTGTCTGTCTGTCTGTCTGTCTGTCTGTCTGTCCGTCCGTCCGTCCGTCCGTCCGTCCGTCCATCTGTCTACCTACCTATCTATCTATCTATCTATCTGTCTATCTATCTATCTATCTATCTATCTATCTATCTATCTATCTATCTATCTATCTATCTATCTATCTGTCTAGATTGATGCAATTGCTTGGGTTGGCAGGCTGACGCAATAGCTTGGGTTGGCAGGCTGTCAATCATCACATGTGAAAGATGTAGCTATTTTTACAGATGATTTGAACATCTTTCAACCATTACCTACAGATTCAGTCAATAATAATGATGCTAACTCTGTTACGAAAGGCCTACTGCCAATTAAAATGGTGGAGCCCATGGCAAGACCTTCTGATAGTATTCATAAATCTGATTCTTGGAATTTAGGGGGTTCAATTTCAAAAATAAATAATCCTGATTAGATGAATTTTATTCAAAGGTTCACTTATATTTATTTTCAGGAAACTTGGGCTATTTAATTTTATATTATTGACGGCTATCCTTCTTACCATACCCAGCAATTGCATCTAAAACATGGAGCACCAAAGGTCGACCATTAAGTATCTGTCTCCTTTCCAGGAAAAATAGCCTGGCCTCCCTTTGGTTCCTTGCATTATCAGCTACTATGGGTAGAGTGTGATGCTGTAAATAATGTCCTACTGAATATTTTCTGTAATAACACTTTGTATCATCTAATCATTGTTATGGTCAATTCTCTTAGCTAGGCACTTTAAAGTTATATACACTCAAAAGATACAGACATTCCACTTATCTAGGTAGGGATCTAAAGTTTTTTGATTTTTGAGTCTCTTCAGGGTGGAGCAGATACATTTACCCATGTTACATATGGCGAAGCATGAAAAAGACTCATGCAAAATACATCATTTTGTTTGTCTGAGAATTGCCCTCGTGACAGTTCCCCCAAGCCGACTTTTATAGGTAGGACCTGCCCAGCATGGCTGACTTTTACTTATGATTTCAGACTTCATGCTTTTGGCGTTTCAATCCTAGATCACATTTTTAGAATCGTAATTTGTCGGCGTTTTCTTTTAGACTGAGGTGTGTATTGACAAAAATATGCTCCAATTCACCTGAATTAGAGGGCTCCAAAACAAAGTGTGCGCATTAAATGGCTGACCATACAGATTTATTGAGGACAAGACCGGCGAGGGAATCGTGAATTCTTTCGGTATGTTATGCAACACGATAAAGTAACCCATGACAGAAGACGGTGAGATGGTTTGAGTCTACCTGTTCTCGTACACATCGTAACCGTAAATCTGCGTCACAGAGTATCCTTAAAAATACAAATGAAATGCAAGCATGTAGAATGACCAACAGTAAAATCAAATGAGAGAAGACGCCTAGGTTTATCATTGGTGAACAGTGAAATAAATGAGAACTTTAGAGCCGGTTTAAAAGCCCCTTGTGCCACTTTTGCCTCACTTTTCCTAAAAGTGACGCAAATGTGGCGCAAGGGGCCTGTAAATCTGCCCCTTTGTGTTTTGGAATATCATTAATCATCCGTATTTTGGAGACTTCTTTGCCTCAGTTCTGTATACCTACCCTACTCCCCTCGCATAGGTGGGTGGCCCATTTTGGGGAAGTATATCCGACACCAAGTAAGGATCACACAACGCTTCTCTCTTGTGGAGATGTCCGGGAGGGTCAGTCCGTTAATCCTGACTTTGAGATTAAAGACGTAGGGGCAGATTTACAAGCCCCTTGCGCCACTTTTGCGTCACTTTTCCCATGTTGAAAGTGATGCAAAAGTGGCTCAAGGCAAGGGGCTTGTAAATCTGCCCCGTAGTTGCGGCCATCAATAAGAGCCTCCGAGTTGAAGCGCCTGCCCTGAAGGTCTCCCTGTGGACATCTTTAGAGGTGATATTGCTCTGTGAGCACCTGTTGTAAGTAGACTCGCCTCAGTTTTGGTACCTTTCTATGACTGTAGCTGTCTTCAAAAAAGTCAAAAAAGAGTCCTTAAGTGTTATCGCCTGATGTGACTTATAGATTCTATTGCCAAGATTGCTGGTAGGATTATTTTTGACAGGCTTGAGGTTTGAGCAAATAAAATCTCTATTCTTTCGATCTTCAGCTTGGGTGCAAGGCTGGGTACTGTTACACAAATCTGTATCTTTTAATAAAAAAAATATAAGATGGATTATGCAAGGGCATAGCAAGGTAGTTTACATCTGGCCTTCATGGACTTCAGCTCGGCTTTCAACAGTGTCAACCGGTCAAAGCTGTGGAGTGTTATGTGTAATTCGAGTGTGGATAAGTCATTTTTTCCTTTTTGGAGACAGTCACACTGTAATGTCACTGTTAGTGTCAAGTTTGGACCTAATGGGAAATGTACAGACCCATTTAGACTAGATTGGGGTGTCCGACAAAAGTGTGTGCTTGTCTCCTCTTCACATTACATAAAAAAAACAGGTGAAGAATTACCCTGCGCCAATGGTACGGTACTCATGTCTAGAACCTCTATGGGCTCCAACTACTACTTAATTCATTAACACCAATTGCTTCTGTGTAACCTTTATACGTTATATGCATAATACTGTATATTAATCATGATAATATTTTAATGTTTTAATATTTTTGTATAATGTACTTCTGTGACTGCTTTTATGATTTTTATTAATCGAAATAAAGTGCTATTGACTTGACTTGACTTGACTTGACTTGACTACTACTTAATTCACTGACTTTATGGACCAGCTGGATCCTACCTCCAAGTTATCCAAAAAGAATATTATGATATACGTCCCCACAGGAACGAAAAAAGGATGCACACTTTACAGCATGGCAAGATCACGGATGTATGACGTTACAATGCATACTTTTACAACGCCTACCTTTACAATGCATTTTTTACACCGCAACATCCATTACAATGCATACCATTACAACGCATGCCATTACAACGAATTCTTTGAAATTACCTTTACAACGCATTCCACTACAACGCATACTACATTTACAACGCATACCATTACAACGCATAACATTACATTGCATGTAAGGTAAGTATTGGATAGTGTAGGGGTAAAAATTACTATTCTAACTCCAGGGGGTGCAACAGTAGAGTAAGTGTTGGATAGTGTAGGGGTAAAAATTACTATTCTAACTCCAGGGGGTGCAACAGTAGGGTAAGTGTTGGATAGTGTAAGGGTACTATGTGTTGTAATGCTATGCGTTGTAATGGTATGCGTTGTAATGACTGCGTTGTAATGGCATGCGTTGTAGTGGTGTGCTTTGTAGTGTCATGCGTGTAATGGTTGCGTTGTAAATGCATGCGTTGTAATGGATGTTGCGTTGTAAAAGTTTTGTTGTAATGGTAGTGCGTTGTAAAAGTTGCGTTGTAAAGGTTGTTTCCCCAAGATCACACGTTCTCGTATTTTGGTGTAGTCTGTGACAATGTATGCACCTGGAAGACTCTCTGTAATGTTAGAAAAGTAGTGTTTAAATTTGCATCACAACTGGGGGCTAAACCATTAAACAAAATTATTTCTACCTACAAAAGTAATCGTGGTCGTTACTACTTATGGAGCGGGACTTCAGGGCTATATTGGTTCTCTGAGCATCCCAAAAAATTGAAAACCTGTTCTTTAGGAGGTTACTGGGCATCCCTGCCAAAATTTTAACCTATATATGCCATGAAGAACTTGGGACAGATTATATTGAGAATGACGTCAAATTGTGTTCCTTCATGTTGTGGCTCTCACTATTGTAATTGTAATTGCACCAATATTGCGCTTACTACCCCAAGCGAGGTGTCAAAGCACTTTTCGGCGAGTGGCACACTACTCCAGAACCCATAAAGGATTAGTGGTGAATTAGTATAGTGAAAGCATGAAAGTGATTTGAGTGGTGGATATGTTAGATGGGGTGTAGAAGTGTTTTTTTTAGCAAGTAGCACGCTACTCTGGAACCCATACAGTGTTACTGGTGAATTAGTATAGTGAAATATGAAAGTAATTTGAGTGGTGGATATGTTAGTCAGTTATTTGGATTGAGAAGGTTATCGAAGGAGTAGAAGAGGTAAAAAGATATTCATTTAGATAGCGCTTGCTACCCTTGATGGGGTGTTGAAGTGCTTTTTTGGCGTGGGGCACTATGGGTTAAGTTGGAGACAAGCTGTAACCGACTGGTCCTTGGTGACTGTCTAAAGCTGTACAACCTATATAGGATCCAATGGTTGTGCTACATATGCTCACTTTGTAACAGCTTAGTTGTGCCAGAGTTATTTATCGACCCAGAATGCATTGCTGATTGCAGCAAAGACTTTGTAAACTCTAGAACTATGTAATGCTGAAAGGAACTGCATATAGCTTGTTAAAAGGCCATATATTAGGTTATCAACGATAGTTGGCATTGAACCGCATCTCACACAGGGTACCAAACCCCAGCACAAATATTTCCAGACACGCTTTAGTTTGAGAAATATACAGCTTTTGGTGCTTCATAAGGAAAATAGATGCAAACAGAATAAGCTTCCTCCTTGCCCATGTGACTCATGTTCTGTCCAAACCATTTTATGGATTTTTTACTTGACTAAACATCCCGAAGGGAAAAGTTACTTACTGCTCATATTTAGCATTTTGAACCTCCGCCAATGTAACATACATACATTGCCTGTTCGTGCGACTTTAGTTAATTATTTTCAAGGTGCAATTAGTATTAAAACATTATGCAACATGGAGGACTTTGTACAAATATTGTTATATGAATGTTTTTTTTTACAAGGGGCAAGTACGGATTTGATGTATTGTATTAATACTCCGGCATGCTGCTTTAATCATGAAAAGCTGTTTCAGGATTGTGTCTACTATATACTTGATTGCTGCCTATGATGATGTATATTTTTGACGATTTATTATGAACTGTATTTTGGTGTTTTTATGCACGTTTTTAATGGATCTCTTATGGTTAATAAATACTTTTTATGATGGGTTCGATCTCGAAGTTCTATGTGAAGCTGCTAAATTAAAGAAAATATGTCAGTGATCAGGTGCAGAACACCTTTGTGGTGGTTTCTCAGCTAGGACGGTCCAATTACTGACGTAGAAGGGTCTACAGAACCCCTACCACGCACAGCAGTGATGCCAGATGCCCCGGTGCATGCAAGGGAAGTGCCCCTACGACTGCTATTGGGGTTGTAAAATGCAGTAATCACCGGGGTTCAATGAGCACCTTCAGGGCCGTGGGCCCCGGTGCACTGCACCTGCTGCACCAAGGGTAGCTGTGCCCCAGGCTAGGAAGGAGCGGCCTTGTACACGTCCATAAAGAGCTCGCAGCATCTTGAGGAGCACACCATTCAAGAAGGGGGCGCTAGTCGATAATAATGTGGTCGGGATTCGTGCACAGCAACAAGCAGGGGGCGCCTCTCTTTTCAACACCAGTCAAATTCACTTTCACACGCCTCCCAAAACCCCGAATAAGCGCTTGAACAGCTTGGCAGCTTCAACCCCGCTCCGAGGGGGGGCCGGCCAAAGGCGCGGGAGGACCAGATGCAGCGCATTATCTTTGGGGTTTTGTTTGGTGACCTTTTGTATCTTGTTTTTCTTCCCCTGGTGCTTCTTATCCCGTGTATGGGTGTGAAGTGCCAAGTATGCAGTTCTGTTGTGCTGCTGCCGTTTAAATGTCCCACTGATTGGGGATGGATTCGTCCTTTAGCCAATCAACAGGGGGCTCTGATTCGTGCCAGCAGAACTGCAGCCCAGAAGTTATTTTGTACAGGAAACCTCAGAGGCGATAAGTCCCCAGAAAAATTTTCCTCTCGGTCTTTCTCTTTCAGTTTAACATCTGTGGGACAACTAGTAGAGTCGATGCTGAAAGTAGAAAGTGCAGCTGTTTTAGCCCATTTAGTATTAGTAGCCAAAATTGTATAAAATACCAAATCCATAGACTAGCCGCACAAGTTGTAGGAAATACTGCGCACAGGAACATGGCACGCAAATCTTATCTCCTTTTCTTTCGCAGCTAACAATTTATAACCACAGAGCTGCTACGCCACGTGTGTCTAGGCAAGGAATCCAGACATTTGTTTTGGGGATTGCCCATTTTCCTTAACAGTTTTGACCCTCCTTCTTCCATTTTCAACATTGGTGATAGGCTGCGACCATGTCCACTGGGATTTGGCTCTTAAGAATAAGTTACTTACCTGCAGTAATAATCTTTCTGGTGAATACTCTATCTGCCCGCAGATTACTCAACTGTAGAACAACCCGGACGTCAAACTAGATCTGGAAACTCCAATCAATCAATCCATCAAACAGGGAATTGTGAATCGCGCTACTCCTCCGTGAGGGTCTCAAGGTGCTGGGGGAGAGGTGGGGGGGTGGGGGGGGGGGGGGGGGGCAGCTCTGAGTCCGCCAAAGAGTCAGGTCTTGAGGCTCTTCCTGAAGGTGTGCAGAGTGGAGGAGCGTCTGGTGTCCAAAGCTCTGGGGTGCAGGCATCATAATAACGCTGGAAGTGGCATGGGTAACATCACTGAAGCCATACAGTGCCCCCCGTGGGGTGGTGAATGGGTCAGTGAAGAAATCTGCAAGTAGATAGAATATCCATCAGAAACATTACCGCAGGTAAGTAACTATTTTTTTCTTCTGTATATTTCTTCCTGCAGGTTCCTCATCTGTAAAACAGATTTTAAAGCAATACCCTGCCTCTGGAGGAGGGTTGATGGATGGTTAGACAAGAAAATCCTGAAAAACGTATCTGGAGAAGCGATCATCACTATGCACCTCACAATTCAGGCAGTAATACTTCCCAAAAATGTGTAGGGACACCCGCATTCCAGTCTTGCAGATCTCTGGGATTGGAACTCCTCTGGTGAGGAAAGAAGTGGTCGATTTGGCCTTGGTGGAATAGGCCCTGATCCCTTCTGGAGTCTCCTTCTTGGCCAAGGCATAGCAAGTCCTAATGCAGAGTATAACCCATCTCAAAACACAGTACCCAACAATGAGCTGATAATCCAGTCGTATGTTATTGGTGCTGTCCAGGTAGTAGATAACCACCCACCTAGGATCTAACCTATGCAACTGTACCTCATCCTCAGTGGGATGAGGTAGGGGTAAAAAGATGAAAAGTAATGGACAGACCAATGTGGAAAAAGGTCACCACTTTGGGACGGAAAGCAGCCCGAGTTTGTAACACTAATTTCTCAGGGTAAAAAGAGGTAAAAGAAGGCAGCAGCTAAGAACTTGTAACTCTCTCACCAGTCTGACTGAAGTGATAGCAACCAAAAATGCAATGTTGAGAGTCAACATCATTAAGGTACCACAATGGAGGGGTCCAAAAGGAGTCCCCATGAGAAAAGCCAAAACCGAATTAAGATCCATTGAGACACAACAAATGCAGTTGAAGGATACATATTAGTCAGCAGCTTGAGAAACTCATAACAATGGGGGGATTCAAAAAGAGATTGCTGATATGGCAGGCAGAGGAATGCTGACAACACAGCAGGGGTAGGGAAAGTGGATATTGCAGGACCTGTGACAGCTTGGCCTGCAAGTGGTCAATGACATGGTCCACACACCTTTCAAAAAAGTTTCTCAATTTGTCAGATTAAGTGAATTTGATGGCAGGGTGACGCACTAACAAGATGACGTCCACCGCCACTGATAGCAACTGAAAGGAACTGAGATGTCCTTGCTCAATCTCTAAGTATGTAGATGGAGGCCTCAGACACTAGGGTAAAGAGCCATCACCTCGACTGGGAGAGAAGGTAGAGAATGAATGGAAGTCTTAGCGGGGGACATGTGAAGAAGCTCAGAAGGTTCCCATATCACACCCTCCTTGGCCAATTTAGAGCAATGAGAATGACTTGGCCCTGGTCTTGGTAGACATTCATCAAACCACAAGGAATCAAGAGTGTAGGATGAAACATGTAATGGAGCTGAAAGTTCCACCTTAACTGAAATGCATCTCCCAAGGCTTCCCTCAACGGATACTGGAGGGTACAGAAATGACAGCATAAAGATTTTCTCAGAAGGTTAACAAGCCCACCCAGGAATGGCTGACTGGACGAAGATGTCCTGGACTACTTCCAGTATAAGATGCCATTTGTGGTTGGAAAGATAATGCCAGCTTACGCTGTCTGCCCTGACATTCAGAGACCCTGCTAGGTGATTACAATGAGCTAGATCCTTTGGCTTTGTACCCAGAACCACAGTTTTAACAGTCCCAGGCAGAGAAAATGATACCCTACTCCCACTTGCTTGTTGATGTACTATATTGCTGTCATATTGTTTGTCAAGATCTGGACGGACAAACCTTGGATGGAGGAGAGGAAGACCATGAATCACCCGCAGTTCCAACAGGATGATGGGAAGAACCTTTTCTTCTGGAGGTGAGAGGCATCTGATCACCAGTTCCTTGAGGTGGGCTCCCCACCCTTAGGAGAAGGCATCCACCACTATCTAAGTCATGGTTGGAGGGGGGTGAAGGCCATCCCGCATCTCAGGTTCACCTCATCCCCCAACCAACCCACTTACCAACAGCGCTGGGGCAGATTACGATGGAGTCCAATAGGTCTCTCCCGTACTGAAGCCACTGCTTGGAGAGGTACCACTACAGCGTCCTTAGGTGCCAACGTGCATGTGTGACTAGAAGAGCGCTGGAAGCCAACAGCCCAAAACATCTGGGGACTATCAATACTCAAACTCTCACACCCTGCTGAAAGGACTGAACCAACTGTACATTGTCTGCAGTCCTCAGTGGAAGAGGGAAGGCGCAGAGAAGGCTAGGGTCTAGAATTGCTTCTATTAACTGGAGCCGCTGGGATGGTCTCAAGTGAGAGTTGAGCTAATTGATGGAAAAGCCCAGGTCAAACAGCAAGTATACTGTCAACTGCAAATAGTGCAACACCACCGCTGGCGAACTCGCTTTGAACAGCCAGTCATCCAGGTAGCTGGATGGAGATACCCAATCATCTGAGGTGGACCGCAGATGTCCCATCACGTTGGTGAAGACACAAGGTGACAATGTCAGTGCAAAGAGGAGTACTTCAAACTGGTAATGCATAGACCACACTCCACATTGCAAGTACTTGTGGTGGGGCCACAGGATAGGGATGCAGAAGTAGAAGTACACATCCTGCTGTTCCAGTGACACCATCCAATCTCCAGGTTCCAGCAGCAGTAACACTTGGGATATGGTCAGAATTTGAACTTTTCCTTTCTGGAGAATAAGTTCAACTCCCTGATGTACATAATTGAAATAAGACCACTTTCTTTCTTGGGTAAAAGAACATAACAGAAAAAGCATCCTTGGCCCATTTCCTGCTTCAACACTAGTTCCACTGCTCCTTGCTGGAGGAGGGCTGCCACCTCCTACTGTAGGATGTTGAGGTGTACTGGATTGGGAGAAGAGGGCAGGGTTAGATGGGGAGTGGTGCATGAAGGAACGGAAGAGTGTAACCTCTTTTCACTATCTGCAAGGATCCACTGGCCTGAAGCAATGTCCTTCCAGGTTTGAAGAAAGGAGGACACTCGCCTCCCACAGACTCCAAGTGTGTGTAGGGAAGAGAACTAGGACTGTTTTTCTGAAGGGTAGGGGAGGAAGACTTGCTGGAGGACTCAGTGGCACCTATCTTTGCCTCTGCCCATGTAATGATGGACCAGTGTGTTTTGGGGTGCTGTGTCTGTTGCTTGGAGGAGTGTCTCTAACAAAAAGAGAACCCTCCAATAACACCAAAAAGTGACAAGGCAGTTTGTAGTCTTGCTGGTGCAGAGGTTGTTGAAGGGCCAATGAACTTAATATTGCCTTGCTGGCTTAAAATCTCTCCAGGGCAGCATCTAATTTTTCTCCAAACAGACGGGCTCTGTTGAAGGGCATATCATTAGATTTGCCTGTACTTTGCTGGAGAAACCTGATATTCTAATCAAGACATGGTGACAGATGGGTACCAAGATACCCATTGATCTGGCCATTACGTTGGCGGTGTACAGACAGATCTAAATATGTGTGTGGGAGCATTCTGGCAATAGTTCAACATCTCTTGAAAGGGAACGTGCACGTCTTGGGGAATATGCAGCATTATCAGCAAGTCCATATCTCGTAAGGCATGTTTATAGCGGACCAACAAAAAGTTGACATACAGGGAGTTCAGTTCCATATTGCCCACAGAGAAATCTTCTATCCCCATGCATCCAACATGTTAGATTCCCCGTTTGATGGGACTATAGGAACCGTTCCCTGCAGTTGTCCTAATGAGTAAGATGCCTGTGTTATGAGACTCTCCATAGAAGGATGAGCCGAAAGGAAAGGTGGGTCACCTGAAGCAGGGCAATATCGCCTGGCTACCAACCTACTGATTTCCTGAGATGAAGTAGGATCTCCTAGACATCCAAGACAGGCTCTAACAGGGGGTCATTGAAGAGCAGCAGATGCCCAGAAGTGGGTGCCACAAAAAGCAACATCTCTGTGAGACCCGTAAGAACATTTATCTTCACATCAAATGATGGTAGCTGGGGTGTGGCTTGCCAAGATGGCCACGTAGACGGGCCAGTGGGAGCTTCTTGGGACCAACGCATAATTAGCAGTTAATCCGACAATAATCCTGCACCACGGTAGCTGGTGGGCAGGATATATGCGCTATCCCCCCTGTGAGCCCAAACAAAAGTATTCTTGACTCTCCGGGGCGCCTTGGCAGGAGAGATCATTTTGGGCCTAATGGCTGCGTAGGGCCGGGTTGTGACGAAGGCTCAATGATCGCGGTCCAGAGGGAGAAGTGAATGACGTGACCCCGTCTGAAAACACAGACAAGCAGGGCGAAGGCACACAACATCGGTAAGATCCTGCCACAGTGCCGGACTTCTGTCGATCCGCGGTGCCTGGAGATGGAGCAGAGTCCGTGCTCCGAGGAGACCGGGAGAAGAGACCTACCCGGCGTGGGAACAGAGGGGAGCTGAGGCAAACAAAACTGGCAGGAGACAACCAGGAAGTCCACCCGGTGAGTTATTCAAGGGGTGGTGAAGACGGCAGCGCAACCGCGAAACTTGCGTCGCCCAGGCGTCCGCTGACCGTGAGATGGTCGCATTACTAAAGGCGAGGCTTGGAGCCTAGGGGTGAGGCTGAGGCTTGGAGTCAGGCATGTGGCACTGCAACCTGCAGCATATTAAAGAGCAGGGATGACCCCACTCCGGTGGATTGGAGTGTAGGAGGGGGAAGCAATACACACATGCAGCACTCCTTGTGAGCCTAACTCAGAAGCTCAGGCGGTATGGAGAGACCCCCGATAGGGTGCGTGGACTGATAACCCCCTGCTCGAGTGATCCTTGGAAGAGCCGTAACAGGGATAGAACATCGGGCTTTATGATCGACGGTGGCCTTCACAGTTATACAGGGAAATGAGGTCCAAGAAATAATATCTCTGAAGGAGAAATAAGAAAATTATGAAAGCCCCCACGCTGATCTACTATTGAACAACCAGAGGACTTTTTAAAGTGTGGTGTGTTGAGACCCCACTTAAGACATTGTGCTCAGACAGCAGTGGAAAAGACGACAGCATCAGTACGCACAAATGAGGCAGGAGAGGGCAAAAGAACTACCGGGGGGGACATCATCCTCAATATATGCTGTCAGCATAGAAGAGTGGGAAAAACTGCCCCCTTGGCTCTGATCCCAGTGCCAGAACAGCCCACATCCTCCATAAGTTAGAAAGGGAACTCAGGAACTAGAAGTGACACTCCTTGCTAGCAGAGCTCCAACCAGTATTCGGGAACCCGGCACATATCTCTGGGCTGTCTCCCCGGTCTCCAAGTCCAGGCTTGCCGCCTTGAAGTGGTAGACTCTAATACCAAGTGAAATACCAGCTGCAGGAAAGGTCTCAAAGCCTGCAGTTGTCTACTGTTTAGTGGTCAGCTCTTGTTGAAACGCTCATCATGGTGAAAGATAAAGGAGCAAGAGCACAGGCAAATAAAATAAGTAACTACGCAATGCCCTTGCCACAAGGCCCTGAATCTCAGTAAGAAAAAATGGGTGGAGGAGATCAGGGAGAACCACAAATAGAAACAAAATCCCCCTCGTTGGTGGATGTGCTGCAGGTGATTCAGTATACCCGAGGAAATATGGTCCAGTGAATAGACTTGGTAGCTACTGATGTTAATCTCCTTCCACAGAAGAAAATGTAGAGACACTACAAACAGAAGTATGAAACCTCAGAGACACGGTCACTGCACTTCAGAAGAGAGTAATACATCTAGATTAAAGTCCGGCGAATTCTGAAGGGAGATCTAGAAGGACAAATTTATGCTTTGTGGGCTTCCCTGAACGAGGGGAGGACCCTTCAGTGGAGCTTTTCCTAGAAGATTGGATTCTACAAGAAATAGCTCCTAAACGACTATCAAAGTTTTTCAACATTGAAAGAGCCCATAGGCCAGTGGCGGCCCCACGAGAGCTATTACTGCCCGTTTCTTTAATTATAGAGATAGAGTTGTGATCCTACAGACCATACGCACTAAAGGCCCACTGCTGTTTGAAGGTCATCATATCTCAATATACCCTGACTACACTAGCATGTGCAGGGCCAATGGAAAACCTTTCTCAGTGTAAAACGACGCCTCCGGGAATTTATGAAATAAAGCTTGATGTTCCCTACCCAGCTGAGAGGGGAGAAAGCGGGCCGTTACATTGTTTTTCCATTCGCTAAAGCCAGTGACTGGCTGGACTCGAGTGGCATATCAGGGGCCTGCCTGGTCCCATCCATGAGATCCTCTAAGACCTCAATGATGGGAGAGAGTAATCGTGAATGACAAAAAGGTCCAAACAGACATCGCAAATATGCAGAAGTAATCCTGGAAGAGTCAGAGTCCGCCCAGATGGTACTCTACAAGCATTGGATACCGAAACCATACAAGAATCAGAGACGGCGACCCAGAATTCAGGATATGACCAAGAGAGGCAAGAGGAATCGGTCGGGTGAGCATGGGTACCTGCCGGATCCCACCAGCGAGGGAATGAACAGGGTTTTAGCAGGACTGTGAAGGTGAGAGAGACTATAAGTTGAGAGAGACTATAAGATCACAGAACATTGCATACGTATGGGTATCCTGGGGTGGCTGAACCCCCCAGCAGGTGTCAATTCTCGTGGAGTGAGCTGTAGGGGTAACCTCGCACCCTCCTCAGTGAATAGACCGCTAGCAAAGCAACCAATAGACTGGGATATACTAACTTTGAAAAGTAGAAATTGCTTTTGATTTACCTACACACAAGTAGTTCTGGTTTATAGTTGGGGGAGGGTGGAGTAGGGCGTACTTGTGGACCGTCGTCCTGTACCATACAAGGGGGGTGAGACCTTCAGGAATGCCCCTAGGGAGGGGGGTAGTTTGGGGTTTGAACATTGAGTTTTACTGGGGAAATATGCAATTAGTATTGGGGAAGTGTCCAGTGTCTAAATCTGAACTATTAACCGAGAACTGGAAATGCAAGGAGACCATGGCAGGAAATGTAAGTCATGGTGTAATTAAAGTCAAGTCAAGTCAAGTCAAAATCACTTTATTCGATTAATTAAAATCATAAAAGTACACAGTAAAAACATGATAATAAAAACATTAAAAATACTAAAAAATGAGCCCAGCAATTTTACATATTAAAAGTTATTTACAGAATTCAAATCTTTTAAATTTACTTTACAAAAGGAGAGAAAATTCATAAACCATTTATATCGTGCTCTCTAAGTTTCTTGGATCTTACAGCTGCGACAAGATAACTTGCGATGTTAAATATAGTCCAGGTATTATTCAACAGTTAAAGATACATTAGAGCTGGTTTAACCTGATGGAACCCCCAACCCTCTTAAGAGTGGGATGATGAATTTTTTCCTCAATGTTGAGTAATGCTTACAAAAGAACATGAAATGGATGGTGTTTTGCATTGAACAGTTATCGCAGTCACAAAAAGGAGCCATGTCTGGGGTGCTCCATGTCTGATAGTTTCCTAATAAAAGATATACCTGGTTAAACCGAAATCTAATTAAGAGCCAACGATGGAAAGGTTTGGAAACAACTCTTAGGTACTGTTCGAAGGAAGGGGAAGTGACTAGCAAAAAGTGCTCTCTCACAGCTGGTTTTGCTAGTTCCTCGGCCTCTCTTCCAGTAATTTCATGGACAAGAAGTGCTTTTTGACCCAAAGTATATCACCTTTAACAATACCTTCCGGGTGATCAAAAATTTCTGGTCGCCCCAATTTAGCAAATATTACTTTGATGTAGAATAACCATGGGATTTTGATCCCCCTTTCCAAACCGATAAGATTTCTTATTATTAGACGGTTCAATGTTAGCTCAGGATTGAGCCAGGTTTTGAGCCAACACGTGAGGGGTGCTAAACTAATCAAGTCACCAACAAATCCCCTGCCTAGATCTTGGTGAACAGCAAATGTTGGGGTAGACTGTGGGACCGTTAAAAAGGAACAAAACAATTTATTTTCAGCCCTTTGTACCTCTATCATGTTCGTATACCCCCACATTGCTGAACCATAAAGGGTTAGGGCAAGACATTTGGCCATATATAGTTTAAGGATTGCCTCATAAGGTCGTCCCCCCAAACGCTGTATTAATTTTAATAGTGCAGAGCCCGCTTGTACCAAAGTGTTCTTTTTTGCCAACTTCTGGGACGTCCATGAGCAACCGTTATCAAACAGGACCCCCAGATATATAAATGCTCTCACACCTTGAACCTCAACCCCTCTGCAATAAAAGGACTGTGCTCTGTTCTTACCCAGCCCCACAGCCATGACATGAGACTTGGAGGTGTTAATCACTAGGTCTAGGGATGACATAAACTCCCCGAAACGGTGCAATAGCTGTTGTAGGGCTAACAGGGTACGTGCTAAAAGAACAGCATCGTCCGCGTATAGGAGCACAGGAGTGGAACGGCTTCCTATACGCGGAACATCCTGGGTAGCCGTTTCGAGGGATTTGTCTAGGGCATTGACGTATAGGGTGAACAGGAAAGGGGCCAAGATGCACCCTTGTCTCACCCCTCTCCCAGATCTAAAGTGCCTAGTGCAGGAGCCTTCTTGTGTCATTCTGACGGTCGCTTGTAAATCTCTATGGAGATCTGCCATAAAAAAGACCATTTAGAAAAGGGGGTGGTGATGAACAGAGTGTCTGAGTTAAACAGACCACTCTTACCCAGTCCAAAGATCAGGGCTTGATCCATCACCGTTATTTATCTCACTGCCCCATCCCAGCTCAGAACCTGGCTATATGCAAATCAGTCTGTCCCTGGCCCAGTGCATCATGGGAACAGGGCAGACTAAACTACCAAGCCAATTCTTCACCAGAAAGGAGACAAGCTACCGGGCCGAAGACGGCTGTAATGCCAGAAACCGGTCCCCGGGAGCTTGTTTCCTTCCCAGTGTAAGAATTGGCTTTTGTAGTTTGGTTTGCCCTGTTCCCATCATGCACTGGGACAGGAACAGACTAATTTGCATACAGCCAGGTTCTGAAACTGGGATGGTGCAGTGAGCTAAAAAACGGTGTTGGATCTAGCCCTGATCTCTTGACTGGGTGAGAGCTTTCTGCTTAATTCAGAGACTCTGTCCCTCACCACCCCTTGTTGTAAATATTTTTGTCCACCCTAAGCGTGGAAGGGTATTCTCAGATGTGAGACCCTTGCTCATTGCACCATCAGGATTCAAGCAAACCGGGCCGAAGACGGCTGTAATGCCAGAAACCGGTCCCCGGGAGCTTGTTTCCTTCCCAGTGTAAGAATTGGCTTTTGTAGTTTGGTTTGCCCTGTTCCCATCATGCACTGGGACAGGAACAGACTAATTTGCATACAGCCAGGTTCTGAAACTGGGATGGTGCAGTGAGCTAAAAAACGGTGTTGGATCTAGCCCTGATCTCTTGACTGGGTGAGAGCTTTCTGCTTAATTCAGAGACTCTGTCCCTCACCACCCCTTGTTGTAAATATTTTTGTCCACCCTAAGCGTGGAAGGGTATTCTCAGATGTGAGACCCTTGCTCATTGCACCATCAGGATTCAAGCAAACCGGGCCGAAGACGGCTGTAATGCCAGAAACCGGTCCCCGGGAGCTTGTTTCCTTCCCAGTGTAAGAATTGGCTTTTGTAGTTTGGTTTGCCCTGTTCCCATCATGCACTGGGACAGGAACAGACTAATTTGCATACAGCCAGGTTCTGAAACTGGGATGGTGCAGTGAGCTAAAAAACGGTGTTGGATCTAGCCCTGATCTCTTGACTGGGTGAGAGCTTTCTGCTTAATTCAGAGACTCTGTCCCTCACCACCCCTTGTTGTAAATATTTTTGTCCACCCTAAGCGTGGAAGGGTATTCTCAGATGTGAGACCCTTGCTCATTGCACCATCAGGATTCAAGCAAACCGGGCCGAAGACGGCTGTAATGCCAGAAACCGGTCCCCGGGAGCTTGTTTCCTTCCCAGTGTAAGAATTGGCTTTTGTAGTTTGGTTTGCCCTGTTCCCATCATGCACTGGGACAGGAACAGACTAATTTGCATACAGCCAGGTTCTGAAACTGGGATGGTGCAGTGAGCTAAAAAACGGTGTTGGATCTAGCCCTGATCTCTTGACTGGGTGAGAGCTTTCTGCTTAATTCAGAGACTCTGTCCCTCACCACCCCTTGTTGTAAATATTTTTGTCCACCCTAAGCGTGGAAGGGTATTCTCAGATGTGAGACCCTTGCTCATTGCACCATCAGGATTCAAGCAAACCGGGCCGAAGACGGCTGTAATGCCAGAAACCGGTCCCCGGGAGCTTGTTTCCTTCCCAGTGTAAGAATTGGCTTTTGTAGTTTGGTTTGCCCTGTTCCCATCATGCACTGGGACAGGAACAGACTAATTTGCATACAGCCAGGTTCTGAAACTGGGATGGTGCAGTGAGCTAAAAAACGGTGTTGGATCTAGCCCTGATCTCTTGACTGGGTGAGAGCTTTCTGCTTAATTCAGAGACTCTGTCCCTCACCACCCCTTGTTGTAAATATTTTTGTCCACCCTAAGCGTGGAAGGGTATTCTCAGATGTGAGACCCTTGCTCATTGCACCATCAGGATTCAAGCAAACCGGGCCGAAGACGGCTGTAATGCCAGAAACCGGTCCCCGGGAGCTTGTTTCCTTCCCAGTGTAAGAATTGGCTTTTGTAGTTTGGTTTGCCCTGTTCCCATCATGCACTGGGACAGGAACAGACTAATTTGCATACAGCCAGGTTCTGAAACTGGGATGGTGCAGTGAGCTAAAAAACGGTGTTGGATCTAGCCCTGATCTCTTGACTGGGTGAGAGCTTTCTGCTTAATTCAGAGACTCTGTCCCTCACCACCCCTTGTTGTAAATATTTTTGTCCACCCTAAGCGTGGAAGGGTATTCTCAGATGTGAGACCCTTGCTCATTGCACCATCAGGATTCAAGCAAACCGGGCCGAAGACGGCTGTAATGCCAGAAACCGGTCCCCGGGAGCTTGTTTCCTTCCCAGTGTAAGAATTGGCTTTTGTAGTTTGGTTTGCCCTGTTCCCATCATGCACTGGGACAGGAACAGACTAATTTGCATACAGCCAGGTTCTGAAACTGGGATGGTGCAGTGAGCTAAAAAACGGTGTTGGATCTAGCCCTGATCTCTTGACTGGGTGAGAGCTTTCTGCTTAATTCAGAGACTCTGTCCCTCACCAAACCTTGTTGTAAATATAAAAAAGACCAGGCTGGGGTCAATCCCCATATACAATAGAGTTGTTCACGGCTTTGATCTATTAACTAGATCAAAAGCCGTGGACAAGTCCATGAATCCCATATAAATAAAGCCCTTGGTGGATACTGTATATTTGTTGATTAAAAGATACAGGTTGAGACACTGGTCCACAGTGCCTCTACCGGGTCTGAACCCATATTTGGACTCGGAAAGAATGTTATTATCCGAGACCCAATCGGATATCTTTGCCAGCAGGACCTTACCTAAAAATTTTACAGAGGAGTCTATGAGAGATATTGGCCTGTAACACCTTGGGTCTCTTCTCTGACCTTTTTTAAAAATGGGGATAATAATTGATTGAGCCCATGAAGAAGGAAAGCCAGAGGAGGTTGAAGAATTAAACACATTCTGTAAAATTGGGGCCCAGAGTGTAACGTCTGCCTTATACAGATCAGTAGGGATGCCGTCGGGACCAGGAGCCTTGTTACTAGCTGAATCAATTATAGCTTTTGCCACCTCTGCTTCTGTAAACTCTAAAGGTGTAATTAGAAAACATTGCCAAGATCCATCAGAGTACAATAACTGAAAATGATCACATGGAATGTATGGGGTACAACAAACTTCCAGAAACGAAGGAGAGTGTTCGAGTATTTGAAACGCTATAGAGTGGCGATTGCATGCTTACAAGAAACACATGTTTGGGGAGAAGCGATGTCATGCATTCGCAGACGCTGTAGAGGCCAAATATATGCTACCTCCAACTCTGGGTTTGCTAGAGGGACACTGATATGGGTGGCCCCAGGAATGCCATTTCAATGCCTTAAACATATAACGGATCAGGAGGGTCGGTATGTAATACATATGGGAAGTGGGAAGGACAGGAGATCTGTTTTCTTAATCTCTATGCCCCAAACTTCGACTGTCCAGACTTTTTAACGAAACTAATGGATATAGCTTCCCCTTTCTTGGAAGCAGAAGTAGTAATGGACACTTTAATTGCCCTCTAGTTGTATGATTAGAATGGGATCAGATCCTCCTAGAGAACATACGAAGCCCAGAACATTTAGAGTGCTTCTAGATGTTTTAACTGGCCTAGATCTTAGGGATGAATGGCAGGAACGAAATCCCTTAAAAAGAGTGTTCTCATGCTACATAGCAGCTACAAATACACCCAGTCGATTGAACTACTGCTGTATTGCCACAGGTTTAATAACTGGGGTAGACAGAATTGCATACCTGCCTAGATATTTATCGGATCACACCCAGCTCCTGATGAATTTGAAAGTGGGTAGGGGGCAACCAGCAATACCTTTATGGGGCCTACATGCCAAAGTACTGCAGGATCCCCCTTATGTTGCTATTCTCCAAGATACCCTTACACTTTACTTCACTGTAAATTGGGAAACCGTCTCTACCAAGGGAATAGAGCGGGAGGCCATGAAAGTTGTGATCCGAGGTGTAGCTATTAACACAACACATGGAGTTTGTCAACAACTACAACAGTACATTAAGATGCAGGAGTAGAAATTGGGGGAACTAGAAGGGACCATACATAAAGATCCGCAGGTGCGGGAGGAGTGGGGAAAGTTATGTGAAGATTTGATAACCTCTTGGTGTAGATTGGAAGAGTATACCTATACAGCCTATAGGCAACCCCTCCACAGGGAAGGCGATAAATCTGGAGCCCTCTTAACCAGATTAATGCGATCCAAATCCACACCATTCCTAATAATACAATTGCAAGACAGTAAAGGGGAACTGATAGGTACTCAACGAGTAATCACTGATGTTTGAGCATGGCATTAGGCTGAAGCCTGCTGATCCAATTCGAATATTTTGCCAGAAAGCATACAGAACAACCTCAATTATATAAAGCGACCATGGATGGACCCAGAGGATGCAGAAGCCCTTGTTGCCCCCATCACCAGGGCAAAAATACTAAATGCTATCAAAAATCTTAAAACAGCCAAGTGCCCCGGTGGTGGCCGTCCGGACAAATTTTACTAACAGTTTGCACCACTTCTGGTTAACAAATTATTGGAGGTTTATACGGAAGCCTATGAAAGGTGTTCTCTGCCTCGATCAATGCAAGAAGCGTTGGTATCCATGATCCTGAAACCGGATAAAGACCTCTTACAACCCGGTTCCTACAGACCAATCTCCCTACTAAATTTAGACATTAAGATTAAGAGTCGGATTCTTGCAACCAGGCTGCTCCCTTCTATGTCCCATCTAATTCACCGTGATCAGGCAGGCTTTATACCTAGAAGAAACACTGTGCATAATTTAAGAAGATTGGCTCATGTATGCCATGCGCCGATTGTACAAGACGAGGACTGTGCCATAGCCATATTGAGCAAGCTTTTGACTCAGTAGAGTGGAATTATATCTGAGCTACCTTTCAGAAGATGGAGATACAGCGGGAATTCCTTCTCTGGGTTCAATTGTTATATAGTAATCTGTTGGCTCGGATGTGGCTTAAAGGAGTGGTATCGGATCACTTTGCCTTGTTGAGGGGAACGAGGCAGGGATGCCCCCTCTAGACACTGCTATTTGCAGTGGCGATGGAGCCATGGGAGCAACACTTAGGAAAAATATGAGGGATCATGAAATCCCTCTGGGAGACACAGTGCACATCGTATTCATGTATGCTGCTGATATGTTGGTATACTTAAGACTTCCAGGGCAAGCAGTCCTGATCCTTTAAAAAAAACTAAGGAAATTTGGGGAGTTCTCGGGACTGCATGTTAACCAGGGTAAATCTAATCTAGTCCCCATAGGGAAATTATCACGGGACGACATCATAATGCACCCTGAAGTGGGGATACAGTGGAAATGGAAGGTATACGATATCTGGGTATTCAATTATAGCAAACCCCGTCAACGTTTATGGACCATAACATGGGGAAAGTAAAAGCTAGAATACAAGCCTTGGTGGGCTTCTGGAAGTCCTTGCCCCTTTACTTGATGGGTATGGTGGCAATTATAACAAGCATTGGCATAGCCAATAGGTCTCACTTTTGGGACCTTCTAAGTGTTTAGGTATGCAGCACAATATTTTTGGTGCAACAACAACTGTTGCATGGCTAAACACTTAGAAGGTCCCAAAGGCGAGACCTATTGGCTATGCCAATGCTTGTAATAGCCTTTGAACAGTTTAAGCTGGATACAAAATAATTTTTGCCAAAATATGCAGCTGCACCAGATTATGGAATATGTGGTGAATGCAGAAAACCTATAACTGTGCGAAAATCGCTGCAGCCACACAATTTCATAATTCCAGTGTCTGGTTATACGAGAGAAAGATAAGCAGTGACAGGAGGGAATTGAATTAGAGGAGGGTAGTGACAGGAGGGATAAGTAATATGTGAAAACCTTACTACGTCCAGTGTGAAGCTCTACGAGGAAGGAGAGGGAAACACCAAAACGCGGGACAACAGGAAAGAGCTATGGAAGGAGAGGACAACGATTGAGTGACCTCAGTCTGAACAGATTTTTAGATGCCGGTGTTCCTTTCTGTTAGATAGGATGGAAATCTGCACTTTCTGAACTTTCATATTTAGAACACAGTTTCAAAATCAAAAAATGATGCACTTACTAGAAACAGCAGTAAAAGCATAAGAGATTCGAAAAACTGTTTCTTCGCAATGACTGTTGCTTTATTACAGTAACTGACGCCCGGTAAAAGTGCAGGAATACAGTGTAGGTTTGTCATGGGATTAGGACCGACAGTTGAGGGATGGTTATCGTCAAGATATTCAGGAGTGCAGTTGTGGAATAGGCTAAGTTCCTATGTATGTACACTTGGAACAGCTGAAGCTAGCAACTTGTAGCATGTTTTGTTAGCATGTTTTGGAATTCTTTTCGGTAGGTGTTGCTCTCCTAATAAATACTTAAACTCCGGTTGGTTCCTACCCTGTTCAAGCCCATGATACTAGGGGACCTGGTCAGCTCAAGACTTTAACGACGGTAACAGTTTGTACCGTAGCTGCCATCCTACCAAATCAGAACACAGCAGAGAAACGAACTATTCAGACTACTTCAGTAGAAATAAAATTATTTTCCCATCACGCTTTAAATTCAAAAAACATGGGTATACTCCATTTCTTAGAGATGAAGATGAAAAAGCTTCAGATATGTGATCGGCATTCAATCTAATTTTCTTGAAAAATAAGGATGAGCTAATTTAAATAAAAATCAGTTATTTTCCTAGCTTCAGTCATATTTCCAATTAGGATATTCATTTCATACTCATTCTTTATTGATAAACCTCCAAAGATGCCTTCAAAAAGCCACTATATTATGTAACTTAATTTCAGTTAGTTGCCAACCTCGTTTTGGGTATGTCATTAATGACATCTAAAGAAATTACACATATCAAATGCTTGTTCGGCATCCACAACCGTTTATAGCCCGAGTTAGATTTTTCTGACGAATACAATATTGCTTAAACAAGAAAATGTGTTCAGCCCTAGAGTTCTTACTGAAAAACAGCCATTCTGATCATGACTCCTCATGCTTCCATACACAGAAGCCAATTTTATATCTAAAATCTTGATCAAAATGTTAGTGTTTAGCAGCACGATGGGCTGATACAAGTTACATTGTAATGGATTCTTGGCGTGCATAAGAAAAACAAATAATTAACTTTTAAATCTGGGTAGCTCATGGAATTCCAAATAAAATTATAGATTCTATAAAGATAAGAAATCAATTTTTTATTTTTTTCAAAATAATTTCTGAACAAATCCATCTGGACCTGGTATTTGACATAAAGATACATTTTTAATTGCCTGTCTAGTATCTAAAGTTTTGATTGGCTATTTAAGATTGATGACTTGTACATTTGTGATGCAAAGTATATGCAGGTACTGAAAAAAGAGCTCCATCGGTTATTTGGAGGGAAAGAACTTTCCTGTAAAAATGTTGGAATAGAATTGGGTGGAATACTACTGTTACTTTTACAAAACTTGTCATCAAAGAACAACAGAACGGATCTTTTATATTCAGGGTTTCTGCTTTGGCTCATCTTTACACTACCAAGCAAGGAATTTCCCTTTCATTATATACCTCCTTGGTCTCTGATAATGTACTCCTGCTCATAGAAGGTGCATATAGGTGCGTGGGCATCTCTGACTTTTTAGAAACAATTCTTACCTAGTCTAGATAATAGCGTAGTTTGTCTGAGTTCGATTTTCCACAGCTTCCCAAGCAATATATTACTTTTAAGCATATACTTAAAGCAATCCTATGCAGTTTGTGGATGTGCATAATTCATACTGTCCTTGAAGAAAGTTTTTTTTTTCTTAAATGATGAAATTGATCTTTTCAGTAATGGACCTTTCAGATGCCAACAACTTCTGGTGGTTTTAGCTATTGGAACAGTAACCAAGTTAACATCCATAATGACAATCCTATGAATGGAACATTTCGGATTTGATATTATTTTCCCTACTTTTATATCTAACGTTATCATAAAAAAAAGCTATAATTGAGCCTCAGTGGAAAATTGGCCTTTTAACTGCTAGGGAATATTTGTTAAGTTAAGAGGTAAGCTGCTTTTGGAATCTGTAAGCCATCAGGCTCAGAGCACCAAGTGGAGGACCAGCGCTGTATGGGAACCGCATCTGCGGGTAAAGCTGAATTGGGGAACGGTTTGCCTCACAATTACCTTCATGTGTTGCTGTAATGGCCACAGAACCAATTAGTGTCCAAAGTGGAGCAAGTTCAAGATTTTTTATTTCACCTGGTTCTGAGGATGCCAGAACATGGTAAGCGCTGCTTAGAATGTTTTTTTTCTTTTTGCTCCAGGAGCTGGTATATTGACTCCTTTCCTTTCCAGTCAATTGCCCTGCTGGTTATGGATCGATTGATCAACAGCAGCCGCTACAGTTTTTGTGTTCTACCAAATACAAAGCTGCAAACTGTCTTGCAGCTGTCTCAGCAGGATGCACCGTTTATTTTTATGATTAAGCACAGTGCAGAAGGTGCTCTGCAAGGCAGTAGGGGGATTAGAATCTGTATCTAAACAAGATTGGGCATTTTTAAGGAAATGAGGGGCATGTTAGAACAAAAAATACCAATAGGAAAGAAGATGACACAAATAAGGGATAAATGGAGAACTCTGTCTGAGGCAATCAAGCCAGACAAAGAACATTGTAAGGAAAAAGGTACGAAAATAAAACCTGGTGTAGCCATCAGACCGATCAGTGCTTGAGAGCAAGTCCAAACCTGGCGAAAATAGCAGACTTTGCGTGTCTTGCAGCAAGAACTAAGCTTGCCCAGTGAGGGGGCAAGAGGCTTACTAAAAGACATACAGTAGAATATATCTTTAACCAGAGCAAGGGTGGGGATAAACTCCAATCAAGCTGTGTAGACCCAGAAATGGGCCTACTAGTCCAGAGTTTACCGCTTCCAGTTTGGAAGCATCGCTGGCATCACAGTCAGGCAGCATAATAAAAGGAATCCCTGAAATTGTGATTTATTTATTACAAGAGCCAGAAAACTGCTCAGACCATGCACATTTCAACATTTGGAGTTCTTTAGGTAGCCATAGAAAAGCAACTTATAATGTCACCAGCAAACGCATTCTATAGCATCAGGAACCCTGAAACAATTGAAGGGTTTGCTTGGTCCCCAGAGTAACCATTTTCAAGCAGCAGACTTGGGGCCCGATGTAGGTAAATCCCATTTACCGATTTTGAAATACCGAATGATACCGATTTGGTATTTCAAAATCGGTAAATGGGATGTAGGTCCCAACATCTGGAATCGTTACCGATTCCTTACAAATTCAGTATTTACCGATTCGGTAAATACCGAATCGGTATTTGCTATTGAATCCTATGGGCCTTTGAAGCCCATAGGATTCAATTCAAATACCGAATCGGTATTTACTGAATCGGTAAATACCGATTTTGTCAAGGGTGCAGGGGTTGTCACTTTGACACCCTCTAGCACCCCCAAAACGGGCATGTGTGCAATGTGGCACACAGACATGCCCTAAGGGCACGTCTGTCTGTCACATGGCACATGTGTACATGCACAGATGTGCATGTACACAGGAATCGGTATTTTACCATGGATTTGTATTCCATGGTAAAATACCGATTCTGTAAGCCATGTGCCAATGGTAAATTGGCTACCTACATTGCATTTTCGGTAATTTTACAGAATCGGTAAATATTACCGAATCGGTAATTATTTTACCGATTCGGTACATATTACAGAATCGGTAAATTTACCGATTCGGTAATGATACCGATTCGGTAAAATTACCGAAAATGTGCCCCTACATCTCGATAGCCCTTTACCGATCGGAAACGGCCAAAAATCGGTATTTTCGGCCGATTCCGATCGGTAAAGGGCTACCTACATCTGGCCCATACAGCCTTATTCATGAAGGCTAAATCGGCTCGCAAAGGGCCGGATTCTGAGAATCCGGCCCTTTGCGAGTGCGATTTTTGCATTTGGGATTCAGCATCCCAAATGCAAAAATCGGTAATTGCTAAATCGCTAAATTGCGAGGAATTACATTTAAGGAATCTCTATTTGAGATTCCTTAAATGCAATTCATGAAGCATTAGAAAATTGCGAAAATGCAATTTTGGGCCGCTATTTACCGAGAGGTCAGACCTCTCGGTAAATAGCAAAAACTTAGAAAAATGCTTTTAAAAGCATTTTTCTAAGTTGCATGTTGCACACACACATGTCCTTTGGACATGTGTGTGCGCAACACCTGTTTCAATTTGCATTTAAGGGGTGCTACAGGGTGTCCTTTGGACACCCCTGGCACCCTTTAAATCGCTATCTTATTTGCGAGTAGCAAATTGCTAATCGCAAATAAGGAATACTCCCCATGCATTCCTATGGGCCTTTTGGCCCATAGAAATGCATGGGGAGTTATTCCTTATTTGCGATTAGCAATTAGCTAATCGCAAATAAGGAATCAGTGGGAATCGCAATTAATATTGCGATTCCTACATGATTACCGTTTTGCGAGTCTCAAATAGCGATTCCTTATGATTCGCTATTTGAGCCTCGCAAAACGGCCCGATCATGAATCAGGCTGATAGTGCTTTCAAATCCATCATCTGCTCAGCATAACAAAGACATTTCAAATTAAATGCACTGCCCCGAACGCTCAGCAGTACAATCCAACAAGGTCCTCGAGGAGCTATTAAAAGAATCACAATTCCCATTAAATTATGTGTTGAATTATTTGGGTTTTCTTCCCCTGCCCCCAGATAACCGCCCAATATTAATTTTATCTAGGCGGTCCATCCATAGCAGCCCTGGCAAGAACTGTCATTATCGAGACCTATTCAGTTCCACCTCTTTGGCTACACAACAGAGAAGCAGTTTTCTGTATTGTTTTGAAGTTCAGATTTAGAAATTGCTTAGGCTGTGGCCCTCCGCCTCTGTTAGCGATTCAGTGGGGGTCCACAGAAATTAAAAGGTTGAGAACCTCTGCTGGAGTGAAATAAATGAAGTAGTTATCAGTAAATAATTGCACGTCTGAGGAGGCATCGACATGGCTATGATATTAATAGGTGCTGAAATTGACTAACTTTGTATACCTTGACTTGGCCAAAGGTAATTATTGCAAATTACAAAAAATGCCAGAGCTGACCCACTAATTAGCTGAAAGCCATGAAAACCTGAGGGATTTTTTTTATTTTATTGTTTGCTCTTTTTCTCTATCTTAAGGAGTCTCCTAATTCTTGTTTTTCCCTAATGCATCCAGACTAGTTTGGCGTGACAAGAGTACACAAACATGGTGATAGGAGGGCTTATTTCTGTTTAATCATCCAATAATTTACCTAGATCATTAGTTATACAGTGTGGCTCTCTTTTACCTGCACCTACAATCGTTGGTGCTCCCACTGCATGTGTTATTGTTAAAGTGCTGTCCAGCCACTTATAACCTGATCACTGGGCTCCTCTGGTACCATCACCCAGTTCAATAAACAATTATAATGGGAGTAATATTATAAATGTAAATTTTTGTAATTTGTTTTTGGTAAAATAATGCTGAATCTCCCTTTACAGAAATCCGCAGGCAGTGGACTTTCAGTCCCCAGTATCTTGTCATCCAAAATCGCCTTCGTCTGATGGAGAGGTTGCGTCCCCCAAGCTAGTACCACTTACTCTAGCCTTCTCTCCAGACAGAACTGAGACAACTGTTTCGACTCAAACAGAGAGTCAGAAAAGTAACGAGGTAAGAACTCTATTTCAGTGTTGTGGTAAAAGCTTGTTTGAATGAGGATTGTTGACTAGCCTGCCAAAATTGATGGATTCCAATGTGCAGTGAAATTAATATCCTCAAAATGACAGTGCCAATCTAAATAAACAGTTCTAATCAATGTGAATTGTTATCCACTGATATATTTTTATTGGCTGTGAGCTTAACACTGTAAAAAATTGATGCTCCAATTGGATTTTCTTTAAGCATATTCAACATGGTTGCATTGAAAATGTGATAAGCAGCCACTCCCCTATGTTTAGGTCTCTTGAACCAACACGCATGCGTTGTTCTTCGAGAGTATTGTAGGCAAAACAAACTCTTAAAACCAGCTAGGATTGTCCCCAATGCATGTGAGGTACTCAACCGCGACGCTTCCCCAGCGCGCGCTTGGCCTCACTTCCTCACACCCCATATGGTGTTCCCTCCCACTCGCTCGCACATCAAAGGCTGCTGCTACCCGCAAATGCGCTCCCGCCCCGCCCCCCCACAGCAATGCCAAGAGATTGTTTGTTTTTAAATCCCTTGCGGCCGCCATGCGCATCATTTTTTTATGCACGGGGTCCGTGCTATGTTTGAGCATGGCACCGCTTGCATTCTAGTCGGTAAACTTTTTATTTTTGCAGTCATGTACATTATTATAGGCTGCCAAGCACTTCCAGCCTGCCATATGCTTCAGAGGGTTGATATTGCCACACGCATTCATATTTAAAAAACGGGCGTGCGCTTTATTTTTTATCACGGCAACCGCATTCCTGTTTTTTGTATTGAAATCCTTTGCGGCCGCCATGCGCATAACTTTTTTATGCTCGGGGTCCGTGCTGTGTTTGAGCATGGCGCCGCTTATTTACCTTACACCCTGCCATTGCATGCATGCATGCACACCTTGAAAAGGCTTGCCCGTATTTTCCGCGGAAGACAACAAGGGATCAGTTGACAGCTTTGCAGGACCGTGCTGTGATGACGATCACCTGCCTTTGTGAGCCGCTGGAAATTCAGAGCATTCTAGTCGGTAAACTTTCTTTTTTTCCAGTCATATACATTAATATAGGCTGCTAAGCACTTCCAGCCAGCCATACCGTGCTTCCGAGGGTTGATATTGCAGGGTCCATGTTTTGTTAGTTTGTTTTTAAATCTCTTGCGGCCGCCATGCGCATAACTGTTTTACGCACGGGGTCCATGCTATGTTTGACCATGGTGCTGCTTGTTTACATTACACCCTACCATTGCATGCATGCATGCACAGCTTGAAAAGGCTTGCCCGTATTTTCCGTAGGAGACAAAATGCTGGTACCACGCAGGACAGCTGTCCAACAAATGTCCATCCAGGCCCCCCACCACTCACGGTGAATCCGCAAATGACATGCCTCTGCCCTGGAAGAGTGGACTTGGTTCTTATAAAAACATAACTTTTTGTGTTTTATATCTTGAACCACCAGAACATTTGTCTATTCCGATGTACTTTCAAGCAGAATTTGGGCAGCTGAGCAGTCACAGTTTACAGCTGTACTGTTTGAAACTATCTGGAGACGTGCTCTCCGTCGCTCCCTCTTCTAATATTTCACTCCTCTCTCCCTATTCGACCTTTTTTAGGTAGAGTTATTTATAACTCGAAACCTATTACTACTGAACGAAAATCTCTGAAACCAGATGGATTTCGGAAATGCATGTCCCCAGGCGCGCGCTTGGCCTCGCAAAGGCTTGAAAGCTTGAAGGCAATCTGCTTCCCCACCCCCCCTGGTGTTTATGGCTTTTCTGGCTCGCTAATGCGTTTTTTTCCCTCCCACCAATCCTTTGATGTCCGCTGCGCGTGGCCTCTACCTGTCGCCTCTCCCTCCGTCCTTCACAGCCCCTCTCTGTCATGGAATCTCAAATGTGGGGACTACATCTTCAAAACAAGCCTGTTCATGTTGACACTTGCAATTAGAATCCTTTCTTTCTTTCCTTTCATCCTTTCTTTCCTTCTTTTCTTTCCTTCCTTTCCATCCTTTCTTGCCTTCCTTTTCTTTCTTTCATTCCTTCCTTCCTTTCCTCCCTCCCTTTCATTCCTTTCTTTCTTTCCTTCTTTCCTCCCTTCTTCTTTCTTTCTTTCTTTCTTTCTTTCTTTCTTTCTTTCTTTCTTTCTTTCTTTCTTTCTTTCTTTCTTTCTTTCTTTCTTTCTTTCTTTCTTTCTTTCTTCCCTTCCCTTCCCTTCCACATTATCACTCAGCACCACCACAGCATCACTCAGCGCCACCCCAGCATCACTCAGCGCCACTCCAGCATCACTCAGCACCCCCACATCATCACTCAGCGCTACCCCAGCATCACTCAGCTCTACCCCAGCATCACTGAGCACCACCACAGCACCACCACAGCACCACTCAGCACCATCACAGCATCTCTCAGCACCACCACAGCATCACTTAGCGCCACTCCAGCATCACTCAGCGCCACTCCAGCATCACTCAGCACCACCACAGCACCACTCAGTGCCACCCCAGCACCACTCAGCGCCACCCCATCATCACTCAGCACCACCACAGCATCACTCAGCACCACCACAGCATCACTCAGCGCCACCCCAGCATCACTCAGTGCCACCAGAGCATCCCTCAGCCCCACCACAGCACCACTCAGCATCACCCCAGAATCCCTCAGCGCCACCCCAGCACCACTCAGCACCACCCCAGTACCACTCAGCACCACCACATTATCACTCAGCACCACCACATTATCACTCAGCACCACTACAGCACCACTCAGCACCACCACAGCATCACTCAGCACCACCACAGCATCACTCAGCACCACCACAGCATCACTCAGTGCCACCTCAGCATCACTCAGCACCACCACAGCACCACTCAGCACCACCACAGCACCACTCAGCGCCACCCCAGCATCACTCAGCACCACCCCTGCATCACTCAGCGCCACCCCTGCATCACTCAGCGCCACCCCTGCATCACTCAGCGGCACCCCTGCATCACTCAGCGCCACCCCTGCATCACTCAGCGCCACCACTGCATCACTCAGCGCCACCACTGCATCACTCAGAGCCACCACTGCATCACTCAGCGCCACCACTGCATCACTGAGCGCCACCCCAGCACCACTCAGCGCCACCCCAGCACCACTCAGCGCCACCCCAGCATCACTCAGCGCCACCCCAGCATCCCTCTGCGCCACCCAAGCATCCCTCAGCGCCACCCCAGCATCCCTCAGCGCCACCCCAGCATCCCTCAGCACCACCACAGTACCACTCAGCATCACCACATCATCACTCAGCGCTACCCCAGCATCACTCAGCACCACCACATTATCACTCAGCACCACCACATTATCACTCAGCACCACCACATTATCACTCAGTACCAACACAGCACCACTCAGCACCACTCAGCACCAACACAGCACCACTCAGCACCACCATAGCACCACCACATTATCACTCAGCACCACATTATCACACAGCACCACTCAGCACCACCACAGCACCACTCAGCGCCACACCAGCATCACTCAGCGCCACACCAACATCACTCAGCGCCACCCCAGCACCACTCAGCGCCACCACAGCACCACTCAGCGCCACCCCAGCACCACTCAGCGCCACCCCAGTACCACCACATTATCACACAGCACCATTCAGCACTACCTCAGCACCACCACAGCACCACTCAGCACCACCACATTATCACTCAGCACCACCACATTATCACTCAGCACCACCACACCACCACAGCACCACCACAGCATCACTCAGCACCACCCCAGCACCACCACAGCATCACTCAGCACCACCACAGCATCACTCAGCACGACCACAGCACCACTCAGCACCACTCAACACCACCACAGCATCACTCAGCACCACCACAGCATCACTCAGCACCACCACAGCACCACTCAGCACCACCACAGCATCACTCAGCGCAACCCCAGGTTATAGGTGTCACATTTGCGAAAGTTATAACTATTGGCATTGTAAATGACAAAGCTATTAATTTAGCTATTTTCAAAACCAACACATAAATAAAAAAATTGTCATTTACAAGACCAATAGCTCAAACTTTCCTAATGCGAGACCTATTGCATTGCAAATGCTTGTTTTACCCTCTTGTCCCATTACATTTTCCGGTGTAGGATCTTCAAAAATCCCACCTGGGTGCAAGGATTTAGGAACACTTACAACATATAAACCATATATTTAAATTTAGAAGAAGAAAAATTGCAGGTTTGTAAAGGTGTACCTAAGCTGCAATGCCTCTAGGATACGTTTCCAAATGTTCCTGTTCCAAAATGTGTCCATGAAATTAAAATACTTCAAACATTATTGCTGGATTCACCTGAACATTGCTGCCCTGTGAAAGGAGAATGCAGGAAATTAAAAGGAAATTCTTCCAGAAACTCTGCAGCCCTACAAATCCTAATAGATACTTCTTTTGAAACCAGTAACTTTTTACCCCATTGCACCTAGAAATTGCATTTGCTCCCCCGGCTCACTTTTGGCTGACCTGTACGGACACCGACTGGATAATATTGCACTATCTGAAGGTTGGAGCTGCAAGGTGGGTTCCTTTTGTAAGATGATTCACTACTAAGATGTAAGTTTCTCTTCCTTCTGCATAACAATAGTATAACGAATATATGCCTCTCACCCCCTTAAAAAAACTGGGCAGCCTATTACAGACAACCTATGTAGATCTCCCTCTACCGCAATAAAAACTATCCAGCGTAACACTGGAGCAGTAGCATAAGTAATAACCACCATTTATGTGGAGTTATATTTTACGTGCAGGTCTCTTGTACTACTTCCTTCTAAATTGCACAGCTAGGTGCTGCACCCTAAGCCGAGCGCCTCTTAGGTCATTCACGGCACCAAGACACTTCCCACATAAGATCACAACAAATACAATACAACGTCGGTCACACACACACTTCCTCACAATATAGCTTGACACTCGTCTGAAGATCTTTCTGCTCCCCACAATGGGTTAAGGATCACTTTATAAATGGTACAATAAAATATGTAGGTAAATGTGTTGGGCAAAAAGGGAACATATTTCTTTGCCCACCAAAGACCCATTGGAAGAATGTAGCTGTTCTAATCCAAAGCAGTTCTGCCTCCCAGTTACTTCATGCACATTGAAGTTTCTCATTAATCTTTGCGCAGGTGCATTGAAATGTGTTGCCTTTCAGTGTTTCAGGGTAATGGCTGGCTCCATCACCTAGAGCAGCTTTTAACTTGCATGATTTGTTCTGCATTTTTGGATTATTTGCGGCTCTTTGTGCAAAGCACCACTTCACTTAACTAAATTGCTGTAGTCTGTATTGACTTGGTTTCCGGACACCTGCCATTCAGAAACCGATAGTAGGTGAAACTTGCTTAACTTTTCTGGCACTCTGCTTGGCGTGTGAAACCCATTTGACCCCCTCTTTCAAAGTGATACCAAAAACACTTTGATATGATTGGGGAGGAAAAGGGCTCTTGTCAGCTACTGTACTTGTGATAGAAACGGACTATAGGCGCAATCTAGAAGTGTATTCAGATGTACATGGAAACGAGACAGATAAGATCTTAGCTTGTGAGGTAGCTCAGTGGGTGAGCATGCCTGATTTTTTTTGAGTTAGTGGTTTAATTTGCAAGACTGGTCATGTGTAGCAGCTATCTCAACATTGTGAAAATTTGCATAACAATAAAATATTCTTGTTTTTTTATTCTTGGTTCAATTGCTTAGGAAATGGATAGCACACTGGTGGTCACGTTCCGTTATTTTTCTTTTCAATACTTGCATGATTGCAAATCAAACAAGCATTACCATAGCCAATAGCCCCACACCTGCTTATTACAGGTGAGACTGATTGGCTTTACCAATGCTTGCATTTTAGTTGCAGTGCGCATGATTAAAATGAAATGTACACCTAGGCAGGCTTCAAATTGCCCTGTAATGGTTTGTTTTAATTGTTTGAAATGGTGGGGTGTTTGTGCCTTTTCGGAGTATCCCATTTTGCTTTCAAGCATCGAGATCATAGTCTGCAGTTTGCAGCATTCCTAATCGTATGACGTTTCTAATGTAGTCTCTGGCACACACTTCATTCAGTGTTGAACAATTTTTCTTGGAGGAGTACAAGTACTGCATTTCATAATAGTCCAATTTAAACTTTACACTTCATTATGAATGTCCTATTAACATTAACTTCATAGTTATTGTCTCTGCCCGCCACTTATAGATCCCCATGTAATAAATTGGGAAGCTAAGTACAGTTAGGGAGCAAAGTACAGTTGAGACTTCAGTATCTTTGATTTTGCTCATGAACATAGTGGTCTGTTCACTTTGAGCACTGCTACATTTCTGATGAAAGTTTATTTTTAAATTGACAAGTTGTGTGTCTGGCGAGTCATGTGGTTCCTTTTCTTTGGATTCTGTTTTTAGTGTCGCCACTGTTTGATTTGTCTGCTGTTCGTGACGGCTCTTTCACTGCATCCTTTTGGTGACTGTTCTTGTAGTGTTGGTACTGTAGGCAAGTGGTTATCTAGGTGCTATTATAGTGTACTTTTATTGAGAATTGTTGTGTTTGATGCTTAGCACTGTAAAGCCAGCATGCTCAGTGGCAACCATCATGCAATGGGTTTGCTTTTATGTGCATGCATCTTGACAAGAAACATTGGCATCCAGACCTGTTGGCTTTGCCATTGCTTGTTTATTTTCTTCTGTGTCTTTTCCCCTTGACACGTTTTAGCTTTCTTCCACTTCCTCATCAATGCAGGATCTAAATTGCATGCTGATATTCTACCCCCTCCAAATATCAGAGACTGAAGCCTGTGAAAGATGATGCATTATGACCGTAACATGCTAGTGACCACTTTATTAATGTTCACTTTACCTCTTTCCCCATTGTGTACCCTCTGCCACCATTTTATTCATTCGTTTGATCATGTCATTGTTGTGCAGGTGAGACAGCATTCCTATTGTATGTAATATTGCATCACCCAAACAAATTAACATTCATTAGAAACAAAATGGACTTTGTTATATACGATTTCTCTGGGAGATCCTTCTCTCCTAAAGTCTTTCTCAAATTTTAGCACTGAATTTGTATTTGATTAGACTATAAACTCCCTCCCACCATTTGTTGTAATCCTACACCAGGACAATGCTGCATCTATTTCTGTAGTTTAATGCATCAAGCAGTCCAATACAATTCAGTGCCAACTTTTGCCTTGTTTTCTCTGGCAAATTAACAGTCTGTGTCATTAGGTTTATTGTCTATAGCTGCGTATCGTTGCTTTCATAATACAATCTGACACACCTATTTGAGTCCATACCAGGCCATCACAATTCAGAACACACTAGGCTTGTTAAATATTTGCCCTCAATTTACTAGGCTGTCTCTTCTAAGATGGAGCAAATTTGCCACTCCAACTGAATGTACCCACTTGAATCCACAACTCATTGGCTACTTTAATGAATGCTTGAACTGGCACAGATTTCCTTCGTGGCCTTTACTGGGCAATGTATTTTTTCACTATTCTAAGTATGCTCATTGTTTTCCATCACATCAAACCATTTTTCCTTTGACACACCAAAACTAAATCACATCTACCACTGTACTAAACTGTCTTCATACTCCTGCGCTCCTGCCTTTTCGTCGCACTCCAGTGGCAGTGTAGATATATAACCTGCCCTCACATTTTTTTTCTCTACCTGGAATGTGCGTATCCTTACCAACTGCATATCTTCGTGCGTAAGTTTCAATTTGATGCAGTTTTGAACCCAATCTGGCTATTCGGTGTATGATCCCTGCATGTTAATATTCACATTGCAAACAATTGGTTTATGATCCATGATCAGCAATCATTTCTTTCCCTTCACAAATCTCTTAAATATTTAAATAACCCAATAACCAGCTAACATCCTTCTCAGTAAAAGTAAGTATGCAGTGTATCTGCTCTTTGTAACATCCTGGAAGCAAAGTTCAGTCCCATTGCTATCCCCTTCCCTTTGCAAAAGTACTTCCCTGGCATCAGTCATAATGTAATTCATTTTGTTAATTTTTCAATACTTTTTCAGACCCAATCTTTTTTAAAATTGTTAAATTCGGGGGGCAGCGGAGTAGCCAAGGCCGAGAAAAGGCATTAAACAGCGTCTTTGAGACCTCGGGGTTAAAGAACAAGTTGTCTCAGGGGGCCCGAACGCCAGCAAGCTGGCAGGCACAGGCAGTCCTCCCCGGCAGGACAAACAGCATTGCAGGCAAACCGAAGGACTGGGATGCGGTGCGGAGCGCTGGATTCCGGCGGCGAGAGGGGCACCCCTGTAGCCCGCCATAGAGGATTCCTGGGCTAGGCCAAGTGGCCAATTCGGTGGACTGTGTGCGAGCACTCAGGACCTTGCCGCAGACGACAGATTTGGGGTCTGAGGTCTTGCATCACTGCCATGGTCTCGGAGGTAACCGCAGGTCCTGTCGTCCAGGGACCCCCCAGCTGCACGCAGATTAGCCCGAGCATGTAGGCCGGCTCGACAGGGACTGTGTAACTACAGCCAGAAGGCCACACCCGATCGCGGTTACTGAGACCGACCTTTGCTAAGATCTGCCGTGCACCACAGAGAGACCGGTGTGGGTGATTGGGGAGAGGCCCCTTTAAGTTTTGCAACCACCTGGGGGATCGGCAATTTTGATTGCCACTGTCAGGCCCAGTTTTTGAAACAGAAGGCACAACCACATGAAACAGGAGGAAGTCCTGGCGGTGCAGGGGTCAAAAGTGGATGGAGGTGCCCAGAGGCTGATGACTAGTTATAGACTGTCCCCGCACCCCCAGCGACGGGCTATAGCGCACAACGAGCCAGCAGCTAAGGACACTGATTGGTGGGTGGACGGAGGGGTGCTGATTCCCGCCTGGTGGTCCCTTGACTGGGGGATCTTCGGACCCACGCAGCATTGACCCATAGCAATAACTATGCTGCGGACAAAGAAGAACGCTACGATCAAAGACCTCCTTCAAAAACCGGGTGCAAAAAAAACAGGGGGTTCTGGCTCCGACCATCAAATGGTCCAGCCAGTCGAGATGGAAGTGGATCCGGATGGTGATCGCGCAGACGACCTGATCACGCGGGGCTTCCTAGATAAGCTGTTTAGTTCGCTCAGTGAGGATTTTGAAAGACGTGGCATCGGGCAGCTGAGAACGGAGATTCGAGAAGTGGGGGACTGCGTAGACTCCCTGGAAAGCAGTGGGGATCGCAGGGAAGAAGAAATCACAAAGCAGGCCCGGGAGCTAATAGATCTTCGGGAACACAACAAGGAGCTCTATCTCAAACTGGAAGAGCTGGAAAACCGCTTGAGGAGATCCAATATTCGCATCAAAGGCGTGCCAATCCAAGGTGACGGGGGAAAAATTGCAGGAATGGGTGCTCCGTTTCTTTCACCATGTAGCGCCAGAATTTAGTGATAACGAAATTATATTGGATCTTCCCGGGAGGCCCACATCTGGCCAGGCCAGCAGCAGGACATCCTCTCCTGTCTACATTCATACCAGCAGAAGGAAATAATCATGAGTGCCATCTGCGATCGTATGACTGTGGCGTTCGAGGTTCTACAGGTGCGAGCCTTCTAGGACCTTTCGCCACTCACTTTCCAGCGTCGTAAAAATCTGAAACCGCCCACAGCATACCTCCGACACCAAAGCGTTTGCTACAGATGGGGCCACCCGTTGAGATTGTCTTTTGTCTGGAACAAAGAGCTGCATGTGGTGCAAAATCTACAATAAGCGCATGAAATCCTTGGGAATGTATTGGAAGAAGCAGGGGTCTCGAAACCGTAAGAAGAAGGCTGTCATCTGGGAAACCACTTAAGCCGAATCGGAGAAGAGGTCTCAAAGGGGAAAAGCACTAAACCTTCAGAAGAAGAACGCCAGAAAGAAAGGGAAGCCTTTCTGCGTCAGATACAGAACAGTGAGGGTACGAGTGACCCATCTAGTGAGTGGTCTCCGCTGGCGCAGATCAGGGGCCCACAGATGGAGATGGTGAACTGAAGCCTGGGGCGAGAGACTTCAGCCTTAGTGGGGGAGCTCAACTCCTGGAGCTGTAATGACCGGACACATGGACCCATGCACGATAGTGCGAAGTATTGCCGATGGATGGTGGAACATTTGTTTACTTGTTTTTTCATACTATGTCTATCTTTTCCCTCTCTTGCTCTCTTCCTACACTCTCGAGATGAGAGGTCCACACATATTTAGGCAGGGTAATATTTCGACTTGGGAACCCACCTGTACCAAGAAGGGGTGAGTGATTCCTCAAGTCATATCGACGTGGGAGTGGTGTAGGGGTGGGGGGGCTACATCGCAACCACTACAATCACTAGCCAGACCCTTCCTAGAGAGGTATGCAGGCAGCTGCAACCCACAATACACCATACACGAATAGGCCACTACAACTCACCTGGAGGGCAGCGCGTGGAACTGGGTAAGGGAAGGGGAACCGGGGGGGTTCCTTTGACAGTATTTTGTGGCCTGCATGAGCTGAGGGGCAGCGCATAGTCAGGCTCGCTATTCTGCACCTACCGCCTGTCATGGCTTATGCCCACAGCACTCCCCAATGACAGGCCTTAAAGTTGTTCTATTGAGCCTTAATGTCCAGGGTCTTAACTCATCTGTTAAGATACTAGCACTTCTTGCTTTGTTGAGAGATACTAAATGTGATATCTGCCTCTTACAAGAGACCCCCCCTCCTGTGCGCCGACTGTTGAAATGTTTTGACAGACAAGATTTCTCATCTGGACCTGGTTGCTATCCTTTGTGCAACGCACTTCCAAGGGAATGTGATTGGCGTGCACGCAGAAGTACAAACAGGCTGTTGGTACTGAGGGTATCAATTGGGAACCACGCATACTCTATAGCTCTAGTCTATAGACCTAACAAACAACCGAAAGCCTTCTTCCGAGACTCATTGCATGTTATCCTTGAGTCTCCAGACAAGGACTTGGGGATAGGGGGAGACTTTAACTTAGCCCCGGACGCTCAGTTAGATAGATCAACATTCCGAGTGGGTCATTCTGGGTAGATTACGGATTCAATTCTACAAAGACTGGGAGAGGTTGGACTTACGGACACTTGGAGACACCGCTACCCAACGGCCCTGGAATACACCTTCTTTTCCACAGCACACCAAACATACACGTGCATTGAACTGTTCTGGACATCCCCTAGGGTCACGACGGTTACGGCTGATGTTACAATCAGGACGGCGGCGCTTTCCGACCATTCCCCAGTTTCACTTGCGTTACTCCTCCCCGGGGGATCCTCCTGACAGAAGGTATGGAGGCCAAACCATAAGCTGCTCCCATACGATGCCAATATTGTTGAAATACGTTGCGCTATTAAAACATACCTGGCAATAAATTATGTTGACACGATCGCTATATCCACGGTGTGGGATGCGCTGAAGGCAGTCTTGAGGAGCTGCTTCCTAGCCATTGCAGCAGGACTTAACAAGGAGAGGAGAGCTAAGCGGTAGCACTTAGAGGTCCAAATCAAAAAACTGGAGGGGGTCCAACGTCGAACTGGGGTAGTCCAAACGTGCCAGTTACGCAACACAGCGAGGAAACAGTTGAGGGCTCCTGACCTCGATCGAGCCGAATATACGCCTTTTGCGTACCAGACAGTGGTATTATGAGGGGTGGACAAGGCCGGGAAACTCTTAGTTAGCACACTTACTGCGGACCGAGATTAGGAATGACCAAGGGGAGCTCCTTCGGTCGGATACAGACATTGCGCCCAAATTCTAGGCTTTTTATACCGCCCTCTATATGGCAGGATCCGGGAGCGGCTGAAGAGTACACGCTTGAGACACCGGTGTCCCCCTCCCGCCCTCAGAGGCGGTCAAATAAGAAGCAAATATCAGACCAGAGGAAGTCATACGGGTCATCCAAGCACCTTCCCCAGGAAAGCCCCCGGTGAGGGCGGCTTTTTGGACGACTTCTATAAAGTCTTTGCATCTGTTCTTACCCTCCTCCGGACCGGACTTTTTAATACCTTTAGCGAGACTGGGAGTATGGCCCAGTCAATGTCAATGGTGGAAGTGGTCGTGATCCCCATACTGGGGAAGGACCCTCTGGAATGTGCATCATACCGGAATGTGCATCATACTCTTTTGCTGTCAGACAGGGCATTCACGGCAGTAGGCCCGTACCTGTTGGTAAACCCTGGGCCAATTAAACTTTTCCAATATGGCCTGTTCGTTTTTTTCATCACTAACTGTCCCCCTAGCAAGTGGCTATGAGCTAGAAACAAGATCTTATCACGAAAGGGGCCCGGGATCAGTAATTGGGGTAATTGGTTGGGTCTGCCTTTTCGGTATAGCAAGCCATTCTTTTTTAAAAAGTAGGGACCTACTTGTAAGGGAGCCTCGTTTCCAGGGCTTTTCCCCAAGCCTGGTGCAATATGGGGTCTTCTCTCTGGGTGGCTCTGAATTCTCTGTCCGACTCCCAGGGGTATTCATCGGTCCTGACAGGGCAGACCGTGACATACTGTCGTTTATCTTTTCTTCCTTGACAACGGCTCTTCCGTTCTTTTGACGTTGGGTCCTCGGGAGGGGTATCTTGGGAAAAAGGTGCCTCAGCCCACCAGTGGGACAGAGAGCTGGTTGTGTCTTTGAGGAGACTAGGGAGGCCGGAATAATGGCTTCCCAGGTAAATCTGCTCTGGTAGCCTGGGAACAAGGCCTACCGTTAAATCAGTTCCAGGGTCAGTTGGGTGTTGAATACGCACTTGAGCGGTCGGGTACCGTTTGGTGTCTCCATAGACGCACTGAACGCGACTGTGCCAGTGACGGGCCGACTGGTGTATCTATCTCTTGGGGTCGGTGCACGCTCTGTCTACACCCTGTGTCAGCTAAAGCCAATACTGTCTGTCCATCAACGCTCACTGTACAGCAATATGGAGGGGGAGCTGTCTCTGGGGTCACACATACATAGTTCCGGGCCAATCCCACCTCCATTGGTTCTTACCTTAGAGGACACATTCTGGCTATGTGCCCATAAACCCCGCAGTTGTAACACCGTGGTCAAGAATTTGGAGGCCTGACAAGGATAGGGGTTGGCAAGAGAGGTATCTGTTCCGGTTTCCGGGGTATGGGGCCACGATGATGTCGGGGACCGGTTGGGTTGCCTGGCCGGTTTGCATGTTCTTCTTTTCCCCTCTGAAGTTCTTGGGCTCGACTGAACGCACTAGCGATATCAACAGCACTGTCTAGTGTGAGGTGTGCATGCTGTCTTACCCACCTCTGTGTGGGAGGGTGTAGGGAGGTCAGGAATTGCTCCAGGTAGATTTTCGATAATATCTCTTCTTTTGAGGAAGTGGCGGGTCTGAGCCATTGGTTTGTTAAATCTTTGATGCGAAACGATAAAGCCCTGGGAGTCTCCTGGGGCCCTTATTTGGCTGCCGTAGCTTTACTCTATATGTTTCATCGTCAATGCCTAAACGCTTGAGGATGCACCTCTTAATACCTTCGTAAGGGGTGGTCTCTTGTATGTTGGCTTGCTGGTAGGCAGACTGTAGATTCCCCGTCAGCAACAGGCCTAGGTACTGGCCCCATCATTCCACGGGCTAGGAGGCAGCCTGGGCCATCCGCTCAAAATTAGTGAAGAAATAGTCCGGGTCTTTCTTCTGTACGTATTTCTGTATTATGACCGAGAGAAGGGAAGTAAGAGGTCTTTGTTGTCCCATAACGTCGGTGAGTTTACCTAGTGCCAAGTCGTGTGCTTCCCCTTGGCCTTTAAGTACGCCCTGCAGCTGTCCCCGGTCGTCCTCCGCCACTTTGAGAAACCTCTCCATCATTCTACCCAATTGTTCCTGCGTTTCCGCCATTTTTTTAACCGCTGCCTCCATGCTTCTAGCAAAATCCCACTTCTGACACCATCTGTGACCGTGGGAAAAGTGCGGGCCGGAAAAACAGGCGTGGAGGCCATATAAGGTGCGCAATGGTTTCTGTATTTATTAAGGAAAGTTTATATGAAGGGGCGTGGAAAGGAAAAATAAACGGGGCTCCAAAGAGTAGGCTTCCGGGTCTTTTTCCTGGGAAATGGTCTGGACACCAAGTGGGTTGATCCTCGGCGTCTCCTCGATATCGTTCCTCTGGTAGTCCTCGGAGGGCGTGTGGGAAATACAAAACAAAAGGAAGGAGCCGTTAGTCCTGTTAGACTATGGACAAAGGGTACCGCTTACCGAAACCAGGGAAGTGAGGGGCTTAAGAGAGACGGTGAGGAGGGAAAGGGGAATCAACAGTAGAACGGTAAGTAAGAAGAAGAAAAGGGGACTAGCAACGCAGGAGCGGGTAATCGTGTTGGGGTTCTGAAGGAACATGAAGAGCAGGGTAAGGGTAAAGGGTAGCAAGATTCTTCTAGGGCGTGCTATACAATATTTATAGTGAGCAGGGTGACCCTTCTGTGATGGGTACTATATACAGTGCCATTATCACCTCCCGCCTATCGTGTTTCAGTGTCTGCTCTCTCGGGTAGTGGGTACTCACCGGCTCCGCCGCAACTCTCCTTGAGTTGCGGCCGCTCCCCAGCCACCTCCTTTGGACACCACCACACCTCGCTCCACTCCTCCTCTTCCTCGCCCGTCTCCGTTTCTCGTTCCGCTGCTCCTTTGCCTTGGATCTCCTGCCACGCCTTCACTCCACCGACAGTCCTTCCGTCTTCGTACTTGCTGCTTCCTGCTTTCAACTCCTGGGGAAGGGTTGGACTTCCGGGGTCAGTCGGGTGTCCTTCCGGTACATCTGCGAAGGGGATTGGATCCTGGAATGACAGAGGACAGAGGGGTGGGGTTTTGATCACTACAGACGCTTCAGGGTCCGTGGTCGGGAAATGCTGAAACCCAGTATGGCGCCGACAACCAGGGTCAGGTGAGGGGTTCGGATCACATACACATTTTGTACAAAGAAATGCACAGGCCTAAAAACATACTAATAATCAAATTGTACATCATTATTTACATGCACAGGCATATGCTGTCCATTTGTGATTAAGTGTAGTGAAAAGAGCCAGCTGTTGAGTAGTCTCCTGAAGATAAGATTTTTATCCATGTTTCTTATGTTTGGGGGTAATGAATTCCATAGTTTGGCTAACTGAACAGAGAAAGATGTACCACCCATGTTTTTTTCTTGTATGCTGTTGTTTTGGGACGAGGTGCCAATCTTGAGTGGAAGTTTCTTTGTTGTGTGTATTTGAGGATTTTATTCCTGAGAAAAAGTGGTCCTGTTCCATGTACTGCTTCGTGGGTGATACAAAGCAACTTGAAGGTGGATATTCTGGCAACCGGTAACCAATGTAGGGCCCTTAAGGCAGGGAAGATTTGGCCTTCTGGCTTCACATGTAGGAGACGTCTGGCAGCAGAGTACTGAATTTGTTGTTGTTTTTTCATAGTTTATGAAGATGATCTGTGTGAGAGGCCATTGATGTAATCAAGCTTGGACAGTGGTAGAGTGATAGTAGCCTGGACTTTGTGTGAAAATCCTAGGTGTGGGAAGATTTGTTGCAGAGTTTTAATGGTAATCAAGCTTGATCTTGCTAACTCGTCCACATGGGCATTCATTGATAATATGGAGTACATGGTAATTCCACGTTTTCTTACTTCCTTAGGTGCTTTAGGAGGTGGTCCCAGATTTCGAGCAAGACACAGAGTGGGTCATCATTTTTCAAATAGCCACATGTGAGTATTTCCGTTGTGGAAGCATGCAGTTTGAGGTTATTTATTTTATTTATTTGTTCAATGTTTTCTATAGCACAAACATGACCCAAACACTTGGGTGTCAGAGCGCTTTACAGTTCAATCGCATTCAAGTTCAGAAGATATCCCATTCTTTAACACCTACAACAGGGGATAGGTAACAAATAAGAGTGGCATGTTCTAAAAGGTACAATGGCACATAATTTAGAATACTGGACATCTGTAATACAATTCACTTCACACTTAGTTTCAAAACAAAATAACTACTGAAAATTACTGGGAGTTCACAATGGTTGAAGTACTGCATGACAAGTCCAGAATTACAGTGGATTGGTCAAGGATTCTGACATTAGTCCTCTGGTTGATCTATGTCATCCACTGATCAACAACTCTGAGGCAACTGAAGACTTTTGAGTATCCAATGTCTTTGGAGTTTTCTAGATTAAGAAGTGTTTGTGTGTCATCTGCATACTTACAACATGTGAGCTGAATTAATTGATCATTGCCGGTAATGAATTCATGTAGATGTTAAAAAGCATGGGTAAGATTATAGGGCATAGAGGGATCCCTGATTTTGTGAAGTTCAGTTTGGTGAGAAAGGGGTAGTATGGATGACATTTGTCCAGTTTTGCAGGTAGGATGTGATTTAGTTGAGAGCAGTTCCCTCTATGCCTTAATCTATCTATATATATAAAAACGAAAGTATGTCTGTTTGTCCTTTATGCATTACTACACCATTCATCCGATCGCCATGAAACTTTGGGAAGTTGTTGAGTACACTCCTGCAAAGGTTTCTGGCAAAAAAAATAATAATAAATAAAATGTTGTTAAAAGTTGTTGAGTACACTCCCGCGAAGGTTTTTGGAAAAAAAATATATATATATCGGCCCCCGGCCCCCCAGGGCCCTCATAATCTTTTCAATACTGAACGTTTACAGTTTACGGTGGGCCTCGTTTTTGCAATGACCATCAACAAAGCCCAAGGACAATCGCTGCAAGTGTGTGGACTAGATTTGGAGAATCCGTGCTTCTCACATGGACAACTGTATGTGGCCAGCTCACGCGTCGGAAAACCTTTTGATTTATTCGTGTACGCACCAGACGGAAAAACTATAAATACTGTGTATCCACAAGCACTCGAATACATAAACAGAATTAAAACAACACTTTAAAATGTTTTCCATATTAAAATGAATAAGTTTCAATAAAAATGACACAATGTAAATTGAATGTTATCGTAACAAGTTTCCTTAAATTTCCTTTCTTCTGAGATCGCAGCAACGCGTGACGGGTAAGCTAGTAATAAATAAATAAACGGAGATCTCGGAGGAGGGTGGGGAGAGACAAATAAAAAAAAAACAACACACGAAGAGGGGAGAGGCAGATACAATTAAAAACACGGAGCAATTCAATGCAAATAAGCCAGCCACAACATAAACATAACACGGGAGGGGAAAATCATAACATGGGTGGGGAAAGTGTAGTGTAAGCAATTGCCTTCCTCCCGATGTGTGTACATTTAGTAAATAGTTCCCAGGACTGCCAATGAAAGCTCCCGAGTCAGGAAACATGTAAAAAGGCCAGTCCGCATGGGTGGTAACAACAGGAGACATGGAGGTTACTAAGCTGGGACTAATAAGCCTATTGACAAATCAAAACCTCACATTTACAAAGGACAGTCACAAAAGGCAATACAAAATAGGGGTGGAGAGTGGATGCAGCTTACCAAAAAAACCTCAATACAGCATGTCTCGAAGAGACAGCGCAAGCGCTGCCTAGGCGAGACCTAAAAAAGTATCTATTTAGAACAGTATACATTTTATGCACTACTATACCTGCCTGGTGCACACAGTCTTCAAAGTTTAGTAGAAACAGTCAGACTGAGATGATTTTATCTAATAACTGTAGACTGCTACAATACTTAGTATCTACTACGTAGAATCTTGGCCCTGTTGAAAACCTTTTATGCAGAACCAAAAAACGTGTGTGGAACATACTGGACACACCTTGTCAACTGTCATCAGCACAGAGTTAGTCTTCAATACAAAGATTTATAATGCGTTCATTATCTCTACACACCTATACTGCATTAGCAGCACATGCGTTTTGTAAACACTTACACTCATTAGCTGAACACAGGCAGTTCAATATTAGGTAGAAAAGAAAAAGTAATTTACCAACCGCTATGTAAACTATTAAACAAACTAACGCACTCATGGGATGATAATATCAGTGATGTCTTTAATGATGTCATTGGAATGTTAACGGTAATGTTATAAATGATGTCATAGAACATGTCATGAGTGACGTAATATATTAAGTCATAAGCAATGCATGGTTCGCTCTGCCAACTATAACTGTGAATTTCTGTGGCTTTTAAGTTCAAAATGTTAATGCAGTCACTGACATATTCACCGAATATAGCTCCTTACAACACATGCGCTTTGATAGCATGCCATTAGAACGCGGTTGTTAAAACAACCGGGTTGTTAGTAAGCGCTGGACTTAGGAATAGTATTATTTACTATTCCTACTCCAGTTTGCACAATACCAGGGAAGTCATTATATTTGAAATCCAATACCAGTGCGCCCTCTGCTGCAAGTCGTTATAATGATTTGCAATGTAATTGTATTGCGTACTAACATGACCGCGTTTTGATGATATTGCACTGCGGAGACAGCGTTGTAAACGATGTTTCCCATGTTCACCTAACTATAACGTTACTTTCATCTATGTTTTTTTTGGGTGAATAAAAAAATATATATGTGTGTGTATATATATGTATGCTTATATATATATTTTTCATGTGCCAATACCTTTGGCGCCCATTGATGAATCTTCGGTCAGCTCATGTCTTGAAAGTTTCCGAGTGATTCGTCAAGCGGGGCTGAGAAAAAAGAGGGGGGTCCCAAAACGCGTTTTCTCCATGTTAACTTCCATAGGAAACTTTTGTTGCAGCTACAGCCTGAACAGCTGAACAGAATTACACCAAATTTGTCAGAGAGGCAGCTCTACCAGAACCAAACCATTTCCAAAAATCCCCTCCAAGAGTAGGCTATCGCTGCCTCTACATTCCTTCAAACAAGTATCACAAAATGAGTTTATGGATCTAGTCAAAGCAAGCAGGCAACCCTTGTAGTTTTCCTTTGTTTTAAATAGGAGCCCAACATGTCTGCTTTGGTTGTGTAATTAAGTGTTGTGTTGTAAGTACATACACTTAGGGGTGGTGTACTTCAACACAAGTTACTCTGAGCCAGCTGTATTTTGAGGACTACACAAGGTGATTTTCGGAGGATGTGTGAGAGTCAGAAAATGTCCCCTGCCCAGGATTAACAGAACACTGTTTAATTATAAGGTGACTTATTCTGAGAAGCTGTGCACTCAGAAGAACTAATTAATCTGAGCAGTATATTGGAAGAGTCAAGTGGGAGAGTATGACAATGAATACCACCAGGGCGAGGGTGCATGCAACAATAAACAAGAGGACTAGGGTGGTGCAAAGCATTCTTTACCAAATTGTGTACATGTGACGATAGATCACGAGCAATGCTTTAATTTGGATCGAAAAAGGTGGGGAGTTGCTAAAAGCGGTATGGTCAAAGAAGTGTAACTAATTATCCTGTCAAAGAGACATCGCCTATTTAAACTAAAATTCTTTTCTTTATAGTGTGCCACCTAACAAGTATTTGGTTGACTCCCAGTGACTTTTCTGTAACTGCATCCAAAACAATTCCCACAACAACCAGCATATACCTAAAACAATCCAGTTTATTGGGTTTGCCAAGGTAGGAGATTAATGATTAACAAAAATTATTTTGTTGTGAATAATTGGAATTTAAAAAATTAAATCCTGAAAATTTGAGACTGTGAATTGAACATCACTAAGGTCAGTGGAAGGGGTAGTTGTCATCAAATGATCCCAGACATTCCCTTTATTACCTTCACATCTGTTACCTCTGCAGCCTCTCACTCTGTAAAACACGTATGCCCTTTTTCTTCGCCCATATTTCTAAAATCTTCCAACTGCATACCTCACTTTCCCACAATTACGATTGTCTTACATGCGCCATTGCTCTCTGCAACTCTGCAGAGGCCAAGAATGGATGTGCATGTAATCTGCACACGTATGACTCACTGACAGGCACTGTGAATAATTTACACTGCTTCCAGCTCCAACTTTCGAGCTCTCAATCATGTACCATCAACAACACCCACCCACAACCTAAACTCGGTCAGACACATGTTAGTGGCTTAGTTCAAAGCATGTATTAAACTACGTTACACCAAAACCTAGAGAAACACATCATCTTGAAAAAGCAAATAGTCTTTAGGAATGCAAACTGAAGTAAAACATGTGAAATGTATACCAGGACTGCATTGCTAACATGGATTGCCTTAAGGGTTTTTACAGTCATTGATGGGAAATCGATTTGTGTTTTGCTGATAATGTTATTGAATATACAGAACGGTTTCAAAGTTCACTTTTATGGGCCCTCCTCACTTAGAGCCTTCATCACAAGTTTGTGTTTTAGGGGGTTGGGGATAGCTGACCAGTGGGAGGTATGCCTCCCCCTCAGATGATTGTGGGAGGTGGTACAGTCAGGGTGACTACCAATAGGATTTTGGGCTATATGCAGCAGGAGGGTGGAGTACAAGGATATAGCCAGCTTAATTGGGCTAAATCGCAACCATTTTATGGTAGGTGGCCGGGTGGCTGGCAGAGAAGTACGGTAAGGAGAACATTGTTGCTTGTGCTTGGCGGGAGGGAAAAAGATAAAGTGGCCAAAGAGCTTCGCTTGCTGAGGGAAGCGGGGCACCTGGACTTAGTGGTGGCCAGCGTCAATGTGTGTTCCGGATGCCCGGTGCGTAGAGTGTCAGAGAGATTGACAGCTGCTGTTTTGGTGGGTTTGCCACTGCGGATGTCACTCAAAAATGTCCATAAAACAGCACAGGTATGTTGGAGGGGCCGTTCAAGAGTGATGCAAGCTGCCCCGAAAGTAGTTTGGGGCAGGAGTTGGGAGGGGCGGGGAGGCAGTCTGGCATTGATGTTTGGCCTAGGATCGGGTGAAGGTAATGCATGGTGAGAGGCACCATCGTGGAAGCCTGCGGAGCTTGTGTTTGCGACTCTGCACAAGCTACACGAGGGACAGCAGGGGGATGTAGCTGGGCTGGGTGATGTGTCTGAGAGGACAGATGTTGAAAGTGAAAGGTCTGGCGGTTGCCAGGGGGTAGTAACGGTGATGGGTTTTGCAGTACACTCTAGGGCCCTTATTTATGAGGCCTTGCATCAGTTTTGCGCCGCCGGTGCGTCACTTTTTGTGACGCACGAGTGGCGTAAAATATGCGCCTTGTTGCGCCATATTTAAAAAGTGACGCATCTAGGTAGATGCGTCACTTTTTAAACCCCTGCGCCACATTATACCTGCGTCAGGTATAATGTATGCAGAGGGGGCGTTCCCCCGCAAACAGCCTCGTAATAGTGACGCAGTGAAATCTATGAGATTTCACTGCGTCACTTTTAGGATGCTGTTGCGTCAAAATCTTGCGCCTGCCTCACAGCAGGAGTAAGACTGACGCAAGCCCTTTCACATGGGGCTTTCCCCATGTGAAAGGACGCATTGCTGGAGTTGTGTCACTTTTGTGACACACTCCAGCAATGCGTCACTTTTGCGCTTACAGATGCGTCAGAAATACTGACGTATCTGTAAGTCCTTGCGACATGATGCGTCATACATTAAATATGACGCATCATTGGTGTCACAAGGAATGCGCAGTGAAAAGTGACGCATCGCTGTTTTCACGCAGCGATGCGTCACTTTTCATAAATGAGGCCCTGGGAGCACAGGTGAGCGGCTTATGGCATGATCCGCCGCACTTGTTCTGGTGGTGGTCCGTCTGCTGCGTTATGACCGAAAGTTGATGAGGCGGAGGACCACTGGCTATACCAGGGAACAGTCGTACCCTGGCGATGGCGAAGCTGTGCAACATTTTAAGATGCTCAGCAGGACTGCCGCAGTCCCGCTGAATATATTAAAAGTTCCTGCAGTCATTTCATGGTGGGAGCCCCGCCATGAAAAGACTGGCTGTGAATGCCCCCCCCCCCCATACGTTCAAGGGCGCATATCATGTACCCTATGTTTGTATTCCCTCAAAGTTCTAGCAGGGCATGGACGTCACCGCCTATGCAGCGCTGGAACTTTTTTTGCCGTTCCCATTGCGGTGTCTGTTGTCCAGACACTGCCATGGCAAAGGAAAACGGACTGTCCATCTTACACAAGTTTACCTCATAATAAGGCAGGCGGTCCTTTCGCGGATTTGGCGGTGCTGTGTTGACAGAAAGCCGGCACAGCACTGCCAAACTCGTATTCCTCATCATACAGGGGCCCGGGGGCCAGAGGAGTAGCAGTGGGGCCGGCAGCAGAAGGGAGGATTCCCTTGAGAAGCGCGACTGGTTAGCCAGGGCCCCCCCTAGGCCCATTGGCTCATTGGAAAGTTGGAGTCAGCTGGGGTGGGGATAACAGGGAGCTGCTTGGGGATCTTGGTGCACTGCAGGTGCAGGGCATGAATGGGGGGGTAAGGGAGTGTCAAAGAGCCGGCTCCAGTCCCATCCTGCTGTCAGGGGCACAGTGTCAGTTATGGTTGCGGCCCTCCTGGTTTGAGGACAAGGGGGTTTGGGGGTCAGGGCCGGCCCTAGGCATGGGCAGCGTGGGCAGTTGCACAGGGCCTCGCACCAGCATGGGGCCACGCACTGGTGATGTGTCCTGTCAGTTCCCTCGCGATCCATTTCAAAGAAAGGTGTCACCTTTCTTTGAAATGGAGGGGCCCCCCTCCCTTGGCCTCTCAGGGATGGTCTCTGGATACATAAGGGAGGGAGATGCTCCTTTCAATTGAAAGGAGACCCATTCACAGACACTGTGGGAGGCCCATTGTCCATCATTTTGGCGCCCCCATAATTTTTACTTTTAGCCCACAAGCAATTCTCACACCTATCGGACTGAAGGTGTGAGAAATGCTTGTGGGCTCAAAGTTAAAACTGTGGGGGGCGACAAAATGCTGGACAATAGGCCCCCTACAGTGTCTGTGAATGGTCTCCTTGCAAGGGGCCACTTATCTACATTAGAGGGGCCTCGCACATTTTCTTTTAGCCCAGGGCCTCGCAAATCCTAGAACCGGCCCTGTTGGGGGTGACAGGTGAGGCAGATGAGGGCTGTTAAACAGGGGGATTCCAGCTTTCAGGTGGAGACAGTGCGAAATCCCGATTAGAGTTTACCCCCTTAAAGGGCGCTGGAGGGCTGACACGCCTGCCTCAGAGGGGGACATACAGTGGGGGTCGCAGATGGGGGGGGCAACCCGGGAGTACGAGGAAGATACTTCCCCTGGCTGGGTGCACAGTATAGACATTGGGTCACAGGCAGGAGAGGGAGGGGAGCATGGAAAAGGGTGTTGGGTGCCAGAGCTGAGGTCGAGTAAGGGCCTAGATTTTCAGCGGGCCAGCACGCCCGCACGCCAGACCTACCATTTCTTTTGCAGGTTGCATGGAGGCTCGGGCCAGTACTGTGTGACTCAGAAACTTGAGGAGAAGTGAAGTCAGCAGCACTCATGTGCAGATCGCTAGCTCAGACAAAACATGGGATCGGACACTGACTGGCAAGCCAGCACCAGTGCTCCCCAAATGCATCATGGTAGATGCAAAGGTGCCTAGTCGCTTACTCACATCATTCATAGTATTCGTAGCACTAGAGCAACCAGGGCTGCACATCCTGTGACACACAAATGTTTTTAAGTATAAACACCATAAACTCAGCTTTTTTTTACATCCCTGTGGCCAGGAAGGAAGCCAAGATAACCATCATAAGATTGCAGGTACACAATCTAATTATTGTTTTTGTTAGAAAGCATTATGTGACTTCCAAATTAAATTTTACCTTTCAGCGCATTGTAAGGAAACATTTTGCCTCCCATACAAGTATCCAAATCATGTGCCATGAAGATAAATTCTATTTGTTGTCTCTCTCTATCTTCTATGCCTAGATTTTTGAAGGCTTCCAAATAACCAAAACATTTTGTGGCAGAACAATATTTCTATGACTCGTGAAGCATTTCACTAAGAGGCCCGCATTTGACTGTGTTTTAGAGACTAAGGATTGGCTCATTTAAAATTCAATTCAACTCTTGTTTTACAATAGGAATGAAGGAACGACCACAATAAGGGGCCTATTACGATTGCGGTTTTTCCGCATCCTCTGGGCCGGCGGAAGCCACCGCCGGCCCGGAGGATGCAGAAAAACCGCAGCGGACCCGCCAAAGACCCACCACCACATTAGGATGGCTGGTGGGTCCTGGTTTCTGTCCGCAGCTTTTCCGCCGCAGTTGGCTTACAACCGCGGCGGAAAAGCTCTAATATGGTGACGGTGTCTCTCAGACACCGTCAGCCATATTAGGATGGGCTGTCAAAAATGCTTTTCCGCGGTGGGTTTTCCGCCGTGGAAAAGCATGTGTAACTTCACTGGGGGGGGGCCCGTTGCGGGCCCCCTGGGTGAAGGGGGGGTGGGGGTGCACATGGGGGGTACCTATGGTACCCCCCTGCATTTTTATGCAGAAATCGGCAGGCACCGCACGGTGCCTGCCGCTTTCTACATACAAATGCAATGTATGCATTTTTACCATTGCGGCGGATGCAGCTTGAAGCCGCACCCGCCGCAATGGTAAAAATAGAGGATGTGACCGCCAGGGTGGCGGTCACATCCTAATTGCACAGGAGGTAACTCCGCAGGCCATGCGGAGGTTCCCTCCTACTCTATGGTGGCAGACGGACTCAGGTCCGTCCGCCATCATAATCGGCCCCTAAGTGTGAAGGTAGGCATGTGACATTCAGACTGATATTTCCCTTTGCACTTTGTGATAAATATAACTGGCTTAGGTTGCAATAGTTCTATGGCTGCATTAGATGCTAGGCTAATGCTAAATGGAGGCAGAGTTTTGGCCCTGATCCCATTGAATCTCTATGTTGGTTTCAAAGCCACTGACTGTCCAACTGTCCAATACTGTTGATTAGCCTAGAACAATTTGGTATGGTTTCAGGAGCCCTCATGTGACTTGAATACTTTCTGGCTGAAAGAATATTTAGAACAATGTGGCAAAAGAATGTTGTATAAAAAGTATCTACAAAAATATCGAATTTACTTATTTGTATGTAAACTACCAAAATATTCTGTCCAAAACATTGTATTGTAGAACAGAATATCAGTAAATAAAAAAAGTGTATATAGGAGTCTAAGTAAAGTATTTGAATTAATATATATAATAAAAAAATACAGTTGTCATTTAAAAAATATATAGATGTATGATTCTTGAAAATATAAAAACAACATATAATTTGTAAAGATATCAAATCCTATATATATACATATATATATATCTATACTACTATTATAAAGAGAGAACACAACCCTTTGAGCCAGGTAAACTCAGGAACCACAGCGCCAATCCACACACCCGATACATCCTTGAAATTGTCAGGGTGTGTAGATGGACATAGGCTACATAAAATAAAATAAAACGTAAATTAAAAAAATGTACTTTAAAAACAAAGTAGTCCCCTGAAAGAAGCGCCGGCCGCGACGTCTGCGTCATGACATCGAGAGCGCAGGGAGGAGCAGCGTTCAGGAGCAACAGGAAGAGCGGAGGACATGATCGCGGGGAGGAGCGGCGAGCGGCGGACAAGCGGTAATAACCAGCGAGAAGCGGAGGAGCAGTGGAGCAGTGGAGCGGGAAAATCAGCAGCGCGAGGAGGAGCGGCGAGTAAGGTAAGTGAAAGAGCTGTGGGTGCGCAACGAGGAACGGGCAGAGGGACGGGCGGGAGATACAGTCATGACAAAATGAGTCACCAATCTGCATAAACAAGGCTTGACAATCGCTTTGGCCCTCATGTAGCACACAATGCTTCCATCATACGGGACGGGCGGAGAGACGGGCTGAGGGACGGGCGGGAGATACAGTCATGCCAAAATGTGTCACCAATCTGCATAAACAAGGCTTGACAATCGCTTTGGCCCTCATGTAGCACACAATGCTTCCATCATGCGGGACGGGCGGGAGATACAGTCATGCCAAAATGAGTCACCAATCTGCATAAACAAGGCTTGACAATCGCTTTGGCCCTCATGTAGCACACAATGCTTCCATCATACTTTTTTACTATGAACACACACTGTAATTCATGCACTAAAGCCATGGCCTGCAAGAAAACAGACCATAGCTCATGAAATGTGGAATCTTAACCAGAGGATGATAGGGAAGGGCCAGGCTCTTAACAATCTGCAGGGAGATTGCTGCCCCCAGCCCCCTTCTGCCCCGGGCAACGCTGGGGCGGGCTGCTAGTATATATATATATTTAAAACTAAGACAATTTAAAAAATGACAATAATAATAACAATGAAAATAACATTTAAATTGAAATGCGATGCAGCATGCACAACAAAATTTGTTTTGTTTATTTAATTGTTTATTTACCTCCGTTCATCCATATTCCGGTGTTTACTACCCCCACCCTGCCCCTCCTCGCCCAGCCTCACCGCCCCACGGAACACCCTCCGTGGGCCGCTACTGCTTCCCACCCAATTCCATGGCAAATTCAACATCCCACCTATAAAATATCCTTTAATAATCACACAATACATCAATTCAAAATAACAATCAATCAAATAAACAATTTACATAATTAATTACCACTTCTTTAACATACGAATTACTTAATAAAAAATACAATCTTTATTTTAAATCATTTCTCCTCCTATTCCACTCCAAACACAATTTGCTACTAAACTATAATATAATACATGTAAAAAAAGTGAGTAACATATTAAAAATTACTAACTATAGTAAAAAACGAAAACAATTATTTTAATAATACAAACACATACAATGAATATAATATATTAACTGAGATATTAAAATAATTTAAAAAACAATGCTTAAAGCAACTGTATTAAAGAAATGATTTTATTTTCAACCATATATTTACAACAATATTATATACATAGAAACAATATTCTAGCAGTAGCAATATTTTCAACAAATATTCATGTCACACAATATTTTACAGTAAATATTTGTATCATTCACACTGCCTCTGCACTCTGGTGTGTCAGAGGTATTTGTCTTTAAGCCCACACTTTTTATTGCTAATGTGGCAGAATTGGCAGTCCTGATAAGACCATTTGGGGCATATTCACAAGGAGCTATAACCAAAATAACGGCACTTTATCGCAGCCAGGGTTGTGATAAATTTACCCCACAATTCACAAGATGGTGCTAACAGCCCTCAGCACCAGTTTTCCAGTGATAGCAGACGCAAAAAACATCGCCACAGAGGACCCCCACAACTATCGCTAATGAGATACAGAGTAGGCGTTCCTGGGACAAAAGCTGCGACAACACCACACCTCAGCATTTACAACGACCAGCCAGATCAGTGATAAGAACACAAAAAACGTGATAAGGCGTGTTAGCAGCAGGAAATTTACACCTGCCCTGACCTGGTGTAAAGTCAGATGACAGCCTACAGTACAATAGGGAGCCCAGCCCAGAGCCATGTCTGAAGACAAACAGAAGCCATGGAGCTACTGATGATGCAGCTCGGACACCTAAGAGGGCCACAACACCCACCCCGCACATCCCCCTGGACCACCACAGAGGCAATGCAGACAAATACAGCGGCCCCCCTGGAAATGCACCTGCCACACAGGCACAACTTCTAACAATGTCACTGCCCACCACAGGCTGAAAGAGACAACCCTCATATGCATCCTGGCCATCATTGCCCAACAGGCCAACAGCACCAACACAGCGGACAACCAACATCCCACCCCTCACCAAGCTGCTGGCTGTGCTGCACCTGTTGGACCCTGGCACACCCCAACCAACACCCACCAGAGTCGGCGTAGTCTCACAGACATCCACATCCACGTCCCCCACACCTGTCATGGACATCACCTTCACCCTGGCACCCCAGGCGCCGTACAGCCAATACAATGCGCCTGAACCGCTGGAGACCAAGCAAGGACCATACTCCATAGCTGGATACATGCACATGTTGGGGGCAATCCACTGCACAAGCCCCACCTGGCCCACCTGGTGACACAGCACACAATCAGCGCAACAGGAAACACACATCACACATCTATGTGCAGGCAACATCAGAACACTGTAGGACCTTCACCAATGCCGCATCCAAATACACAGCCAGTGTGCCTGATCCCTTCACCTTCCGACATTCCTTCTGCAAACAACCTTCCCAGGATGGCACCCAGGGAAATGCACAGCTCCTTGGCAAGTTCCCATTTAACACCCCACTCACCTCAACTCCAAAACCATGCACTCCACAAATCTGGCAACGCACACGTCACAAGTTCACAACAAACACGTGCAACAACATGCCCATCCACCAGACACGATTGAGCGACTTACGTTAACCTGGGCAAGCCGTGAACATGACCAATCAATGTCATGGCAACTCAGCTACACAATAGACAAATGTGGGGAGAGGAGGCAAGCAGGCATGTGTGAAGGATGCAGTAGAACCATGATTGCGAAAGTACACAATGCCAAGAGAGGCCGCGAAGTGCTGGACATATTGCAGTATGCAGAACACACCCATATCCAGGGCGACATTTACCTCTGGTGTATGGAGTGTAGTGGACAGTGGACACAACCATGTCACCCCAGCCAGTGTGGGTCCTTGCGGAAATGTTGCCTGTCACGCCCCCCGTAAGCGTGAGCAGAGTGGGATGGGCCGACGTACACCAGGCCATCGCAGGGATGTGAATAAAAAGCGCGTAGCCCTGGGCGTGTTCCTCTAACGGAATGCACAACATCGCTACCAGGGCGGCTTCTCCCACCCCACAACGAGGCCGACGCCGTCATAGTTAGTAGAGCGAGTAGCCTGAGATCCTGTGCACTTGCCGTACCCTGGTCCGCTGCAGCATAAACCCGTCAGGGCCGACCCTGCGCAGCCAAGCCACACTGTTCAGCTGCAGACACCGGCGTGTGTCAAGGATGGCCCACCACGTGCCAGTGTAACCTCCAAGTCAGAGGCCCGTGACCTGGACAGCCTCTCAGACCACTGCTGTCCCCCGAAGTTGGCCCACATTGTTCCTTTCTCGTTTACATATTCTACCGGCGTCCTCTGTGGCTCAGTGGGTCCCATATGTGAAACCTTGTCCAGGCTAATGAATCGCAGTGACCCCAAATCTGGGACAGCGGCCACAGCAACTTTATAGAAGAGTTAGAGATGCACTACCTTCAGTTGAGCTTAATGCTTTAAGTTTTAGCAAAAATTAGACTAAGTTTTTCCGTAATTTTGTTGGCGTGCTGCAAGGGTAACACGTTTGTCTGAACCATGTTAAAACTATAAACTCCCTACCTCGAGACCATAGGTCCCGACCCCTACGCACATTTACCAGTGGGGTTTACCCAATTTAATGTTCACAATCTTTCTCAATAATACAAAAAAATATATTTTCTCCTTTTTGAACATTTATTTTGACACCATAAATATTCACATGATCTTCAAATCATAGATTTACATTCAGCTAAACTTAGACACTTTGTCTTTGTATTGTTGTCTTCAGGGGCAGTTACTTGGTCGCGCTCCACGCTGTACAGGATACTTTGGAACTAGGATCGGTATCTGAATTACTTACAGTTGTCTTTTTGGTAAGTTGACTCCGAAGCGTTTTTGATAAGGTCATTAGCGACTCATCATACAAGAGGTTGTACTGACAGATAGTCATTGAACTTTTCAGGTACCTTGGCGTTGTCTTGAAAGTATCAAGTAAGCAAATTTAGAGCGGTTTGTTTTGAAGGTATCACGGTGGTGTGGTTTTTATTTTGGGTGACACACACTTTTTGAGTACTTTCAGAATGTATGTTGGTGTATTCATTGTATGTTCATTTATAAACCTGTTTTACTCCTGTTGCGATGAAAAGCTCATTATTGTGCATTACTTTTGTAGATGGCACTTGCTCCTGATGAAGGGTCATGTAAGACCCGAAATGCATAGAGCACCTTGAAAAGAAATACAGAAGAAGACTGTCATATTATTTTGTGTTCTAGATAAAAAATATAACATGTTAGCTGAATGTAAATCTATGATTTGAAGATCATGTGAATATTTATGGTGTCAAAATAAATGTTCAAAAATGAGAAAATATATTTTTTTGTATTATTGAGAAAGATTGTGAACATTAAATTGAGTAAACCCCACTGGTAAATGTGCGTAGGGGTCGGGACCTATGGTCTCGAGGTAGGGAGACAGCGGCCACAGCACCAGACTCCCTTCGATCCTTGAGGCATAGTTCCATATGCACATCTTGCACCACGTGCTGCCACAAACCCTGTTCCATGCCATCCGGTGATACATGCTGCCACAAACCCTGTTCAACGCATCCGGCGACACGTGCTGCCACAAACCCTGTTAAACGCCATCCGGTGACACGTGGCTGGGGGACCAGGACTACCCTGCGAACCAGTAGATCTCACATCCAGCACCTAGTCGCGATTCACGAATGGCAGAGACCACACCAGTGGTCGCACGGAGAGGAGTAAGAGGAAGATGTGGCCCAGTCCGGATGAAAGCCGAGTCACCGCCACGGATGTGACGAATATGTGGTGCCACTGAACTTGAACTACACAGGACAGTGGGGCCACCAACCTATGCCGGTGACACTCGGTGAATGGCCCGTGCTGATTGCCGCCTCCGTCCTACACTGCGGTCCAGCAGGTCACAGAGTCATGATTCAGCAATGGCAGAGTTCACATCAGTGTACCAGCATTATCGCAGACTGCACCCCCACTCAGCCCCAGTGCCACTAAGTCTGTTCCCCAACATTCAGGAACACTCTCTAGTCGAACCGTGGTGGCGTCTCAGCCTATGGACTAGGGGGCAATTTTCATCCTCATTTAGCTGATAGGGAATTAGTGGTGGCAACAGGGCTGTCGCATTCCACTCCTCCATTTGCTGCTTCCATATAAAATCAAACCTTTTGACGTCTTGCACTGGAGGACACCTTCCACTGTCCCCCGAAACACTCTGAAACATACACCTCGGACCGTGATGGTGACACGATCAGGTCGCATGGCCTATATGACTGCACCACAAGTCACCGTGCCGTGGCTGGGTGCCTGTGCCAGCCGCAGTGCATCCGGGGCCACTAACTCCGTGCTGGTCCTGTCGGGGACTCCTTCTCCAGAAACATTGGCTGGCCCCTGAGGCATAGGCCTTAGGGTCATCAACGCCATTACCCTGTGGCCTTGCGCTGTACTCAGCCTCCGGGCCCAAATGCATCCTACCAGGGCTCACACACCAAAGAGAGTCCAGACCGGCCCAGAAGACGAATCACCACAGGAGGCACACGCCTCAACTGCAAGGACCACCTCCAACTGCCATCTGCCAGAGTTGAAGCAGTGGTCCTGACAGACCTTGGACTTGCACAGGCCTGTTGTGGATGCCTTCATCGGCCTGATACCCTGCTCAGCACTCAAGGTGCCAGTGAATCAGTGTACCGCAGGACATTGTCCGTTGCTGATTGTGTTTTGTGCTGTGGAGAGCGGTTGCGCAGGTATGTCACCTTAAACAGTGTGGGGGCCCAGATACGTTGATGGGCAAGATGATGCAGGTCTAACACACCCCACTGCATCTGCATCAGTAATATATTGAAGGGACACAATCCGAGACTTTTTCTTCACATGGGCAAGCTTGTCTCTAGTGTCCCAATCCCAGTGAACTGCAACTCACGGACACTTCTGTTTGCATGTTGGATGTCCTCTGGACTTTCTCCGGCTCACTCCATGTTGCTCAGCAGTTGACTCTGTATTGCATGTGTTTTCTGTTTCTGTTACACTGGTGTCCAATGTTCAAGTGGTTGCCAGCACCAGACATTCCGTGCAGAATGGATTACACTCACCCCACACACATCCAGCACAGACATCACTGTACATATGACCCTGCCAAAAAATGGGCTGGTCGTATGTGCCCATAGCCAGTTCAACATGATATCTGCATGTGCCCCTATGGTCTTGTAGTATGCATGTGGGCCCTGGGCCCTACGACATTACATCGTGCTTTGTCTATTGGATGCACACATGTCACCGCAGGCAGTGGGTTGGAGCTTGGACATGTAGCTTTGTCGTCATCCACTCAATTCATAAGGGGAGTGGCCAGGGCCGTCATACCCACAGCCAACATGGTTGTGTGACTGCTATTTGCGTGGTTCTGTGCTGTGCGAAGCCAGTTGTGTCCTCTGTTCTGCAGTGTCGGCTATGCGCATTATTCTACGTTGTCATTAATGTAGGTGTGCTGTTTGTGCTATGTGTGTGTGCTACAGTGTGCCAAGCGGATCTGGAACATGATTCTGGGTGTTTGTGGGTGTGCAGTGTGCTACGCCTCGTTGTGCATGTATGCCATTGTGACCATCTCCCCCGTCCACCCAGTCCCTGTTCATGGCACTCCCTGTTGATGTTGTGTCAGGTCCACTCGAGCTGTGTCCGTACTCCCTGCTCCTTGCACCATCTCCACACTGATGACTGTGGCCTGGGTTTCCTCCAACTACCTTGGGGGCGCTGGACTGCCACCTCCTGTCGTCATTGTTGCCTTCCTGTTGGCAGCGGGTTGGTGCCTGGTTTAGGTAGTCACGTCATGCCGTCACCTATTGGCCTCCTGGATTGGCCTCCTCAGCACTCCGACTGCAATACAATTCTGCTAGTGGGTCAGTTGCTGGTAGTGTTCTGTCACCTCTGTGACACTGGTCTTGTTTTCCTGCGGTCTACACCCAGTCTTCCTCTCCCTTTTCTCCTTGACCTTCCCCGACCCCGTTGTTCCTTGCTGGTAGTCTGTGGGGGTTGTGGGGTTCAAGTTGGCCTCTGCCCTGGGTCACGGTGCATCCATGTTGCTACGTGCTTTGGCTTGTTTCTGGTGTATTTTTTCTGTGGTCTTTTATGGTGCATTGTCCCGCCAGACGTGTAGGGCCTGATTCACTGAACTAACTTAAGACAAAGTCCTAAAGTTACTACTTTTGGTATTCACAGAAGTTAGGAATTTGTCTTAAGTCTGTCTTAAGACAAACTTAAGACAAAATCCTAACTTCTGTGAATACCAAAAGTAGTAAGTTTAGGATTTTGTCTTAAGTTAGTTCTGTGAATCGGGCCCGTAGGATTTGCAGGTCTGTGGCTGCTTTTTGCTACTTTTTGTACCGCGTTTGGCATCATTGCATTGTTTTTGCGTTTGTGTCTCGCATTTTTGTGACGTGGCATTGATTTTCACGTGTGCATTTGCCACGTTATCTGCTGTCTATCACATGCTATCGCCGCATTGTGAATTCCAAGTTGACACAGGGTTATTTTCCCATGATAGGCTGCGTTATTCAAAGTTGCGTTACCCTACTCTTACGGTAGTTATCACACCTTCTTGTGAATATACCCCTTTGACTTTCAGTTTCTTTGGGTACATTAATGAATGTAAAATGGCTTCCTTGCAAGCTCATCAACTCATCCCAATCTGTGTTCTCATGAGTTGCCAAGTGGATGGCAGTCAGTGCTTTAAAACTAAATTCCGGGTGAAATACTGGATATTGAATATCCCCCCTCTAACTGGACCACATCCTAGTAGCCTTATCAATTAGGCTATGTGTGTTTGTTCGAAATCCTGCAGTCACATTTGACTCCAGCTTATCTCTTTCTCTACAGGTTAAAAATGTAGCAGCGTCCTGCTTTGCACTTCAGAGGACACTCTACAAAGTCCTTCCTTTAGGGCAAGATTTGGGTAATTTAAGCCTGAATAATGTTGTGGCTTGACTAAGGATTGCACCTTGTATATGGGCCTCCTCAAATGTCTCTTAGGCAGGCTCCAAATTGTTCTAAACATGGCCACGTGCCTGCTGAAATTTAGGAAATCTCAGGGTGGAAATTATTTTCTATCTAAACTTGGCTATCTGTGTCGAAAAGGATCTCCTTTAAGGCGGTTATTATTATCCACTGTACTATCCACGGCACTAGACTGAAATATAGCCAACAAAGATTTCATCATCATGTATTTCCCAGGCCAGTGAAGTTTATTTCATAAAGGGGCCCTCTCAATCCATTTGATTACAAAAACTGGATTTGGAGTAGTCCTTTGGACTTAGTCCTTTGGAATTCTTTCTGTACTCATTCATAAACTTTGTCATTTCTCCAAAGTCCTTTTAATCCTGTTTTTGGTTCAATCAAAATGTGTGTTTCCACTGCCAGGACGCCTAATAGAGTATTTTTATCAATTTTGAAACCGATTAATCAAGCTAGATGTGTTTTCCACGTGCAGATAAATATTGCATAGATCCTGTTTTCACCGCTACTTACTAGAGGGGCCTCTCACTTTACCACCAGGATCCAGCATTCCTTATGTTTTTTCTCTGTGTTGGGAAGTAGGCTCTTGCTGCAATGTACAATTTTGCATGAATGTCACAGAGATAATGATGTTAAGAAGGTTACAACAATTGTCATATCTCTGTCTTTTAAGAATATTGTATTGTAATTGTATTTATATAGTGATTAATACCACTGATAAGGCGTTTAAGTGCTCTGTGCTGCAGTGCCCTGCTCAGGAATCCATGGTTAATGGTTTGTCCAGTGTTACTGGTTATCGGGATTAGTCTTGTCTGTTTAACCAAACTATTCCATGAATGTACTCAATGTCTCTGTGGCAGATTAATTATTAACCTAAAGAGTATATGAATAACATGCCTTTTTGAAGAAAATTTGGAAGTGGGCAAGCTTAACGGCCAAGATGTTATCATTACCTCAACTAGGAAAAGACTGCAGGAGGCAAATATGTGCATCATGTCCTGCGGCAAATATTATAAGTGGCCAGGCTACTTTTGAGCAAACTATTTTTGACATTCTCTGGTGAATAAAAGTGAAATTCAACTAAAGAAAAACACTGGATTGATGTAACTAGTTTATTCAGATTCCAGTAAATGTTGCCCGAGTCCTTTCTGCAGCATTTTACAGAGTACATGACACTTTCAGTAACATCGGAGGGCCATAAAAGACTCAAAACCTTTTTTACACTGTGGTCAGTCTACCAAGCTTTGTTTGGTGTGATTGATGGACTGCATGTTTAAATTGTAACATCAATAGCTCCCACGCAACTCTTCAGAAAAACTTGGGAAACAATTTTCCAATAATGTTCAAATAAATCATAATCAAGAACTGGCAATTTTACATATTAACTCATTAACTCCAGAGTTCCTATACTCTGCATTCTGAGGACAAATGACAACTCAGGTAGTAACCCTACTTCTAGTGAGCAACAGAAGTAAGCTCATCCCTGGACTACTTCAATGCTATCTACACTGGTGCCACTCCCTAGATAGGTGCTGGCAAGGCTCAGAATCAATCTACCCATGCAATCTTTAGATTTCCATGTTCCAACCAGACCTCTCCGGCCTTGCCTCAATCAGCTTGCCATGAGGGTACATTCTCATTCCCATAAATCTTTGCCTGGAAAGGCCTAGCCCAACCATTCTGTGCTCACGGGTTGACAATCTATGTAAAGTGGATCTCGTGGAACCTCTCAGAAATGCAACAAGATAACATGAAATGGTTCAGTGGTTGGCTCCACCCTCTGGAGCACCATTGTTGGGTAATAAATCCATGAAGTTGGGCAATAAAACCTCTAACCCTCCTCAGAGCAACGCAAAGCAAATAGAGCCCAGCTGCCTCACAAAACACAGTAAATGTTTTTGCACCTTTGTCCGTTTTTTGGCATGCCAAGGCAGAATGCAGACGCAGCGTCACATCTTGGAACAAGCTTCTTCTGCCCCTCATGGATAGTCCCAGGAGAATATATAGGGCAGAAAGTGCAGTCATCAGTACAAATCATAAGATGTGGACAAGGCCAAATTTGGTTGTACATTTACAAATAGAAGTGTCATGCAGGCCCGGACATAGAGCAATTTAAGGGCACAAGGGGCCAGAAAGAAAGTTTAAGCAACCTGCACAATTCAGAGACTTTTCACAGCTGTTGTCCCATGGCGTGTCAAAGAGGGCACTACAGGGCATGGGGTCAAGCTTTAATAGATCTGTAAGGGGAGGGGTGTTCAGGAGCACGGAGCAAGCAGCTTGGTCAGAGCGGTTAGCTCAGTAGGTCTGAGAAAGTGTGGAGGAGAATATGGGATTGATTCACTTATTTGGCTGATGCAAACATATCGATATATATTTTTCCCCCACAATATCCCTCCTTTTTAATAGTAATATCAAATACCATTGTAAGAAAAATATGAATATATACATATGGTAGAAATATTGAAAAAGTACTTATCTTTGACTAGCATCACACAGTGTTTAAATAACATGCATATATTGGCGTAGTCCGATCCGAGAGGTATTCATTTTTCAACATAGACAAAATTATATACTAATACTCAATGCTTTTATGTTATATCTCTATAGCCATTAATTGAAATGTTTCTTTGTGTGCTTTCTCTACATCCTGTTGTATTTGGAGATATTTGTAGGCTAGCTCCTGCTCTGTAGGAGGTAGAATTTTAGCTGTGGAAATTGAATGGATGCTTTTACTACACCATTTCTGTACAATGGAGCAGCAACACTGAAGACAACACAAAAATATCACTATTGTTAAAAAGATACCCAGTAGCGCTAAAAGTAAGTGCTTTAACCATCCTGTTGGTAGCCATGACCATAACCGTGAGCTAAAAAACGGTGATGGATCAAGCCCTGATCTGTTGACTGGGTACGAGTGTTCTGCTTAATTCAGATACTCTGTCCATCACCACCCCCTTTTCTGAATCGTTTTGTCCACCATAAGCGTGGAAGGGTATGCTCAGACATGAGTCCCTTGCTCACTGCACCTCAGGATTCAAGCAAGCCGGGCCGAAGACGGCTGTAATGCCAGAAACCGGTCCCCGGAAGCTTGTTTCCTTTCCAGTGAAAGAATTGGCTTGGTAGTTTGGTCTGCCCTGTTCCCATGATGCACTGGGCCAGGGACAGACTAATTTGCATGTAGCCAGGTTCTGAGCTGGGATGGTGCAGTGAGCTAAAAAACGGTGATGGATCAAGCCCTGATCTGTTGAGTGGGTACGAGTGTTCTGCTTAATTCAGATACTCTGTCCATCACCATCCCCTTTTCTGAATCGTTTTGTCCACCATAAGCGTGGAAGGGTATGCTCAGACATGAGTCGGTTGCTCACTGCACCATCAGGATTCAAGCAAGCCGGGCCGAAGATGGCTGTAATGCCAGAAACCGGTCCCCGGAAGCTTGTTTCCTTTCCAGTGAAAGAATTGGCTTGGTAGTTTGGTCTGCCCTGTTCCCATGATGCACTGGGCCAGGGACAGACTAATTTGCATGTAGCCAGGTTCTGAGCTGGGATGGTGCAGTGAGCTAAAAAACAGTGATGGATCAAGCCCTGATCTGTTGACTGGGTACGAGTGTTCTGCTTAATTCAGATACTCTGTCCATCACCATCCCCTTTTCTGAATTGTTTTGTCCACCATAAGCGTGGAAGGGTATGCTCAGACATGAGTCCCGTGCTCACTGCACCATCAGGATTCAAGCAAGCCGGGCCGAAAACGGCTGTAATGCCAGAAACCGGTCCCCGGAAGCTTGTTTCCTTTCCAGTGAAAGAATTGGCTTGGTAGTTTGGTCTGCCCTGTTCCCATGATGCACTGGGCCAGGGACAGACTAATTTGCATGTAGCCAGGTTCTGAGCTAGGATGGTGCAGTGAGCTAAAAAACGGTGATGGATCAAGCCCTGATCTGCTGACTGGGTACGAGTGTTCTGCTTAATCAGATACTCTGTCCATCACCACCCCCTTTTCTGAATCATAGCCAGGACCAGTCATCAGAATCTGTAGTTTTCCCTGCTCCACGGAATATTTGAACTGCATTCTTAATTTGTGCCACATCCCTTGCTATGTTTCCACTTTTGTTTAAAAAATAACAGCAAGAGGAATTTAATAAAACGTGCAGTCCTCCTTGTTGTAGTGTCAGGAGGTCAAGTGCAATTCGATGTTGAATAGTCATGTCAGCTACTGAGTTAATTTCCATCTGCAACTGTTGAAGTGCATCTCTTGTTGCATTGAATGCTACAGCTAGCTCAACAGACATATTAACTGGAGCCAATTCTAAATCATATACCCCATATCCAGGAATAAATATACGCATCAGTTCAAAGAATAGACCTTGTCTAGTTTCCAGATTAGGTGCATGTATATCTCTTTTATATCTATGAGCAAAACTCCCCAAATTTAGTGGCTCATGGGCTGCAATGTGTGGCACAACTGAAATGTTTGGTGTAAGGTAAGAAATAGCACACATGCCTTCCCAGTGCCGGGGAAGCACCTTGTATGCTTTAGTGCCACAAACAAAATACATTCCGCCCTGAAACTGTGTGTCTAATGTTTGATATTTACTGAGCGGAAGGCCTACCCCTTCAGGAAAAGTGTTTTGGAATTGATCACACCATTTGTAATTAATCCATGAAGAATTTATGAGCGTAACATTTGCCCATGGTGTCATATATGAGCAGCGAGCTGACCATAAGGGATATTCTAATATTTTAGAACTCACATTTGGTGCCCTAGCATGCTTATTCTTTTGCTCAATAAATGGATCATATAGAAGACCATCAGGTGTTATTAATAGTGTCTCTCCATCTACAGTGATGTTCCAGTAATGCAAAGTATAGTTCACTTGTTTTCCTCGTACCTTAGCTGTCCAGTTCCTACTTACTAACTGTCTGTCTTTCATGTTCGGATTCCCTGTGATATTATCAAATTCTAATATGTTAGGACACTGGCTACTTTTTAAATGTCCAAAGTATTGTGAAGCTGGGTTATATCCTGAAACATGATGCTTTAAACATACAGGAAAGGCTTTTTCCTTATTTTCGTATTTTACTGTAGGAGACACTTGGTATTGGGCTTGAATATTTGGCAGTATGGTACAACGGGGGTGCCATCCAATCCTTCCTTCTCCACAATCCCAGGTTACATTGGATATGAGGCATCCTATTCCTTGCGCATAATTTTGTATACGCACAGGTGTTTCATAAAGGCCAATAGGGTCGCTGGGGTGTCTGGATAACTATCTACAAATCCAGCAATTTTGAAGACCTAAAGCCTGGGCAACTTTCTCATGTACTGCAATGAGAGGATAGTCAGCATGTTGTTGCAGTGCAGGTAGCACACACATAATTAAGGTACTCAAAAATATTGTTAGCATAATGCAATGCATTTTCTGGACAGTGGTAAATGTCACTTTCAGAATTTAAAATGTTGTTAGGCAGTGCCTTTCTGTCTCAGTTCTGTGGTACTTTCTGTAAGGGTCCATAGTCGTCTTGTTCAGGGGCGGTTTCACGGACCTGCCCTGCGTGCTTCACTCAACAGCATTAGTTGGTATCACTGTTCCTGGGACACTTGATGAAGGACCCTCGGAGTTGTCTGGTCTGTCTCCCCCTTGTCCTGTGTTTCACGCTGCTCCACTTGTGGCCGTTGCTCATCTGTTAAAGGTGACTCTGACTCAGGCGTTGTTGGTGCAGTCCTGCATCGTGTTCCGTGCAGCCACTCGGGACGTCCCTGCACCTTTAGTGATGTTCTGGTAACCAGGAGCACAACTTGGAGTCCAGTCCACCTAGAAACAAGAGAAACATTTTTTATTTTTCTCACCTTGACCATGCCACCAGGTTTAAAAGGGTGTGTTTGTTCTAAGGAAGGATGGGGCAAAGCTTCCGTCACCTGGAGATGGTGATGCCTCAATACCACTGACAATTGTACAGCATAGTCAGAAATCTGCTCATCCGTCCACAGCAGTGCTGCTTGGGATGCTGTGAGAGGCAACCTCAACCCCACCGACATAGGCAGCCCCATCAATACCTCATGGGGGGACAAGAGAGTTGTTCTAGATGGTGTCGCTCTTATGGCATGCAGCACTAAAGGCAGCGCCTCTGGACATTTCAGGCCTGTTGCATCAGTTGTTTTGGCTAATTTATGTTTTATTGTGGAGTTCATTCTCTCCACCTGCCCTAAACTTTGTGGGTGGTAAGGGGCATGTCGTTTCCACTCTATTCCCAAACAGTCACACATATTTTCCACAATGGCAGCAACAAATGTACTCCCTCTGTCACAGTTTATGCTCTGGGGGAGCCCAAATTGGGGTATTATATCTTTCATCAAGCATCGCACAATAGTTGCTGCATCATTCTTCCTAGTGGCAAACGCCTTCACCCATTTTGAAAACTGATCCACCCATACCAGCAAATATTTGAATCCATTCACTGGGGGCATATAGGCGAAGTCTATTTGAAGGTTGGTAAAGGGACCCAATGGTACTGGCAAAGGATCATGGGTAGCGGGGACCGACCTTTAGCATGTTGGGCACAGACAAGACATTGGGAGCATAATTGTGCAGTGAAAGCTGTTATCCCTGGTGCAAACCATTCTTGTCTAATCAAAGCATTCATCCCTCCTTGAGCCATGTGAGTGGGTCCATGGGCAAGCCTTGTAAGGGGCAGGAACATACTGCGTGGGGCCACAGGCCTCCCATCCTGGTGGACCCAAAATCCCTCATCATTTGGCTCACATCCAGCATCAATCCACGTTCTTTCTTCCTCTGGTGGTGCAGACCATTGTGCTTCTTTCACATCAGCTAGCAACAATTGTCTCTGAATCAGCTGTATTTTTGGAATACTTTTTGCCATTGAAGGCACCATCTGTACTGGCTGTAACATGCTCTCTGTTGCTGCTGTGTCAGCCATGGCGTTACCTCTTGCTATCACAGTATTAGCTCCTGTATGTGCCTCACTTTTTATTACTGCTATTTTGTTGGGCAGTAGTATTGCCTGTAGCAAATTCTTTACTAAGGGGCAATTTTGAATGGGGCGTCCTGCTGATGTTATGAAACCACAATACTGCCACAGCTGGCCAAAATCATGGCTGTAACATGCTCTCTTTTGCTGCTGTGTCAGCCATGGCGTTACCTCTGGCTATCACAGTAGTAGCTCCTGTATGTGCCTCACTTTTTATTACTGCTATTTTGTTGGGCAGTAGTATTGCCTGTAGCAAATTCTTTACTAAGGGGCAATTTTGAATGGGGCGTCCTGCTGCTGTTATGAAACCACAATACTGCCACAGCTGGCCAAAATTATGAACAACTCCAAAGGCATAAAGTGAATCAGTGTAAATATTAACATATTTTCCCTCAGATAGGATGCATGCTCTTGTTACAGCACACAGCTCTGCTTGCTGGGCAGATGTGCCAGGTGGGAGGGCTGCAATTTCAATTATGGTGTCTACTGTTGTTATAGCATACCCTGCTCTGTAATCAGTGTCTGTTAGTCTGCTGGCGGAACCGTCAGTGTACCACTCATAGTCAGTTTTTTCCAATGGTGTTTGCTGCAAGTGTGGTCTGGGTGTGGTGCATGTCTCTACAACTTCAACACAGTCATGGTCAGGGGTCTCATGTGAATCACCTAGTGGAGGTAATAATGTTGCCAAATTAACAGGTGGGCATCTTTTAATGGTGATATTGGTGTTGGACAACAGAGCGACCTCATAACCTGTTTGCCTGGCCGCCGAAAATTGTTGTGTTGCTGCAGATGACAACAACAACTGTACAGAATGTGGCACATAAACAATAAAAGGGTAGTCCAACATAATGGGAGCCGTCCTCTCTACCATCACAGCTGCTGATGCCACTGCTCTCAAGCAAGCTGGGTGACCAGTTACTGCTGCAGGCAAAGTCATGGAGTAGTATGCCACAGTTCTTTTTCCAGAGCCATGCTGCTGTGTCAGCACACCATTTGCAATGCCATTTTGCTCTGACACATAGAGATGGAAGGGCAGTTTGTAATCTGGCAGCCCCAGGGCTGGCGCAGTACACAAAGTCTCTTTCAGTTTCTTAAAACAGTTTGCAAGTTCATTAGTCCATACAATGTTGTTGGGAGCATCTTGTAGAGTACATTGTCGCAGAATGGCATCATAGGATCTGTGCTCAGGGATCCACTGGCGGCAGTAGTTCATCATTCCCAGGAATGACAGCATTCCTTTCTTGGTGGACGGAGGCTGCATGCCCTGAATCATTTTTATCCTGTCAGATGATATGTGGCGTGTAACTTTGGAGAGACAATGTTATCCTGAGCACTCAATAAGTATGTTAATCCAAATTTGAAAAAGGGTTAAGGTAGGTGCCCTCGTCGTCGCACGTAGCCCAAACGTGCCTTAGTTAAACAGTCGATTGATGAGGATAGAAGGACTAACCTCTAGACTGGGCACCAAATTCACAATGAAAAACAACGTTTTCTCTTAGAAGTTCATAAGTATTTATTCAGTTCCTCTGAATTTTAAATCATAAATCTCTTCAAACGTTATATTGTTCGATTGATCAACATAATAGTCATCTTATGTCGAACTCTGTTTAGTACATTAATCCACTTGGTGACAACACCCAATGCATTTCGGGTCGTACAGAAACCATGACCCTTCGTCAGGGGTCTGTAACAAATGGAAATCAAACAGGACCAAAGTTAGTCACTCTCAAACATAATCAACTGAGAAAAGCTGCGTGCCATGAACTCACAAGCGCCGGTTAAGAAACGGAAAATAGAAAAAAGTTGTGCTAATTGAAAGTTGCCAAAGCACCAAGAGAAAGTAACCGCTATGATTCGATTCGAAACAAAAATAAAAACAATCTATGAGCAGAAAAGTACTCCACCAAAGTGTTAAAAGAACCCAAAGATCCGCTAGTTATTTACCTTTACGCATTTAAAGCAGTCAACAATGAACACTTACGAGCAAATACACGCATCCGCGCTTCCGTGGATTCTAAGAATTGTGAACATGCTGGCTACAAGGAATCTAATAGGGTGCAAGCTCAATCACGTGACCGCGACCACAACCAATGGTGTAGTGGTGCCCCGGTCACGTGAGACGAGTGTGATAGCTTCAAAACACATAGCGCGGAAAATACAAAAGCGAAGTAGAGGAGCAAAAGAAATAGAGCAAAAGAAATAAATAGAGCAAAAGAAATAAAACATAGCGGAATGCGCATCAATGAAGGGAAATACATGTGAATGATGAAAATGACTCAACAGCATGTACAGAATGAATACAAGAAATCAACAAAGGAATGAGTAAGTGGGGAACAGGATATAGCGAAAGTCAATGCGGTGGATAAGTGTGTTATAAGACCCACAAATGTTCAATACGATCATTTAAACCCACAGGATGGGTAGAATTAAGTTTTTTAATCCAATAAAACTCAGCTTTCAGTCTTTGTTTTATAGGATCCATGTCAGGTCGCTGATGGATTACCTCAACCACCATGAATTTTAGTTGAGATATTTGATGGTTCATCTCTTTCCAGTGACAAGCCACTGATGACTTAAGGTTGTTGAGTCTGATATTACTTTTGTGCTCCGTGATGCGGACTTTCAATTTGCGTTCCGTTTGCCCAATGTATATCTTACCACAGGGGCATTTGATTAGATATATACAATTCGCCGTATCACAAGTACTTGAGTGTTGTAGTTCAATAGGAAAACCTTTGGTGGGATGCATCAATGTTTTACCACTGATAACGTTGTTACAGTGGGTACAGTTAAAACATTTGGACATTCCTTTCCATGTTTTCTTCTCCATGACAGGAGTATTGAGCAGTTCTTTGAGATTTTTCGATCTTTGATATGCAAACGTGATACGCTCATTATATAAATCCTTCAAATCAGGTTCTGATTGTACCAAATGCCAATGTTTATTAATTGCTCTTTTGATCTTTCCTGAGTCAGATGAATATTTAAGTACACATACAGTTTTTTGTGTGGTTTGTTTGGTTTTGAGTGACAATAAATCAATCCTTTTCATTTTATCTACTTTCATCATGGCTTGTATGAGAATATCATCCGGATATCCCCTCTGTTTATACCTCACGGTTTGTTGCGAAATAGACTCTTTGGCTTGATCTTCATTGGATGTGATTCTCTTGAGTCTTATATATTGAGATACAGGCAAATGTTTTTTCAATGACTCAGGGTGAAAACTTTGGAAGAGAAGACACGAATTTCTGTCAGTCGGCTTGTGGAACACTTTCGTGTTGATTTCCTGGTTACATATAGTGATTTGCACATCTAGATACGATATGGTGTCTTTGGAAATGGTATATGTGAACTTTATCCTTTCGTTTAGACAGTTGAGAATCTTGATATTGTCTTCCAATTTTTCTTTCGCTCCACACCAGATCAAGTAAATTTCATCAATGAACCTCTTAAACATGATGAGACCTTCAGTCCATGTTTCATTCTTCAGGATATTATCCCTTTCAAATTTTTGCATAAAAATATTAGCATATGAGGGGGCCCCCCCAAAACCCATTGATGTGCCGTTGGATTGATTGAAAAATTGTCCATTCCATTCGAAATAGCTATGATACAGAGCAAACTGCATCAATTCTAGTATCAAGATTCTTTGGTGTTCCTCCAGATCGCTGTGTAATAGGCTCCATTCGAGTGCTTCAATACCTTCCCTGTGCGGGATGGAGGTATACAGTGCCACCACGTCTATGGTACATAACCAGTATGTCTTACCTTGTAACAAATTTACTTTGCCCAGCATGTTCAAGAAGTCAGTCGTGTCCTTAATGTATGTCTCACTCTTTTGCACAAGAGGTTGTAAATATTTGTCCACGAATTTGCCCACTGGTTCTGAGATAGATCCACAGGTCGAGACAATGGGTCTAAATGGTGGTCTAATGGGGTCCTTATGTATCTTGGGCAACATGTAGAGTTGCGGTCTCCTAGGATATTTTAAATGGAAGAAAGCGTGAGTTTTCTGGCTTATCCATTTCATAGTTAAAGCATGATCCAAAATTTGGTGAAGAACCTTTTGATACTCCTGTGTAGGATCTGAGGTTAATGGCAAATAGATTCCTCACGTGACCGGGGCACCACTACACCATTGGTTGTGGTCGCGGTCACGTGATTGAGCTTGCACCCTATTAGATTCCTTGTAGCCAGCATGTTCACAATTCTTAGTGAGACATACATTAAGGACACGACTGACTTCTTGAACATGCTGGGCAAAGTAAATTTGTTACAAGGTAAGACATACTGGTTATGTACCATAGACGTGGTGGCACTGTATACCTCCATCCCGCACAGGGAAGGTATTGAAGCACTCGAATGGAGCCTATTACACAGCGATCTGGAGTAACACCAAAGAATCTTGATACTAGAATTGATGCAGTTTGCTCTGTATCATAGCTATTTCGAATGGAATGGACAATTTTTCAATCAATCCAACGGCACATCAATGGGTTTTGGGGGGGGCCCCTCATATGCTAATATTTTTATGCAAACATTTGAAAGGGATAATATCCTGAAGAATGAAACATGGACTGAAGGTCTCATCATGTTTAAGAGGTTCATTGATGACATTTTCTTGATCTGATGTCGAGCGAAAGAAAAATTGGAAGACAATATCAAGATTCTCAACTGTCTAAACGAAAGGATAAAGTTCACATATACCATTTCCAAAGACACCATATCGTATCTAGATGTGCAAATCACTATATGTAACCAGGAAATCAACACGAAAGTGTTCCACAAGCCGACTGACAGAAATTCGTGTCTTCTCTTCCAAAGTTTTCACCCTGAGTCATTGAAAAAACATTTGCCTGTATCTCAATATATAAGACTCAAGAGAATCACATCCAATGAAGATCAAGCCAAAGAGTCTATTTCGCAACAAACCGTGAGGTATAAACAGAGGGGATATCCGGATGATATTCTCATACAAGCCATGATGAAAGTAGATAAAATGAAAAGGATTGATTTATTGTCACTCAAAACCAAACAAACCACACAAAAAACTGTATGTGTACTTAAATATTCATCTGACTCAGGAAAGATCAAAAGAGCAATTAATAAACATTGGCATTTGGTACAATCAGAACCTGATTTGAAGGATTTATATAATGAGCGTATCACGTTTGCATATCAAAGATCGAAAAATCTCAAAGAACTGCTCAATACTCCTGTCATGGAGAAGAAAACATGGAAAGGAATGTCCAAATGTTTTAACTGTACCCACTGTAACAACGTTATCAGTGGTAAAACATTGATGCATCCCACCAAAGGTTTTCCTATTGAACTACAACACTCAAGTACTTGTGATACGGCGAATTGTATATATCTAATCAAATGCCCCTGTGGTAAGATACACATTGGGCAAACGGAACGCAAATTGAAAGTCCGCATCACGGAGCACAAAAGTAATATCAGACTCACCAACCTTAAGTCATCAGTGGCTTGTCACTGGAAAGAGATGAACCATCAAATATCTCAACTAAAATTCATGGTGGTTGAGGTAATCCATCAGCGACCTGACATGGATCCTATAAAACAAAGACTGAAAGCTGAGTTTTATTGGATTAAAAAACTTAATTCTACCCATCCTGTGGGTTTAAATGATCGTATTGAACATTCGTGGGTCTTATAACACACTTATCCACCGCATTGACTTTCGCTATATCCTGTTCCCCACTTACTCATTCCTTTGTTGATTTCTTGTATTCATTCTGTACATGCTGTTGAGTCATTTTCATCATTCACATGTATTTCCCTTCATTGATGCGCATTCCGCTATGTTTTATTTCTTTTGCTCTATTTATTTCTTTTGCTCTATTTCTTTTGCTCCTCTACTTCGCTTTTGTATTTTCCGCGCTATGTGTTTTGAAGCTATCACACTCGTCTCACGTGACCGGGGCACCACTACACCATTGGTTGTGGTCGCGGTCACGTGATTGAGCTTGCACCCTATTAGATTCCTTGTAGCCAGCATGTTCACAATTCTTAGAATCCACGGAAGCGCGGATGCGTGTATTTGCTCGTAAGTGTTCATTGTTGACTGCTTTAAATGCGTAAAGGTAAATAACTAGCGGATCTTTGGGTTCTTTTAACACTTTGGTGGAGTACTTTTCTGCTCATAGATTGTTTTTATTTTTGTTTCGAATCGAATCATAGCGGTTACTTTCTCTTGGTGCTTTGGCAACTTTCAATTAGCACGACTTTTTTCTATTTTCCGTTTCTTAACCGGCGCTTGTGAGTTCATGGCACGCAGCTTTTCTCAGTTGATTATGTTTGAGAGTGACTAACTTTGGTCCTGTTTGATTTCCATTTGTTACAGACCCCTGACGAAGGGTCATGGTTTCTGTACGACCCGAAATGCATTGGGTGTTGTCACCAAGTGGATTAATGTACTAAACAGAGTTCGACATAAGATGACTATTATGTTGATCAATCGAACAATATAACGTTTGAAGAGATTTATGATTTAAAATTCAGAGGAACTGAATAAATACTTATGAACTTCTAAGAGAAAACGTTGTTTTTCATTGTGAATTTGGTGCCCAGTCTAGAGGTTAGTCCTTCTATCCTCATCATTCGACTGTTTCACTAAGGCACGTTTGGGCTACGTGCGACGACGAGGGCACCTACCTTAACCCTTTTTCAAATTTGGATTAACATACTTATTGAGTGCTCAGGATAACATTGTCTCTTGTTACAGTATTCCAGCCTCACCCAATCCTTTGAGCACCAGCCAGTCAATATGCAATTGGATGAAATAGCACTTTCTACAACCAACAGAGCTGAAACATTAGTATACTCCACAGATGCAGCAAAGGAAATTTATGGGCTCATCCAGGAGACCAAACGCATCACTCCTCATAAAACGACAACAGCTCAAATCCTCAGGCAATTTGAATATATAAGTAAAAAAGAAATCAACCAAAGGTTGCACGCAACCACTCTGATACATTATCATAGGAACCAAAGGATCCCCAGGGGACTCAGGATTGCGCTTAAGCCAATGCTATGCGCCAACAACAAACGATTTTTAGAGAAGTGGTACCAAATACTGAACAAATGTTCTCTTGATTTAATTTTGTTGATAGTAGAAGAACTGTCCAAAGTATTGCAAGAGATTGAGGAAGAGATCAAGACCATAAAAGAAGAGTTAAATAAAATTCCAGACCTAGATAAATTGTTGGAGGAGGTCAACCAAAAACTTGATCGCTATGCCAAAGAGGTAAACGAAAGGAAAATTCGGAAGTATTGTCGCGATACTTTAGATTACAAACTTGAAGAGGTGTACTCGTGGGCTGAAATTTACAATCAAAGGAAATGGCAAACGCAACCTCAGAAAAAACAATCAACAACTACATCTTCAACAGAAAGCGTTGTATCCGATACAGACATTGCGCAAAACAGACCACCGCTTACAAAAACCAGCAAACAAACAGTGGTATCGTCAACCAGCCAATCAAGTGTTCAACAACCGGCTTTTTTAGATATAAGTCCAGCAGCAAATGCTCCACCAGGTACGTTACAACAAGAAGGGCTAAGAGAAAAAGAAACAGAGGAAGAAATCGCCAGGCGAACACGGAGTCAAGTGCAGAAAATAACTTAGTGATTAACATTTCTTCTAAACCACTTACCAATATGCAGCTGGCAGTATTGAACAAAGGCACTACATTCGTTCCTACTTACAGATCTAACGCTGGAGAGACTGAAATCACTCTTTTTAAGTTCTTCAGAAACTTAAAATTAAGATATTTCTTTAAAGACATGAGTCAAACGGCTGTCATTCCTACATGGGATCACGAATTCAAACCACCGAGCACATTTTGCGAACCTATCACGCATAAGACCCTAGAGGCATTTGAAAGATCAGTAATGTCGGATATTCAAAAAATTCCTTTCAATAAACCTCAGAGAAACAATTTGAATCCCAAAGAATGGAATACTCTCAAAAATCTAAGCTATGATAAAGATTTAACCTTCCAGAAAGCGGACAAGGGCGGCGCCCTTATAGTAATGGACACGGAATTTTACACTTCAAGTGTAAACAATCATGTGAACGATCAAGGAATTTATTTGCCATTAACCTCAGATCCTACACAGGAGTATCAAAAGGTTCTTCACCAAATTTTGGATCATGCTTTAACTATGAAATGGATAAGCCAGAAAACTCACGCTTTCTTCCATTTAAAATATCCTAGGAGACCGCAACTCTACATGTTGCCCAAGATACATAAGGACCCCATTAGACCACCATTTAGACCCATTGTCTCGACCTGTGGATCTATCTCAGAACCAGTGGGCAAATTCGTGGACAAATATTTACAACCTCTTGTCCAAAAGAGTGAGACATACATTAAGGACACGACTGACTTCTTGAACATGCTGGGCAAAGTAAATTTGTTACAAGGTAAGACATACTGGTTATGTACCATAGACGTGGTGGCACTGTATACCTCCATCCCGCACAGGGAAGGTATTGAAGCACTCGAATGGAGCCTATTACACAGCGATCTGGAGGAACACCAAAGAATCTTGATACTAGAATTGATGCAGTTTGCTCTGTATCATAGCTATTTCGAATGGAATGGACAATTTTTCAATCAATCCAACGGCACATCAATGGGTTTTGGGGGGGCCCCCTCATATGCTAATATTTTTATGCAAAAATTTGAAAGGGATAATATCCTGAAGAATGAAACATGGACTGAAGGTCTCATCATGTTTAAGAGGTTCATTGATGACATTTTCTTGATCTGGTGTGGAGCAAAAGAAAAATTGGAAGACAATATCAAGATTCTCAACTGTCTAAACGATAAGGATAAAGTTCACATATACCATTTCCAAAGACACCATATCGTATCTAGATGTGCAAATCACTATATGTAACCAGGAAATCAACACGAAAGTGTTCCACAAGCCGACTGACAGAAATTTGTGTCTTCTCTTCCAAAGTTTTCACCCTGAGTCATTGAAAAAACATTTGCCTGTATCTCAATATATAAGACTCAAGAGAATCACATCCAATGAAGATCAAGCCAAAGAGTCTATTTCGCAACAAACCATGAGGTATAAACAGAGGGGATATCCGGATGATATTCTCATACAAGCCATGATGAAAGTAGATAAAATGAAAAGGATTGATTTATTGTCACTCAAAACCAAACAAACCACACAAAAAACTGTATGTGTACTTAAATATTCATCTGACTCAGGAAAGATCAAAAGAGCAATTAATAAACATTGGCATTTGGTACAATCAGAACCTGATTTGAAGGATTTATATAATGAGCGTATCACGTTTGCATATCAAAGATCGAAAAATCTCAAAGAACTGCTCAATACTCCTGTCATGGAGAAGAAAACATGGAAAGGAATGTCCAAATGTTTTAACTGTACCCACTGTAACAACGTTATCAGTGGTAAAACATTGATGCATCCCACCAAAGGTTTTCCTATTGAACTACAACACTCAAGTACTTGTGATACGGCGAATTGTATATATCTAATCAAATGCCCCTGTGGTAAGATACACATTGGGCAAACGGAACGCAAATTGAAAGTCCGCATCACGGAGCACAAAAGTAATATCAGACTCACCAACCTTAAGTCATCAGTGGCTTGTCACTGGAAAGAGATGAACCATCAAATATCTCAACTAAAATTCATGGTGGTTGAGGTAATCCATCAGCGACCTGACATGGATCCTATAAAACAAAGACTGAAAGCTGAGTTTTATTGGATTAAAAAACTTAATTCTACCCACCCTGTGGGTTTAAATGATCGTATTGAACATTCGTGGGTCTTATAACACACTTATCCACCGCATTGACTTTCGCTATATCCTGTTCCCCACTTACTCATTCCTTTGTTGATTTCTTGTATTCATTCTGTACATGCTGTTGAGTCATTTTCATCATTCACATGTATTTCCCTTCATTGATGCGCATTCCGCTATGTTTTATTTCTTTTGCTCTATTTATTTCTTTTGCTCTATTTCTTTTGCTCCTCTACTTCGCTTTTGTATTTTCCGCGCTATGTGTTTTGAAGCTATCACACTCGTCTCACGTGACCGGGGCACCACTACACCATTGGTTGTGGTCGCGGTCACGTGATTGAGCTTGCACCCTATTAGATTCCTTGTAGCCAGCATGTTCACAATTCTTAGAATCCACGGAAGCGCGGATGCGTGTATTTGCTCGTAAGTGTTCATTGTTGACTGCTTTAAATGCGTAAAGGTAAATAACTAGCGGATCTTTGGGTTCTTTTAACACTTTGGTGGAGTACTTTTCTGCTCATAGATTGTTTTTATTTTTGTTTCGAATCGAATCATAGCGGTTACTTTCTCTTGGTGCTTTGGCAACTTTCAATTAGCACGACTTTTTTCTATTTTCCGTTTCTTAACCGGCGCTTGTGAGTTCATGGCACGCAGCTTTTCTCAGTTGATTATGTTTGAGAGTGACTAACTTTGGTCCTGTTTGATTTCCATTTGTTACAGACCCCTGACGAAGGGTCATGGTTTCTGTACGACCCGAAATGCATTGGGTGTTGTCACCAAGTGGATTAATGTACTAAACAGAGTTCGACATAAGATGACTATTATGTTGATCAATCGAACAATATAACGTTTGAAGAGATTTATGATTTAAAATTCAGAGGAACTGAATAAATACTTATGAACTTCTAAGAGAAAACGTTGTTTTTCATTGTGAATTTGGTGCCCAGTCTAGAGGTTAGTCCTTCTATCCTCATCATTCGACTGTGTAACTTTGGAGACCACATAACCCAGGTAAGTCTCCTCTTTTTGGCAGCACTGGAATTTTGACAATGAAGCTTTGTGTCCTCTCTCCTGGAGGTAATTCAGCAGCGCTACAGTGTCTTTTTCACAGGGTTCAAGTGATGGAGATGCCACGAGTAGATTCCAAAGCCATCGTTGTGGGAAATACTGTCGTCGAAAGTACAAATCTAAGGACAAATTCTACACCAAATTCCGTTTTGCATTTCCACGACCTGTAATATCGAAAGGAAGAGTGAACAGTTTTATGTCATCTTTGCGACATACTATCACAAAAAAGTCTCCACAAAATACCTACAACTTAAGAAGAAATGAAGAGTCAAAATACATAAATGACTATAACCCAGTCATTTTGTCCATGTGGAATGCTAATATGGATATTCAATATGTTGCAGACAATTCCATTGCTGTTGCTCGATATGTGACATCGTACATAACAAAGTCAGAAAAGACGGAATTGAAGGAAATGTGGGAAGAGATTTCCCACGAGAAGAGTCTAAGTAAGAAAATATACAGTTACAGTTTGAAGATGTTATCTAATCGAGAAATTTGAGATTATGAATGCTCGGATCGCTTATCATCTGCAAGTCTATACTCTAAATCTAGAAGAATCATTTGGGTGAGTCTAGGTCTTGCTACAACACGAAACCGAGTACTTAAATTTGTACAAGAAATTGAATATTTAGCTGAAAAGAGCCAGAAAGTACAGATATTGTGAAAACAAATATGTTGGATACATATTATGGAAATAGAATTCATCATCTTGAGAATATTTGTCTCTATGAAGTGCTGCAAATCTATATTTTTAAAGGGAATATTACAGAAAACATCAATAATGGTATATATGCCGTGATTGGTTCTGAAGGATGTCTGGTGAAAGAAAGTAATGGACATTTGATTAATCACCATAAACTGAGTTGCGAAACACCTGACAAAAGGGAATTTTACTATTTAGCTCTTTTGCAACTTTTCAAACCGTTGCGTTCAGATTTGGAATTACTTGGAGATTTTGAGAGCTATGAAGATTCCTTCAATGCAACTAAAGATACTATAGAATGTCCTGTTTTTGCTATTTATGTATGTGAAAATGTTGAACAACGAAATTGAGCAAGAAGCTACAACTGCAGCTGAGATTGCTAGAGATTGTACTCAAGACAGTGAAATCACTGCTGCTCCGTTGAGTCAGGACCCACTAGGAGAACCAATTGTTCAAAATGAAGCAGCAACTGCTATGGAAGAGGTGGAAACAGCAATGTATCAAGCTCAAGAAGATGTAACAAACTTAGGAAACTTGGAAGAACAACTAAATCTTGAGCAGAAAGAAATATATGAGCAAGTGAGAGAACAGATTAAGCATGGATTACTTCATGAGAAGAAAGAGTGCTCTTGCTCATCATTTGAACCTATCAGTATGTATGTGAGTGGACAAGCTGGAACAGGAAAAAGTTTTTTAATTAAAGTAATCACTAGTTTTCTACAGAAAAGAACTGAATCGCATTTGTCTTGTGTTGTCACTGCTCCAACTGGATTAGCAGCCCACAATATTAAAGGAATTACTTTACATCGTTTATTAATGCAACCAGTAGAGCATGATAACAAATTAGAATACCACAAGCTATCTGGAGAAGGTTCTTTTGAAGTTTCAAGAGTGTTGAGGAAAATGAAACTTCTCATTATTGATGAGGTAAGTATGTTATCAAACTTAATGCTTGCCTTTGTGCATTTAGGAATGCAGCAAATTCTTAAAACAGAGTATGATGTATTATTTGGAGGAAAATACGTCATAGTTTTTAGAGACCTTCTACAACTTACTTCTGTAAAAGGACAACCTGTGTTTAAAACACTGGTGAATTAAGATCCTAGAAAGTCTTTGGGGAGCATTGGAAATGTAAACATTTGGTCATATTTTCAGTATAAGGAACTTATTACAAATATGCGACAGGCAAATGATGCCGATTATGGAAGTATTCTTCAAGATATAAGAATTGGAAAAATGACCAAACATGGCAAACAAGCTTTACAGAGACGATTACTTTCCAATTTGTTTCCAAATGAAAATATTGTCCCAGAGAAAATATACATGAGAATTGCAGAAAACAAATCTGTAATCTGCTTAATGCCAACACTGCGTGAATGTTCTATATTCAATGAAGAAATGTTAAAATTGGAAAATGAAGAAATTATAAAATTGGAAGCAATTGATAAAATAGAACATGAAATCACAATTATTTTGAGTGAAAAGTTGAAGAGGAAATTGGATTCTTTAGATAAATCGATAAGTAAAACTGCTGGTTTAGAAAAGAATTTGTATGCATGTGTAAACTGTAGGGTAATTTTACGACGTAATTTGAATGTGGAAAAAGGTTTAGTAAATGGAGCAATGGGTAAAATTGTTGATTTTGTTAATTATGTAAATAGAGATGGGATTGAATTTTTGAAAATCAAATTTGATGAAATTGCTGAAGTACAACAACCTAGTCGTTGTCCAGCTCGTTTTTTGCTTGTAAAAGATTTGCATGTCTGCAGAAAACAGTTTCCTACTTCTTTGGCATATGCAGTGACCATTCATAAATCTCAAGGTTTAAGTGTAGATAGTGCTTTAGTGAATATTGGAAGTACAGTGTTTAAAGAAGGTATGGCATATGTTGCTTTGTCTCGAGTGAGAACTTTATCTGGATTGTACTTGATTGATTTTGATGAGACAAAGGTTAGTGCAGATGCAAATTGTGGGAAAGAGTATAATAGGTTAAGAAGAGAATATGCACCCAATTTAGGTCAATATCCAGTATTTGAAAAGCGTGTGGTATGTAGAAGAAGAAGATTTGAGAATATCTGTAGTGAAACTGTAGAGAAAGAAAAAAAACAAGATGAAGTTGCGCCTTCAAGCAAAAAGAGAAAGGACAGTGTTGAAGAGAATGTTGGTTATCAGCTTGAAAATAGTTGTGGTCTCAACTGCTATGCTAATGTAGTTGTTAATGTTGTTTTTTTTCTTGAAAGTTTGCAACAGCAAAATGTAGAAAATCGGGACAAAAGATTCTGTTTATTGTTGAATTCTGTTTATGAGAAATGTAGTAGTGATAAAAGTAAAATACAAAGTGTTTCTGATATTCAAACGTCCACATGCATCAAGCATTTTTGGAGTCGCAAACGGTGCGATTCCTTAAAATCGGCCGTTTGCGATTCCAAAAATGATTTTTCAGATGCATCATTATTTTTTGATGAAAATCGCTAATTTTGCGACTTTCCAGAATGCGATTGCATTTAAGGAATCGCAAATTTGCGATTCCTTAAATGCAATGCATCATTCTTAAAACAAATTGTGAATTCAAAGATTGCAAGTGCAAATTACCACGAGGTTGAACCTCGTGGTAATTTGCGAAAAATGTTTAAAATGTTCTAATTTGCATTTTCAACAATGTCATGTTACAGACACACATGTCCTTAGGACATGTGTGTGTGAAACATCCATTTAAAAATACATTTCAGGGGTGCAGGGGGGGGGTCCTTTGGACCCCCCCTGCACCCATGGAATGCATCAACATTTGCGAATTCAAAATTGCGAATTCGCAATTTCCATTGATTCCTATGGGCCTTTTGGCCCACAGGAATCAATGGGAATTGCGAATTCGCAATTTTAAATTTGCATAATATTTGCGATTCGGTAAAAATTGCGATTTTTACAGAATCGCAAATATTAAGCACTTTCAATGATGCATCCCGTTTTGCGATTCTTTATTTGCGATTCGGTAAAAATCGCAAATTTGGAAACGCAAAACAGGAGTTTGATGCATGTGGGCGTATATGTTTTGAACATATGTTCTGGTTGTACTCAATTTACGCAGAATATTCAGCAAGATTGTCAGGAATTTTTAATGTTTATGCTTGGTGTACTGGAAGATGAAGGTATAGATGTTGAAAACCTTTGTGGCCTTTCTTATAAATGGCAACATGACTGTCAAAATTGTTTGTTTACATGTAGCACTAGCATAGACACTGAAAGATTCATATATTTGACTTTACCTGACTGTGAATCAGTGTCTTTTATGATGTCATGAGTGATGTAACATGTGACGTCATCAGCAGTGCATTGCAGGCGCGCTTGATATAGTGAGTCCAACTAACTATAACGTTGGAATTTCTATGGTTTTATATCAGTAAAATTTCCAGCTAACTATAACTGGTGTGAAACCTATGGTTTTTTCAGTGAATTTAATAGGTTTTTTAAATGCTAATTCCTAACTATAACTGGTGTGAAACCTATTGTTTTTTCAGTGAATTTCATAGGTTTTCTAAATGCTAATTCCTAACTATAACTGGTGTGAAACCTATGGTTTTTTCAGTGAATTTCATTGGTTTTTTAAATGCTAATTCCTAACTATATATAGGGCCTCAAACCTGTGAAATGTAATATTTTTTATAATGAATCCAATATTGTACATTTATATAATACATGTTTTTTTTTTTTGCCCTGGTGCGCACCTGAAAGCGCAGTTTTCTGGCGCGCCCTGGGGCGCGCACCGGTGAGCGTCCCGTTAGCGCTATTGCCACGAACGAAAACATCATTGTGACGTATCGCGTAGCCGCGTCCGCGTGATAAGAACGGCGTAAGCGCACCCGGAAGCACCCACGCGCATACGAACGCGCTACGTAAGCACCCTGTGGCGCGCCCCGGGGCGCGTCGCACAAGCGCGTCGGGGCGCGCCCTGGGGCGCGTAGCGTAAGCGCGTCAGGCGCGCCCCGGGGTGCGTAGCGTAAGCGCGTTGGGTCATGTGACCTGAAAATAACACTTTTCATTGGTTCAGAACAGTTTTGGTTTCCAAATGATGAAAGCTCGGGTCATGTGACCTGAAAATAGCACTTTTCATTGGTTCAGGACAGTTTTTTTTTCCAAATGATGAAAGCCCCCACCTTTTTTCCTTATTCTGACTTTGTCCTTTGACAGGAGGAAGACCTGTTTGGAGATATTTGTGTTTATATTTTGTACTTTATGATGGCTACAGTAGCAGCAGCAGCTGGAGCATCTGCACCACCACCACCACCACCACCACCAAGAGGACCACCACAACATCACATTGGTGGTCAAGAAGAAGAGGAGGAGGAGGAGGAAGAGGACGAGGGGAGGAGGTGGCTGCCAGAAGACAATACCCCATACAGGCCAAAGCAGCACATTGTATGGGAGTTTTTTCCATCCCAGAGGGAAAGAAGAAAGTGAATGCGCCAAAGGTGACTTGCCAAATCTGTGGCATTGAACTTTCAAGGGGGAACCCTAATAAAAAATATTCATTTCGTAATAACACCATGATCCGGCACATGCAGCTCAAGCATCCCAACAACTATGCTGCTGCAGAGGTGAGAGAACTGGCCAGCAACCCTTCCCAATCTTCACCCAGCACCTCCAAACAAAAGCAACCCACTCCATCGGGACCAGAAACAAGGGAGATGGTCCCAAACATTCAACAAAAGTTTGGGAAATACAAGATCTCTTGTATTTTTTGTGGCAAGACCATCACCTACGGTGAGCAAAGCATAACGCTCATCAACCGTGCTGGTGACAACCACAAATGCCCCAAAAATCCTTAGTTTTTTCCTGATTTTTTTTTTGCTCCAGTTGAGCCGTTTTCAATTCCCTGTTTTTTGTTTCTCCCCATAAAAACAACAAAAAAATTATAAAATAGTTCATAAAAGCAAAAAAAAGTACAAAATGTTCAAAAAACATTAAAAAAATATAAAACAAAAAGAAGAAAAAAAACAGTTCTTTTTAGAACTACCTGCAATTTATAAAAAAAGGTTACATTTTTTAAAAACTCTATCATTCTTTTATCCCCATGGTACGCTCCCCGGTACGCTATGCGATGCGCGTACCGGGCGCTCCCCCCGCGGAAATAATTTTTTTTTAAAAATGTGTTTTTGACCCACGGGGCCCTTTTATAGCCCCCACATCAAACCTAGGGGGTCAAGGGGGGTCTACTCTGCCCCCTTATGGTCATTTCCCCCTTTGTTTTTGCCACCTCTTGTGTCTCGATCCTACCGAGACACAAGATGGCGGCTGCTCCGGACTGTTTGGAATGTTGACAGACACCTGAGAGCCAATCAGCTTTCCGCGCGCGAACTCGCGTCGCGCGCTGGTTAGCGCCCCGGGGCGCGTACCGGGGAGCGCTTATAGATATATATATATTTTTTTTAACCTAAATTACTCAAGAACCACTGGAGCACATATCTTGAGACATAGCAAAGGCACATCGGGCTACCAGTCCCTACAATTTTGCCAAGTTTGGTGGAAATCCATTCAGCCGTTCGGGCTAAAAGTGAGGTTGACCGCCCTATAGAAATTAACATGGGGAAAACACGTTTTGGGACCCCCCTTTTTTCTCGGCCCCCGCTCAACAAATCCCCCCCAAACTTTCAGGGAAGGACCGGGGCGCCGCGAGGCAAATTTGAGGACATTTTTAGGCAGATTCCTCAACCGGCGCCAAAGTTATTCACAATAGAATGTTGAGATTTTCTATTGAAAATAATCCTATCTATAACTACCTACTGGCGACCGCCAGTAGGTAATATATATATATATATATATATATATATATATATATATATATATATATATATATATATACATATATATATATCGCTCGAAAAATTATAATGAAGATGCACGCTCAGAAGTAGATTACTTCAAACACCAAGGTTTATTTCTGTGTACCGCTACGCGTTTCGACACGCAAATGTGTCTTGATCACACGATTCGAAAAATATTGAGGGGACAAATTAGCATATGTAATTCACTACGTCACAGGAAGGGATGTTACAATAAGTGACACCACAGGAAGTAATGCTGTGGTCTTATAAGATTCCTCACTTAAAATGAAAAATATGTAATTTACAAAAACAACAGGCTAACATAATTAAGCAGAAACTTGATAAACATGTTTTTGTTTGTTTTACCTTTCATATACCACATGTTTTCTGCATATCAATGTGTAATTAAGCTGAGAAATGGCTGAAAAGGGGCACTATTTTTCTTAAGGTAAGATATGGAACCTTGCATTGCATCTTTAAACTGTGATTAGAGAGTAAACTAAATTTGCTAGGTGTTTCTTGTGAACAGTCTATCTTGTTGATAATTCATGTTTGGTTGCTGGTTAAACTCTCCAAATCCAGCTTCCTAGCACAACAGTAGGGCAAAATTGCAGCTCACTAGACAACTGAGGGATTAATGGAGAGACGTTATCGGATCTTCCTCAGACAAAAGACTCAACGATAACGACCCCTCCCCCCTCCCCACATCTCCCGCAAAACTATCTCACAATCAATTTAAAAGGAAGATTGCCAGTGTAGAGGGGTTTTCAAACACTTTGTGGTCAGGTTACTTCCGTACAGTGTTTGCAGTGCACATGCAGTCTGCAGTGATGAGGCACAAGGTGGCACCTCTCAGCCGCCTTCGGGCTCAGGCAAGGGGGACTGAGTCCCCTCTCTAAAACTAGTAGGGGGACTACGCCACCCGCGCCCTTCCCCTGCATGTGTCCTGCTTATGGAGAGTACTTGAAATGTAAATGTAGAAGAGCAGACACGAACTTTAGCAGAGTACCTCGCTGCTCCTGTAAGTGTCAGAAGAGCAGGTACCTCCCTCTCAAATTAACAAAGCGTTCAGGTTTAACAAAACTCGAAATAAATAAATCGATGATTGATAAATACATAAAAAAATTAATTAATAAATGAGTAAGTGTGGGGCTTAGTGCCTGCTTATTTAAAGCACTGCTAACCTATACTGTGGCTCATCTCCTGACTGGGATTGGCCAACACGGTTTACAAGGGGCCAAGTAAATAAACTAATGGATGAAGATATTAAAAGCTTGGAGCCAATTGGAGCAAGTTACTCAGTCCCCGATGGCCTTGCAAGTTCCGTTTTAAAACCCCGTGGACAACGCACGGAGTGTGAGCGTTCCAGATACGCCCTGGGAGGCTTGAACAAAGCGTCTCACTTACTCATCGCCAGCAGAGGCGAGGCGTGGCGGCCCCGGCGGGGTCTCGGGAGACATTACAACTATTATGACTTAGCTCAAATTTGAAGAAGGAAAAGTTGACAGTGTCAGAGCTGGCGGCAGCGCAACGTCACCCCCGTGATTGAACGAGTGATGGGAGGGGTGAGGCGCAGGCCAGGCCCCGTCTGCTGGGACAGCAGATTTAAAGCACTGTCAGGAGGCGATGAGGGAAGAGAGGAGAAGAAAGACAGATGAAGTGGGGCGGGCGGGCGGAGGCTGCAGGCGGACTGCGGAGGAGGGAGATGTAGTGCGAACAAGATTGACACAGTTTAGCGCTTTAAGGAAAATAGGGAGGGACTGGAAAGAAAATGAGAAATGGAAGAATGAAGACGAGAGAAGAGAAAAGAATAAGCCAATAGCAAAGGAGAATAGGAAGCTAAAGGGGAGGTAAAGAAAGTGTGAGAATACAGAACGATGAGGAAATAAAGAACGAAAAAGAGCGCGAGACGAGTGTAGAGAAAAAGGAAGAAAGAGAAAGAAGAGAGAACATTAGGAAGGGAACGGCAGGGAACTAGGTAGAAAACAGGGGCCTTATTTATGAAGGCCTTGCGTCAGTTTTGCGCCGCCAGTGCGTCACTTTTTGTGACTCACCAGCGGTGTAAAAAATGCGCCTCGTTGCGCCATATTTAAAAAGTGACGCATCTAGGTTGATGCGTCACTTTTTAAACCCCTGCGCCACATTATACCTGCGTCAGGTATAATGTATGCAGAGGGGGCGTTCCCCCGCAAAAAGCCTCGTAATAGTGACGCAGTGAAATCTATGAGATTTCACTGCGTCACTTTTAGGACGCTGTTGCGTCAAAATCTTGCGCCTGCCTCACAGCAGGCGTAAGACTGACGCAAGCCCTTTCACATGGGGCTCCCCATGTGAAAGGACGCATTGCTGGAGTTGCGTCACTTTTGTGACACACTCCAGCAATGCGTCACTTTTGCGCTTACAGATACGTCAGAAATACTGACGTATCTGTAACTCCTTGCGACATGATGCGTCATACATTAAATATGACGCATCAGGAATGTCGTAAGGAGTGCGCACTGAGAAGTGACGCATCGCTGCTTTCACGCAGCGATGCGTCACTTTTCATAAATGATGCCCCAGGAGAGAAAGGATGGAAGGAACAAGTGGTACTAAAGAGGGGTACAGAAACGAGGTGATTAAGACATAAGAGTAGACGAAAAGAAGAGAAAGTAAAGTGGAGGAAAAGAAATGACAATGATAAAGAGAAGAAAAAAGTGGAAGAGACTGAAAAGGAGAAAACAAGCAGGAGGAAGAGATAGTGAAAGAATATTATGAGAATTCGAGAGAATGAGAACAGAAACAAAAGACGAAAATGAAAGAGTAAGAAAAATGAGTGAGAGAAAAATAAGGAAAAGAAAAGATCAGAAGAAAGAGACAAATATTAAACAGATGAAAAAAGAAGGTACAGTGAAAAATGGAGCAAGAAACGAATAAAAGCAGAATAAAAGAAAGAAAAAAACAATAGGTTTTGCCAATGCAAGATATATTGGCTTTCTCAATTTTTGTTACTATGATGCCCAGCAGGTGATATGCTGTACAACATGGCTTAAAGTTAAAGTAAAGAAACGCTATGACACGGTCAAAGCTGGCCGTGTCATATCGCTTTTTTTTATCACTTTAAGCCATTTTAGACAGCAGGTCGACGGCTGTGTAACATGCAAAAAAAACATTGACAAAGCCAATACATTTTGCATAGGCTGAGACGTTCTGGCATTGCTTTAAGTGGGCTGAAAAAGGTTGGGGTCTCTGAAAGGAATGTGGCCACAGTAGCATAACTAGGAATTCTTTACAAGAAGCAGGCTAAAATTTTCAGTTTCACACAGCGAACCACCTCAAGAGCATTGGATGCCTCACTGCGAGTCACCCAAATGACTCACAGTGAGTCACAGTGGTTGACTTACCACATTACAACAAATATATGTGTAAAATAAGCCACACGAGAGGAGGTCGTGGGGAACCCAATGACTGGAAGTGGGACAGAAGATAACTAGGAGAAGGGGAAGACCGTTAATCAAGATACAGTAGACAGTGCACCAACGTGGACCATCAGGGTGGAGGTTGGGATTCACAGTACAGAGATGTAGGCCAGACATGGCAGGGAGGGTATGTTTTAGTTGTGGGTGGGGATAGGAATTTGGGACTTTTTATATAGGTTTGTTTTCCAAGTCTCAGAGACATAGGCCAAGGCATATAAACTCCTTGAGGATGAAGTACAGTAAAAAAAAGAAGAAGAATCCATGATGGAGAGACTAAGTTTGTACTAATGGATTAATACATGTGCATAAAATGTACCTTAACCACTTAATCCTGTGCATACAAGATTTGATGCTCCTATTTGTATGATCCTGAGACTACGCATATTGGTTTTGTTATGTCTATTTCAAACGTCAATAAAGATATATATTAAAAATAAAAAATAAAAAATGTGTAATATAAGCCAGGCCAATTGGCTTGCCTAATGATCATTAGTTAAATCAGTTACATTAGTTAGAAAAATTATGTGGTTGTGAATAAATAAAATAGAATCAAAAATGTTTCAATTCTGAAAATATGAAACTGTACATTGAACATTATTATGCTCTGTTAAAGGGGTAGTGGTCTTCAGAGTGTCTCATTTACTCCCGGTCTTCGCTTCACACCTCTTTCTTGGTTAAACATGTTCACCCTTTTCGCCCCAAATCTTTCTGAATCCCCCATCTACACATCTTAGGTTTATACTCCTTGCTCATCATCACTGTCTTTTCACTCTGTTCTTCTGGATCTTCATCCTTGTGTCACATCCCCGTCACCATGACCACATACAAACTCACACTACCTCTCTCTCTTCACTTCACCTGTAAACACAGCATTTTCTTTTCCTTTGGTGCTGTTAAAATATTGACAGCTTTGTATTCCCCCTTCACACACTTTTACATACAATGGTCAATATAACTGGGATTTAGTAGACCATTGCTCTGCATGCTCTGCAGAGAGGCCAATAATGCGGTTTGAAATCTGAAAACCGCACCGCCTTTGTACTATACTCCAGATCTCTCAATCGTGCATCATGAACCCCCAATTATAATCTGAACTCACCCAGACAGATAATGGTGACTCATTTGTGAGTATGCCCAATACTACAGTCATAGAGCACATGAAGATGACACTACACATAGAAAAAACAAACATTCTTAGGGAAGATAAGATAAAGTAGAGCACGTAAAATGTGAACAGTGTTGCATCAGTATTGTGGCTGAGTTTAGGGGTTTTACAGTCATTTTCATTTCATAAAGCTTTATTCGGATCATTTAAAAAACATGTCCATAAAAGCACAAATAATACAGACATTTCATACAATTTCATAGAAAGAACATAAAATAAAATATAAAAATAAAAATTGACAATTACAAACTAAATATATACAGTACAGACCTCAAAGAATACCACATATTACAAAAAACATCCAGAGGGGGATGGAATAAATATTTAAAAATATACATGTAATTTTAAAAACACATACTTTTCCTGGCGCTAATCGCTCTTAACAAAAAGGATGCAGTGAAAAAGCAAATGTCCGGATGGTTCAAGTTAAAAATCAATTTCATAGCCTCCGTTATGTTTCTCACTCCAAATCTAATGAATAATGGCTTCAAATAGAATTTCCGAAGCTCAATGTACAAATCACATGTTAACAAAAAGTGCTTAGTGCATTGTTCAGTTCTATTGTCACATTTACAGGGACCGACAGGGCGCATTTTAATGTTAGGCCACGCAACCAGATAATGTGCTGTACCCATCCTCATTCTGGTTAGTACAAACTGGTGCGAGGTTCTTGTCACCTGAGATAAGTATGGGCTAAAACCAGTGAATTCATTCAAGCTTTTGTATAATTCACAAGTAGTTAATTTAGAATCCTCTAAGAGATGCTTTTCATTACAGTGATTTAAAAAGATTGCTTTCACATCGGATTTGGGGATTTCCGAGAGACTGTGGGGGTCCGTAAATACATTGATCCCGAATAATTTTTGTACACAATCAATAATATATTTGATCCACGGGATCTTTAGGTGTTGGTCCAGTAAAAGGCAGTCCTTAATGATTGCTCTATTCAATGATGTACCATCACTGAGCCAGATAGAGCGCCACAGTAGTATGGGCCTTAACATGATCAGATCGCTTAATGCTTGGATCCCTGTTTCATTGTGAACCAAGGAATTGGAAGTAGACTTGGGTAAACATAAGAGCCTTTTCAGGAAGAGGTTCTCCTCTACCTGCAGGCTCCTTGCATATGACACACCCCAAACTCCTGCCCCGTAGAGGGCAGCAGAAAGACATTTTGCTTGGTAAATATTTAACATGTCTTTAATGCGTCTGTTCCCCAACTTCTTGGCAAACAGAAAGACCCCATTGGCACTCCTAATCATCTTAGTTCTGACCACCTTATGTTCAGTGTCCCAACTCCCATTTTTAGAAAAGGTTATTCCCAAATAACAAAAGTTATCGACCTTTTTCACTTGTTCCCCATCGATAACGTAGTGGGTTTTACATCTTTTTTTGACTTTTTCAGAACAACATTCCATTACGTAAGTCTTAGCCTTATTAATAACCAGTTTCCTGTTCTTAATAAAGGATACAAAACAGTCCATTAAACGTTGGAGACCCAGGGGAGTCCTAGACAGTAACACTGCGTCATCCGCATAGAGTAATACAGGTATGTTAAAGTTATTGACTCTAGGGGCGTCTGCTGCGACTGCCTGCAGGGCGCATTCAACGTCGTTAATAAAAAGGGTAAAAAGCAGGGGTGCTAAAACGCACCCCTGTCTGATACCCCTTCCTATCCCAAACTTAGAAGTACATTCCCCGTTGGGTCCATAGCGGACGCTGGTGCGAAGTTTTTCATACAATCGGGCTAAGAAATAAATAATTCCTTCAGGAGCACCCATTTCCAGTAATTTGGCCCATAATATTGCGTGGTCTACCAAATCAAAGGCACTACTAAGGTCAGCAAAACAGAGGTAAAGCGACCCTTTTTTCGCCTGGGTATATTTTCCCACTAATAGCTCTAAATTCAGACACTGTTCTATGGTACCACGGCCTTTCCTGAAGCCAAACTGACAGTTACTTAGTATCTCGTTTGATTCAGCCCACTCTTCAAGTCTTACAAGGAGAACCCTACTCATAATTTTAACTGAAGAATCCAATAAGGATATGGGTCTATAATTTTTAGCATCCCCCTGTTCTCCTTTCTTGAAAATAGGGATGATTATTGACTCTTCCCAAGTGGACGGTATATTACAGCAAATAGCTGCATTAAAGATTTTGGTAAGCAGTGGGCCCCAAATATCTGGCGCAGTCTTGTATACATCTATGGGGACGCCATCTGGCCCCTGGGCCTTACCTCCTTTACTGGCTCTTATACTAGCCATAGTCTCACTGATGGTAATATCTAAGGCTAGGATAGGCCATCTATCGCCATAGGTATCTGATAGATTACTAGAGTCAAAGATTTTAGAATAATGCTGGATCCATGAATCCATGCTCACGTTGGCAGTGAGTTCTGGGACCTTGTCATCTTTTAAGAATGGGCTATTCACCGTGAGCCAGAACAAGGTACAATTATTCGTGTCCGCTGCTTGGGCGAGATTATCCCAGGCTTCTTGCTGTAATTCAGCTTTTCTACGTTTGAGGGTCGTATTAAATCCCTGTCTGAGTTGGACCACCAAAGTTTTGTCCCTTGGTTTGGCTGCAAGGGCCTCTTTAAGTTCCTTCCGGGCATTTGAACAGGCATGGTCAAACCAACCCCTAGGGCCCCTTACTTTAGACCCAGCCTCTTTGGTAAATTTTTTGTTGATGATGGAATTAATACTGTTAAAGTGATCAATACTGTCAGACGAGGTGTCTTCCTTTTCTAAAATTGCCGTGATATCCATCAGACAACTAGAAATAATGGAATCTGATATTACAGCAGCTTTTTCTCCTTTCCACCTCAGTCTATAACCATTTTGTCTATGTGGTTCAATATTATTAATAATACCTTGTTCACTATCGTGATTATTATACCAGAAGGTTAATTCAGTACACAAACAGTTATGGTCACTCAACATAATATCTATCACCTTGGGCATCGGACATAGCGGGGCAATAGTTGATGACATGCAAATAAAATCAATGACGGTATTAGCGCCCCTTCCTTTAAAAGTTGGTATATTTCCACCCATGTCATTTTTAGCATTGTCCATGACTTCCAGATCATAATGAGTCATAAAATTATTCAAAGTTTCCCCATAGGTGTGATGGGGAAAATGGACTTCAGCCTCCCCCTGTCGGTTATACACACCACAAACCTTCTGGGTAGATAATGGGCACACAGGTACATTAAAATCCCCCACAAAAATATATTCAAAAACACTGTTAAAATTCCTCACGAAATTGTTCACTGCTGTATCTAATTCATTAATTGCTGTGTGTCTAGTGTTATCAAAAACATTGTTATAGAAATTTATCAGTAGAATGTTTTTGACAGATTCTTGTGTAAGCCATAAGATTTGCGAATGCGCCCCCACATTAACAAATTTTTTCACAAGAATGGGTAATTTGACAGAAATTAACACCAACAAACCGCCCTTAGCTCTACCGTGAATTGAGGGCGATGCTGGGAGTTCATAGGACACATATCCCTCAATGCCTTTGAAATTTTTACTCCAGGTTTCCTGGAAACACAGGATGTCAAACAAATACACAAAATCATTCCAGCCTAAGGCATCCTCCTTGGCCATAATTCCCGCAATATTCCAGCTAGCAATGTAACAGGTAATCTTTTCTTTTTCTTTGCTAGCATTTGGCAGTTCAACACTAGATAAGGGCATGTTATTCTCTACATTAAAAAGCTCTATGTTAGGTGTAGGGATTGGGATATCTCCCCCAGTCAAAGTACAGTTCAAACATACAGTACCCGTTTCTTCAATTAACAAAGTGTCTTCTTCATTTGAAGTATTAAACCCTAGAACCCTGGGAGATTCAACCTCATGTCAATCATTCTGGTCTAGGTAACTCAGGGACTGGAACCTATTCTGAGTAGGGACCTGGTAAACCATTCCGTTATCAAACGAAGAGGTGTTACCCATTGGTACAAATGGGTTGGGGGTATGAATTAAGGGAACATTCCCCCCGAATATAGGGTTCCCCATATGCAGCGATGGGTTGAATGGACCATTTTGTGAGCCAAAAAAGAAGTTAGGCATCATTGGTCTGTTCATCATTGGTGGATAGGTAGAGTTACTCGGAGCCCTCTCTTTACAGTTTAACGGAGGTTGCCCACCGAGGTGGTTATAGAAATAGCCCAGTGGTCTAGCGATTACTTCAGTCTCCGACTGTGTAATTGCGGCCGCTCTAAGCAGGACTGTTGCCACGTGTTGTGGGTGTTTAAAATTTATTATCACACAATCCCCCCCGCCATTTTTTTTGGTGTTCCCAATCCAGTTGACTCTTCTGATGGAGATGATTTGGTCAGAATAGCCGACTGGGTGGCCACAATGACGGTTAAGCCAAGAAATAGTTTTATTTCTCAGAGAATCAGGTGTCTCATAGTCATTTGGGGATTGAGTGAGAATGGGGACGTTAGTTAAAACCACCACATAAGGTACACAGTCGGGTGGTAGATCGACTGGACGTCTACAAGTCCTAATGGGCACCCCGTTGGATCCTCCTGTAGTATCAGTTGGAACTAGCACCGCAGGTGCTGATACTTGCGTGTGTGCTTGCATGGGGGCTGATGGTTTAATACCCGGCAAAGTATTTAAACCCCCATTATTTGATTGGTTTGAGGATCTTCCCACCTCCTGAGTAGATACGGGTGGTGGTTTCTGTGGTTTTGGTTGTTCTTTTGAGGAGTGTTTCCTGGTATTAGGGGGGGGGGGCACTAGTAGAGGCTTGAGGCTGCTCCTTATCCCTACTGGGAGCAGTAACGGGACAGGTTGATTTTTTAATGTCAGCTAAGGACTTTTCCAAGTTATCAGCATGCTTACCCACCAAACCCCTTAACCTAGCTACTTCCTCCTGGAGATCTCCTATCTTATTAAGCAATGGCTCTACCACCATAGTAAGTTTACTGAGAATAGAATTGGTTAATGAGTCAATTTGGTCAGGCCTCAAGAGAGCAAATTTATCTAAATTCGGGGTTACTAAATCATCTGGATGTTCCGGTTGGGTCATATCTTTTTTTCTTCTAGAGATATGACTACCTCGCTTGGGTATAGGTTTTCTACAGGCTCGCATGAATTTGGAAGCCCTCCCAGATTGCTGAGGTGTCCCCCCACCATTATCATCTTGGTCATCTTCCCCCATAATTGACTTGTCTGAGGTCTTAGTCACTTCGACGTTTATACTGGTGATGCTATTATCAAGTTCTACAGGAGTAACATTAACAATAGCAATATTATCAGAGTTTACATGATTATTTGCATCGACGGGCAGAGTCAATGGAGGGTCTGCAATAGTACTTTTCCCCAATGACTTCCTCCTATCGCTGTTGATTTTAGACACCACTTTCAGTAGATAATTGTCCGGCAATGTACTTTGGACTGACATTTCTGGTATTGCTTTGACTGTATCCAGTAAGCTGTGGGTTAAAATACAAGGGGAAACAAGTGGATTTTCCACGGATTATCCTTCAATGGTACTCACAGTTCGTGCCAAGGGGGGTGGCCCTGCCCGGCCTCTTCTGGCCCCTGACGGCCCCCCCCTTGTCCCGGGCTTCTCCCGCGCGCGACTCGCGGGGCGAGAGGGGGTGTCAGGCTTTTACTGGCGCCTCCGGGCGCTCTGCTCACGTCACCGGTGCGCCGCCGGCCAAGGGGTTGCTGGGGAGTGTGGTCCGATGTCTTCGACCGCCTCCTGCTGCCTCCCCGTCGTGTTGTACCCTCGCCGTTTCCCTCACGGCACTGCCCGATGGCAGAGAGTCAGGTAAGGATTCCTGGTGTTCCCCCTCTGGGCTCCCGGGGGTCAGGCTTTTACTGGCGCCTCCGGGCGCTCTGCTCGCGTCACCGGAGCGCCGCCGGCCAAGGGGTTGCTGGGGAGTGTGGTCCGATGTCTTCGACCGCCTCCTGCTGCCTCCCCGTCGTGTTGTACCCTCACCGTTTCCCTCACGGCACTGCCCGATGGCAGAGAGTCAGGTAAGGATTCCTGGTGTTCCCCCTCTGGGCTCCCGGGGGGTCAGGCTTTTACTGGCGCCTCCGGGCGCTCTGCTCGCGTCACCGGAGCACCGCCGGCCAAGGGGTTGCTGGGGAGTGTGGTCCGATGTCTTCGACCGCCTCCTGCTGCCTCCCCGTCGTGTTGTACCCTCGCCGTTTTCCTCACGGCACTGCCCGATGGCAGAGAGTCAGGTAAGGATTCCTGGTGTTCCCCAGTCATTACAGAGAAATTGATCAGTATTTATGTAAAGTCAAGGACATGCCAGATACTCATTTCAAAGTCAGTATTCAATTACTGCTGGACTTGAAACCTGGCATGATCCACCAGACTCACAGTTTGGGACACTGTTTAGGTTATGTTTACTGTTTCTCAGAGCCCATTTACCCTAGGTGTTCTTTTGCTGTGGCCTTGTTGCTGGAGAACCAGAAAAGAGTTACTCATGGCTATAGAAGAAAGACATGGTTTTGAAGCTTTGGACACGTTCAAGTCATCATCCAGCAGACAAAGGAAAGTAAGAACAGAATGTGGTGGCTTGAAAAGAAATGGAGCACTTCCTAAGAGACTGTAGGTGCAGGGGGTAAACCTGGAGCAATGCTAAGGGAATTAAACAGCGACCTTTGAAAATACTTGCTTGGATATGAAGCGCGGTATACTGAAGCCGATAAAATGAAGCACAGGCCTGACGTAGCAGCCTATATGTGAGATGAACAGCTCTGTTCACCTCATGCATAGGCTAGTAACTGCACGAAGACCATGTCAAAGACTATTGGCTCTGTCATCAAGCCTTCTGATGAATTGTGTGTTTGCATTGGTTGGCAATGTAAACCTAATTAACACAATAATCTAGAGCAGGGGTCTTCATACTGGGAGGCCCAGGGTGGGGCGTCAGGCTCTGGCCAAAAGAAGCATTTTTCTGATTAAAGGGAATTATTTTCAGTAATGGGCTATTGCTAACATATTTTGCCATTTATATCCTGGCTGGGAGAAGGTGTCAAAAGGGAAGGGACTCCAAATATTCTTCAAACGCCCCACCCCCATTTCTAATAATAACACTGTGGATACTTTTACATGCTAGTAAGGCCTGGCAAACCAGATTATTATGGTTGGCAATCGTTTTTGATTGCAATTTTAAATAGCTAACAGAACTGAACTGCAATGTTTAAAGAACACTAGACATATATTAAACATTAGCAGTTTAATAGAATAATTGTGAAAAATATTGAGAGGAGAGCCCAATAGATTTTTTTCGGGGGGGGGTGCAGAATTAAACTGTTTGGAGACCACTGTTCTAGAGAGAGTGGAAACATAGATATTGAATATTGTAAGACTTCAAGAAGACCCAGAGGAACCTTGTGGAACCCATATTTAAAATCAGACATTTAAGAGAAAAAAAATGCCCTGGGATTTGTTGTAATCCAAGCAAGAGTAGGCTCCCTCACTGCCAACCCATAAAACCTTGCTAACAAGACTGCATGAGAGGCTGCATCAGAAGCCACAGCAAGATCTAATCATATTAAAGAGAATGATTCACACATGTTAAAACAAGTCAGTTGAGTGGGGTGGTAGAAGACCGGCCGCACTGGATCCAGAGGAGGATTTCCTTCATCATGAAAATAAGATGGTTAGTAGTTCATTTATTTTTCTAGAAACCTTTATAGGGAGCAGTAACAATAAAATAGGTAGAAACATACTTAGGTCGGCGGAGTTGAAACTGAAAATATGTGCAGAGTCCATTAAAATCAGATCATTTGAGTGGCAATATAGTTTCATCAAGCAGATGTGCAATTGTTCTTCCTTTTATAAGTATTTATAAAGCTATTAAGCCACTGCTACCCAATGGTGTCCAGGTGCTGCGTCGTACACAGCAACATTAGGGGAACATTGCTTAGCTACAGAACAGGCATGTTGTTACATTTTTATGAATGTGAAAATGATGTGTGAGAGCACAGATAGAGAGTGGAAGTTTATTCTGGTGAGAACAGCCATCATGGAAAAGGTGCATGCACCGCACCTGCTAAGCTTAAATCTAGGAACCTGTAGCAAGGAATGGGGAATAGCGGTGGAAGCGGGATTGAAGCGACTGCAACTCTATATGTCACTGCAGAGTGTCTTGAAGATAATGCCCTTCCTGGCTGAAAGTACCTGTAAACTGGGAAGGTGTGAGGGATAATTCAGGTTCTCAGAGTGAGAATGGGGCCTCAACCCTATAGTGTGAGTTATACCTTTTGCAGAAATATTAAATACATTTTAGTTCTTATAATGGAATTTGAGTGAGTGTGGGGGTGGAATTGTAATATTGAGATGGAAAAGTCTCTTGCATGGTGACAGATGTGCACGCCTGCCTTGATTTTTGCTGTTATGGGTGAACACAGATTATGCACCACATGTGCCACAGGGGGCAGCCATTAAGATTGCTAGACTGTAAAGCTGCCATGCCGCCTGGGCCAGAGGGGGCCGCCGTGAGGAATGCATGCCTGTCTGACTGCTATGATGATCGAGACATAGCCCATGTGCAGAGTGAAGTCGGTGATCCTGTATGTCAAAGAAGACCACTATGTCGAAGAAGTTACAGCCATGCCGATTGGGCCGTTGCCTGTGTGCAGATTAAGGTTGGTGACCCCATATGCCAGTGGGGCCACCGTAGAGTACAAGGAACGCTGCCTGGTTCCACTGTCATCAAGAGGCGACGGCATCTTGGTGACCTGTGCTTGCCAGAGCCCCTACAGTGAGAATGATCAGAGGAATTTACCGCCTCACCAGAGAGAGTGCGGCGGATGCCTAGTCACTGCTTCTGCAGAAATACAAGTGCTACTCACCGTAAGAAGTCACTGCAGCATTTCGCAACATTGGAGAGTGAAGCGCTCCAGGAGACTCCATTAGCACAACACATACAACAAGCATTGGAAATGCAATAGGTCTCGCATTAGGAAAGTTTGAGCTATTGGTATTGTAAATGACACTTTTATTATTTATGTGTTGGTTTTGAAAGTATCAAAATTATTAGCTTTGTCAGTTACAATGTCAATAGTTTTAACTTTTGCAAATGTGACACCTATAGCATTTGTAATGCAATGTGTGTTGTATTTACGTGACTTAGATGTCTTGATATTACAAATAACAATGGCTTTTAATTTTGTAAATAATTAATACTTAAATAAAAGTTATTGTAATTTATAATGGCAATAGCTTAAATGTTTGTAAATAACTTTTGTGAAGATTATGTTCAGTGTATTTTATTGTGGCGAAAATCAAAGAACATTGCATTTGCACCTACACACACACAGAGCCACACACATATAGATGTGGTGGTGGTGGATCTGGGGGATATGGTGGTGGTGGATGTGGTGGTGGTGGTGATGGTGGATGTGGTGGTGATGGTGGTGGATGTGGGGGTGGATGTGGTGGTGGATGTGGTGGAGGTGGTGGATGTGGTGGTGGTGGATGTGGTGGTGGTGGATGTGGTGGTTGTGGATGTGGTGAAAGTGGTGGTGGATGTGGTGGTGGATATGGTGGTGGAAGTGATGGTGGTGGGTGTGGTGGATGTGGTGGTGGTGGATGCGGTGGTGGATGAGGTGGCAGATGAGGTGGTGGATGTGCTGGTGGATTTGGTGGTGGTGGATGCGGTGGTGGATGTGGTGGTGGTGGTGAATGTGGTGGTGGATGTGGTGGTGGTGGATGCGGTGGAAGTGGTGGTGGATGTGGTGGTGGAAGTGGTGATGGTGGTGGTGGTGGTGGTGGTGGTGGATGTGGTGGTGGTGGTGGATGTGGTGGTGGATGTGGTGGTGGATTTCATGGTGGATGTGGTGGTGGATGTGGTGATGGATGTGGTGGTGGATGTGGTGGTGGTGGTGGATGTGATTGTGGATGTGATGGTGGATGTGATGGTGGATGTGGTGGTGATGGTGGATGCGGTGGTGGTGGTGGAAGTGATGGTGGTGGGTGTGGTGGATGTAGTGGTGGTGGATGCGGTGGTGGATGAGGTGGTGGATGAGGTGGTGGTGGATGTGGTGGTGGATGTGGTGGTGGATGTGGTGGTGGTGGACGCGGTGGTGGATGTGGTGGTGGTGGTGGATGTGGGGGTGGTGGATGTGGTGGAAGTGGTGAATGTGGTGGTGGATGTGGTGGTGGATGTGGTGGTGGATGTGGTGGCGGTGGTGGATGTGATGGTGGATGTGGTGGTGGATGTTTTGGTGATGGTGGATGTGGTGGTGGATGCGGTGGATGCGGTGGATTCGGTGGTGGTGGTGGATGCGGTGGTGGTGGTTGTAGTTGATGTGGTGGTGGATGTAGTGGTGGTGGGTGTGGTGGTGGTGGTGCATGCAGTGGTGGTGGATGCGGTGGTGGTGGATGTGGTGGATGTGGTGGTGGATGTGGTGGTGGTGGATGTGGTGGATGTGGTGGTGGATGTGGCGGTGGATGTTATGGTGGATGTGGAGGTGATGGTGGATGTGATGGTGGATGTGGTGGTGGTGGGGGTGGTGGATGTGATGGTGGATGTGGTGGTGATGGTGGATGTGGTGGTGATGTGGTGGTGGTGGATGTGGTGGTTGTGGATGTGGTGAAAGTGGTGGTGGATGTGGTGGTGGAAGTAATGGTGGTGGGTGAGGTGGATGTGGTGGTGGATGCGGTGGTGGATGAGGTGGTGGATGAGGTGGTGGATGAGGTGGTGGATGTGGTGGTGGATGTGGTGGTGGATGTGGTGGTGGTGGATGCGGTGGTGGATGTGGTGGTGGTGGTGGTAGATGTGGTGGATGTGGTGGTGGATGTGGTGGTGGTGGTGGATGCGGTGGATGTGGTGGTGGTGGTGGATGTGGTGATGGTGGATGTGGTGGTGGATGTGGCGGTGGTGGATGTGGTGATGGTGGATGTGGTGGTGGATGCAGTGGTGGATGTGGCGGTGGATGTGGCGGTGGATGTCATGGTGGATGTGGATGTGATGGTGGATGTGGTGGTGGTGGATGCGGTGGTGAAGTGGTGGTGGATGTGGTGGTGGTGGATGTGGTGGTGGATGTGGTGCTGGATGTGGTGGTGATGGTGGATGTGGTGGTGGATGTGGTGGTGATGGTGGATGTGGTGGTGGATGCGGTGGATGTGGTGGTGGTGGATGCGGTGGATGTGGTGGATGCGGTGGTGGTGGTGGATGCGGTGGTGGTGGTGGATGCGGTGGTGGTTGTAGTGGATGTGGTGGTGGGTGTGGTGGTGGTGGTGGATGCGGTGGTGGTGGATGTGGTGGTGGTGGATGCAGTGGCGGATGAGGTGGTGGATGAGGTGGTGGATGTGGTGGCGGATGTGGTGGTGAATGTGGGGGTGGTGGATGTGGTGGTGGATGTGGTGGTGGTGGATGTGGTGGTGGTGGATGTGGTGGATGTGGTGGTGGATGTGGTGGTGGATGTGGTGGTGGATGTGGTGGATGTGGTGGTGGTGGTGGATGCGGTGGATGTGGTGGTGGTGGTGGATGTGGTGGTGGATGTGGTGGTGGTGGATGTGGCGGTGGTGGATGTGGTAGTGGTGGATGTGGTGGTGGATGCGGTGGTTGATGTGGCGGTGGATGTCATGGTGGATGTGGATGTCATGGTGGATGTGGTGGTGGTGGATGCGGTGGTGAAGTGGTTGTGGATGTGGTGGTGGTGGATGTGGTGGTGAATGTGGTGGTGGATGTGGTGGTGGATGTGGTGGTGGATGTGGTGGTGGATGTGATGGTGGATGTGGTGGTGATGGTGGATGTGGTGGTGGGTGTGGTGGTGGATGCGGTGGATGCAGTGGTGGTGATGGATGTGGTGGTGGTGGTTGTAGTGGATGTGGTGGTGGGTGTAGTGGTGGTGGGTGTGGTGGTGGTGGTGCATGCGGTGGTGGTGGATGCGGTGGTGGTGGATGTGGTGGATGTGGTGGTGGATGTCGTGGTGGTGGATGTGGTGGATGTGGTGGTGGATGTGGCGGTGGATGTCATGGTGGATGTGGAGGTGATGGCGGATGTGGTGGTGATGTGGTGGATGTGGTGGTGGTGGATGTGGTGGTTGTGGATGTGGTGAAAGTGGTGGTGGATGTGGTGGTGGAAGTGATGGTGGTGGGTGTGGTGGATGTGGTGGTGGTGTATGTGGTGGTGGATGAGGTGGTGGATGAGGTGGTGATGGTGGATGTGGTGGTGGATGTGGTGGTGGATGCGGTGGATGCGGTGGTGGTGGTGGATGTGGTGGTGGTGGTTGTAGTGGATGTGGTGGTGGATGTAGTGGTGGTGGGGGTGGTGGTGGTGGTGGTGCATGCGGTGGTGGTGGTGGTGGATGCGGTGGTGGTGGGTGTGGTGGATGTGGTGGTGGATGTGGTGGTGGTGGATGTGGTGGTGGATGTGGCGGTGGATGTCATGGTGGATGTGGAGGTGATGGTGGATGTGATGGTGGATGTGGTGGTGGTGGGGGTGGTGGATGTGATGGTGGATGTGGTGGTGATGGTGGATGTGGTGGTGATGTGGTGGACGTGGTGGTGGTCGATATGGTGGTTGTGGATGTGGTGAAAGTGGTGGTGGATGTGGTGGTGGAAGTGATGGTGGTGGGTGTGGTGGATGTGGTGGTGGTGGATGCGGTGGTGGATGAGGTGGTGGATGAGGTGGTGGATGTGGTTGTGGATGTGGTGGTGGTGGATGCGGTGGTGGATGTGGTGGTAGTGGTGGTGGTGGATGTTTTTGTGGTGGATGTGGTGGTGGATGTGGTGGTGGTGGTGGATGTGGTGGTGGTGGATGTGGTGGTGGATGTGGCGGTGGTGGATGTGGTGGTGGTGGATGTGGTGGTGGATGCGGTGGTGGATGTGGCGGTGGATGTCATGGTGGATGTGGATGTGATGGTGGATGTGGTGGTGGTGGATGCGGTGGTGTAGTGGTGGTGGATGTGGTGGTGGTGGATGTGGTTGTGGATGTGGTGGTGGATGTGGTGGTGATGGTGGATGTGGTGGTGGATGTGGTGTTGATGGTGGATGTGGTGGTGGATGTAGTGGTGGATGCGGTGGATGTGGTGGATGCTTTGGATGTTTTTTATGGTGGTGGTGGATGCGGTGGTGGTGGTGGATGCGGTGGTGGTTGTAGTGGATGTGGTGGTGGTGGTGGATGTGGTGGTGGTGGATGCGGTGGTGGATGAGGTGGTGGATGAGGTGGTGGATGTGGTGGTGGATGTGGTGGTGGATGTGGTGGTGGTGGATGTGGTGGTGGATGTGGTGGTGGTGGTGGTGGTGGATGTGGTGATGGTGGATGCGGTGGATGTGGTGGTGGATGTGGTGGTGGATGTGGTGGTGGATGTGGTGGATGTGGTGGTGGTGGTGGATGTGGTGGTGGTGGATGTGGCTGTGGTGGATGTGGTGGTGGTGGATGTGGTGGTGGATGCGGTGGTGGATGTGGGGGTGGATGTCATGGTGGATGTGGATGTGATGGTGGATGTGGTGGTGGTGGATGCGGTGGTGAAGTGGTGGTGGATGTGGTGGTGGTGGATGTGGTGGTGGATGTGGTGGTGGATGTGGTGGTGGATGTGACGGTGGATGTGGTGGTGATGGCGGATGTGGTGGTGGATGTGGTGGTGGATGTGGTGGTAGATGCGGTGGATGCGGTGGTGGTGGTGGATGCGGTGGTGGTGGTTGTAGTGGATGTGGTGGTGGATGTAGTGGTGGGGGTGTGGTGGTGGTGGTGCATGCGGTGGTGGTGGATGCGGTGGTGGTGGATGTGGTGGATGTGGTGGTGGATGTGGTGGTGAATGTGGTGGATGTGGTGGTGGATGTGGCGGTGGATGTCATGGTGGATGTGGAGGTGGTGGTGGATGTGATGGTGGATGTGGTGGTGGTGGTGGATGTGATGGTGGATGTGGTGGTGATGGTGGATGTGGTGGTGGTGGATGCAGTGATAAAGTGGTGGTGGATGTGGTGGTGGTGGATGTGGTGGTGGATGTGGTGGTGGATGTGGTGGTGGATGCGGTGGTGGATGGGATGGTTGTGTATATTGTCTAGAAGCCTTGTCTCAGCAGAGCTCGGCATTATTGACATAACAGCAGTGGCACACAGGTGGGTAACATGCACGTGACCTGGTGACCCTGGAGGCGTGAGTGGTAGGACATTGTTACACCCCTACAGTGTGCGTCTGTGTGGTGTGTCCTGGTGCGTGTCTGTCCATTTTCACGTGCATTTATTCTGGGAAGGTCTGTGTGTCTCTGTCAGTCTTTGTTAGAAAATGGTTGAAGGGACATCTGTTGTAGAAGTGTTTGTGTGTTTGCGACTGTTTCCATGTGAATGCGTGCCTGCGGGTGTTTATCATCATCTGTGGGAGTCTCTTTGCAAAACGACATGTATGTTCGTGTGTATGTGTGCTCGCACGTGCCTGCGTTAATGTGAATGTGCGTGCTATTGTGTGTAGTGTGTGTGTCTATATGCGTGCGAGTGTGTTTCTCTGTATGTGTCTGTGCGTGCACGTTTGCACCATTGTGTGCGTTTCCGTGGGCGTGTGTGCGCAGGTAACGGCTTGCTGTGCACACGGTACACACTAGAACAAGTGTTCTCCTGGAGTGGAAAATAAATATGAGTACACTCTTCACAAATATCCGTCCCGTTTGTCCAAATGAAGCCCGCTATTCGGGTGTATTTTGGGAAAAGGCCGTTTCCTGGACACAGTCTGCAGACGTCTCCCAACAATAGCCCCTTTGCTTTAAAAGAAAACGATGACAGACGCAGTGCTTATCAGGAGAGTAATGCTGAAGGTAGACAGGGGGACGATCCATATGGCTGAGTGTGCCCTGTAGGACATGCACCAACTTACCAGACAGAAGCCCACAACATGGGGGAGGGAAAAAAGGGGGAAGATATTCTCTCACTGAAATAAGAAAAGCTAAAATACAAGGTCCAAGCTCCTCTGGTGTGGTCACTTAATTGTGCACTTCCCACCATATGTTCCCAGAGTAAAGATTACCAGTTAAACAAATGTTCCGCAAAGCGGACCGCCCAGAAAATATAAATGTCCGGAGCTATCTTTGTTCATCAATCAAATTGAAACTTTTCTTACTCTGATAACTCAAACCTCTGTTAAAATTTCAGCGGAAATGGTAATTACTGGTTATGAATATTCTACAGCTCTTGAAAAAACGAGACATCTCCAAGCATTTTTGTTTATCGCTATGGCTATGATCAGACTCTGTGTTACATCACTTTGGATAAATCCTGAACCCCCCACTTTTTGTCACTGGAAGACCAGGATGCTGGCATGGTTTAAACTAGAGACTTCTGTACAGGCTTTTAGAGGAAAGAAAAGACGTTTAACTGCTTCCAAGAATTGGGCACCTTTTGAAAAATGGTTGGCGACGTAAATAATAATGTTCTTTAATAATTACTGTATAATTTCTTCTTATGTACAATTATGTATGATTTATCTTTGTTTGCTTTAATCTGTCTCCCACCACCATGGGTGTAAATGGGGGAAAAAAAATTAATAAATAAAAAAAAAAAAAAAAAATAAGAAAAGCTAAAATACAAGGTCCAAGCTCCTCTGGTGTGGTCACTTAATTGTGCACTTCCCACCATATGTTCCCAGAGTAAAGATTACCAGTTAAACAAATGTTCCGCAAAGCGGACCGCCCAGAAAAGCCTGCTGAGCTTTCCTGCTACTCTATCTACCCACAGCTCATTGGAGATCCAGCCCCATCAAGGAAAATCTATGGAAAATATGTCACTCATGAAAGCAGATTTTCTGGAAAGCTTGGCCACATTGAGGAGAGAGCTTAAGGAGGACCTAAAATATTAACTATAGGGCCTGAAAGACGACCGAATCCTACACTAGAAAACTTCAGAATGTAAGTAGATTTATTGAGAACGAGGATAACTACCTGGGAACTGAGATGGAGAACCGCGTCTCAGGATGTCACGCTACGGATCATGAATTAAAAAGGCTAGCAATGACTTTGTAAAATGTGCTAATGAAGCGTTAAGAAATAGAAAACCACTCCTGGAGAGAGAACATTCGCAACAGAGATTCAAATTAACAACAGCCTGCTGGAAGCGCATACTATTTGAAGACTCGGGGCTCCCGGACACTTGAGGGCATTGCTGTGGGGAGGGGGGAGGAGAAATGCGACACGGCGGGCAGGGGAGGGGGCGGAGCGGGGAGAGGGTGTGAAAGCAGCAGGAGCCTTTGAAGTGAAGCTAAGCTTCACTTCAAAGGTGTGGGAGGAGTGCGGCTGAGGGAACAGACGGCAATTTGGTGATGTGCACGCGCATTTTAGGTCAATGCGCTTGTGCATTGACCTAAAAGCCACGGGCACAGCACCAAATCGCCCAGTTAGGTAAAGTCTGTTTAAGACGCTATAGTCTCGCCTCTTCAATGCGCTTGCGCATTGAGAGGCGAGACCTAAAAACGGGTATGACTGATAGAGGGGCTGGAAGTCCCTGGAGGATCTTGTTGTGCTTCAGGCGCTGGAACACTTTTGACTTTGGAAGAGCCGGAGTGGGAATTATGGGATTTAAACTACTAGTGGGGCTTCAACTGAACGTAACCAATAGTGATTAGCAAATAACCACTACCAGTGAGAGGGAAGTGGGACTCAGAAACCTGCCTAATGAACTTTAGAGCCCTGACCTTCGGTGACTGCGTGTATTGTTTGTGTATGCTTTATTTTTACTTTATATTCGTGTATAAATTCATGGGTGGGTCTCCTGAGAAGCTTTAGAATGCTCAATCCACTCTACTACTGAGAGTCAAGTACTGAAGGGGCACCTGGTCTGGTTACTCTGGACCTGTATTAAGTCGGCCATGGGAGACCAGGAGTAAAAGGCCTCAACCCCCACAGTAGGGCCCAGTACTTCCTGCTTGCTATGTGTCCCTATGAAAGAGATCCTGCTAGTAATCATCTATGCTTTCTGTTTTTTTCAATGTATACCTCAAAAAAACAAAAAGAAAAGCCTTCTTTCCTGTATAGTTAAACATTGCCAACGGTCACTGCAATGATTCTTCTCTTCTTGACACTTCTGGCAAAAGGGCAAGAGAAGTGGCACAGACAACGTTTAAAGAAAAAGAACATGGTTTAACCTAGGGATGTACTGCAGACGTTGAAAACAATCCTTAATGAGTTAGTTACTTGTTATCCTTAAATTAAGTTTTCTTTGCAGAACTCGAGCAGAAATGTCTCAGCGACCCATCTGAGCCAAACATTTCAGATGCAGTAGACAGAACCGTGCTGTCCTGGTTGATACTGCTTGACCTGCCTAGTCCTTCCATCGCATCTTTCTACTGAGCCGCCGATCCTCGGGTGGAAAGCGCTGAGCTGTTTCTATCTAATTTACCCTTCAGATAGTAAACAGCATGTCCAGGGCAGTTAAACACATGGGGACACTTTGCAGGTCATATCTATTTGTTGTTTTATACGGCTGCCATAAGTGAGCCTGAGTTAGCATTTTGAACTTTTGTAGAGGTCGGAAGTGGGTGAGATAGTAAAGATCCAAGATAGGACAGAGCCACCCTAATTTTTCTAATTTCCAGTAACTCGTGACAGTAGTCTCCCTGTCTCCTATATAGACCCAGGACCGGCTTGCTTGTTCTTCAAAAGAGGAACCTCTCTATCGCCAGAAACATTCCTGGGATACCGACAATGGTTGAGGTGGCCTGGGCGTAGTAGTATGTGGCAGCTGTACAGTATTATCCTTCTTTACCAATGAAAAGACCCATGAATCTTTGGTTATTTGGGTCCAGTGGTGATGATGGGTGGAAAGCCTTGCCCTCACTGAATGGGGTGGTCCTCCTTACATTGACCTAGGAAGGGTGCCAGGACATCACTGGGCTTCACTGGCCTCAGTTGAGGCTGGGGCAGAGGGCTTGTTTCTTACCGCGAAGCATCTCCTCTTTGCCTGCCTTCTTACTAAGGATGGAAAGAAAGCTAGCTCTGCTGATCAGTTGGTAGACTATAAAGCCTTGGAAGGCTGGAAGATTTTTGCCTACTGAAAAAGAGGGAGGTGTTTAGCCGATACCACATAGATAGTACTGGATCAGACTCTGCCAGTCTTGTACTGCTGGAGGACCTCATGCATCACTGGACTGATTATTCGCATCAAAGGGTACATCTATGGCTTTCTCCTGGGACTCTGTTCTCAGATCTAAAAACACGAGACATGATGATCCATGCATGGACAGAGCGGTTTTCATGGCCGTTTTGCTTGTCATTGGAGTCCTAATAAATCATTTGTTTCAGTTCCCTAGTTTCTTACCCAGGGTTAATCCATTGTTCATCCTCTATGTAGTCCAGGAGCAAGGAGATATAGAGATTAATCTAGAGATGGTGACGGTACCAATGATTGACTTTCCACCTGGGAAATCCTGTTCTCTTGAGTCTTCGAACACTTTACCTCCATATCCGTTTCGAAGGACATTGTTTAGTCCTTCAAAAAGGATGCCATTACCGCTTCAGACTGAGCGATGGGACTTCAAGACACACAGACTGGACAATCCTTGAAAGCCTGGTACTTGGTGTCCATTGTTCTGGAAACAGAGGGATTGGAAGAGGGTATCTTCCATATATTCTGTGTCTGATTGAGGATTTCTGCTTTATGTACAGGGCTTTTCTAAGTGGGAGCACAGTAGTGATCACCAAGAAATAAATGTCCCTATTCTATGATTGGGGTGACAGTGGCATAATGGACACCACTACTAATGCATTGGCAATAAGCAATTACTGCAGAGGGGCATCTGGTCAGATACAAATTTTTCTTGTGGCTACTAGTATTCATTCTTTGCTTGAGTTCCTGCTCTCCTAAAATGGCCCTTTCATGTGAAGAGGTATTGTCAGGAGATTACACAGAGGAGTTGCCCATCCCTTAAAGACCTGCAGGTGTGACAGCGACCAGAGTAGGGCAGATACCTGGTTCGGGACTGTCCGTGCCAGTTGTCTCACATTACATCAGAACATCCAGGGTGGAGGAGGAATCTAGCATGAGGCCCATGCGAGAGAGTGAATGCAACAGAGACCGCCCACAGATGCAAACGTAGAACGCAGGCATGCACTAGATGACTCTTTCCCAGATACAAGAAGCAGAGCCTGTGCAGTTCAGCTGTATGAAACTGTGTTTGACCCAATGAGCATGCATTCAAGCTGGAGCACTGGAGTACAGGCTAGCCAATATCAAGGAAGAGGGAAATCGAAAAAACACAAGAACATAGAAGACCCAAGAAAATGATCCAATAATCCTGGATCCTAGGCACTGTACAGACTTTGCTGTGTGCTGTAGAAGCAGGTTTCAATCCTTCCTTAAGGATGGAAAGAAAGGATCTGGTGAGTTTGTTCATTCACAAAGAGGACTAGTGAGCCTGAAAGTATGTACCTTGTACCATACAAAAGCCAGGTATTGCAAAACTATAGCAGGCGCTTCTAGTTCCACCCCTAGGTGGCAGAGATAACAACGTGGGGATGGGAAGGAGCCACGATGTTAGATCACTTAGAAGCTTCTCTTCAGCTATCAAAAGCACAGCGCTCGTGTTGAGGGTATATTGATGAATTCCACATGTTTCTCTACGAGAATGGCCGCACTACCACATAGTTCGGTGTCCCAGTGTAGGGCGTTAGAGTGATTATGGGCGAGTTAATCCACTAATAGTCAATAGAAGCGGACCAGTGGCGAAGAAGACAAGAGCTGAGATCTCACAGAAGCGGGTCTGTTTTTTTCACCAAGAGTGGAAACTGTCTTTAGTTGATAATGTGAATGGTTTCCTTCATCTCCAGAAGCAGCGAAAAAAAAGGCCACTGCACCACAAAATACCGCCCAGCTGTGGTGTGCACTTTAAGGTAGTGATTAACCCATCATCAGATAGTCCATTTGACTTTAACTGCAGAAACTTTTCTCCTGCCTCCTGATTAAAATCTAGAGCGCTAGACATTGTGCTCACTTTACAAATGAATTTCTGCTTCGCTTAGAAACTGTGGAGCCATCTCCAGTCATAAGATGGCGGACGGCCCCAGTGCTGACAGTGCCGCTCTGCAGTTGGTCACAGCACACTCCCACAAGGAGGACTTGCTGTGTGTGAGCTCTGCAGCTTTGTGTTCAGCATTTTCCAAGTCTCCTTAAAAAGTATCCATTAATCGAACTCGAAGAATTACTATGACTCCTTCATCTTTTAACAATCACATTAAATGTAAGCACTCATGTCCTACACTTTGATTTCCTTTTTTGGATTTATTTTAGTCAGTTCATTGCGTGCTTCTCTTTCAGAATACCATCTGTGATAAGTCACAGAAGGCAGCACCAGTCATTGACTCACGGGGCATACCACTCAGCGCATAAGCATTTTCTTTCCATCTTTCCTTCCATCAGCTGCATTTTGCTTGTGTGTTATATATTAGCTTAAAACACTTTGAAATCCTGAACCTATGTACCGAACTGTTTGGCAAGTGCCTTGCACACTGTGGCGTACGATGGATAATAAATTGATGTCATTGCCCACTTCACCCACAACATCTGCACTTCCGGTTCCGAAGCTAAACCCGCCCTTATTTCCTGAAACAATCGTGTCGTTGGCACATTTCCCGCAAAGAAAGGGGCTACAACAGGAACCACGCTATCTCTGAACGGACATATGATGTCCAAGCTGTCAAAGCCCCAGGAGACACGTAGAGGAAAGCTGTCAGTGTAGGTTCCCGTCAATAGTGATTATATGGGGTGAAACCGAAGTAAAGTTGAGCTCCTCTCATGTCGTTGCACCTCAGGGCAGAAGCAGACCCCAGGTATGCACAAGCACAGCGTACACAAGGTGCTCTTGAGTAGGAACTCCTTGAAGGATAATGTGAGTGATAACAGCAGATATCTCAAAGCCTAGAGTGGCTCAACAATTAAGCAGTGTCCAAAGTGGAACTTTGGGTAAACTCCTGTTTCAGGCTCTGTTTTAGCCAGTCAAAATGCCTGTATCTGGAATAAGTCTGTACACAATGTCTCAGTAAAATAGTATCTACACAGCGCCTGAAAGCAATCCTACCATTCAGGCCCAGCTTTAACATCTGGAAACAAAAAAAACACATAGAAAACGGAGAAGCAGCTTTTTTTTAAGTTCAGAAAGATTTTATTAATTGTTTAAGGCAAAAGGAAAAAGCATAAATACAATACAAAAAAGAGGAAGGAAGTTACAAGCGTAAGTGGTCAAATAACCAATATGAAGCGTAATCAATCATAATATGTAAAATTAACATATAATAATACAAAAGAATCGCAATTAAGGAGGAAGGGTAAGGATGGAGGGAGGAAGAGGGGAAGGGAATAACATGTCATAGGAACGTGAATTCATAAACTACAGAGTTACAGTTACGGCTCATCGGATAACATTGTTGCTGCATGAGTAGTTCAACCAGCGTAAGAGAAAGCAAGCTGCTCCGAAGCTCACAGCATCACAGAAAATAGGCAAAATCAAAGAAGGAACCATGGCAAGGACCCATCTTAGGAGGGGACCATTGCAAGCGAACCACATAACTCCTCTAGTGGCGCAATGCATTAGATTGCCCACATGCCTGTTTCTAGCAACAATTATTTATACTTGGAGCAAATCCTAGGGCAGGTAACGTACAGTAAAGTTATAGGTGAGCAGAAATCTATAGCATGAGCTCTAAAAGGAGGTTTTGGTTTAGCTATAAGAACTGTGCATTGCTCCAGCTCCAAGAATGATATATCAGTGTGACTTGTATTTGCAACAGAGCCTAGTGCAAATGTACTAATGCATTTCTAACACATTCTATGTTAATTGTTACAGTTTCTATAGTTATGTAATGCCGGGCTTCTAGAAACATATTTTCTATCATTTCTAAAACAATGTATTGCTGTGTTAATTGTATAATTGGTAATAATGCATTTGCTAAACTTCGATTATGGACTTGTATAGCATCTAGAATAATATATTGCTCTGGGTTGTGGGCTAATCTACTGCTTGGTTTGCTGAAAGAGGTATTGCTACAGCGTTGACAATGATTAATTGCTACAGCTTACAAAATAATGTATTTTTTAAATTGTCTTACTGTTAGCTTTCCATAGTATTGTGCGTCAGCATCCAGATTGGTCAGGATACGTTGTCCCCAGTTAAGGGAGCAGTTTGATTCGTGCTGCACTGCATCGCTAAGTATGTATGTCATGCTCATGGCCTCACACAGCTTTGTAAATATAAATATTACCCTTATTTCTGGGCCCTCAGATCTCCACGTTTGGGCTCATTGCAAATCCCTGTCTTTCGGTCATCAGCAACTGGGGAGGGAGCATCTTTCCCATTTGCATTGTGTTGCCTTTTATATGCTCTCTCGGGAGATCTATGGACAGTGTGCGCTCAGGTGTGCTCTACCTAACGTTCAACACTTTGGGGCATATTTACAATAACTGGCGCATCCCTGCAAATCAGCAGGGATGCGCCAGTTATTGTGCGCCACAACTCCGCCATCATGGATGCGCTGCATTTACAATGCGGCGCACCATGGTGCAAAAACGGCACAGATGCGTGACGCATCTGTGCCGTAAAAGTGACGCATTGCTGGAGTTGCGTCGCAAGCGCGACGCAGCTCCAGCAATGCTCTGGGGGCCCTATCTAGTTGATGCTGCGTCAATCCTTAAACAGGGTTTTGACGCAGCATGGGCCTAAAAGTGACTGGATGAAATCTTGTAGATTTCACTCAGCCACTTTTAGGAGGCGTTCCTGCGCCGGAACAACCCCCCCCCCTGCACAGGAACGCCTACATGTGGCGCAGGGCATTACAACGTGAAGCATCTCCCAGATGTGTCACGTTGTAAGTACCCACGCACCATTGAGCAGGATTTGCGCCGCCGTTGGGTCACAAACGTGATGCAACGGCGGCGTAATTGAGGCGCAATGGGCTTGTAAATCTGCCCCTCTGCTTTTACAACCAAGTATTCAAAGCAGGCTCCCGCCAGGTGCCCAGTGACTCGCGCACGGATGCCAATCCAGTGCCATGCCACGGTCTGCAGTTGTTCGCCACTATGGAAGGTAGCATGGTCAGGAATTTGAAGTCACCTGCCAACGAACTGAAGCAACACCATGTCTTTCTCGAACCAAAAGAGGAAAGTGGCATCAAAATCCTAAAACAGAAATCTACAGCACACTGCACAAGACAACACCGTCAACTGTAAACTAAATACATTCCTTTGTGAAGTACCTTACTGGAAATCCTTCTTTTTTACTATTCGGAAATGTACATCTAAATTACTGAAATGAGCATAGATATGATTTTGATGTAATTTGCATGTCTTTCGCTGTGAGTTGCACAGCACTCATGGTAAATCAACACAGCAAGCTTAGAGCCTTGATGGCAGTTTGTTAGTGGTATACAGATAGTTATGATAACGGCAGGCAAGGTGGTTTGGTCTTACTTTCAAGTCTGGACACCGCTTCATAACTTGTTAAACAAGCAGTGGCAATGCTAAGAAGTCTGGCTTACGAAAAAAGCATCTATTTGTGTCACTGATGGTTTTAGCCACTCAATAACTCATCATACATGTCATGTTATGTTATGTTAAATTATTTATAAAGCCCAGCGAATACCCAAAGGTGTCTTGGCGCTGAAGCAGAAGCGACAAGAGGGGGGAAGTGAAATCTTTGATTAAAAAGCCAGGTTTTCAGCAGTCTCCTAAATTGAGACAGGGATGGAGCTGATCTGAGATTGAGTGGAAGGAGGTTCCAGGCTGTCCCAACTCTAACCACAAACCTGTTACCACCCTATTTAGATGTTTTAAATCTGATTGTATTTCCTCTAAAAGAGCCTGCTGATCTTACATTTCTTAAGGGGGTGTACCATGATAGAGCTTTCTTGAGAAACCAGGGTCCTGAATCATGGAGAGCCTTATAAGTCAGACATAGGGCTTTAAATTTGACCCTGGTTTTGACTCTCAACCAATGGAGATCCTTGAGAGCGGTGGAAACCGAATGATGCCTAGGTACGTTAAGTAGGAGCCTGGCCGCCGAATTTTGAAGGACCTGAGACTTATTTAGATATTGAGCATGGAGGCTGATGTGGAGGCCGTTACAATAATCAATTTTAGATAAAACAAGAATGGAAATGGCTGACATAGGAAAAAATATTAAGATTTTTGGGGTATTCTTAGGATGTTATATGAGGAAGACACCATTGCGTTCATTTGGTTTCCCAAGAGTAAGTGGTCATCAATCATGACACCCAAACTCCCGGCTTTTCTGGTGGGAGCATGAAGGGGGCCATCTCCCTAGGCCAACACTGGGCAGACCAAAGGTTAGGGTTGTTGCAGAGTAAGATCACCTCAGTCTTTCCAGCATTAAGCTTAAGATGGTGTCTGTTCATCCAACCATTGAGGCCTTTCATGCAGTCATGCATGGAGGTATCAGTGTTGTTGGCATCCTGGGAGGCTGATAATACCATTTGCGTATCGTCTGCATAAGAGGTAAGGGGAAACCCAAAGGATTCGACCAGGGGCGTTAGGTCTGTGATGTATAAGTTAAAAAGAGTCTGGCTGAGCGAGGATCCCTTTGGAACCCCACAGGGTAGGCGAAATGCGCTTGAAGAGAAGGCATCTAAATTAATTCTTTTTTCCCTGTTTGACAGGAAGGATAAAAGTAATTTCAGGACAAGATCTTTTATGCCTTTTGCTTCCAGACGGTGTATCAGAGTGGAATGATGCATGTGTCAAACTCCGCAGATAAGTCCAGCAGGATAAGGCTGCTGATTCCCCATTGTCTAAAATCAGACCCTCCAGCATTTCGCGATTCACAAACAAATCGCGAAATCGGCTAACTAGCGCAATGGCCATGATATTTGCAATATTGGCCGTGATATTTACAAAAAGTGTCCACCGGGAGACACCAAAACAAACAATGCCCTTTTATTGGCTATGCGCGCAAACGTCACTATGTGGTACCATCCAATATCTGATTCCTCCTGGCCAAGCTGTGAGAGGAGACGTGCGCACCATTAACTGCATAATCTTTACGTGTGGCCTCATCGTTCTGTTCCTCGGGAACTCGGTCGGGGTGCACCTTTCAGAGAGACGTAATGGCAGGTGCACCGGATCTCTCCTACCCAGGACGTCTTCCGCTTCAATCCTAACAACCAGTACAGGTCTGTCGTAGCGAAGTAAAGCTTTCAGCGCGCCATGAGGCCCGGCTTTAATAAGGAGGGCATACAACTCCATTTGGCAACTTTAGTGGTGACCTTTTTAGGTCGAGGGCCTAAAGGCTGCGCTTGCGCAGTCTGGGGTCAGAGATTCAATGTGTCTTAGTAGGGCTTTAGAACCTGCCTCCCTGTCCCGTCTCTCCTCCATTGGCTGGCTTCCTAAACGGAGGCCAGCCATTGGAGGAGAGTTGCGTCACTCCGATTTCGCCCCGTCTTTTTCGGATTTGGGGGCGTAAGTTTTGCTGTTCTTTAGACAGTGACGTTGTCTGTCACTCAGAACCTCAAAACCACGCCCCCAATTCTGAAAATGGCCGTAGTATTGTAAATGCCATTTTGCGCTGATCGTCTCTGCAAGAAGTCGCTGAGTACTTCTTCCGATGGTATGTATGCTTGCTTGTATTTTTGTTAAGCTTTTTGTTTGCTAATCTAATGTTTTT